>NW_023339774.1:4033725-4053963 GCF_004916995.1 Morone saxatilis | reverse complement strand
TATTTGTATATGTGTCTTAATACATGTCTGGTGGGGATCCCTAAGGAAACATTGACATGACAATTCTAAAGGTGTTCTGTGTTTGGTAAAAGACACGGATGGTTTACGACATTAATATCTATTTTATAACAATGTGTGCCTGCATTTCTCATAATGGTGACGACAGAACAACCCAAATCTTTTTCTCACGCAGAAACTTTCTTCATATACCATAAGTGATGCTGAATGTGTCTGCCTTGAAGCTGGTGCAGCTGTTGTTTGTACTCAGTGTATTCAGAATAACGAGTGTCTCTGTGGTTACAGTGAGGAACTACAACAGCACGCCAATATTAACTTCTCTCTTCTGGTCAGAGTGGTGTAATCTGTTATGTTCATACCAACGTAAGGCAGACACTGAATTCCCCTAAAAACTTTTATTACTAAAGGTTCAGGAGCAGGGTCACACCTGAACCACACCTCTAATCACCTGGCAGGCTACTTTCTACCCTTTCTCTTCCCTTTCATCCATTCAGCTCACCCCTACCCTATCCCTCCCTCTGCTCATCACTTCACCCTCACGCCCTTCCTATTCAATCGGTGCATACCTCTTCCACATCTCATTCCAGGTACCGTCTGGGGGCTCGAGACCGAACCCCCGCACTGAGTGTCCGTCTGCCCGACCTTCAGCACGTCGTCCCAGACCAACCTAATAGAGGACAACTTCTGCCAGCTTCATCTATTCTTAGCATCAAAACCTCCTGAATTTCCCATTAAACCTTTAAATTAAACACGGCTGTGGTGCGGTCCTTGCTAGTGAAATGAATATGAATGTGATTCCATAAATGTGGTGTTTAACATCATTTGGTTAAAGTGGGGGATTGGAAAACGCTGCAGAGTTATGAGGAAATATTCTAAAGTAGAAGTATATATTTAAGAAACAGGATTTGAAACCAAAAAGTATGACCAAAGAGCCAAAATATAACAGAATAATGATGTTTTTCTTTGAATGAATTTGTTGTGAGCACTTCATATCCTCTAGAGGGCAGACTCCTGCAATGCAACCTAAATCACCCGAAGAAGAAGAAGAAAGAGGAACAACAAGTTTCACAGCGTGCACAGTGAGGAAATAATTCTTCCCTTTTAGGAAATACTATAAAAAAATCTAAATAAGACCGCCATGTTACTTAAATGCATGTTCAGTTTGGAGACTTTAGAGGCTCAGTTATCCGCTGTAATGGAGACTCTGGTGAAAGGGGCGGCGGCGGAGCTCAGCACACTTCTGGACCAGTACCAGTGCTCGGCTAACGCGAAAGCTCCGGCCGCCAAGCAGCGCTCAGTTCCGGCTACGGTAACGTTAAGTCCCATGAAGACCGAAGAGGAGGAGAGCGAAGTGACTCCACCGGAGGAGAGGCGTCAGTGTAATAAAGCTATAACGGTAACACACACACACACACACACACACATATATATTCTTGTCTAACGTAAGAATGGGCACGCAGCGTTAACTGCTTCCGTTGGCGGTTGTACAGTTGCTAAAAAAAACTGCGTCATCATTTCAGCGAAGTGTCGGAGAAACTTTTATGTTCGTCAGTTTGACATGTAACGGTATTAAAAACTACACTACCCATGAGCCGTATCGGTTGTTGCCATGGAGAGGACGCCAGGGCGATTCAGCGAAATCCAAATTTTTGGAGTTGTTGAGATTGTTTGGTGTTCAACTATGGGTCAGCGTCAAATAACCAATTAATGACAGGTTAAAGGTCATAAAGCGCAACAACAAATCTTAACCCAAAGCAACTTTTATTCAGCTTTTACTCAAGTGAAACCATATCAATAACCTTTTTGATTTTAGGTGTCAATGGTCTTGGACTGCAAGTAGTTTCTCTATCAGTAAACAGTAACCTCTTGACTATTAAAAAAACAACAACAAATAATTGTTTAGTCTATAAAATGTGTTCAAATAGCTTTTTTTTGCAGATGGTCAACGAACAATGATAGAAAACGGGGGGAAGCAGCATCTCCTCACATTTGAGAAGCCAGAAACTTTACATATATGGCATTTTTTCATTTATAATTGTGTAGATAAGTTTTCGGTCACTCAACAAATCAGTTCATTGACTAAAAGTTCAAGCGCCATGTTTAACTCACCACTGTCATTGCTCTTACCCACGGCTTTAACAGAAGCAGTTTGCATCCCTCATGGAAGCGTGGGCCAAAGGTGCAGTAGAGAAAATAGTGATAATGCTGAAGGCGTCTATGTGTGAAGCGGAGGATGGTCCTGCTGCCCCGAGTGACAAGACGAAACAGACGAGCATGAAGACAAGATCAGGGCGAGTGGCCCGGCCCCAAAAGCGTAAGTCAGTTACTGACTGGAGTGGCTGCGGAGAGGCATTTTATGTATATTACACAAGGTTTTATATGTTTCTTTTTAAATGACAGAATCAGCGACCAGGAGCTCACGACAGAAGAGAAAGAAAATGAAGGGAGGACTGGAAGCAGCGATAAGAAAGGAGAAAGACCATATGTATTACCGAGGTATTTCCTGATGATATGAGTCCTTCAGTGAAATCAATATGAAATGCCAACCAAAAACTTCAGGTCTTCACTTACTCAGAATTCTAACGGCTGCTAAATATCTGTCACTCATTAATAAATAAATTCAATGGCGGAGATAAAGCTTTGTGCAGTTCCACGTTGGATTTGTTCCTGGCTAATAGTAGCTGTGATTGGACAGACTCAATGCTCCGTGAAGCACACTATGTTTCTGAACAGAACGTTCTGCTCTGTTTGAGAGATTCACTGAAGTTAATATCACGTTTTGTGTTTTCAGAGGAGCGACAGACTGAAGAACTAACGGCAGCAGCAGCTGACTCAGAGTCAGCCATCAAAGCTGGTAATTAATGCTTCTTTACAAGCAGAACGGATACTTCCTGTGTGTGAGAACAAGTACCAAAGTGCAGTCTTGAATATATTTGTGCAGTATACTGGAATTGTTTTTGCCATTTGCAGTTGTTGCTGTGCTCTTTTCAGTCACACTGATATTAAATATTATATTTTCTGTCATTATTTCAGGTCATTGTTTCACACTGAACCTGAAAACCCTGTTTCCCTGTCGTACAATCCAGCTGTGCTTCCTGAACAAAAACATTCAGAAATTGTATTCTAATTAGTTGTGAGTTGCTGTGTTTGACTGTGTTGGCTGTTCACATCTCACTTTGTTTCTCGTCTGCTAATGAAGCTTTTATTTTAGTTTCAGCTGACGCAGCCCCGCATGAGACTAGCTCTGGATCTCAGCCTGAAGCTACGCTAACAGAGCCCGTCTCAGAGCTGGCCTCTGATGTAAGCAGGGAAGGTGTCGTCCAGGAGGACGCCGGCACTTCATCTACCACATCCAAGATCAAAAAGAAGAAGACCACCACGGGGCCATTCAAATGCCCTTCTTGTGACAAATCATTTGCTCTCAAGTGTTTGATGGACAGACACTATCGGACTCACTCCAAACCTCACCTTTGCTCTGAGTGTGGCAAACGTTTCTCTGGACTCCAGGGGCTCATCGCACATTCAAGACGTCACACCGGAGAGAAGCTTTACAAATGCTCAGACTGCGGGACGGAGTTTGCCTACAAGTATACCCTCGACAGACACATGCGTCGGCACAGCATGAAGAAACCAATCACCCACACGTGCGCTCTGTGCGAGGATCAGTTCACCGGGCTGTCGGCGCTTCAGCGGCACAGGTGTTGTGCCTTAAAAAAGACGTTTGTGTGCTCACTTTGCCCGGAGACCTTCCAGTGCAGACAGAGTTTAGCCGATCACGAGAATCTACATTCAGGAAACCGAGATTTCATCTGCGAAGTGTGTGGCGAGTGTTTCTTCTCGTCCTCGTCCTTGGCCACTCACCGGGTGACTCACACGCAAAAGGAAAACTGCTGCGACGCGCTCGGCCTCGGATGCAGCGACCTGAGTGTCCTCAAAAACCACCTGAGCAAACACACGGGAGAAAAACTCTTCACCTGCAAGGTTTGCGGCAAAGGTTGTAGTCACCTGAGCGCTCTGAAGCACCACATGCTGACCCACACGGGAGAGAGGCCGTACGTCTGCGAGACCTGCGGCAAGCGCTGCGGCCACGCCAGCGCGCTTCAGAACCACATGAGGATCCACACCGGGAAGAAACCGGGGCAGCAGCCAGTCTGCAACGTGTGCGGCAAGAAATTCCGCTGCATGGTCAATCTCAAATACCACATGAGCATCCACACGGGGGAGAAGCCTTACGCCTGCAATCAGTGTGAGAAAAAGTTCAGCAACCCCAGCAATCTCAAGTTACACGCGATGACTCACTCGGGGGAGAAGATGTACGGCTGCAACATCTGCGGCAGGAGGTTCACTCAGTCCAGCAGCCTGAAGCTGCACAGACAGATCCACACAGGAGAAAGGCCGTATCGCTGCTCGGTCTGCGGGAAAGGATTCACACACAACAGGGACTTCAAGAAACATCAGAGGGATCACCAGCCAGACGGAGATGGAGCGTCTGAAAAAACTGCAGGAAAAATCTGAAACATTTCACGGTTGTACGCACACTCCCTGTACTTCTACGCTGACACGCTGTACACTGGACCTCAGGCTGGGCACTGCGGCGATAAATACTGTGAGATGATAGAGATTTGTCCATCGTCAAAGATCATTAAGTCCTGTTATACAGAGTTGTCAATCCCTTTCATATCCCCGGCTGCATTAGGCCATTACAGGTTTCATTGCAAGTATAAAATTCTAAATTAAACTTTGCACATCTGGTTATATTGTCTAAAAACGGTTTCTTTATCGAGCTCCCAGAAAAAAAAGAAAATAAGTTCTACACCGTGACTGAAACTTGCAGACACTACATGGCCAAAATTCTGTAGACACGCCCACATGTGGTTTTTGAGCCCTTAATTCCAAAACCAGGAACACTAACGGCTGTTCCAACTTTCCATCAGGGTTTGGAACCTGGCTCACAGTGGGTGTGGAAGTCAGTCAAGTTCTTCTTCACCAAAGTAGGAAAACTTTATGGACCTAGAGGTGTTAGATGGGGTTGAGGTGCATGGGAGGGCATTGTTATCCTAAAACAGTCTTCCCCAAACTGTTACTGTTACGCCCACTCCTAACTGGAGTCTTGCATTATTGGGAAGAATTGAGAACCATGTTGTTCACATGCTGTTCCAGAAAATGACACAGACATGTTCAAGCAATGTAGCTTTCCCCGGACTGCCTACAACATATAAATAAAGTACCCAGTGTGTTCAAAAGGACTTCTCAGAAGTTGTGTAAATGTTGTTAAAGTTTGTTCCGGGCTGTTTTCATTAGTAGCTGTTGACTCCTCTCTTTCTTAAAGCAGTGCTCAGTTTCATTTAGTTTCTTTTCACTTGATTGGTTTTACTGGAATCACACAAATTACTTACATGTGGGTAATTTCCTTTGTTATTAAACAAAGGAAGGGGAGGAGGGGGTAAATGAGCTCAATAAGGGAAGCAGATAACCTCAGCTAATTAACACTTCATCGTGCCCGAGACCTTGTATCACAGCACTTGTATATAAGTACTGGGCAGGCAGGGCGCCTTAGAGCAACGCTGGGATTCTGGCAGGAATAGTCAGTTTATTGAAGTTTTATGAGTAACAGTAGCTTAATGTATACTGGGTGGACATCACTGGGTGTCACTCTAACAATACTTGAAGAAATGAGTGAACAGTTTTACACTAAGATATCTGTTTGCTCCATCAATGTGTGAAATACATGAAAGATACACTCCCTGATTGTTTTACAGTTCCCCTAATCCTGCCATTTCCTCCCAGCCCACTGTTGACGTTTACAATTTAAAATTAAATTGAATTTAGTGGCTTATAACATTTTTTTTTATTTTTTTTTACATTTGGAATCATTATTTAAAAGAGAACTTCATTTTTTGGGAAATAGAATCTGCTTTCTTGCAGGGACTTGGATAAGTAGACCATCCCATTATTGTACAGTTATTATAAAGCTATACCAGCAGTTTAGCTTAGTTTAAGAGGGGAAACAGCTAGCCTGGCTCTGTCCAAAGGTAATAAAATCCACCTACCAGCACCTCTAAAACACTCTAATTATATATCGTTTGTTTAATCCACAGGGTTTATGGGCCCGTTATGTTGTGGTATCGTGTAAAACTACAAACCATTAACACCCTGTGAAACCACTAACTTCAAAACAAAATAAACCGTGTTCATTTTTTAGCTTTAGAGATGCTGGTAGTTAGGTCTTTATGCTAAGCTAAGCTAGAAAAATGTGTACAGGACATTGTATTGTGTTGTCCCAATCTACCAGGATCATCAAAATGAGGAAGAAAACACTCGAGAAAGGCTCTGGAGCAGCTAGATGGTGTTTCCAAAGAATTTTCATCATCAGAAATGGTTAATTGTGTGAATCCAACCAAAACTATAAAAGGAAGTTACTGTGTTCTGTGAAGTATCCACTAGATGGTGGTAAAGGATCAACCTACACACAACTGCAGTTAACATGAAGCTCGAAGCTACCTCAGAGATACACACCATCAACAGGTATGCATACTGACAGCCATCCTTTATTTTGCCTTTATGTTAAAAAACATCTTTCTTACAAGTGTATAAAACCTTTACTACTGTACTAATTCATTTTTCAAGAGGATGGGACCTCACTGAGAGACTTTATTCCCAGATTTGATCAGCAGGTTTATGGGGAGATTTAAATGGGAGAGTTGTTTTTGTGTGAGTTCTGACTTTATATGTATTTGTCATGTTTGTTTTATTCATTTGTTCAGTTTTTCACATTGAATACATATCACGGAACAAAACCCTTCTCAGCTTTTCAAGTTTTTGTATCTTTGTAAAGGAAACAAAGATAAAAAATAATAAGTCACATCACAACAAAAGCAAAGCATCACAAAGAAAATGCACAAAAACAGACAGCAATTTAAGCAATTTTTAAAAATCAATCAAGAATAATCACTTAAAAATTTTTTTAGAACCTCTGAAAACTGGATTAGATCGATATTCATTATCTGTCTCTCTCCAAAAAGTAGCTGCATGAAGAAATGAAGTCAGTCTGAGAAAACTGAAACTAAACCTTTGTCCTCACATGAAACTTGCTTGGGGAAGAGCTGAGTGTTGCTTGTGGCAGCGTCAGCTGTTTCCCTGTGTGACTCCGTCTAAGGCTGCACTGAGCCGGTCGCACACCTCTAATACCAGTTTATTGCGCTGTGCTTAATGCTGCTAAGAATTCAGTGTTTTTACGGAGATTAAGCTCCCGCTGAGGTGAAGTTCTCTTTGCAGTAGTTCCTCATTTAGTTTATTATTAGAAGTGTTAAAAATAATGATAACAGGAGAAAAAATGTATATACATATAGTAGAACTATATTTCATGACATTTTAAAAGAGAGCAAAGCTCTCTAAGGATGGTAATGTCAGTCTGTTGGTCTACCGCTGTATATACATATTCTTAATATTTTTACATATTTTTTGTGTAAAACACAGAGGAGCAGTTATAGTAACCTAAGTATAAAAAAATACGACATAATAAAGACCAAGTGCTCACTGTGATTTGCCCTTAGATGTAATTTCAGAGTGTTTTTGCAGAGTTTAGAAGACCCCTCAGTAATGGTCTTTGATGTCAGGTCGCAAATTGGAAAGTTGTCACCCATGAATGTTCCTTGTGGACAAAATGGCAGGAATTTCATTAAACTACTGGAGCTGATTACCTTGCGTGACGGTATTCCTAATCCGTGCTTGTTGTGTTTTAAATGGAGTGGGCTGTGAATGGCACTGCTATTAGCCTAACAGTCACATTAGCAACAGTTGTGTGAAGCACTTCAAAAGCATGTTGTGAAGCATATTTTGCACGATGCAACATCTTGTCACCAAATTTTAATTAGCCAGACAACGTCAATTGATGCCTGCTTTGTGTCCAGCGTGAAATAAAAGGGTCTTTTTTTAATTCACAAGAGCAAAAACACAAAAGCTGCTACCACGTACGTGCATACATCCGTGCATTCATACATTCACACAGACACAGACACTTGACTTCCATGCCAAATTACAGCTTCCTTGGGCAAAAACTGGCCACCAAAGGCTGGAGAAATGTTTGTGGATAGAGCCGCTGGTCGCACCTAATAATTAAAACTTAAGCCAAAAAAGCATTGTACCCTAGTTAATCAAACAAGTGCAATATGTTGGACTCCCAGCTGCATGGTTGTGGGAAGTAGTCAAATCTGGCATCATAAAAATCATAATTTCCTAAAAAAATGTAAACTTATAATAACTTTTTTATTGGGATTTACACGTGTAGTACACCAGTATTTATGGCATATGAGTTCTCCGTTGAGTGAATTTGCATCGATCCATCTATAGGCTTGTTTCCTGCATGAAATGGCTGACTGTATCCTCACTGTCTTACATTATTATAACTATATTATTATATAACCTGGTTATGGGTCACATGTCCACATCCATACACTGCCTCACTCCCTCTTCCTCTCCTTGCAAGTGCTCATGCATTAGTGTTCTGACAAAAGGCTGTTCATTGGGTGCATATGCCAAAGAAGTAAAGTGTGACTTTCAGAGGTGTTTATTCACCATTTTACAGTTTTAGAATCATCAGGTATGGGAAAAATGGTGGATGTTCTTCATGTGATCCTGCACTACCAAATGTGGCCAAAATCACCTCACAGCCCAGCACTGTTCCTGGGGCCTTGATCCCCATAATCAACCATATTGCACCATTGATCTGTTTGCATACGCGCACAAGTTATTGCTTCAGTTCATATTAGAAACGGCAGCAGCGTCGATACCTTCAGATGAACCGCCTGCTGCCTGCCAGGCTGACCTCCAGCAACTTTCATTTCTCATCCGCTGTGGCTCCTTGCGTGTTGTCTAACTGTGATTAATGGAAGACCGTTTCAGGGGTCACTACCTGGACGGTCAGCTGGAGCCGCGTGGTGACAGAGTGTCACTGACAGCACAGTGATGAACTGTAGGAACGGAGAACAGGCAATCAGCATGCAGAGGTGCTTTCCTCTGATCGTTCGATCCAAGGTCCAGATTTAGTCGCACGGGTAATCATACCTTCGCTGTCAGAGCTCCTGCACTCCAGAGAGACCTCCCTGTAGAGATCAGGGAAGCAAATACAGTTTGTTGCTTAAAGCCTCTTAAAGTACTTCTACAAATTAATGTAGCCTTCTTAATTTAAATAATGATTCTTTTATTAATTGATTATTTCACATAATTTATCTAATAAACTGTTTGTTTTCCTTTGTGTACAGCACTTTGTACTTGTGCAATTTGTAATAAAGTTAATTGACAATGTAAGTGGGATGAATTAATAGATGGATGCAGTTTGCCTTGTAATCCTGGAGAGAGCTCCACTATCAGCTTGTCCTATAGCATGCCCTGTTGACCTGTCAGGAAACTCAGCAAGTAATGTTATGCTGTTTACTCCGAAAATGGAGGACACTAGCGAGCAAAGCATGGAGCAAAGCTTTCCTGAGCGGACAGTCGCAACACCGAAGCATCTTCAGTCGACTTTGTACAAAGCCGCTGTCTAACTCTACAATGACAACAAATCTGTGGACTCACTTGCTAACGCTAGCTTGCCACGCAGGAGGCAGCGAAGCAATGTTAAATGTACAACCTCGTCTCAGTTTCAGCGGGCCCCTTGCCTGAAAAATGTCTCATAAAAATGTTATATGTGCGGCTATGCGCCCCATTGTTGTGGTAGGAGTGAAATTCTTATCTTTTACTGTAGTCGAATTGATTAGAACAAATTTTGTGTCATTTCAAATTCCTTCCAACTTGATTTTTGGAACAAGTGACAGCTCTAATGCATATATTTATATGTATGTATGATTGAAGAGTGAATGAATAGATAATGAGTGGATGGATGGCTAATGGATTGATGGCTGGCTGGATCTTGTATGTGGAGTGCTGTCACAGTCCACAGAACCAGATCAATGTGCGTCACCTGACTGGACATGTGACTGTGTGAGTGTGAGAGCAGAATGTGATCAATCAATCGTGGGGCCACAGCTCACTGACATGATGACTCTGACCTTGGATAGACACCATTAATTAAACTCTGTCCAGCTCTTTATCACTCACTGCTCCCCCTCATGTGGACGGCCTATCAGTCAGCAGCAGGCCGTCAGCAGTGAGCGGGATAATGTAAGCGTTCAGCGTGCTTACATCACTGCATTATGCAACATTATCAAACATATGTGGGTCGAATTGTAAACAGCAGGTCGAGCTCAGAGCTGAACGGGTGTCAGTGATGATGAGGACTCACACACATTAAATCAATGCTGAGTCTGCAGGAAGTGAGAAAAACAAAAGCTTGCAGTATGCTGTCTGAAAAACAGGATGTTTGTCACACACAGCTTTCAGGTTGTGCATAAAATAAAGCCTGAGTTTCATATAAACCTAAAAATAATAACTCTGATGTACACAATGCTATAGGGCACCATTAAAAATCAAGTATTCTTGCCATCAAACATATTTAAATGGATTCACAAATTTTAATGTAGCCTTGTTCTAGCCTAAATATGCACTGGAGCTTTATTTTGTAAGGAAAATAAACACAAATATAATAAAAATAACACTGCCTGAGACAGATCAGATTGTAGCAGACACTGGATCAAAAGATATCCAATATTAAGAGACCTGATTAGGATCAAGAGCAAAACAAAACAACAACCTACTTTTGACTGAGCCCTGTGACTTTCCAAAGAGCAATCCTCTCTCTGGCTTAGGGGCCCCCTAACCCCCTCAGGGCCCCGCGCCTGTTAAACCCATTCTGTAATCCATCTATGTATTAATGTAAATAAGTGTTATCAGTAATGTTTAAAGCAAGTATCAAATGTAAGAGTATTGATAGCAAAGAAGATGACACGTCAGGCTTTGTCATCAGTTGAAAAAGGACAGAAAGGATAGAAAAAGAGAAAGTAGATCAAGAATGAGGATACAGAGGAGGAAAAAACCGACGAGGAAGAGAAAGAAAGAAAGAAAGAAAGAAAGAAAGAAAATGTTTTGTGCTGTTACTGATACATTTGTTGACATTTTGAAGATACAATTTTTATTTCATGTTCAATGTGGAAACTGTATATTCTCCAAACTCTAGCTGTCAGATACCATATAAAGTGGATAGCCAGTTAAACTGTCAAAACTGTACTTCTCACCAGTGAAATGACCAACACCGACACAAGACCCCTTTGTCACGCCCTTTAGATACCCTTTAACATCTGTATGAGACGCCTTTTAAAACACAACGTTGTGAAAAGTCCTGTATTTGCTTTACCCATCCATCCACCCCAAAACAGCTTCCTGACCTGTGTCACCTGACGTGGATGGGTCACACTGGACTTACAGATAAGAAGGGTTCCTTGTGAGTCTGTATTAAACACTGAGGGGGCGTGACAAAACACCAGTATTTGATGCCCTGGGAATGAGAGCAGGCTGAAATTACACATCATCACAATACATATCTCAAATGTGAATGGTTGTTTTGTTGAACGAAATGTATGTATATTTGCTTTATTGTTGCAAACCCAATACTCGCTAATGATACTTGCCTTTAGAATCTGAAGCAGAGCCATCTGACTGTCTGTGAAGAAGCCATCCAGAATCAATGGTTTCATAGAAAATGTGCGGCAGCAGCAAATGATGCATTAATTTTTCCTGTGGGTCCTCTTGATGAAAGGAGGGTTCATTGTATTGACTGACAGGGAAAGGTCAGCGTGGGGGGACACCACCCCTGGGCCTTTAAAGATGGAGTGATATTTCGTGTGAAGAAATCAAAACAAGGCCTCTAAATGGATCCAATGGGAAACGGAGACCCAGCTGCACTATTGACAGGAGAAGAAAAAATGGAGCTCACTCAGAGAGGTGAGCAACAGAGGGATCAAGTCTGACATTCTGCCTGTCATTTAGCTGATTTCCCACTTGGCTTACGTTTCCTCTTACCTGTGGAAGACATTACATCTACTATGCAAGCAAATACATAATATTATTAGTGACAGAGGGTTCATTACAGATAATTGTTGTATTTTCCAAACTGGGATCATGAAATATTAAAGAGAAATAAATATGTAGTGAGTAGGACTTGGCATACAAAATCTAAATCGAGGAACAATAAAATCATGAATTAATATAGGCATAATTCATACAACATGTACAAAAAAAACAAAGAAACAGAATGAGAATTTGGCTAATACAATCTTCTGACTACTACAGGGTTTATGGAGCCTGGTATGTATTGAAGGTGGGTAAAAGGGTTGAATTCAAAAGGTTTTGGTGCATTCAATATACTGTTTAACTCCCTCTATCTAGTGACACTAACAGATTCAACCAGCTAACATTTACTGCAAGCCAAAACTTAGCTCCTGATCCATTTTTTGCATGTATAGGAAGAGTGCAAAATGCAACATCAGCATGCTAACATGCTTATGATTAGCTTGCAATGTTTACCATGTTCACAGTCTTAGTTTACTGTGTTCTTATGATGACATTTGCTGCTTAGCACGAAACACAAAGTACAGCTGAGGCTGACAGGAAGGTCAGTAGGTTTGCATTTGGTGGACACAGACAACAAAGCACTGGACGAATAAAAATTGGACCTGATGATAGGGATAGAAGAAAAGTCAGGGGATCAAAGTTATTCAAATTCATCCTGAGAGTGACATGAGGAAATCTCATGGAAATCCATCCAATAGCAAAGCGGTAGACCAACAGACTGACATTACCATCCTTAGAGAGCTTTGCCACCAGCATGGTTACAATGTCATGAAGTACAGTACTACTGACCACTAAAGGGCAATATTAATGAATATGACATGAAATTACTAATTTGTCAGTTTCTTATTGCACTTGCTGTCCACTAATTCATACACTGAAATACATGCTACTGAACATTAAGTATATCCACGCCTTTGTGCAAAATCAAAATGAAACTGTAGTAAAACCCAGTCGGTCCACAGTGTCAAGGGGGCAAATACTATAGAAGCTATTCATTTGAGGGAATTCATTCACTCATTTGAGAACATGATTTAGTAAGTGAAGAGTAAAATAGTTAGTATAATAGAATTTTAATACAATCCAGTGTGTAGGATTTAGTGGCATCTAGCAGTGTAATTGCAGTTCGCAACTCTGTTGCTTTACCCTCCCCTTTACGGAATAAACTGGATAAAAAAAAAATGTATTACGAGATATGGTGTACATTTTTTTTTTATCCAGTGAATTCAATGCGCTTCCATACCCCTTCCAAGAATGAAGGAGGAACTACGGTGGCCACAATATCTGCAAACGCCCCTATCGAGAGCCAGTGTTTGGTTTGTTTGGCTACTGTACAACATGGTGGGCTTAAAAAGAGCTCTGTCTGTAGATAAAAACAGCTCATTCTAAGGTAACAAAAACATAATGGTTCCTATATTCAGGTGATTATACACTAATAAACACATACCTATGAATATTTTATTCAATTTCTGCCAAGAGATCCTTCTAAATGTTACACACTGGACCTTTAAGAGAACAAAATTGGATCTGCAATTGTAGGGAACAAATTAGCAACTTGAGGGAACAATTAATCAAATAATTTTCCCCTTTAAAACCTTTATACTTGGCCCAGTTAGCTCAGTCGGTAGAGCTGGCGACCCATATACGGAGTTGCTGCAGCGGCCTGGGTTCGAATCCAACCTGTGGCCCTTTGCTGCGTGCCATCCCCTCTCTCTCTACCCACCTTTACTGTCTCTCTACAGCTTTCCTATCCAATAAAGCCATGAAAGGGCCATAAAAATACCTTTAAAAAATAAAACCTATTATACTATACTATAAAATGTTTTCAGGGAAATAGATTGAACATTTCAATTAACAGACTACTACTACAGCAGAGGGAAATCTGCTTGGTTGCAGAAAACAACAGATTGTTCTATATATTCTATATATAATGTCTGTTGTAGAAAGGATGAGATCTAGTTCCTTATTCAGGCATGGATAGTTGATGGCTTTTGTATTTCCCAACCAGGAAACTTCAGAAATGCTCCTTCTGTCATTGGTTTCTTATATTATCAGTCACCATTCTTTTTCATTGAGTAAGAAGGACAGCTTTATGATGTCCATATATCGAAATGCTTTTCAGGAGCCAAGGACAGTCCCTTCTTCGACCCATAAAAGAATTTCAGTAAAAGCCTGAAAATCATACTTGGAATTACGTGACATTATTTCAATGGCTCCTTTGTAAAGCTACCATAACCTCACTGTACTCTAATAGTCATCTTTGATGCCAGCTGACCTTTGATGTTCAGACCTCTTTCATTCATACACACTACAGTGGATCTGTATACCTGCATAAATCACAAGTCATTTCTAAAAATAGGCAGAAAATGAAAGCAGGTTTGGCTTTTCACCCTCAGTGAGCCTGCTCCTGGAAGCACTTCCTGAAGAGCAGAGGCTCACAGAATCACTACCATCTTCTGAAGTGCTTCCTAAGACTTGTCTGCATTTATTTAATTATGTTTCGATCTCTACTGTTGTTAATAAAGTTCCTTGATTCTTCCTGCCGTTATTTGTCTCCTCTGCCTCTTCTGTTCATTACCTTGGACTCGGTTAATAAAAATGCCATTTCTTAATTATGCAGTCTTTCAGGTTCACTTATTTATAAGCTGTAGATAATAACACACAGGAACGGACAAGTTTCTACATAAACCATATTAGCGCATAACAACATATAAAGCAATTTTTTCTGAACCTCACAGTCAGGACTTTCTCTGGAAAGTTCACATTTTCTTTTCTTTCTCTCTCTGACTGCATTCACAGCATGAATGTGTAACTGTGACTAATCTACCTGCTCTAATGGCACCATTAGAGTGTTTCATTGGGGCCCAAATAGGCTGAAGCCTGCTTTTAATGGAGCCTGCGCCGCTCTAAACCAAAAGCACAGTCCGGTGGCTGGAGAAGGACATTTCGCTCTGGCAATAATAAGGCATAACAAGATCTGCAAAGTGTTCAAATGGTAAAATCAATACTAAACTGAAATGTTGCCATGGACACGTGGAAGCCAGCGGAGGAGAGTGGAGAGGCGCCGGTGATCTGGAATATTGGGGAATATTGAGGTTGAGTGTTACATGGTTTTATCTTCAGTGATGGAACAAGAAAAATAGCTGACCTGTAAGAGCAAAGATAATTTATAAATCTCTGGCCTCGTCAGAAGAAAAAGAGTTAAACCCACCACACTTTTTTCAGCTGCAAACCTATGTATATGGGTATTTAGCAGTGTTGTTTATTGATTCAGATCCAGATCTTGACATTTTAGCATTTTAATTCTACATAATGGGCTATAAATATGCAACCTCCCTCTGCTGGTTGAAAACCTGGCTATTGGTTTCAACCAATTGAATTTCATTATTGGTTGATCAATACCCAATAAGGTGATATATGTGGTGGCAGCTTTCATCACCAACCAAACTCAAACCCCTCCTATAAAATCAGCGTCTCAACTCTGCAGAATGTGACCGGCAATGTAGCTTTACCAAAGACACCAAAGAGTTGAGCTGCTAGCTTACCTAACGTTACAACACAGAAACCTTTACAAATAGCTGTGAATGTGCTTCTAGTAACTGTTCTCTCATGGCTGGTTAGCTGAGCGGTTACACTGAGTGGTTGTCAGTCTGTCTGGTCGGTATTATATCACGTACTCTGTAACCACAAGGCCACACTCCCTATATGATTATCTCTGCTGCATTTTTTAAATTTGCCTTCATATAAATATTGTTATTAGTGTTATTGATACCATTACTTATTATTGTTATTATTATGTAGTATTAATATTACTGCATACTTATTATTCCTATCATTGTGGTTATTACTTATTTAGTTACTTTAGCAATTTTAATGAAACCATGACTCCGCTATATCCAGGAACATATCATGCCGCTCCATGTAAAAATACCATATAATTAAAAATTATTTGCGTGACATAACGCACATAACTCGTAAAAAACACAGAAAAAGTCCATACCCTCTTCAACAGCTTCTTGTCAATCGGCTCAAGAAATACAATACAACTAACAAACTTTTGGCCGACTTTGTCGCATCACTGTTTACCACCTCACTCTTTTCATGGAGAACGAACACACACACATCTGTCACATACCTAAGCAATGGTAGAGGTCATATACTGTAAACTACTTGGCAGTGTCAAAATTATATGGGCCAGAGTCACGGGCTGGAGTCAGGCACACTCAGAATTTCTTTCTAGTCTAGTCTAGTCTATCATTACAGTCCACATGCTGTAATAATATAATATATATATATATATATATATATAAGTGTTTATGCCTATTCAGAAAGGCCAGACTTGAGGGCGGAGAGAAACCATTATAGTCACCTCCTGGCTGCATCCCACTGCCTCCCCAAACTCTGACAAGTCTTCAGGTCTTTTTAGTCTCAGTGTGATGAATCATACAAATGGAGAACGGAGAAAACTTTCAGACAGTCTCTGCTCCACGGCACTCGTGTTGCTGCTGATAATAAAAAAAATCAAAACTGAAAATTGAGTCAGAAAAGTTGTCGACCCAGCCATAACTGATTCCTCAAACAGGGTTTCAGACATTCTGACAAGCTGTTTATTTGAAGCATACTGAGGTCTTTACTCAACAACTAGTGTCATGTTACACTTCTAGACTGATTTTGTATGAATATAGCGAGGTGACACTTACCATGCATGCTTTATTTCACATTGCAGCACTGCTACTTGTCTTACCTAACAGGCAAAATTGACTGTATAGGTGCTATGGTTGAGAATTACATCTGTATCGGTATTCCATCATCAAAGGTATTACATACAGCATAAACAGGCACACAGGGGTTGACTGAAGAAGTCCACACAGCTCTCATACATAAACAAGACCCACATTACCGCGGAAAGATTAATACTGTTGACTCAGTCAACAAACAAAGAATTACAAAAGGATAATGAAGAAGCTGTTCCTGTCTGTCAGTCTGACTGTCGACCAGTTTTAGAGGTGAAAGAAAGACACTGGAGAATGTTGTTTTCTTTTTTTTTCCTGCTTAGAATGTCAGGTACTCCTTTAATGAGAAAAGCATTGGATGTCAGCGCCTGAACTCTTGGGCAGTCTCTGCCTGTCTCCTAGGAAACAATTAAGACTCTCTCTTCATGGACAACCATAACCCTCACTTTCAGCATGCAGGGAATCTCTCTATTTCTCCTCTCCATATATATATCATATATTAGGATGTTTCTGAGAATCAGAATATATTTGGCAAAGCACATTTAATAAGTTCAATTTTTGTTATCCTTCTTTTCATCCTTTCAACTTTTGTTCAGTATTATTCCTCAATCCCATGAGGAAAATAATTTTGCATTTATGATGAAAACACTGTGTCTTTGCATATTTTTGATGTATTCTTTACATTAAGGGTGTGAGCTCATGGATCTATCCACCTTTATTTGTTCTCAGTTTCTTGTCAAGATTATGCAGTTGAAAAGTGTAAACTATACTGTGTTTGTACATGAGCAAGAAGCTCTGAAATGTAAGATATGGACTAGATTCAGGAGCTGAAGTAGCTAACAGAGTAGCAAGTGTTTTGGAAGTAAAGGTCCTCATTTTCTCATAGACAATAACTGTGTTTCCATCAGCCAATAAGAAAAGGTTGATGGAAACGGCAAAATAAAAAATTAAAAGATTTCGCTGACTTGAGGTGGTTTTTCTTGATATGCTTAATGGGAGATTGAATTTTCTTTTTTTTTTTAGCATAAGTACTGACGTAGCAAACATTTAACTGACATGACTGATCAGCTGTTTGCGTGCTGACATTCTCCTCATCGCCCCCACGGCTCTATAATTCATCCATGATCGCTTTACAGAGATCTGATGGAACAGATTGCAGATTGCAACCAACTCAAACCACTTGACTTAACCAAATGCGAAGGAGAAACTACCGGTGGCTGTCGAAAGACGCTGGCAAAAAATGTAGACCCCAGTAGGACAGATGTTACCAACATTGAAACGCTCAAGAACATGGCCCAAAACATTATATCTGCTTACATCAGCATGTAGCATGCTCATAATTTTGCTTATTGCAACACTGTCTTTGTACAGCCTCACAAAGCCACCAGCACGTTTACACACTCCCTGTCTTGTTTTCTGCACTCCACTCTAGAGTCAGACCCTCCTCTGCTTCATTAGTATCTGCAGGATTCTCCATAGTCACAATCGACCAGCTGTTCTATAAAGAACTCTGTAGCCTGGAGAGCAGTCGGACAGGAGAGAAAGCCATTTCATTCTCCTACTCCCTTGTGTCTTCACCAAACTCTTTATTTCTCTCTCTCTCTCTTTCTCACACATGCACTTTCTTTCTTTTCCTCACACTTTCCATTCATTCTGCACCATTGAGGGGTCTGTCTCAAGGTTATCCTTTAACTGCAGGTGTGTGTATGTGTGTGTGATTCTCAAAGAACCTGTTGTATTGATTTAGACTGCTGGGCAAACCTGTCAGCAGCCTTGAGTCCTGGTGAACAGCACAGGGACATGCAACTAAAAGGAGAGACATCTCTGAGTTTACACTGTATTTATCCAGACTTCTTCTGCGGGTTGCACTCTTCAGCCACATGAATACAACCCTTAATACTTACTGATGATTTACTGAAACATATGTGGAAGTTATGTAATGGAAATTAATTTCCAATTGAACCATTAAATACAATTGCCCACGCAATTTTAATATCATTGTCATTATTGTGGAACATCAAACTGAGCCACCTTTACCTTTTTCCAAACATTTCACAAACTTCAGATTGAAATGTCTGTTCTTTCACCTATAGCTTAACAACCACAGTTGAGTCGGAGTCAAAACACAGCTGAATTGGGCAGACTAGTGAGGAACAACAGTAAGAAAAACTCCTGCAAAATTAAAAATTAGCCGCTGATGAAAAAATGCCAAAAATTACTGTTGTCTTGTTTTGTCGAGTCATCTTTGATAACAGATAGTGGTCTGCAATAGCAGTTGCATTAGGAAATGCTAGCCAATATTGGTGCTAATTTGTGTGGCTTTGTTTTGTGATCTAAACTGTGCACTGTTGACTGTCTTGATTGCTATTTTTTAGACAGTACCAGAAATTCTGTGTCGCCAAACAATATGTAAATGTTCATACAAATACATGACATAATCTTTCAAACTTGCAAAGCCCCGTGTCTGTTCTAGACCTCAGTAACAATTCAAAAGAAATAATATAGAAAAACAAAGTGAAATATACTATATATATATATATATATATATGACTGTTAAATGAACTGTTCTTCACACTTTTCTATATGTCCCTGTGGGCCCTGTTGTCCACCCACATGTTTCCATACATACACTTTACCTGACAAGACAACAGATGCTCTACCTAATACCTACTGTCAGCCTTCCTCTCAATAATGCGATGAATGTTTCACCTTCTTTAAAACGAATCTGCAAACATCTGATTCACCGCAGCAGCACAAGACACAGCAGTCACCGCACAGATTGCTGTCTCAGTGGATTTATTTGATGTAATCTCTGCTGATTCATAGGGAAGACTGCCAAGATGAAGTGCTGGACTAGAGCTTTTTCAAATTTTCCCCTAATAAATTTCCTAGAGAAGTCTGGAAAATGGCTCAGCCGTATGTCTTAATCTTTATAAATTCATTCTTCACCACAGACTTTCCCCCCCAAATACTTTATATTTTTCCTTAATTTCCTTGATTGTAAAACACTTTGTAACACTCTTAACGATGTATAAATAACTATAATAAGTGATCAAAATGGTTGGTGACAGTCACTCTAATTAACGTTATTTGATAAAGTAATGACACATGAGCTTGTGGTTAATTGTGGCAAATTGTTTCCTTACTGTGATTTTAGTGCTTGAATTACTTCACAACAACTCATTCAGGTCTTGGCAGCATGTAGCAGTAAGAACTAATTAGCGGTTAAATTAATTTATTGCATTGCCACACATCAATTATGTTTGTACTTGACAGAGCACTGTAAACTGAACAGTGAACAGTAAATGAGAAAGTAAGTAGATAACTTACATCCTTGAATAACTTTTAAAGAAACAGTGTGTAGGATTTAGTGGCATCTAGTGCTGTAGTTGCAGATTACAACCCCCTCACCTCACCCTCCCTTTGTAGAAAGTACGATGGCCATGATATTCGCAAAAAAGCTACAGGCCCTATCTAGAGCCAGTGT
>NW_023339774.1:4029684-4033710 GCF_004916995.1 Morone saxatilis | reverse complement strand
TGGGCTACTGTAGAAACAAGGCGGCTCAACATGGTAAATAAAAACGACTCATTCTAAGTTAACAAAAACACAACAATTTCTATTTTTTAGGTGATTATACACTAATGAAAACATACCTATTGATATTATATTCCATTTCTGCCAATAGAACCTCTTAAATGTTACACACTGGACCTACTTTGACTTCCACACAGTCACACACACCCTGCTGCTGTAAAAACATACAAGAGCACCAATGCGCAGCTGAAAATAGTCCCCAACAAACGCACTTAATGCAATCATTTGAGTGACTTATGTTAAAAACTACAGTAACCAGCTGTTTTAGGAAATTACTGAGCCTTTTTTAAAAAAAAAATTAAGTATATGTTTGATAGCCCTTTTTAAAGACTCACAGCATTGGTAAGGAGCAGTGGGCCTGAGGTTGTGTGCCACAGACAGGGTAGGGAAGTCGCATAGTATTGAGAGGTGGACTAAAACACTATTGGTCTTTTCATAGGATATGTTGACAATAACTACAATATAGAATATTGCCAGCTTTGTCCTATCTGGAATATTAAGATCCAGAGATGTGGTGACATTGTGTCCATGAGGGCAACAAACTGTTTTTTTACTAATAGAAAAAAACTTATCAGCACTGGTGGCAAAAAAAAAAAAAGGATTTTATTACTTTACTACTGAGGTAAAATAATTTCACTGAAGCTTCTTTGAAGATAACTCAATTTATCCCTATTGGCAGAACTTTATGGAGATTGGTTTGTTATTTTTACACAAAGGCCAGCATGTGGTGAGTGGATGTTTGCTCTCTCGGTCGTGCTGCTGACTGTCAGGATGGCTTCTGCAAATCCATACATCACAGTGGGACACGAACATGGCTGCTGGCATCAGGAGAGGCAAAGACAGTCTCCCACCGTCTCTGAAATGAGAGATGCAAAGTGATGTTGTCTCAAAATTAAAAGACAAATTGTCTGCGCCTTAGCAGGAGCCAGATAAGCCCGTTAAACAAAACAACGGTGGCACCATGCGCACGTGAGGATGAGCTGTACGGATAAAACAACTAGGGGAACCAACATGATGTCTATCAAGGATGGTGTCATAACTTGAGAGCTTTCTGAGATCTGCCAAAAACATATTATTTGGATGTTTTGTGTGCATGTGCTGATTTGTTTCATCTCTGCATGTGTGTGAGGAGGCTGGGACAGGATTTACAGAGAAAAAACAGGCCTGCAGTTAATTTTTGGTAATTAATTTTAATTACCAAGCAGACAGGCGTAGTTCTGATAGCAGATGGAGGAGTCTGGTGGCCTGACGTGGCGCGATTCACTCCAGTGACTCGTCTGACTCCTCCGCTTCCTCCCTCAACACCACCTCCTCCTCCCCCCCTCCCCCGTCAAACTGCGGGGTCGCAGGGTCGCGGTCGGAGGAGACAAGCGTGAAACGTAAGACGACGCCGTTATACTCCGGGCGAGGACTCCTCTATGATGTGAAGATGTAATCAACCCCTGACAGCTGCTCAGAAGAAGACAAACAGTAGGTTCTTAAATCTTCATTAGTCAACAGTAAATGAGGTTTGTTTTACACTGCCACACACACACTCACAAACTGGCCGTGTGCATATCCATTACGCCTCAACTGAGAACCATGGTAATGGTGTCTATTGATTTCCTTTCTCTCCTCGACTAGTCAAGCATGTAGAGTTTGGATGCTGGGTAATGAAATTACCTTCACTATGGAGGATGTCAGGAAAATGTTACAGCTGGAGAGAGGCCCCACAGTGAGCGCATGCGGTAAACACAGCACCTGTTTGATCGCCTTAATTCACAGCCAACGGCAGAGCTTCCTGTCTCAATCAACTCTTTTTTCCCCCCTGCTCCCATCAGGCCAGTAATTCATTTATTATTCATCTCATCAGTAGCACTAAATGATGCAAATGACCTTCTCTGAACTGTATGGGAGTCCATTTGGACACTGTCAAACACCATTAGACATTCAGCGCCCGGCTGCTCGAGAGGGTCAACTCTCTTAGCTCAACACTGACAGATAAAGCGTGACTGGGCTTTGTGCTCATGAATGGATCCGGGAGCCCATGGCCATGCAGGTATGTTTGTGTGTGCGTGTGTGTGTGTGCTCGCACTCACCTGCCGAATGCATGCTTTTAAACCTTATTAAAGCTTTTGGATGCGATCTCAAATGGAAGCATGTTGGCAGAAATGATAAAGTGGTGTGAGTCAGGACTGAACCTGTGACATACAAGTACATGTTTCAGTGTATGCCTGGGAGATGTGAGTCAACAGGAAGTGTGTGTGTGTGTGTTTGCTGTGTTTGTTCCCCCCTGAGCTCACCGCTCTGAGTCAGTAAACACAATGCCGCCTTTAATTAGCTCTGCGGTTCTAATTGATTAAAATTCCCTGCAGCGCAATTATGCGATTTCATAGACATGCTTTGCTTTCTTTCTTTCGACTTTCTGCCTCGCTGCATTTTCTTTTTTCCTGCCATCTCTCTGTCTGATTTCAGCATTGTTAATCCTCTGCTGGTCATGGTCCTGGTCCTGGTGCTTCTGCAACATAACAAAGGTGAAAGGTTACCTGTCTGTCTATTTGTGTGTCGACCTGTCTGTTCTCACTAGGACTTTCATACATGTATTCAAAAAAATGAATGGTCAAAACTGTCAAAGCAGTGCAAGGCACCATTCTCTGCTTAAACGTTATTTTCACGAGTACATCATTAATTCAATTTATTCCCAATTTCCTCCGGGCAGGGCCGCCATTATGCTATTAACATATGTGTGTTATTAACATGACATCAATATTTCGTTTTTAAATAGATACATTACACCCCTATTGCAAATGTCTATGCTGAGTTTAACTTTGGTGACCAGTGAATTTGCTCTGTATACCCAATAGCAAGTTATCTAGACTGTGCTGTTCACCTTTGAGGGAATGGAGAGCCAAAATGAGTCCAAAATGGAGGAAACAGTAGCTTATAGATAGAGTAGCTTATTAGCTCCATCCACTTTTATTTGTTGCAGTATAAACTGCTCCACAAAAGAGCAATAGCTCGCAGGCAGCTATGAGACAGCGGTACAAGCATGTCTTTAGAAAAAACTGCGTGGACTTATTGTCCCGTTAATGACTGAGCTAATAAGCTTACTAATTGACGGTTAGGGCCTTTACTCTGTCTGATGTATCTGTTTGCAAGAAGTTGTAGTGGTGAACAGGAGAAATCCACGTGATACATTTTATCACTCTCATTTTTATGAATGGGGTTTCATGTGAGTGGCATTACTGCTGTACATGGACTACCAGCACAGATATGACACATCAACAAGGCGCTAAGGCTTCATCTGTACTGATGCTAGCCTTTGTGTGTGTGTGATCAAGAGTGTCAAACAGCCACCTCCTCTTGATTCTGTAAGGTATGTGCACGTGCCCAGCAGCGCGGCAGGCAGCTCACTGGCCTGGCATTATTGGTAGGGAAAAGGCCCATGATGAGAAACCATTTCACTCCATTGAAATAACACTCAGGAAAATTACTCTTTGAACTTGACTACAGCCTTAAGAGCCTCATCACAGAGTCATTGCAGCCAGAATGGCAGAGTAGCAATAAAGAATCCTCACACACATCGAGACAGCTCATGAATAACAATGAGGAGCAGGACACAATCAGGGTGACAGGGTTTTAAACAATGGGGAAGGGAAGGAAGTCTTTATGTGACTCCTTCATTTGTCTTTCCCGTTCCTCACACATGTACACAGATAATTAACACAGTCAGCACACCATTGGCTGAACGTAAAGGTCGAGAGGTCAAGATCATCAGTGTTGCACCTGATCATCTGTAGGATTAAAAGATCTTAGATTTGATTTTATCTGAACTTCAAAATAATGAAACTGGATAAATAAATTAGATAGAAAGACACTAATTAACAACATGGCTACAGGGGCATAAAAATATCATACAACGTGTCTTAAATATAGTGAGGGAACTTGTTGAGTTGATTCACAAAAAAATTTAATATCGGGAATTATCGG
>NW_023339774.1:4017252-4029584 GCF_004916995.1 Morone saxatilis | reverse complement strand
AAAGCCAATATTGAGCATCCCTAGAGGGAATGGAACACTATTTTAATATGTTATGACACCGTTCTTGTCAAGGCCAGATTTCTTATTTCTTGGGCCTGAGGTGACAGTCTCATTTGCATTTAAATGTCAAAGTCAAGTGAAATTTTATTTATATAGTTCAAAATCAAAGTTTGCCTCAGGTCACACGTTTTTCCTTAGACCTTTGATTTGTGTAAGGAAAAAAGCCCAAAAAACACTTTAAATAGAGAATAAACGGAAGAAACCACAGGAAGAGCTACCGAGGAGGGATCCCTCTCCCAGGATGGACAGAGTATTATTTCCTTTTGGAATTAGCCCAATGTACTTACTTTAAACAAAAGGTGAACCGTTACATTTTAGGGTTAAGACTTGGTATTTGGTTAAGTTTATGAGGGTTGGGGTTAGGTTGCGGGTAAGATCACAGCCTCTTCAGCCTGCTGCCGTCGGGGAGGAGACTGCGGAGTCTCCGAGCCAAAACCAGCAGGCTCAAGGACAGTTTCTTTCACCAGGCGGTCAGGAGACTCAACTCCCTCCCTGCTCTACCGTCACTCCCACCTCTGCCCACCCTGCCCCCTGCCACAGAATAGGATTTAGTGGAATCTAGCTATGTAGTTGCAGATTGCAACTGCCTCACTTCACCCTCCCCTTCCAAGTGCAAAGAAGAAACTATGGTAGCTATGAAAAAGGCAAACGGCTGTATCTACAGCCAGTGTTTGGTTTGTCCGTTCTGGGCTACTGTAGTAACATAGCAGTTCAAAATGGCAGACTCTGTAGAAGAGGACCCACTTCCTCTGTAGATAGAAACAGCTCATTTTAAGGAAACAAAAACATTCGATTCTTATTTTCAGGTGATTATACTCTAATGAAAACATAGTTGTGCATATTATATTCCATTTCTGCTAATAGAATCTCCTAAATGTTACACACTGGTCCTTTAATGTAAGTTAATGCAATGTCCAAGTGACAAAAATGAGTGTGTAAAGAAAAGGACATAATAAGACCCAGCGTTAAGAGGCCGTGAACAATTCTTTGTGTCAAAATGAGTGAGAGGAGAGATCTCATGTTGCAAATTTGGTGAAATGGGTACGAGGTTAGCAGTAGGGATGTGATGATACACAATATTATTGTGTATTGCAATCAAAATTTAGTGAGGTGAATGCTATTGTCATGATAATTATGAATTGGGCGAATCGTGAATGGCTTGACTTGAAAAAGCTGATTAGCTCTCCAGCATACAGGAGCCCAGTTATTCCAAAATCCAAAAGACTTTAACCATGGCTCGGCTTGCCTGATACATCCTCCACATTTTATTTTTTCGGATATCCGATGTTCAGGTAGCCAACTGATGTGGAACACGTTATTATTTGAATGCCAAATAACCACAAATTTCAAACTATGACTGACATTTATTAATATAAATTAATATTTCACACATTCGTTTAAATTAACACGCAATATCAATCATATTTTATCGATTTGTAATGTCACATGAATAAATACCAAATTGCAAAAAACCAAAGTCACATTAGACAAATTCTCAGCATCACATCATCTGCCATATGTGATATAAACGACAGAGATTAGTGAGGTATAACCCGGACAATTACCAAAATCCTCTGCAAATGTCTTTGATGATTAATGAGATGGTATGATGGGCAGCGCTGCACAATTCCCCAGGGATGACTCAGAGGAAATTAAAGTGGTCTTTGACAACTGAGCTAACTAAACACTCCCTTTTAAAGGCCTTTGAATACACTTTTGGATCTTCTTCCACATAAAGCATTCCTTTCATACACAGCCAGCATGCTTGGAAACACTATTTTAAAATCATCTTATGATTTTCTATTCTAAATACATTGTTGCTGCCAGTGCTCGTTCCAGGGGAGTAATTCTAAACACTACTATTGTGGAAGAAGTCGTATGTTTTCTCTTTATAATCAGTGAGGGGTGTTACAGTCTGGGGGAAGACATGCAGATGATAATGATAGAGGTTTATGTACAGTATCTGCCCCGAATGACCTTGTTTTAGGTCAGACGTACGGGGTGGCTAATCTCTTTATCAATCTGCATGCAGAAACACAGCTGGGCCAGCCGTATCCCAGCATGCCTCAGTTCACATTTTTCTGGCCAAAACCAACTGATTCTGCACGTAGTCAGGAATAACTCAGGCACAGCTTGACATTTGGCATAGGGAGAAAAGATATTGGATTTATAATTGAATTAGTGTGAGGAGAAAAAAAGTTTTAGGGAACTATTTTGCTGAAACATAATGACTTAGTGCAGCTTCCCCCCATTTTTCATTTGAGATAAAAAAAAAAAAATCACTACTTTATTAAGCATTGCCTCTGGACGTCTGTGGTTTCACATGACTGAAATGTGATCTTATCAAAATAAAAGGTGAGATTATACTTAACGCTTATATATTTTCATTATTAGTTTTTCTTGTTTTGGAATGGAGACGTTTAATACGGATTACTCATGTCATTCAATATTACATGTATGTAGCTGGTCAAAAGAATGTTGACACCTGAACATTTTTACAGATTTATGTCATTGTAGATCTACTGTATTGGCCAGCCAGATGATGAGGGGATTGACTTTGTGGTGGATAAGGGGAGCACCACATGTTACATATATAATTTTTTGTTTCTTTTTATTTTCTTAAAGGACCGGTGTGTAGGATTTAGTGGCATCTAGTGGTGGAATTGCAGATTGAAACCAACTGAATACAGCTCACCTTCCAAGCATGGAGGGAAAACTACCATAACCACAAAACTTCAGAGAGTCAGTGTTTGGTTTGTCCTCTCTTGGCTACTGTAGAACATGGTGGTTCAACATGGCAGACTCCATAGAAGAAGACCTGCAACTTCTGTAGCTAAAAACAGCAACATTTAAGGTAATGAAAACACAATGATTCATATTTTTTAGGTGATTATACACTAATGAAAACGTATCTATGAATATTATATTCCTTGTCTGCCAATAGATATTCTTGAATGTTACACATTGAACCTTTAAATCTTGAGAAAAATCTAGTAACACAGACACATATGAAATACTCTGCTTGGATTAACAATTAGTTAAAATCATATCTACCCCTTATCCCTCACAGAAAAATCCAGAATCTATAAATATGTACAGTAAATATTGTTTGTTTCAAATGCTGGATATAATGTCTCCACATCACACTTCTGTAAATCGCATATTGGATCATAATTGGCTTCCAAACTATTAATATACTGAACATAAATCACGTACCATGCACAGTGAAGCTCAAACATCCAAGTGCAGTAACAATAAGCAAAACACATATTTGATCAGAGGGTGGCATTAAAGCAAAGAAAGAATTAGCTTACTGCAAGAGCAAAAGAGGGCTATAAATACTTTTAACAACTTGTTAAAGTTCTATTCTCAGGGAAAAGGTGAATGGAGCACAAAGTCCAACTTCTCTTTAAAAGTATAAAAGTATTTTTTTTTTCCTTGTCTTAGTATTTCATGTGTCAGCAGATGGTGGACCCTGAGGGAGCGCAGTGTGCGCCTCTGAACGACCTGTAGCATTTCCTAACAGCTTCATTTAGTTCCAGGCATGGTGTCTGGCTGGGTGCCTTAACCTGGCTGGGCCCTTTAGGGCTGCCAAGACCCACAGCACCAGCCTTATTATTCCCCTCTTGCTCCGACTGTGTAATTTGATCAAGTTATTCATAACATTTCAGCTGACGCCTTTCCCTAGAGTTAGCGTGACATTGCTATTTGCAGAGGATAAATGCATTATAGGATGGCCCACTGCAAGGAAATTGGGCATTAATATTTGCTCTTGATGTGATGTATATAAACAGACAGATTTGCAGGCTCTTGGCTCCTCTATTGACAACCCACGAGGGAAGGTGGTTGAATAGTTGGGGCCGATTTGAGAGACGGGAGATAGGATAATAATAATAACAATTCATGTTTGTGTTTTTATCTGCTGGGAAGGAAGCCTGCTGCTTCCCGTCTCGGCAGTTTGCTTCTAGGTGAGGTTGTTGGCAGCTATCAGCGGGGTCCCAGTGGCACATCGGTTGTCACATTGGGCTAATTTCACTCGGAAAGCATGCAGATGCAGCCGAAGAGGGAAAATGCAGATGAAAGCAGCGGTAGAAGGACGGACCACTGGGACCGTCCCTGGAATTCAGTCGGGCCTGGTTAAATCGATGCAGCCATTTCCCTCAGAACACCAAAACCTGCGAGGCGCTGAAAGCCTTTTTTTTCTGAGGGGCTTTCAAGGCTTCCAATCTCTCTGTGAATCCATTCAAATACAACAATAAAAACCAAAATACGTCCCCCATACATAGCAGCCCTCCCTATGGCCTATGAGCAATAGAAATCACTCAGTCCTTGGGGCCTACACACCAGTGTTGCTCACTACAATCTACATTTTCCATTTAAGAATGCCTCCTGCAATGGAAGTCACAGTGTTAGGTTGGCCTTGCAGTGCAAATAACGCTGTTTGACACTGAGGTCTAAGCTGGAGGGATGCAGTTCAAAGTGCGTTAGAGTGCACAATAGCTTCAAGGTTAAAAATAGTCTGAACATGAAGAGTGTCATTGTGCTTTCAATATGGTATTCAACTACTGGTTTGTACTTTTCTTGAATTAAAGATTGACAAGGTCATTCAGATGTTGAGGCCCAGAAACATTAAGAGAAGATAGACAAAACAATGAATCGGTCAATCAAGAAAATAATGGGTAGATTAATCCATATTGAAAATAATTGTTGGTTGAAGCCCTGCATTTGACTTCTGGCTGTGCTGAATATTGCTGGTCTGGCTGTTTCTCAGAGATTGATAGCCTCAGATCTGCCTGGTTCAGGCTGTCTGAAAGAGGTAGCCAGTGGAAGCTTCATATCCTGTGCAGATCTTCACCTGCTGTGCTGACATTCATACTTGCTCATACAGTATGTCTCTAGACTGGCCTTGGTTTAACCCTGTGTTTATTTTTTTAGAGTGCAAGAAGAAGAAGTATTATAGGCCATTATATGTGCCATGTAAAATATGATTTTCAACTCCCATCGTGTTTTCCAAAACCTTAGGGATACAAATTATTGGGGATTGAGGGGGTCAGAAATGGAGGATATTGTATTTTTTCTTTTGGCTTAAGGTAGTTTTACAATTTTGGGTAGAGCAGGGTAGGGTCTTATATTTTTGTTGTGAAAGGTGTCCAGTCTTCTTAATGGGGGACACTGGAATTTGGAAGTGGAAACAAAGGTGAGCACACCAGAAATGTTTTCTACCACTAAATGATAACCTGTGTAAGTCCCTTTAAAAGGTACCGCCATGTTTCTACAGAAGGGGCAAACCAAACACTGGCTTTAGATTCCCATTTCATAGTTTCTCCTTTGTGCTTAGAAGGGGAGGGTGAAGCAATAGACTTGCGATCTGCAACTACATCGCTACATACCACTAAATCCTACTCAATGGACCTCTAAGAAGCCTGTGAAGTTCACTTGCTTTCAGAAAAGTATTTTCAGACTACAAGACTTGGATGAAAAGTCATCACAGCCTCTGGTGGACAAAGAAGTGAATGATGAGACTACAAGCGACAAGCTGTTAAAAATAACACTGCTTTTAGCAAAGTCATAAGACAGTGATAACGAAAATGTTTTTATTTGGTATAACAATGTGTTTTTCCTGGACTTTTGTTGGATGTCATCTCTCTTGTCCCAGTCACTCGCTACTGCCTGAATGATAAAGGCAAAATTGTCAAAAAAATTATCTACAAAAGAGTGGTATGTGCTGGGGCTCTTTTCTTGATTGACAGGTGTTATAAGACTAAACACACAGCCATGGTGGTTGCCACAGCTCCATCCATCCAGTTATTGTTGTTTATCCAGGTTCGGGTCGCAGGGGTCGAGAGCTGAATAAGACAGCCCAGTCATCTTCCAGTTCCTCTGGGGGAACCCCAGTACAGATAAAATATATAATACCATCAGTGTGTTCTGGCTCTGCACTGGGGTCTCCTCCCAGTTGCACATGTCTGAAATGCCTCCACAGGGAAGCATCCTAATTAGATGCCCAAACCACCTCAATAGACTCCTTTCAACAAGAAGGAGCAAGCAGTTCTACTCTGAGCTCCTCTCAGATGTCTGAGCTCCTCACCCTGTCCCTAAGGGTGAGCCCAGACACCCTGTAAAGGAAACTCATTTCAGCAGCTTGTATCTGCAGTCTCATTCTTTTGTTCATTACCCAGAGGTCTTGACCATAGGTGGGAGATGGAACATACAGTATATTTACTGGTAAATGGAGAGCTTCCCCTTTTGAGCTTAGGTTACTCTTCACCACAATGATGCAACAACTCATGAACAAGACCCTTATGCAACACAGGTCACTGAATGAATCTTAATAGTATAAAAGAGCAGAAGCTATGTTTTCCCGTGGGTTGAAATCTCAAAGTGCAGTGGGTAACCAATCAGAATAGAGCCACACATACCGGTAGCAGGTGAGGCGCATTGGCTAGATGAATGGTATTACCACAGGGAGAGGAGCTGATGCAAGTCAGTACATCAAAAACTGGTTTTAACAACTATATTCCACCTAAACTCTTTCAAATATGAGATGTAATGAGTTACGTTTTATAAGAAATCCACAGATCTAATACAATCCTTGAAATACCTGAATGAAAGCTTTGAATGCCAAATTGGTGAGTTGCGGTTTAAGCTCTCCATTTTGGCGTTAGCATGATGATATGCCACAGTTTGTATTGAATCATCTGTTGTTACAAACAGTTTTTTTTCCCTTATATATAAAACCAGTAAAAACACTGAATAAAGCAGTTTCACCTTAAAAATCAGTTTCTCCAACACTGTTCAACAGACAAGGGATGATCTGGTGGGCCTGCCAATCGAGCTGCTACTAACGTTAGCTCAGCTTGTTTCTCTGATAATTTAAAATCCGGTGTCTAATGACTAAATCCTTCATCCAGTTAAAAACAATGATAAAAGTTATTGATATAGTTATTGTGAAGTTTATTTTAAAAATGTGGCTTAAAACTGGATAAGTAAAAGGAAAAGGAAAAGCAAATTTATGACAGCTTCTTGCAACAACGCATGTGGAACTGGGATATGAAGCCATTGACAGGCGACCAGTTAAATGCACTTTTGCACAGTTACTTGAATAAAATGACAGATTTCTCTGGGATTGAACATTGTTGGATATTTGGGATATTGTAAGTACACAACTTAACAAAATATATAACATATATATGTAGGGAGGTCTGAATGCTAAATGTTTTCATTGATCAGTTTCGTTACTGTAACAACGTAAGCAACTAACTGATAAATAGTGTGGGGATGGACACAGTACAGAAATACGGGTAACTTTACTTTACTTTTGTCAGGTTTGCACAACTTCCTTGCTAACATTAGTCTTTATGCACACAAACTTTGCTTTGTTGAGTGTGACTTTGATAACAAGCTAATCGAACTGAAGAGACCAGGAGTCAAATCTTCCCAGAACACAACCTCATCACCTCTGACACCATTCATCTACTCCCCCTGTTCACTCACACACATTCCCAGCACATTCCCATTCCCCTTTTGAATTTGATTCAAACTGAACTGACAATGGAGGCATTCCTCAAACTGCCTACCTGTGCTGGGGAATGAACTGAAAGACATTCATATTTTGTGATGTAGTGGTCGGGTTATTCCCACCATCCATATGGAGTCCTCAGGTGTTTTATTTGCTACTTTACTTCATTGCTAAGCTACCATTAAATCCAGCTGCTGATTGTGAGCTGTTCATTAAGTGATCTCATGATCGATCTGCATAAGAGGCTTACATATTTGTGCAAAATGTTAAGTAACCGTGGTAACATGTATGCCAGTCAGCACATTAGTGTAAGGATTTTCTCTGTTATAGCAGCCAAATGCAGTTAAAACTACTTGTATAGCATTTTGTGGACTAAAGCAGTTAAGTCCATTAGAAAGTGACACAGCGATCCAACAGCAGTTTTTTTCTTGTGTTTAGCTCAGTTTGTCAGTGTTCATAATGTAGTTGAGTTGCTGTCTAATGACACTAATAAGGTTTATTATCTTTTATCTTTGTGAGTACTTTGTGAAACCAGAGAACATGCAGGGTGACAGTCCGCAAAACCGTCCAATCCATTAGTTACCTGTTAGTCTGAGTACCTCCATATTTACTCCTCCTGGTTCGTTTGGTTAAAATTGTGTTCACACTGACTTTTTACAGAGCTAAAAGACAACATTGTTCAATTTTTTCCCTGGGTCCAAACTAAATTAACTAATTTACAGGTGTGGAAGCAACCTTATATACGGTTTATCCCTCCACCAATTATTATGTGCTTCCTTGGATGATCTTATACTACACCCTGGTGAGGATCAAGAGTCACACATACTGAGTGGACAATGTAATTAGGATCTATCAGCGGGAGGTGATATGTCAGCTCTTGCTTTGAGAAGGGGAAATGATGAAATGAGGAGATCAGGGGCAAGAAGAAAGTAAGGAGGAGGGGGCGGGTATTGAATATTTGAAAGAGCAAGACAGCGGGACAGGAAAGAGGACGGTCAGGGGGGTTGACGAGAGGCTGCCATCGTGCAGGAGGGAAAATAAAGAGGCAGGATGGAAAGACGGGCAGGGAGAAAGAAAAGGGGAGAAGAAAACACATTAGGGGAGAAATTACAGAGATGAAGGGATGGAGGCCAGAGCAGGAAGAGTCAAGCAGAGAGCATAATTTGCGAGGCAGAAATGGACCACGGACCACTGTGGTGCCTAATTCCCCTGTTTTACGTCACAGTGAGCTCTCATAGGGCTAACACATGTACAGCTAGTGTCCAATTTGGTTTTAGATTGGGGTGTAAAAAACAGGTGGAGCTGGTCCAAACACAGAGAAGTCAAAGAAAGTGAATTACATGACATGTTGCCTGTCAAATTGTGTAGATGGACACTGTAATCTAGAGAGGTCCAATGGTAGTTTTCACTTCCTGATTGCCCCCACAGGCTGGAAAATGACCTTAAATTACAGTGAGCTGACCAGCAGGCCTTAAGGTAATTGGCTCATGGCAATGCTTTCAACAACTCTTCTTTATTAAATCGAACGCTAATGTAACATTACGTTGGCTTTTGCCATTAGAACAGTGAAGCAACGCTGCCTTTTGCTATCAATGCTAATGGTTCTGTTGCTCATTGGTTTGACAAATCTGCCCATAAATATGGTGCTCCATGTTGCTCTCATTACATTGTCTTCAGAGTTGTGTAGGATCTAATGGGTCGAGGTGAAATGTTGTTTAAGTGTTGTTACTTCCCATCAGATGGCAGCTGCATCTCTAACAATCCCCTTAATACGTCCCACTTGCCTTCTCCGCTTGTTTTTCGGTTGAGTTTTCGTAAACAAGCAGAAGTGAAGTTGGGAAGGTGAAAGTCTGCTGTCGGCGATGTTACCCGGCAGGGGAGACATTCTCTGTTTGTAAAGTGCGGCCTTTGCTGTGATGCCTGGGAATTCTCCGTATTATACAAGTCTCAAAAACAGAATTTATATAGGTGATGAGTTGTGTCCACATCTTCCTGCAGCGTTTTGGAGCACCAAGGCGGCCCATTAGTTATGAAGGGCATCCTCATCAAAGTGTTTTTGGTCGAAAGACACTGGACCTCCCCAGAGGCGCCATTGCACAATCACAAAGTGAGCAGCACAGGTAAATGTGTTTCTTACAGGGATACAGCGGGTTGAGTGGGGGGTCGTGGCAGTCTTAACCAAAAATGATTCCTCCACCCCTCCTAGTTTGAACAAAAGAACACAGTCCTTCACGGATCCATTTTTGCGAATCGTCACCCCCGGAGCAAAGTATCGGAACCAACCTGTTATCTGCAAATATCTCCAAGTCAAATCCAGACCCGACCCGTGATTAAACACACATGCTATATCATACTTTTACTTGTGCAGTTAGATGTCTAACATGTAGAATCATGAAGAATCACCAACTATGTTGCTACTCACGAGGCTGCTGCTGCATCCACGCTGACAGCTGGGCACCAATGTCAATAAAGCCCTGTGGCAGTTCGCTGAATCATCTCCAAACACAGTTTCAAATGATCTGATGTACTGGCACACAAACTTTACAGCTAACTGGTTTACAGCATCCTTGTCTTGTACAGCTGCAGATGTATGTTGCCTCAGAGAGGATGTTAGAGTTTGCCGCTTACACAATAAAAAAAAATCCTGGCAGCTGATAAGGCTCGATGATATTTAGCTGATTTAAATGTTTAAAAAAGCTTTCGCAGTCATTTTCATTCGTGATTTCTCCAGAAAAAGAAAAAAAACCACACGTTCACCCGCTGCCCGCCCACATTTAGTGAATTTATATAAATATTTTTTTTTTTCCCGTTACACAACGTTTATGTGGATTACCTGGTGAAGGACTCTCAGACTTATGACTACATTGATCTTAAACAGCATAGTACTGTAAAACTCAGACATACAAAGCACAGTCATCACACCATTTCACACTGCTGTTGGTTGAAAACTGCTTTTCCCACTCCACTAAAAATGTTTCACTTGGATGTTTGAGCTTCACTGTGCAGAATGATGAATGTGCACAGTTGTATGCTACAAGGATGTTTTTAAATTCATCTGCTGAAGAAAGTTTGAGACCCGCATCTATGAGCGGGATTTTGAAATCACAACCTCACACTTGGAAACCAGTCGTGGTGCAGGAGGCAATACTTTAAACTCACACCTAATGCATAGGTGTGATGAGGAAACTTGAAACTTCCAGTACACACACACACACAGTAGGAGTAGGAGACACAGTGGTTAAAACTTTCAAACAAGAAATATTTGCATTTTCATCGATTTTGCAATGAGTGAGATTTGTCATTTTGACAATTTTTAGGTAATTGAACATTTTTGTGTAAAAGCCATATCAGACAAATGCGTTTTTCAAGCAGAGTACTTTTATGTCTAAAAACATATCTGGAGGGGAAGTATTTTATTTTTATGATGCAGAGAGAGACATCTCCTATCAAGAGTCATTTTAGAAATCTGATTAATGTTGTCGAAGTTCTTTATCTTGATGTTAATTAAGATGAAATAGCTAAGTAAATTAACAGTTATTCAATGCCATAGGATTTTAAGTAACAATGGCAGTGTTGTATTATTAATTAGTATGAATCAGAAGGTAAATTTGATATTTTCTACTTTTCTGTGTAGCATAGTAGCAACTCCATATACTGAATTCATGATGTGACTGAAAAGCCCCCCCGTCGAAACCTGCCAAATATAGACCTAGTTGCCGATTCAAATGAAGTCAATTAAATCAAAATAGCTCAGCTAAATGGTATGTGTAGTATAGAAATATGCTTTAAATACTTTAAATCCATATTATTCCATACTTAATTCATGTTTTTTTTAAGCTATAATCTTCTCAGTTTTCCCCTGATCATAGCGGCAGGAAATGATGTGTCACTTTCTTACTTTCAGTTTCCCCCTCCGGGCAACATTAAAGTTTCATCACATGTAATAAGCAGTGATTTCAAAGGCTAATTTCATGTGAAGTAAAAGAAAAGAAAAAGGTGAAGGAAACATTGGATCCTTGAACTGTACTGTTGAATAGTGATCCTACTTCTCATTTTAGCCTGCCCAGGGTGCAGCAGAAACAACAGCAGCATCAGGGAGGAAAACCATTAATTGATCAGCAACTAGAAGCTAAAGACGTCATGTGTCATGCCGGACAGTCTGTAACTGGGCAACAGCTGATCTGGGATCCGGAATCAAAACTTCAGTAGCTGCATAAGCCTCATTGGGATCGAGGTATGACAGGCAATTCAAGGGCAGATGCTCTGATTGATAGGGTTCCGTCTCCCCTTTGGCATATTATCAATCTTATATCAAACCAAATTGGCCTCTTTTCAATCTCCATTGAACCATGTGTGTCTATCACCCTTTCTATCTGGACCACATGTTGACTTTTAAATTGATCTGCGCAGGCATCACACAAAATTTGTCTGGGCTTTTTTCTGTATCTGTGCAAAAGGGGAGAAAGAGCAGAAACATAAAGCACGCTGACCTTGGATGAGCAACCTGGTGGATAACAGCAAACATATTTTATTCACACACTGCAATAGGACTGATCATTCACTAATTTTCAATTCTCATTTTCAATCTTAGGTTGAATCTGGAAAGAGATATGGAATTTTGTTCTGTTGTATTACATTTTATTTAGAGCACATATGCAATTACCGTCACCATTATGTTAGCCTGCTCATTGTTTTTTTTGTTTTGTTTTTTTCTCTAACACATCTAAGAAGACTAAAGGCCGAAGTATGCTTG
>NW_023339774.1:3905055-4017152 GCF_004916995.1 Morone saxatilis | reverse complement strand
CTCCCGTGACGTCACGTTGTCGCACGACAGGTCGGCAGTGGCGAGTCTACAAGACGCTTAAGAGACACCATCTGCATTGAGGTGATGTGAATTTGTAATGAGCTAGAATAAATTGCATTGATGATGCTAATTAACCTCTATACTAATAAGCTACAGGGCTTAAAGAAAAGTGTACAGGTGTGACCCTGAGCTACAGGGCTTAAAGAAAAGTGTACAGGTGTGACCCTGAGGTGTGATCTGTTATATTTATATGTGTATGTATTTTAGGATAGATTTGTAGTGAAAAAACACTTATTATCCGATTATGATCGGTTAAGGGAGATTCTTAGACGAGATTCTGAGCTTGATTTAAATTCAGGTCCAAGTCCATCAAAGACCGTGTGTTAAGTACATGTACCGAGTAAATGACCAGTGTGTAGGATTTAGTAGCGTCTAGCTGCAGTTGCAGATTGCAACTTCCTTGCTCTACCCTCCCATTTCAAGCGCAAAGGAGAATCTACGGTGGCTGAAAACTGCCCTATCTAGAGCCAGTGTTTGATTTGTCCAGTCTGGGCTACTGTAGAAACACGCAGACACATGGCGGACTTGATGGAATCTGACCCGCAGTGTCTGTAGATAAAAACGGTTCATTCTAAGGTAACAAAAACATAATTCCTACATTCAGGTGATTATACACTAAAGAAAACATACCTATGAATATTATATTATATTATATTTCTGCCAAGAGATCCTCCTCAATGTTACACACTGGAGCTTTAAATGATGCATATTCTCATCTGGCAATTTGGTAAAATGTTAACTGTATAAAAGCACAATGATCACATTGTAAGATGGCAGGAACACCAGTGTAGCACAGTTTTCTGAAATTTGCAAAAAGTAATTTGTTGGTGGAACATAAAGGATATTCACATTACTTATTTCACAATACTTTACTGTGTGGTATATTGATTCTGAGCCAAAGTGATCTGATACCAAATATTATTGTATTATTTTAAGCGGTTTTACCCTCTAATAAAATTGCTTTTTAAATAAACCCAACAACCTTTGCATTTGCATTGTTCTGTTACTGAATCCTTTACTGTATATTTGGAAGTTCTCTGAAGGACATTGAAGGCTCCCTTATTGTCTCCATACCCTCTCACTATAATTCTGTGTTCACATACTCTTTTTTTTTTCAGCAATACAAAAAAAGAAGCTTTTATTCCCCTTTGAGCGTTGTATTTTTAAAATTATTCTTCTGATGTCAAAGGTTGTTTTGACATCTAAAAGGTCATGAAACACACTTGTGGCTTTTTTTCTTTTGTTTGTTCTTTTCACATGGTTTTTACCCACATGCAGAGACAGTGGACACTGCTCGTGGTTCTGCAGTGATTTCCCCTGTGCTCTCAGACCCACAGGAAATGATAGGGCTTGACAGGTGTGTCCCGCTGTTTGATTTAATCAACTCAGCGTTTCTATGTTTTATATTGATTCATGTAGCTGACCCATAAAGTTTAATAAAAGAACTCTGATCCAAACATTTGATACTGATGTAAAAAAAAAAAATCTCATGTCTACACATTAACAGATTATTACTGTGCAGCACACTGACTTTACTGGACATTGAAAGTTGACTTACTTTAAACACGGAAATTAAATCTTACTAGTTCATCTCAACTGGTGGGTGACTAAAGTAAAAAAACAAAAACAAATCAATCACAACCACGTCCTTCAATATAGTAATATATAGTAATATAGTAGTAGGAAATATCAAATAATTCCAGGGAGCCTTCATACTTTTTTATTTATTTTACTATGTGTGACAACCAACTTGCAATTTCTCTGTGAAATATGACGCTATAGGTAGCATAATTTCATAAAGTCCAGTTACACTTTCAAAATAAAGCTTGTGTGGCTAACGTTACCACAGGGGCAGCACACTGACAGTATATATAATGGACAGAGCTTCCGAGTCTGTGTGAAGTGAAGCCAAGGCGTTAAAAACATGCATTCTACGTAATGGCCAGCAGGGGGCAGCTCCATTGAATGCAATAACACCATACAATCTAATAGAGAAATTACCCGACTTCTTACTTGATTATGTAATTTCCTAATGAGTTTATGGTTTTAATCTCTAGGTTTAAGTCTTCTTCCATACAGCATGATGTTCATTTAGTAAATCATGGTTCCGTTTAAAGTAAAATAGACAATAAAGCAGGGTATGCTTTTGGGCGTGGCTACCTTGTGATTGATAAGTTATTCTCAGTGCATCAGTGCACCGCACAAAACTCAGAATCAACACTGTCAACCTACGGCAGCTGCTGATCAAATAATGGAACTCAGGATTCTGCTTTGAAACTGCACAGCCAATGACAGCAGCTCAACTTGCAGTATCGCACCTCCATTGGCTCCGTCTAACTGTCGTGGCAACGACTATAATGCTAAATTCAAGGTTTCAAAACGGTACTCCACAAACCAATGGGTGTGTCACAATAGGTTGACATATGGGGCAGCATGACTGCAGCTTGAAAAAGAGGGAAAGGGAAATGAGGGAATTTCCTCTGTAAGACGTACAGCACGTCATTAACAGTTATGTGAATTGGAGTGTGCACTGCTGCATATAAACAGGCCTATTGGTAGAATATTCATTTCCATTAGCCATGTACACAGTTTAGTAGGAATATTGTCTTTTCAGAATAAGGAAAAAATGTTATGCATGTAAACATAGTCAGTGATGTTAGTGGTATTGAAGGTTCTAACTGGACCAAAGTCACATTTGCAGGTATGTTTACTTTCTGTTTAATGTGGTGTAGACGACCAGCTAATTAGCTATCTAGCCTGCAAACTGATGTTAACAGCACACTTTTCCCCAGTGAATCTTTGTCTGCTTGTTCAACAAGCTAAAGCACAGAACAATATATGTGTTCATGTTTGCAAATTGGATAGGAGGACAGATACCGGAACAATATTCTGTCAAATTAATGAAAAGCTAGAGGTCAAAAAATTTAAAATATAAATTGGTTGGTAATTTGGTTTCTTCAAAGGAGAACACAGGAAAAGTGGTTAAAAGAGCAGATATATGTGCTGTAAAAGACAAAAGAAACATGCATGACTAAATAAAGAATAAATATAAATCTGACAGCATTTAAAATGTTGATATTCAGCAACCAAAAGTTGTTATTAACACTTTGTTAATATTAAAGCCGATTGTAGAATAATGGCGTTAATACCTTAATTAAACACCATTGTGGTAAAAAAAGAAAAAAAAACATATTTGATTTTCACCTTTGAATTTAAAAATCTAAAAAACAACATGGATATATTAGGCCTTTTGCACCTGACAGTGTAAAAGATCCAATTAAATTAATTGGCTGTTTGTTTCACACCTTTTCTTCCATTTTCACAAGATAAGAGGTGGCTGAGTGTCACAGACTGTTACCTCTAAACGTGCTCAGCTTCATATTTGTCTAATTGGACACTCCTGGGGACCTTTGAATACACTGCAGATGTGTTATTCTTCTTTGTCTCATATAACTGTCTCTCACAGTAGCTATTATCATAAAAAATGTCCTGGCTCTTAATGTTTCTTGCTCTTCGATCTCTCTGCTGTTTTATTGGCTGATAACTAATTAGGGAAATGGGTTTTTGTGGCACATGCTGAGGGATTTGATTGTTGCCTGAGTGTTTTTTTTTTTTTTTTTTTTTAACCTTTTGTGACAATGTCATCTGACAAAACATATTAGAGAAAAAAAGAATAATTTTCTTTGTTTACTTTTCAGTGACTGCTGTGACGAGCTGACATTGTTTTTTTCACTCATATGTTTTATTCAGCGTCTGAGCCTCTCTTGTATTGACTTTTGTTTTATTCTCCCTTTGTTTTATTCTACTGTATGTTTCACTTGGAAGACAAAAGTGTATTTGTTTGCAGCATTTATGTAGTTAAAAAAGGTTGCCGCTCGAATAGAAACATCGGGACTGGAATCTGACAGTCTGAGTTGTTCTCAGTAGAGTGACAACCTTTGTGCTAAAATGTCATTGTAGAGCAGGAGAAGAATGTCAGAGAATTTATTAGGAATGAGACATATATGTATATTAATATGTCATAACATAGCACTGTGGCATATGAGACACCTGACAAGACTTTTCTTTTGTCTGCATCAAATATAAAATAGCGCGGTGGACAGTAAAAGTTATTGAAACAGGTTTTAAAAAGGACCATTAAGCAATTTGTAAAGCAAAAAAAAAGAGCAAGTGTAATTTGAAAAAAAAAAAGCTTTGAGCTTTCTGACCAAAGCTTTTTCTGCTTCAGGTGATTTTAGACTAATGCAAAGAAAATCTGTGTCTCTCCTTATTCTGAAATTGGCCACTAGAGGGTTTTTCCTATCTGTGTATTAGCTACAAATTAGATTATTAGCTTTCACATGGACGTGACAAACCAGGCATTAGCTATACCTGTCAAACAACACACAGGCTGACTTAAAATATAACCATAAACTCCAGTAGTGTCGTTTATTTTCTTACAGAACCTCCATTTCCTTTGTGTATGGAAGATTTGAAATGTCTATGATAAAACAAAGAAAGGAAGTGAAATACATTGTTATGCAAAAACAATAAAATTGTTAAACAATTATACAATACGATATATACAAGTGTTTACAAATGTATTTCATTTATGCTGTCATAATTCAATGGAAAACATACATTAAAAGGAGCTTAGCTTTTTGTCTTAAATAACTGAATTGTTTATTGTGACATGACTTTGCTTTGCCACTTTAAAGTCAAATCACAACGCACACCTGCCAAAAGTAAATGCAAAACACTGTCATTTCTTTTCATAAGGGGGTGTAAGGGAGCTTTTGCTTTTTGACATGGGGATGCATCATCCATGCCAAAATGAAATCAACTGTCCAATCACAGCCCAATGTTTACCCACTGTCAGTGTTCACTGTAAGATAATATTATTATATTATAATATTAATGTAATTATGTCAAAATAAATGCATACATGAAAATGAAATAACTTAAACCAAATGGTTTTTATTGCATTTAAAATCTTCCATAACTTTGAGGTTCAGGTTAAGTCATATACACGAATCCAGGGAATCACCGGAAGTTAACAAGTCACCATTACTGCAGTGGCAACTCCCTACAATATGCACATGTTTAAAAGGCAAAGTTTCCTAAGAAGTGTACAATTTTCTACTTTTCTATGTATTGTTACATTTCCAACAATGCAAAGCCTTTACTTCATGCCCCTGTCTGAGACCATACACTTTACATTGATTACGTGGACAGAGGACCAAGATGTTTGCATGCCAGGCCATTCATTAATTAATCTTTAATACCTACATGAAGGTACATGTAAAACATGTGATTATACAAATCTTGATTGACTAAGCTAGCTAGATAGTATACATGTCTAACCAATATGTAAAATTTGAGTAACGTTGCCATCCATCTAAGGTACCTTATATGGTACCAAGAGCCAACTATACTTAATTTTTTACTAACTGCAATGAGTGTGGCACAGAAAAGACTTGAACCCAAAGCACAACACACCAAAACCAGGAAATCCAATCAGCAGAGGAAAACGTAACCAGGCAGGGGGCAGGCATAGAATCATTAAAGTGGGAAACAGGCAAGGGTTCTGGGAGGCAGGTTCAGGCAGACAGAATAAACAAAGCTAGAAAGCCAGGGCGGATGTGAACTAGACAATCTGGTGGAGAACTAGTGGAAATTAACTGGTATACATGTGTTGCACTCCCAAAATGAACTGCCAAAAACATGTCCATCTGAATTTGGACTGAATTTTGAACACAAGCACACATTTTCCTTCAGCCTACACACAGTGTTCCCGTTGTAGAATAAGAAAATGGATAGAGCGTCTAGTGATAGGGTAAGTGCAGCAATTTTCCTTTCCGCACAGTCAGTAGACATTCAGATAACTAATATTTTAATTGCAATGCTAAAAAATATGAATTAACTAAAACACTTAAATAAAAGTCAATTAATTTAACTGGACACATTTATATTATAAAATATAGAAATATAAAATAAACTGTTTTAGTGCATTCGATATGCTGGACTGATTAGGGGAAATGGGAAGCTCGGGTGAGTGTGTGGGCAAGATCAAGTGGTGGAAATGGCGGGAAAAGGGTTACTGAGGAACAGGATGGCGTGAATGGATCTGGAGTGACATCTGCTAGTTACAGAGCAATTGCTGAACTGATCATTACACTGATTGGTGGTGCAATCCAGACACTTTCATACTGACAGTGGCAGACGTAGGACATTTTACAAAAGGTTATTGCAGGGTGGAATTGGATGGCGATGGGTGGGGGTCCCCATACACAAGTACATATCACTTCTACAGGTAAAATACAACACAAAAAGCCAACTAAAGACATGTGAAGTTAAATGGTATGTTAAAGTCATATTTTCTGAAACTTTCACTATATCCTGACAGTAGTACATGAGACAGATAATCTGTGTCTCCTAGAGCTCCTAATGGTTTTTGCAAGAATCCACCAGGCCTAAACAAAAATAAGCAATTAGAGCCAAGAAAGATAGTTGATTGTTGAGTCTTATTCCCAGGTCCTCAAATATCAGTGCTGGGAATGAGACTCACAATGGACTTTCTTTGTTGGCTCTGATTTTTTGTTTTCACTTGGGCTCAGTGGATTCTTGCAAATACCATTGGGAGCACTAGGAGGAGCCTGATTATCTGTCTCATGTACTACTGTCAGGATATAGTGAAAGTTTCAGAAAATATGACAAAGTTTTTTTTAATTAAAATGACCTACCTATGAACAAACAGGCAAGCAGGGTAACACAAGCTAGCAAAAAACGCCTGAGGAAGAATAATTCCAACAACAATAAAAAAAGAAAACTCCACAAGGTGAGAAAAATTAAAATCCTAAGCAGCAACACAGAGACGCAACAAACAGAGGCAGATAACATGACAACTGGAAAATTGAAAACACATGGATTAAATACACAAATAACTAATTAACCACAGGTGAACCTAATCAGGGCAGGAATGGCAATCAAAACTGGTGTCAAACACTCAGACAGGAAGCAAAGTTAACCAAGACATGTGAAGAAAGACTCTTTCAACATAAAACATAAAATAACTAAACTAAAACCCAAAACCAGTGAAGAAGTGAAAAGCTTTTTTCTGTGTTTAATATTGTAGGAGAAAATAATATATCTGTATATATATTTTTAAATATATTGTATGTATGTATGTATGTATGTATGTATGTAATACATTACTTCATAACTAGATTTGAGTTCAGATTTACACAGTTAAGGTCTGACTTAACTTATCGATGCATCAGCATTTTGTTGTGTTGTGGGGATTCTATGGGTGGACACATCGATCCCCAAAGTATCGATACAATACAGTAAGTCTTCTTTTTAGTATTGATACTAGTGCCAGTACGATTGATTTTGAAACGCAGCAGCAGTTGCTGCTGTGTGCACATTAAGGCAGCAGGGTTGTAAGAAAATATCTAAAAATATCGTATGGCAATATTTTATTTTGGGATATTGTATTAAATCTTAAAAACGTTATAGATTTTTGTGTTTATACCTGCAGCTGCTAGATAGCAGTGTTGTAAACATAAACTGAGGGCTATGATGTTAGAGGGAATGTAAGAAATACAAATGCGGATTCTGCTGTTCTGGTTGTATAAAAAAAGTAAACCTTAGATTTTATGCATATGGTGGTGTGTTCCTTATACTATGACAGTTTTCTTAAAATAGGAATATATTCCCTTGCTTATAGTATCGCAATATATCACAATATATTGAATCGTAATCCCTGTATCGTGATATGTATCGTACGTATCATCGGATTCCTGCCAATACACAGTCCTAGCAGCCTGTGATCATCTTAGTTCAGAGAATGTGCACAATGGTGATTTTGTTATTTACCATTAAACACTGTCTCTCTTGTAACATGCATGTGATGAAGTAAACAACCAAGAACAAATTATTCTGTGGTAATTAATACTCAGAAGTAGCCTTTTAGTGATGCTTTCAACTCATAAATCATGAGACATTGTTCTATAAAATGAAGGTTCTCTTTATTTATTACTTGGTATTGCATTTAAACACATTTTGAGGTGGGCGCTGCATGTGATGATGTGCCCCTGCATACTGGTGGTTTTAGAGGTTGAGGAAGAACCTTTTAGAAAATAGCTAGCACTCCTTTATGGGAGAAAAAAAGTATCCCATATGTACCACAAGGGAGCATTTCAACTTAATCATGAAAATACCAGCAAGGTGGAAAAGTCATGTTCCCAAAACCAGGACCACTTGTAACCACAAACCCATCGCCAAGATTTCCCAGCCCCGACTGCTGAGGACATGGTGGTGATGAAGGGCGAAGGCTGACCTCATGAGCAGAAGCCTGTTGTCCCTGTCCAGCAACACCTCATGAACCGGGTTCCACATCCTGCTGGTGTTGGCTGGTCCCGCTGTCCACTGGGTCCTCTCTGAAGCCGCAGAGTCTGCTCCATTTCCGTCAGCCATCTCAGGCAGAGTACATGACTAATGACGGGGAGCTGCTGTATCCTTCATAACCATGTGTTCGAGTCAGAGAGCAAGAGAGGGTCGGAAATTACTTAAGTCTCTCTTATTACTGACATAAAAGCAGGAGCTAGAGTTGCAATTACCTACATGCACCTCAGGATATGTGGAAGTAGAAACGACAGCCCCTGCGTTGTAATTCCTCTCCACTGCTTGCTTTGGGTGCAGAAATATATTCGGGTTGAATGACAGGAGATGCTTGTGTAAGAAATGAGAGCAAGCCCTTTTTTCTCATTTCAGTGCAACAATTTGATATGGACTGGTGTTAGTGCATGAATGGACAGAATGTGAATTTCCCATCCAGAGTTTACTCCATCTGACGGCTACTGGTGAACTGGAAACGGCTGCACGGCTATTTCATATGCAATTCATCATCATGTCAAACACAGCGCACACACGCAGCGCAGTTTTTTTTTTGTGGAAATGTTTGCTCGTCGTTGGTATTCCGCAAGTGTGTGAACACATGTCCGGAATCCTCTTCAGCTTTGACAGTCTAATGAAAATAAAACAGCGTTGTCGAACAAACATGCTGAAACATGGCCCTCAGCAACCCAGAGAGTCCCCAACGTGATTGTAAATCACCAGCAGGGAAAAAGAAGAAGAAACGTGTTATTATCTTTCTGTTGTAGCCATGCACTCGGCTACAGATGTTACTTTATAATTCCACCCAGCACAGCCATGGTGAATTTATTCCATTATGTTGCCACGAGCGTGCATGTCTGGGTTGTGTTTGTGTGCATGTGCATGCTTTTAAGGCCTGGGTTTATCAGCACTGCTGCCTGAATTTCTCTCAGACCAGAGATAAAGCTCAGGGGCCTCTGGGCTCAAAGGCTCCGTCTTACTACAGCACGCGAGCTGGTAGTCTTGCAGACATGGCAGTTAGTGAGGAAATATGAGGTATATGGGGTAAGATTAATAGCAAGAAACGTAGCTAAGTGACAGGAAAATGCGCACGTATGGGTGTTGTGTTCATGCATTTAAGTGTGAATGTCTCAGTGTGGGTTGTGTGTGTGTATTCGTGTGCAATTCAGTGGTCATAAATTGTTGTTGGGGGAGAAGCACCAGAGATTAGAGGGGAGAGAAAAAGGAGGGTTTTCAGGTATTTTTAGGGATTTGCACCCGGTGCTTTCACCCAGGGATTCTACTATTCTTCATTCACGGTCGCGCTCCAAGCCGATGAATGTCATTCTATTCTTAAAGCCTGCGCCACACTCATATAATCAAGGATAATTTCACCTTTCAAAAGTCCTTGTGCAGCTCTTACTACTTGGGCCCCTGCTTTTTCATTCATTATTTTTAGCTGATGTCCTTATCCAGGCCACTTCAGTCCACACTGTCCATGGAAAAAGGTTGATAACAGTTTTTGAGTTTCAGTTGTTTTACGTACTCAAGTATAAGTAAGAGTTGTCATTGAAATAAATAATTGAATTAGAGTACAAAAATATAGTGGAAAAATTACTTGAGTAACCATTAACCTAATAAGTAGAAGAAATAGGGATGAGCGAGTACACTATTATATGTATCTAAGAAAAAAAGAAGGAATACTGGCACACTACTTTCTTTTTTCTCACTTTTTTACTCCATCCATTCTGCTGTCAGCCGTTTCCACAAGCTGGTCATTCATCCACAACCAGCTAAACCCCAAACTGATTGACTGTAAGTGCTTAAAAAGATTGTATGTGTGTGTGTGTGTGGAACTTATTATGAGCAGCATGCATCTGCGTCGATGGAGAGGTGATGCTAGACGTCGAGTGTGTGTGTGGTGGTGTTGTTCTTGTGGTTGCCACGTTTAAGGTAATTATTTAAAATGTCTGCAAATCCAATGTCGAAGTGTGTTGGTACAGTATTTGATTTGTAAGCACCTTTTTTGTAGGTTATGCAAAAGGATGGATTCCATCCAGTTAAACGCGAATAGTTACAAAACAACCCTAAACCTGACTGAACTAAGGCCCTAAATTGCCAGGATAGCTAGGAAATTTTGATATTGAATATATCTTGCTTTGTTTCCGAGGCTGTCTGCTACTTCACAGATAATTTAAATATACATTCCTAGCTAGTTGGGGTCTATCTAAGAGTAACAGCTACCAGATAGCAGTCACAACTTAGGAGTCGTCGTACCTGTGATTAGAAGGACTGGCCTTACGAAACATAATTGAGCTTTAGTTCGAAGGATCGCAGCGTTGGTGTCCTTTACGCCGGCGCAGTGTTGAAGTTGCGCTGCGTTCAGCATGAGCGGTGGGCTGAGCTTGTCCGACCCCACGCTGGTCTAAACAAGAAAAGCCCACCCAGATTTTCCACTCATGATCAGATTCACGTGTGTGTGCGTTTGTGTGCGTTACATCACATAAATGACCAACTCCTGAGCTCCTTCTGGTAGGAATCTGGTGCCCTAGGGTCAGGTTATAATAAGGTGACACTTGCCTTCTCTCTTCCTCTTCCCCTCCAGTAATTCCTTCTGATGCCACCCAGCACTTCCCCTCATTGCCACGATTACTCCAACTTGCTTCGAGAAACAGGGCGGCACAGGGCATCCACGGGAATGTCAACGACGGACCCGTGTGTCGCCTTCAGCTGCAGGGGGTCTCCGATGAGGAGGCCAATGTGCTTTCTAATGACAATGCGGCTCACATTCATTGGGAGCACAAAGACGGAGGCCACTCTCCGCTGCGGTTCTTCTTATTTGAATAACTCCCTGTGCTTTTAAACTTTAAAGATACATGCAGAAAGCCAGATGTTTGCCACAGGCTTTTCCTCTAACCTGAAAATCTCTGAATACTGCATGCGAAATAGCTCACCGTGATTTCATCGTTTATTTTCTTATTTAAAGGATTACCTTGAGGCAGTGAAACAAAAGATAGTGACTTGCAAGGGAACACAAAATGCAAATCTGTGAAGCAGGATTTATTCATTTCTTTTGGTGTGAGCACTTTTTGATCCTTTCTTAAAAACAGTACTTCCACTCTTTACTTGGGGACTTTACTTTTCGCTTTGCTCACACAATACTTAAATTACTGCTGTAAACTGCTCTACGGTAAAGAAAGGTTTAATGGGGGCTGTGTGTAGCAGTGGTGGACAGACTGATGCCTGAACAAAACAACATCCTCCTACTTTTACTAGAACACAGAAAGAGGCGAAGAGGAAACAAGCACCTGTGTCAGAAAAAAACATGGCAGAGCAGAGGGCAAAAGAGGAGGCAGAAATTGGCTCCATACAGTGACAATTCTTGGCCACACCTGGTCCCACTTTTCACACCCAAAACTAAAAAAAGGCAACTGTTACATGATGAACACTCAGCATGCAGGCCCTGCAGCAGCAAAAGGGCCTCTGTGCCATGTGTTGTATTTTCAAAGCCTGGCTGTATTGTCTGTGTTCACTGAAGCCCCTTTCAGGCATACAGCTCTTTACATTAATCTGATGGCAATTTAACGCGTAGGTCTCATGTCTGAACCAGAGATTAGAGGGGAGAGAAAAAAGAGGGTTTTCAGGTATTTTTAGGGATTTGCACCCGGCGCTTTCGCCCAGGGATTCTCTTATTCTTCATTCACGGTCGCTCTCTAAGCTGATGAATGTCATTCTATTCCTGTTTTTTTATTTTTACTGTCTTTATTCAAGAGCGTGGTCTTTTAGTTTGAGAACATAATTTACTGATTTCATGTTCAGATTTGCAATGCTTTCCCTCAAAACTCTGCCCTTGCACTCAAAAAGCCCCTGCTTGCGCTCAGATTTTCTGCACTCGCACTTACGCTGTTTCTGTGCACTCGCGAAACGTCTGCTCTTGGATTTTTTGGTGCAATGACCCTGTAAAAATCCCCCAACCAATAGGATGCTACCCTCGTTGCAGGTGCATTCGCTTCACTTCTCGTTGGGAGGCCGGTGTACTATAAGGCTACTACTATACAGTCTGTAGTTATTATAGTAAAAACTACGGATGCTGGTATATACAATAACATCTTTTATCCCTCTTTATTGTAAAACTTTAAAAAAAAAATGCAAGAGAGGTACATACAGTAAAATCATGGAGGCGGGGAGTGGATGAACTCACTTAAAGATTAACCGCCTGTATGAGACACTCTAAGAAGTACAGCGAATATGAGGCAGGTCATTTGACAGGGTCATTCGAGGTCATTGCACAAAAAAAATCAAGAGCCGAGCAGAAATCTGAGAGCAGATGTTTTGCAAGTGCAGAAAATCTGTGCAAGCAACAACATATATGTAAGTGCAAGCACAGAGTTTGAGCACAAGCACAGCAAATCTGAGCGCAAGCTGGGGCTTTTTGAGTCAGAGAGCAGAGTTTTGAGGAATAGCATTAATAAGCTGAACTGTTCAATAAAGTAGGAGAAACTGCAAGAGCCAATATTTAAGGCTTTGAGATTTATTTTCTCAGATCAGATCAACATAATACCATTTTATCCTATTTGGGCAAAAAAGGTGAAAAAAAACCCTCTCATAATAATCTGACCAACAGTCTCTTGCATGGTTGAGGAAATAAATATCCAGCAAAACTTATTACATAGAGCATGTGAGCAAAAAGGAATAAAATGTGTTTCTCAATATATATATATATATATATAACTTTAACTCACCCATTATCTCTCTTGCACCAGGTGCCTAACACACTCATTCTGTAAATGTAACTTAAAAAAAGTCATCTGTGTCTAATAACAAAATAAAGTTACTACAATAACACATAGATAAAGCCAGCAATGGTCCTGTATGTATGCCATGCTCCAGAAAAAGCAGTGTTCTCACTCTTCTGTTCAGCATACAGTATCTCAGATAGGGACATACAAAATAAAATCTCCCCACATATAAAATATTTGCCCACACCTGGTAAAAAAAAAGACAGCCCAAAAAGTAATAAGAGTAACAAAACTAGACAGATGAGGAGCAATCAGAACCCATCGGCTATCATCCCACGACAATTGACCGTCACTAGTTTCAGCTGACAACTCGCTTAACCAGATAAATTTAGACTTTAACTTTTTGCACCTCCCTTTTCTGCGTCGCCTGTCCCACAATGCTTTGAGAGGCAATTCAGTTACCCATGATTGAACTTTTTGTGTTCAGTGGGTCTTCCTCGTCATGCTTAATAAGCTGTACAGAACTGTTGACATTCTGCATTGTAGCACATAACTATTGTTCAGTGTGTTACATGATGAAATAATATAGACAGAATATGCGCTGCTGTCCTGCAGCTTTTTGATTTTTACTGTTGTATATATTTTACATTCCTCTAGTCAACACGTGATAAGTGTGGTAACGTAAGTGTTATTTGCTTAATGTGAACACAACACAACAATGTGAGAAGCAAAGTCACTTTGCGAAGATTGTCAGTACTGTCAAGACTCAAATCACAGAACTCCATGACTTTATTTCCAGCTCAAGTTCTTTCTTCGTCATATACTCACTCATTCCACATCTCTCGCTTTCTCTCATGTAGAAGCAACAGCCATTTGGAGGGTTATCTCAGTCCAGCAGATGACTTTCATTAGCAACCCAAACCTCTGCCAAAATTCCCACACACTATGATCATCACCAGATTTTCAAACAAACACAGATTTCTGTCTCTGTCAGATACAACATGTCAGTGCCATCGTGGACGGGAGAGAACACAGTCAGTGCTCTGTCACAGGGAAATAACCCCCAAGAACTAAAAATAAAATGTCTGTATCTCAGTTATCATTCATTACTGAAAGATGATCAGTGATTTCATGTCCTTGCAAACCCTAATGAATTCCTGTCCAGACTAGAGAATAGAGAGATTTTATTTTTCATTAGGAACTCCAACAAACATGTTTCTTTCAGCTCTGTCCTGTGTTGTCTTTGGAGAAAAGAAAAAAACACTCAAAAACAGATATGTTTTAGATTTGAAGGTCTCTCAATTCAGACTGGTTTATGCAAAGAGAGGACGTGCTGTGATACGACAAGTGCCACTGACTGAACTGCAGTACATATTAGCATTCTACCTATGTCTCTTTCTTATCTACAGTACAGGCATAGGCGCATGTTTGGTCTTGTCTCTTGGGTTGCTGAACAAGCTAGCAATCAAACATTCTGGGAATGAGGATGGATTGCAGCCGCTGATAGCTCCATGAATTGCGCATCACTTGCAATCGCTATCAACCCCGTCTAAATGATCTATTATCTCCCCCTGCTCTTTATTTGTTTCTATCTGCTCGTTTTCTATGACTCACCCTGTATGGAGTGTTTTGTCACTCCATAGACTAATTGTTATTTAGGGTCCTCTAACTCCCTCATGCCTCTGGGCGCAGGGAGAGCTGTTTCCTTTACTATTCTGCTTTATGCTGCGCTGCAACATTTCGTAACCACGGTCTCTGTTCCTCACAGCAATAGCTTTTCCAGTTTCATTCGCTTATGATGAAGGTACTGTACTGTCTGTGGACATATGATGTGTTATGGCTTTGCCTGGCTACAATCACTGTTGCCATATCACAGGAAAGTCAGGGTGTGACACCCCTTATAAGGGCACTTAAATTACCACCAACTCTCCAAAGATGCAAATCATTCTCACTAGCTGTGTGTGGCTATAGTGCTAGTGTTTGTGAATTAAGATTGGGGTTATGGAAAACAAACTGTGGACATCCATCTTATAATTGTTATCTTTACAATGAAAAGCCTCACAAAGCGACTGGCAAGGTTGAATTCCTGGTGTTGTTTATCTATCCAACTTTAACCTGTGACTGGGTGATTTTGTGTTTGTCAATGAAACAACCATTTTGTTACCTTTTTACCCTATCCTGAGCAGAACAAAGTGTGTTTTTTAAATTCTAAAATTTAAAATATATCTCACGTATAGAGACCCACTCTCTTGGCTCACTGACCTGGGGTTCCCACAGGTGAGGTCCAAATTTGGACACTTCTCCAGCTGTCGGTCAAACTTAGAGGCTTGGAGATTAAAGGAGTATTTCTCAAAAGTAATTTGTCTTCCTTTAGTAATACAATTCTACAAAGACTACATTTGAACACTTTGTCATGATTTTTAATTGCTAAAAAAGGAACAACTTTTGAAATTTCAGTTGAACTAAATCTTTTAATAGCTACATGACGTCGCTTTCCTGTGGTCCATCTTTTCTCACCTCCTGATACACCTCAGGGGTGCCCCAAACTCTTTGATGGAGATACAAAAGCACGGACCTGGTAGCTCACCTCATCTACAGTCTGTCTTTGAGGACAGTCTGCCTCTGAAGCGAAATACAGCAGTGAAAGAATCAATTTCCCATTGACCCCCCTCCGTTCTCTGCGGTGTTCTGCTGAGGCCCGTCCACACAGTGGAGAGCAAGGATGGTGTACAAGAAAAGTGTTGTTCTCTAGTCTTCCGAGGTGCTGAAGTTCAAAGTGAGAGAAATTCAGAGTCTCAACGTTTTTTGATCTAAGTTGTCTGGGAAAAAAAATCATATGACATTTGCATCAGACAGCAACTTCAACTGAATACAACAAAGCAGTACTTACGGCCAAACTACAATACAAGTTTTTTCTTAAACAAATGGAGGGTCTAAGGACAGATGTTAAATGTAAAAGCCCCCTGAGGCAAATTGTGATTTGGACTATATAAATAAAATTTGACTTGACTTGGTTGTACATAGCCTTTATGTTGCTTGAATTTCTTCTTGAGTATTAATGTTCATCCTTGATCTTGGAAATAATGACAGACCGGGAACAAAAAACATGTTCAATGAGTCGCAGTCGGACTTTATATTCTATGTGGATCTGTTGATTCATAATGTGTTACATGATAAAAGTCCCATTATGGTCTGCTATCCTGCCCCTGTCATGTCTTCTGGACTTGTATATATTTAAATTACTGTATCTGCCTCTGTTAACATGACAGTAATTTGCCAAAAAAACCGACTCACATCCAAAATGTCTTCATAATTAATTTACTCATTTATGTGACTTTTCAAAAGATGATTTCAAAAGCTAAACAACTAATAATTCCATCTGCTGATCGTAAATGTGTTTTTAAGGTATCTTATACTGATCTGTATAAGCCGTATTATGTAAATCATTTTGTAACACGTATGCCTGTCAGCTTCATGCAGCAGCTCTAAAGCGAACAGTTAGGGCATCAAAAGCTGTTAAAACTGTTGTGCTTGAATCACACTCTGTGTACGCTGTCAGTTCGTTAAGTTCATTAAAAAGTGTGTGACAGCGATCTCAGAGTAATAAGCCTCGAACTGGAATTTGATTTCCCCACATGGGTACTGATGATGCAGGATGACAATGACCAAAACTGTCCAATCAATGAGTTACCTGTTTAACTTCATGTTCACTCCTCTTGTTTCATTTGTAAAAAGTCAGCGAGAATACAAACTGGACCAGAACTAAAATGCAACAATGTATTAGTTTTTCCCTTTGTCCAGAACAAATGCACCAAACTACAGGTGTGAACCCATAAATGTTTTCCATTTTGAGAGCATTCTTTTTTTTTTTTCTTACTCTTTACTGTTACTGCAAGACATTTAGATACTTGCAAAATAAATAAATACTGCCTTGAAGCATTACGGCTGTAAATGAATCCAGTGTCTATTGTTACACTACAGTGAGTGCAATCAAGTTTAGCATGGGTGGACCCAAAAGGAAATAGAGCTTTAATCCTTACATTGTTGCATTATGCTATGATCTAGAAGTGTAGCAACTTAGTGATTTTAATCGATGCGACGGGCTTAACGTCTGAGATAAAGCTGTATTGATTCAAATCACTTGAATGAGGCTAAAGCTGCAAGGAATCACAGGTGAAGTATTGATGCAGGTGTCTCTGAATCAGAAATGCTTTATTTTACCAGTAAATATGATTATTTACCAAGCATATTTTTCTTACCCCGACAGCACGGCCAGACCTGTGGAGGTTCAGCACTTGATAGCATAAAATGAACTTCTCTCTGGTCTGTTACACAATCCTTTATTTGGTTTCAGCCAAGAATATCAACTGAGGGAGAGAGAACATATAAATGTACTAAACAACTAAAAGTGTGACCTGCTTTATGAAAATTCTGAAATAAAACTGGGGTGAATGGCCTAATAAACCAGTAAAAAAAAAGTACAGTAAATGCTCAGTCATCCTCTACTCCACCAGAAATTGATTTCTAAAGCCAACGCATGATTATTAATCATCAGTAGCCTGTTTGAATGGACTATTTTATGTTAAATGATTTTCATCGTAATTGTAAACAAATGAGAGTGTACACATTAGTCGAATAAAAAACATTATAATGTAACGAAACATAAGGCAAGACCATTTTAATGTACATATAAATAAGTCTAAAATGTAAATATAAACAATTTGTTCAGTTAACATTCCATCTGAGGATTTGCATGGTGTAAATACACACAAAATAGTTTTGCAGTGACACAGAGGTGGATTCACTGGTATTAAATCAATGGTTAGAGTGTATCTTAAGTGCATCGAATTGTTGATTCCAGGTTGAGATGTGTATCTAATCAGTGTCAGGGAGAGAGAGTTACGCCTCCAGCAGCTGTGCTTGGTAAACATCCACCTGGACATCAAGACCTTAATCTTACCCCCTCCTTCCCCTTTCACTTCCACAGATCTATATGCAATTGCTCCAGCTGCAGAAACAACTGACGTGCAGAACATGAACGTTATCAGGTACGACATGCTGACCTTTCCAAGCTACATAGTGGCATTATTCACGTATAGATCATGGAATGGCAATAGGCAAGTTACCCTAATAAAGGCCCCTCTGAGCGCGCCGGAGGGTTTCTAGCTGTACCTGCTGAAAAGTACAAAAGGTTATAGGATATAGAGCAATGCAAGTGTAGCAAGGAAATTCTTAGCAGAACTCTGAGCTATAAACCTTAGTTCTAATAATTTAATTTAGGTATATATATATATATATATAAAAAAGGTAGGCCTGCTGGGTCTGTACAATTTTGGGACAAAACAATATTGAGCCTCCTTTCTGGGTTGAGCTGACATTGAGCTCAAACTCTCAGTCTAACCAAGTCTACCTAGCCTACCTTGACCTGACAGCTCAAGCGTCTACAGCCACACCTCTGTGAGGTTGCATGTGTACGCACTGTGGTGCTTTGAGCTAATGACTTAAGTTAGCATACTAACATACACACACTAAGAACATGTAAATGCTTAGCATTTACCATGTTTACCATTTTAAACAATTTAGTCTGTTTGCATGCTAACATTTGCCTATTAGCACTAAACAGTAGTGCAAGTATAGCTCCAACTAATGGGAATGTCATTTAGTTTTGCAGATGCCACTAAAAACATCATTAGGACTAATTATCAGGGAACAATAAATGTTTGTACAAAATGTTATGCCACTCCATGTGGTAGGATTCATGCTGAAATATTTCACTGCATGAGTGAAATTGTTGACCTAATAGTGGCGCCATATGAAGTGAAGGCATCACCAGAATTGTTGGTATTCATCCTCGGGGCACAATGGATATTTGTACCAAATTTCATGGTAATAAATCCAATAGTTGTTGAGACATTTCACTCAAACCAAAAATGTCAGACTCATACTTGTCGAGATATTTCATTCTGGCCCCAAAGTGATGGACAGACTGACAGATGATTTAGCGTGGCTAAAAAAAGTGCAGGAGCAGGATGCTGCCGGGTACAAAACTGCAGTGTTGTTGTCGACATGCTAAAAAATAAACAAAATTATGCAGTAAACCCAATTAGGAATTTAGCAAATAGGCTTATGGTACATGGATGCAGTGCATTGTTGTGGCAGTTGTAAGGGGAGTCAGGTTGCTTTTTTGTGGAGAGACAGAAGTCTTATTTTCTTTTGACAGTGTGACTTAGAAGTGCATGTGGAAGGCTTGTTTTTCAATTTTTCAGTTTTTATAAACTAGAATTGCTTTTTTAGTTGAAATGAGTGTCATGAGATTTGGTTGGTCAAATTAGTTTAATTGAAAAATAGTTTAATTGGCTCCTTAGCAACCTTTTTCCAAAATTGAGGTGGACCACTCTGCATAGTTGAACTGAAAGTATGACCTAATGTGCCCCTGCTGAATACTGTTTAGAATTTATTCATTTATGCAGACACCTAATGTCTTGTATCTAATCTATGAGGAAACTGTGTAATTCAAAATGTGAACAGAAAGGCGCACATGTATGCACCCCAAACTGTGTACAATGCTCTACACATGTTCTTTCTTGAGCTCTTAAGTGAAAGCATTGCACTCCACTGATGGTTTTAATTTAGACATGTGGAATCCTAAATTCTTCAAAATGTCCAGTTTCCAAAGTCGATCAGGGATTGCACGCAACACCTCCCAGCCCTGAGCAGTGAAAATAACATCTGAGTCACTTGAAGCCAACTACTTCAGACTTGCTTAGATCTTGCTGTTGACTTTTTACCAGACTCAAAACTCTAAAAGGGCAAAACTTCAGCACCAGTTGATATAACGTGAGGTACACTGCAGCTGTGAGATTAGGTAACAGCAAATGCTCACACAACAACACCACCTGTTGTCCTTGAATTCCAAGTTTAACTTGCTGTCATTAATCGACAAATCACATGACCTTGTGGTGCAATCAGAATGTGAAGTTTGGAAAGAGCTGGTTGGTATGGATCAACCTTCATTAGTCACAGTAATGGTAAGTGGACTGTACTTGTATAGCCTTTCTAGTCTCCCGACCACTCTAATTGCTTCTACACGACATGCCACATTCACACACATTCATACAGTGATGGCAAATGCTCATCACAAACAGTTAATCTGTTTATTCACATTCACACAATTTTTCACACAACTTGGGGTTCAGTATCTTGCTCGAGGGCACTTAGCCGACTAGCGGACGACCCGCTCTACCTCCTGAACCACAAGCCACAAACAGTTTGGGAATATCTATGCAGGGAGATTCATTGACAGTAGTTTTACATCAAAAAAACTAACCTAAATGGAAGCCACTGGACATAATTAATTTGGAAAATGGTATTTATGTTAGAGAAGAGCAACCCAGAGCAGCAGAGTGGTGAGTTTGACCATGACTGTTGTTGTACTGATGACATTTGTGCTGTGGAAATGTACCTCATACTGCATTAATCACACAAACAGGTAAACATAGAGGAAGAGAAAATTAGATGAAGACATTTTTATAAAACATGGAAATAAATAAAAAGTGAAAGCTTTTACTGTTCAAAAGCCAAATAAAGGTCTGTTTCTCTCTGTATTTGAGGTAAACTATTTGCAGTTTTACAGTACATTTGATGAATTGATAACTGCAGCATTATGGAAGAATGTTTTAGAATAATAATGATGAGGGATTTAATGTATTTTTGGACAGTGGTCTTTATATGATCAACATGATCACATATAAAATCAAATGTTTAATGCAGAAACTGAAGAAGGTGTGTCTTCCTTCATAAAGTCTCTTTTCATAATGTGGAAACCTTATTTTCCATCTGCAAATCCAAGAATCCCTCCATCTATCTGAGTCTCTACAGGACAATAAATCAAAGTACAATGAGCAGGCACAACCTTTTACTCATAATTAATTTTCCTGTCTATGAGGCCTGGAAGAAAGAAAATAAAGAGTGGAAAAGTATCTTGTGCAAATGAATATCCCCAGGAACCAGCACAGGATTACAATTTCTTTTTCCAAACAGCCTCTCCAGATGCAACAAGCACTGCACTCAACAAAGAACCCTCTTGAAAGCTTATTTTGTCATGCATTGTGCCGTCTCACAGTGGGGACAGGCTCACTCCTAGATTACCTGACAAATGATGAGCTGTACCCGAGCGTAATTAGACTGACATTTAGTGCTAATAGCCCAAACCTCTGTAACTGCTTGTTGTGGTCAATTGTAATATTCAGGGTGAGATCATTTACGGCTGTGCTGCCAGCCTGCATATGGTGTTGAATTTATCTGCCCTGAGCACATTATGTACCGATGTCTTTTTAATTTGCCGTTTGTGGCAAAGTGAATAAGGGGTCGCTGGTCTGAGACGCCAGGCAAGAAAGGAAGAGGTCTGAATTAGACAGCAACAGCAGTCTGAGGATATGAGACCAGCAGGAAATGATCTTTATCATCAACTCCTCTTCTCTAATGAAATTGGAGGCTGTTTTTTAGCATCTCTGTCTTTCCTTGACGCTTCTTCTCTATCGATTATTATCCAATTCTTCTCCATCTCACGCCTTCACATCCTCCCGTCTCTTCCATCCCTCCCTCTCTTCCCCAGTTCAATCATGCTGCAATAAAGACACTAATAAAGAAAAAACAAAACAAGATGTGTCAAGAACTTCCCCAGTGATTATGAGGTCAGTGCTTGAGTTGAAACTAAAAAAGGTGCCAGTGGTCTCAACCAGCAGCTGTGCCTTTTATCTAAGATACCCTGCTATGACTATTGTACATCTGATGTGAAATCTATTTGAAAGTACACATATTTATTAGGAACATATATGCAAGTAATTGTTTTGCTTCATGGTTGGAAATTGAATATACAATAAAAAAGATGCAATGTTGATGTGTATTTAGTCCAGTGTACACAAATATACTTTTGCAAGTTAGCTTCCATAAAACCAGCTCAAAGTATGTCAAACAAACAATAATTACACTGAGAAAGACACAAAACTGCCATGCCATTGTTCCAACGTCTCAGGATTCTTAAACCTCAATAGTCCGAAAAATGTCCCATTGGACTGATCCCCATTTGTTCAACAGCCCATTGTTTAGACCCATTGGGGGCCCAATGTTCCAAAAATACACACACTGAAATTAACAACAAATGAGCATCGTGTGTAACATTTAGGAGGCTCTATTGGCAGAAATGGAATATAATATTCACAGGTATGTTGTAAATAATGTATTAAATACCGACATTTTTGTGTTTTTGTTACCTTAGAATGAGCTGTTTTTATCTACACATGCTGTGTGACCCTTCCATGGAGTCCACCATGTTGAACCGGCAAGTTTCTACAGTAGTCCAGAACGGACAAACCAAACACTGGCTGTAGATAGGGCTTTCCATGTTTTTTGCGAGTTTCACAGCCACCACAGTGGTGCCACTAAATCCTACACACTGCTGCTGTAAGTAACATAACTAATGTTATTTTAACCACAATCTTTTTCTAAATCTAACCATTTGGGTTTGATGCCTAAACTTAACAAAATTGGGACCATTTCACAGCATTAACCACATTTATTACTGTAACCATGACAACAAAGGTCACCTAACTGTTGTTACCAATCCGACGATAGTCACCTGACAAATGTCACCTGAATGTCCTTTGTCCAGGGAGGACAAAGTCAAAAAACTCCATGGAGAGTGTATTTGGGTTTTAGAACAATGGGCCATTGGAACAAAGGGTTAGTCCCCCTAAAGGCCACCTGTACCTAAGTGTGATTTGCATTGCAGTGAGCAAGTTAAGTTTACAAGGGGACGTCAATGACAACCTTTCATCAGTTGATGCTGTTTCCTAAGAGTTTGAGTTCTTTTAGCAAAGTAATTACAATTTATTCATAAGGAAACATGGCAATCTATCCAATATATATATATATATATATATATCAACTGCAGATGGTTCAAAATAAAAACTTACCTGTGACATCATGCCCTTAAGCTGCTGGACGACTTTAATGTGAAACATCTGGGAAAGTGGTGTGAGAGAAATCGAAATTTTTCTCCTGTTATAAAATTTCTCTTAGGAAGGAGAGGAGTGTTTTACTGATGATAATTTGTGCTGAGGAAATGTACGCTATCCTAAATTTATCAAGAGGACAACGTTGGCATTAACAATAGCAGAGCATAAAGAGGCCTTTTTACTGAAATATGATAAAACATACTAAAACAGGGGAAATGAGTAATGATAGGTAGTTAAGTCCTCGTCTCTCCTTTTCTTCCTGAAAATCCATTTTGATAATCACAGTATGTTGCTGTCTGAGCTGCATGTTGCTTTAGCTTCCTGGTTGAATATGTTTACTACTGACTAACTCTTAGACTGAATGATATGCATGTTGTAAGAACTTACATCTGGATATTATGTGCTATTTAACTGCAAACAGAACAACCAGTAAATGTTGTTATTTTACCATTAAGTGAAGTAATGCACCTCAGTTCAAGTCACTCTCACTCCAAGCAAAGTGTTGACTCATTTTGATAAGGAAAATTGCATTTATGTAAAAACTCATGACCATGAGTGACATGTAGATTATATGGCTTGTTAAGAAGGATTGTTGTTCTGGAAGAGCGGACGAGTGTGAGGAGGTTGAAAGACTGGCAATGAAGTGGGAAAAAGAGAAGAGGAGGTGTGAACCTCTGGTGTCAGCGGGGGAAGTCTTTTATTCATACGGTCTCGTGCTGCTTGCCTACGTGTGGAATAATGGGTCATTCCCACAGCACATGCATTCAGAGGTTGGCTCACAGATCATCACTTCCACATGGCTAGACGCAATGAATGAGCCAGGGAGAGGCTGTGATATAGGTGGAAGGGTGGAAGGAGGTTGGTCGGGGAAGAAAAGACATGGGTCGGGCAATAAGTCAAATTGTATGTTCTTTAGGCATAAACAGGACTCCTTATGTTTTTGGTGCCATTTGTTTGTTTGTTTGTCTGTCAGCAGGATTATGGAAAAACTTGTGAAATTTAGTGGAAGGGTGTAGTATGGGTCAAGGGAGAACTAAATTTTGGAGCCGATCTAAACGACAGGGCAGATACACATTAGGTAATTGTAATTCAGACATATATAGTGGTTGTGTTTGCATATATTTTTTTTATCATAGAAGAAAATTGGCCTTGGTGGGGGTCTGTGCTCTTCTAGTTTTAAGTTCTATTTTTAAGGAATTTTAAAAATGACATATCAATACTATAAATTGAAAAATAAGGATATAAAAGGTATTACACAATGGTTGAAAGTCAGGTAAATAAATGAAGGCCTGCACACAGACCACAAATTGACATTTTGACCTGATGGTCAGTAGAGGTCAGTAGAGGTCAGTAGAGGGACAACCAAAGTCTTTCAAATTCATGCTGTAGATTGGACGAGAACGACTTCAGAAAATTTGATGGCAATCCATCCAATAGTTCTCGCTGAAAAATGAGGACCTCATGGTGGGGCTAGAGGAAGTGCTCAAAAGATCATCAAAGTCTTTACTATATCATCTGGGAACCATGAATGTCAAAATTTTGCAGCAATCCATCTGGTAGCTGTTGAGATATTTTACTGGATAAGTGAAAACCTTGACCACCTGGTGGCACTGTAAAAGTCAGGGGATCACTAAAGTCATTGGCTTCATCCTCTAGGCATCATTAATATCTGTAACAAATTTAATGACAATTCATCCAATAATTGTTGAGATATTACCATCTCTAGAGCCTTGTCACTAGCATGTCTAAAAACCTCTAAAAGCAATGAACCGTATACTCTTGCAGCAGCTGTTTTATGATAAACTGGAGGTTTCGTATAATGCAGTGAAATTCAGTATAGCACAGTAAAGTTGCCTGAGACTGCCGAGAACAGAGTTAATCTTTCCTCCTAAAGGACTGAGCTCTGTTGTGCAGAGAGACGAGGAGGACAGGAGCAGGAGAGAGAATTGTTCACGCTGAGAGTGACCAGGCAATTTCTCTCCATCCATGGTTACGCATCAATAGTGTACTTCACAATCATAATGCACTGCAGGTCTGGAAACACACACACTCCTCTCTGGGTGATGATGCTACACTTCTTCATCGAGTCACGCACACGACATCCTGAATGTGCCTTCTGGACAATAGCCAAGGCCATACACACACACACTTATCAAATGGCCTCTCACATTTTAAACTTGCCATCAGACACCCTGTCACCCTTTATGCTGTGTGTCCTGCTGAGGCCTCTGTCAGCCGTGACTGACAAGATGACAGGGGGATGCTGTTATGAGTCATGCCTGGGTTGGTGGCCTCACAGCTGGGTACCTCCAGCACCACACCTGGGTACCCCGGCTGCCAGCCACGGCAGCCAAACCAGGCACTGACGAGGGAGACTAGCATCACTCACATAGAGAGGCTGTGATTCAAAAGAGATTATTCAAGATGGAAGAAGGACGTTGAATATGGATGTGTGACAGACAGTCAGTAGCTCGTAAGGTAAAACCTGTACGATAAGGGGCGATCTGCAGGCGGTGCGCGTGCAGCAACAGACCAAAGACAGTAAAAGGACATAAGTGAAAAGTTTGTTTGAGGAGGGAATTTGGTCAGAAGCCGCAGAGCTTTTTGGTGCAGATTGTAGGATTAAAGGAATGTTCAGTAAATCTACTCTGTAAGCCTTAATGATTGGTACATGCAGACTGCTCTACTACTAAAGCTTTCAGCAGTTCAAAAGTGACCAGCAATGAGAGTTTACATTACGCTTTTAACATCTCACATAGTGGCACAGTCTCAGGAAAAAGAGTCTCAGGTCTCTTTCTGAAGGCCCTTTTTGATTGCAGGAACTTTTCCAGGGACCTTTCTGGGATCTCAGAAACTTTACCTGCATTTTGACTGCAGGAACCCAATTGTGGTTTTAGTTCCTTGGATGTAGTTCCTGCCTTCATAAAAGTACCCGTAAGACTTTCTCTCAGAGGTAAACACACCTTCATAGATAGTTTGGTTACGGTGCTGGGCAGCAATTATCTATTAACCACGTGAGATCTTGCCAGGCTTTAAGGGCTGTGTCAAACAGTGGTTTAGACCAATCAGTGTCCTTTGAGGAACTACTGGCAGCCAGAGCATGAGCAACTGGCATAGTTAGGTGTGTGTGACAACATGTGGCTGTTCACTCGAAAAACAACAATGGTGTCTGTTAATGATGTTAGCATATATGCTGCTAGCATCAGTTCTGGAGGGTATTTCTTCATTGAAAGAAGAGCGAAGAACAGCACTGAGCTTTTCTCAATGTAAAAGATGTTTTTCGCTTTTCTCCCGACTCTGGCTTTGGTAAGACTTAAGACGGTTTGTTGATTTGATTAGTTGGAGTTTGCCTGTGACAGACAGATGGTTCATCTGCACACTCCTGTATTATTCATTCTTAACTTAGAAGACTTTCTGATGGACCCAGAACTATGAGGGTAGAGGCTGCAATAACAGATGTATTGAGAAAGCTGGACGCAGTGCAACATCTCAGCCTTGCTGCCAATTTGTCCAAGTGGTAAATGCTGTACTGGAACAAAAATTCCCCTGATGCTCAAATGGGACTTCCCCCATATACCACCACTATAAATGAGATGTGTAGTATATGCTAGCAGCTCTGTATGGCTGCTAAAATCATCACAATGACAATGCTATGGGTCTGGAACAAAGGGGTGAACCAACCGACTGGCATTGGCATCCCTAGAGCTGTGCTGGTAGCATAAATAGCAAAATAAATCAAATTAAAAACCAAAAATCCTGAAAGAGCAGTCTGAAGGATTTAGTGGCATCTAGTGGTGAAGTTGCAAATATCTAAATGAACACTGCTTACATCTGTATCTGTGCATCTAACAACCTGGGAATGAGACTGGGCTTTGAAGCATGTAGTAGAAATGTGGAAGACTTGAAACTAAAGCTAGTGTTTGAGGTTTGGTTTGTTAGTTCTGGGCTACTGTTTACATTCTAAGGTAACAAAAACCCAACAATTTCTGTATTCAGGTGATTATTCACTAATGAAAACATACCTATGAATATTATATTCCATGTCTACCAATAGAGCCTCCTAGATAAAACCTAAAGCCAGAGCTAGACAGATACACAACATTTAAATAATACACAATAACAAAATCATTAATTTAATATGAATCCTCAGTTAGTGGTGAAATAGTAATTTACCTATATGCACACATACATGAGTGCACACCTGAGCAACAACACTAAAATAAGAAAAAACATCTTCACCACAGTAGAGCTAACCCCTTTTAACAAATAAGACTACACGGCTTAAACAAGCTATTGCTCTGCTATTTTTATAATTTGACTTTACATACATTTACAAACATTCTGACACCTTTTCAGACATCACATCTTCACACTTCACATAACAACTCTGTTTTGGTTTAATTTGCCTTATCTTCACAATTCTTTAGATGCAGTAAAAATGCAAATACTTTTGAGTTTATGCCTCCTTTTGTCAGTGGGGCACACTCACAGGCCAAGCCCGTGCAGATAAAAGACACGGTTTACTTTGATGACATGTTAAAGGTGTGCTGCTAGTTTGAACAAACCATAGTAAGAGCCTTCTAACAGCTCACAGAACTGATCTGCTGACCAAAATAGCACCATATTTAGCACTCCAGTTCTTGTTCAGTGGACCAATTTTTCTGAAAGAGTAGCACCACTAAAAATGTCTTCCTTCTATGTGACAATTGCATTCCATTTCCTTCAGCTGCTTCACATAAAGGCCTCCTGCTGGCTCATCGGGTGGAAAGCTTTTAATGTGAAGCAGCATGTGAGGTTCCTGCCACGACTGCATGACTTATTTTAGGTATAGATACATAACTATTCATCCATTCTGAATAATTTCCCTTTTTACAGGTTGTCAGGTGTAATGGAAAGACAAAAATTAACCCACTATTTCTTGATTTAGGTCCTGACTTTAGTACCTGGGAGTCATGTAATCAGTAGAAAATAAAAACGAGAAATTAGCAAACCAATCAGAGCAAATTGCCAGCTGACCATCCGGTCCTTTTGTATGTACACATAACCGATACATCACCATCAGCCAAGAAACTCACGGCTTTGAGCTCATTAATTTTCGATGAGCGGAGACATGCTGGCAAATGTGGAACACGGTCACCTTGTTTACTTGTTTACCCAGAAGAAAAGTTGGCTCCGGTGTAAGTTTTGGGTGACTTCGCCCATCAGCAGCTAATCACAGAGCAGCTGAATGTACAGTGAGAGACGAGCCCTGACCCTCCAACAGACACCCGGCCAAGCACCCAGGCCTCAGATGCTGCTAATCTAATCACCTCGTCCACATGGCAGCTCACCTTCTCTCACCTATCACACACACACACACACACACACTGCAGAACTTGTTGTGCCCCAGCTGGGAGTGGAGCCACCCAGACACCCAGACACAGCTCACTGGAGCAGGGACCAAACCAGCACCTGCTGCCTGGCTGGGAGAACCACACACACACACACACACACACACACACACACACGTTTTTAACTGTTTTGTCTTCCAGGCTTTGTTTGAAATTGAATTTCTTGCCCTCCCTTAAGAAATGACCTTCACTCGTTTATTTGTTCCTATCCTTTCTCCTCAACCCTTCATCCCTTTTGTCCTTTATTGTTCTGGTTTGTCTCCTTCTCTGTGTCTTGTCCTTCATTTCCTGTCTGTTTTTCCTTCACTCATCCTAATGCTCTTCTATTAAATTTTTACTGGTGAAATACAAGCACAGTTATTGCTCTTATTTCCCCATTTCAGGAAGTCTCCATTATACAAAATTTAATATAGTGGCATGTGACCATATTTAATCAGCCTTGTACAAACTTTTTAAAAGTTGCACTGACTGTGAGCCACGGTGGGTACGCACTGCAAGTATTTTGTTGATACTGTATTTAATGTTTGCTAAATTTCAACACCTATTGCTCATCTAATGTCCTTGATAAGTTCCCCGACTTACTTTTTTTCCTGAGCTTTTTACCTCCTCTCACGGTCTTTAATGGAACTGGCTAAGTGTGCTGTAAGCTAGTACGTGGACCTGTAATGAACATCTATTCCAGTGCTTTAAATTAAAAACATTGTATATATATATTTTTTAACAATATTTGTTATATAACAAGAAATAACTGAAAACAGGAACAATACACTAAGTGACATTTGATGGATATATTTCATATTATATATTTAATGCGTACCAATAACAGTAGAGAACAACTGGACTACAACAAAAAATGCAGCCCATACATGGAATCAGAAATGGGGTTTCATTTTCTTGGGCCCCATTTTGGGAAAAAGTCATCCATCCATGCAATTAAGATGACACACACAGGCATGATGAGATGCGTTCTGCACTCGTGCCTCGTTGGATTGATGCTTTGTGTTTCAGTCAATGTGCAGCTGTGGCACCTGAGCCCCCAAATCCTTTTCATTATTTTCCAACTGAGGAGAGGGCTACTCACTAAAAGAAAAGACAGAAAATAAATGATGGAACAAATGGGTCAAGTATGACTGTGTAGGCCAATGCAACAGAATTTCTTTTTTTCATTTTTTTCTATTTTTAATGACTTTTTCTGTGCTGGTCCATCGTGGTTCTAAATAACTTGCTTAGCAGCCAAAGATGCAATGGCTTGAACTGAGGGATTTGAATTGGAGATTGAGCTGGAACCGCGGACCATGGTGACATCACATCTGCTGCCTCTTCTCTGCTTGTTTTTAGCTCATTGCAGGCCTGAAGATTTTCCGGCCACTGTCATAGTCACAGTCAGTGGTCCAAGGAAAAGGCGAAGGGGTCCTGCTGAGCACACTCATGGCACACAGCTCCTCTGAGCATCATCACTGATGTGCACACTACTGCATAGTCTAAAGCTGTAAAATTCACTAAAATACAGCCCATTAAATTTCAGTGTGCAACAGGAATGTCATATTAAAAAGCACAATACACAATACATTGACATTGGAAAAAATGTGTCCATAAATACATCTGTCAGTGTTGGAGGAGCAAACCACGGACTAAAAAAAACACCACGTTGCGCAACAGGAGATTCTACTAGAAATCATGAGAACAAGTAAATTTCGATTAAGCTCTACTTACAAGTTATGTGATCCACTAGAAGAAGAAAGGTAGATGCTTCCCCCACATAGTGGACCAGAGATCACTGATCATACTCACACTGAGGCAGGCCTGGCAGTTTAATTAGAAACCTCCTGTAAATCACAGCAGCTGCTGTATGAGGATCTCACTGTAACAGTAGAATATCCTGCTGGTCATATTCTAATAATAGAAGTAATACGATAATTCTTAATGTCCTGTACAGACATGGCCACTATCCAGATCCAACAGACCAAGGCCTGTTTGTAAATGGAGAAAGAAACTATGCATTTTTCACTAAAGCATGCAAAATTAAAGTTGTGAACAGGTGCTGCTCATGCTGTGTTCAGGTCGTCAGGGAAATGCCATAATTACCAGTTTCTGACTTGTAAATACTGTTCACTTCAAATTCATAATTACAACCAGGCGTATTTTTCTTAAAGCTGAGATGTTTCCAACTTGGCTCTTAGTTCTATGGGAGTCCCGAAACAAAGAAAACAGATGTCTCAGGTCAGTACGCTGTTCGAAGTAATTTTAATCCACGTTTACTGGATACAGTGCTCTATAGTCAATGCACAGTATTATTTAACTCTTTTTTAAGTTAAGTTCTTTTTGCTGTGTGTATTTTTTTTAATGATGATTAAATCCATCGATAAATCCAGGGACTACAACTGAGAACGAGAACTACAAATGCCAGGCTGGACTGGTGTCAAAATAAGGTAAAAAACATTAGAGAATGAGGGAAATGAGGAAATAACATGTAAATGTAAGAGAAACATGTTCTGGTTAGCTTTCAGACAAGCTAACTATGTGTGCTAGGTATAGGCTTTCAGCCTAGTAATGCCACCATCTTAGCTTTCCCGCTCCCTAGAGGGTCCACCCTCTGCCCCTCACACTGGCAGGCACCCACCTGGAGATTACTGTCTCATTAGGAGCTAATATATAGGAGTAGCATTCAGCTCTCAGTCTTGATGCATGTTGTCCAGTGTGGCTAGGGAACAGGCTAGTCTCCTGGAAGGTATGTTTTAAAGCCGACTGTTTTAACCTTGATGAACTTCTTTAAAGACTTTTATTGATCAGTTTACCTCTTTATTAAGGGCACTTTAAGCAACCTGTTGCCTAGGCCCAGTCATGCTAGAGCTCACCACAGGGACTTTGGGAGTTGATATACCACTTAGGTAAAAGTTACATTTCAGCTTAGTCATTCAGTTGTAAATATGTGTTTGTAGATATTGCCTGTGATGTATGAAATTGGCTTGTATTGTGCCGCAGTTGCCTTGAACGTCCTGCAGATTATTGAAGTAGCATTGACTGTGGAGCTCGATCTGGGTTGCCAGATACTGAGTTGTTTGAGGAAAATAAGTTTGTCATTTTAGGGTTATCATTGCCATTGCTGTTTTGCCTGTATTGTCCTGTACTGTTATCTCTGCCTTGATACTAGACCCAGCTAATAAAAGGATCGCTGATAGAAATGTTAGTGCCAGCTGCTATAATGCGTTTGCAAATGTTTTTGAGTTATTTTTTTTTTCCCCTCGCATATTGTGACCTCAACCAAAATCCACATCTCTGTATTATTCTACACCACTACAGGTAGGGAACCACATCAGCCTTTATTTTGTTATTTTTCTCAGGTGGCCTTTTCCAACCTTGAGGCACACTAGCCTCATTACTTTGCCCTGGTAATATATGTTAGTGGCTGTAACTGGTACACAGTATTAGCACAATGGATCGTCCCTAATTTTGTTAAGAGACAGACAACTTAAATTTCTAGTGGCAGATAGCCAGCTAGATCCCCCTGTGTTGACTCTTCATTGTCAGTCGAACAATGCCATCCAGGGTCTTCGGGATGACACGCTGTTCATCTTTGTTTTAAAAAAATTGAAATCTATACAATAGCTGTAATGTTGTAGTTTATATGTCCTTAGACAGAATGGAGAACACAAATTGACTTTAAAGGTCCAGTGTGTAGGATTTAGTGGCATCTAATGATGTAATTGCAGATAACAACTCCCTCTCTTCAACCTCTCCTTCCAAGCATAAAGGAGAAACTAGTGGCAGCGAACAATTGAAAAACATAAACGCCCCTATCTAGAGCCAATGTTTGGTCTGTCTCTTCTGGGCTACTGTAGAAACATGGTATTTGTTGACTGCACAGAAGGCGATCTGTTGATATAAATGGCTCATTCTAAGGTAACAAAAACAACGATTCCTATTTTCAGGTTTATACAATGAAAACATACCTATGAATTTTAAATTCCATTTAGGCCAGTCGAGCCTCTGAAATGTTACACACTGAACCTTTTAAATTTAATATTTTATTTATTATTATTTAAACAGAAACATGAATGGGTGCAGGTGCCATGTGCCCACTAACATTTTGAGATTTGATAGTTTTAGAAAATGGTTACATCATCTAAATATCTAATCTAATCACAGAACTTTGTTCCTGCTGACACACGATGCACTAAGCTAGCCCTGTTGTATCTAGTCAGCTCTGCAGTGGTGGAGTCTGAAGTGTGAATTAGCAATGAACAGCATGACTTCATTGGACTGAATCTAGCAGTTAGAGCATGAGTAAAGGTTAAAATGGCATCACTGTGAGTGACTTTTGCACTAGTGGATTTGTTTCCAAATGGCACATGTCATATTGATATAAGCATCCTTGTACCAGTAGCAGAGCAAAGACGGCAAGAGAGGCAGGTGGAGCCACAGGCTCTCCAGTGAAATCTCACATAGCCATTGTAGCTAACAGTTTGAGATTATTGCTAGGCTTTAGTTTTGTTAGCTACAGCAACAAGCTCACAACAAAACCCGTTTAATCTGTATACCTTATTTTAATTGACACAAGTATTGAGTAAATGAATATATTAAGTAGCACCTGTCACCTAGACTGATCTAATGACTATCTTCATAACGAGGTTAAAAAATGGATGCATGGTGCTCCTGATTGGATGTGTAAAATTTTTTTTTGCTGGTTCATATTATAATATGTCAGGGCTGTGCATCTGTCAGCTGGTTTTTCTTTTGTTCAAACAACCCAAATATACCATGCCTATTAAAGTCGAAATGCAATCCACTCTAAGAACCAGACAGGCCATTGTGTCATATATCATGCCTCTATGTTGGACAAAGGCTCATGTAGGTTGAAAAGAGTTAATATGGAAGATGGCTTTTGATGAGGCATTACTGCCAGTTAGATGCATTGCAAAAGAACCAGTCATTATTGAACAATAGAGCTAATGGAACCTTAAGGGGCTGCTATTGATCAGTGAGCTGCCACTCTTGTAGACTAATGTGATCAATAATTCAGCCATAGCCTGAAAAAAAATCATAATAGTGCCCGTAGCGTGGCACATACTCCTCCGACTCCTTTTGTGAGAAATGTGAGATGTACACCTTCTTACAAAACATTTCCATTTTGTGAGACTGCAGTGAAAGCTGCATGCTAGGTAGATGCTATTAATACTACGTATTCATGGCAGAGAGAGCACTTTTCTATGAAAGGCAGGCTCTTCGTCTCAGGGAGGAAGCAGCAAGCCGCTTCTGCATGGTAAAATGGTTTTGATAATGGGATAGGGGGAATGCAGCTGAACTTTAGAGAGGAAGTAGAGAAGGTAAAAGGGGAATACGAATAGAGAATGGTGGGGAGTACAAAGAGCTGGGGTGTAAATAAGTCAGACAAAAAATAAAGCTGTTAAAAGCGGTTTCATTTGGTGACAAAGGGAGGGGGAGGGATGGGGTACAAGGGCTGGAGAAACTCAAACCTTGGAAGGTTTCCACGATGGCAAGGTTTGATTGTTATGTACTGGAGATGTGGAGCACAATACATGGCCACTTGACATTGAAATATCCAAAGCCTGAGTAAAAAAGGATTACAGGAAAGCATCCTTTACTAAACAGGACCTTTAGGTGTTTTACCCTTTAAAGGTATTTTTTGGGCTTTTATTGCCTTTATGATAATGACAGCTGAAGATGGACAGGAAATGGGGGCAGAGAGGGGATGACTCGCAGCAAAGGGCCGCAGGTCGGATTCTAACCCTGGGCCGCTGCAGCAAGGACTCAGCCTCAGTACATGGGTCGCCAGCTCTACCCAGTGAGCTAACCAGGCGCCCCTAGGTGTTTTATTATTCATACTTTTATTAAACCTCCATTGCAATATTTTGGTACAGACACAATATGACCAAATACAGTATGTGCTAACTCTAGCCCATATATGGCTGCCATATTTAGCTTGGTTTTAGTAGTGCCAACATGAGCCAATTTGGCCTAAGAATTCACTCCAGTTTGCAGCAGTTGGACAAGAGGCAGCCCACTGGATCAGACCAAGTAGCCTTAGGCCCATTCTGGGGGTTATTAATCTTCTAACACACCAACAAAAAAATGTTTTCTTTCCTCTTAGTTCATAGACATTCACAGCTGTAATACTGCCCCTGGAGGTGTCCCCCATGGCTCTATACTTGGTCCACTTCTATTCATATTGTAAAGGCTTTCCCTTGGTGATACCCACTGTGACACTGACAACTTTCAGCGTCTCTTCGCCAATACCTGCTTTAGCCCTTAGCCCTTGTGTGTGTAATGCTATTGCACATTTAAATCAAATGATTGTTCAAAGTAACATAACTCATGTACCAAAATAGCAAACATTTTAGGTGTATTTTGATGAAACCCTATCTTAAGTCTTGGTCTTGGTCTCAATCTTGACCCATCTAGAGCCCATTTTATCTCTCCCTTGAAATCAACTGTGGTCTATTCAGTCCTGAAATCAAATGTTTGTGACCAGGCCCATAGATAAATCTTAGTACACTGCTGTCATGTCCTTGGTATTTTTTCTGTGGACTTCGGTGTTTTAACAACCTGGGGAGATATTACATTCTACAATTAAAATGTATGCATGCTGGGTATTTTAAATGCTTCCACTGTTTTGGAATATGTCACTTTTCAGCCAACACAAAAGCACATCAATAATGTATTCAGTATTTTCCCACCACATTTTTTCCCCCGGTAGTCTAGAGAAGGCTTTGAAACATCATGTAGATCATCATGTTCTCTGATATAATTTAAACTTTAAAGAAGAAAATAAGTGAATGGCTAACTGAATAATGTTGTAAATTAAATATGAAAATCCAAATAAAAGAATGTAAAAACATTATTTTTCTTAATGTCTGGGGCGGAGGCACATGGACTCAATACTTTTAAAATCCTGGTTATTGGTCTTCTTTGCATGTTGGCATGTTATCTAAACATTTCACAATTTAACGTGACCTGTGACCTTTTTCAGTAAGACAACCAAGGTAAAATGCATATTTAACTAGTATGAAACTGCTATGGTATTATTTTAGTAGTTTAATAGTTTTATATCGAATGACCAAGTGGCGGACAGTGCTTTAAGAACATGGCTCCTGTTGAGCACCTTCACATTTACTGAGGGGCTGGGCAAGAGATGTATTACGTCACATGTCTCAACTTGTTCTTTTACCCCTGGCTATGAGGAGATTAGATTAGGATCATATCCTATCACGGATAAAAATAATAGTCACATTCATCCTGCCCTGTTTTCTCCCTTAACTGTGACATGACTGAGGGATAATACAGAGCAAGTCATCATCAATTATGCTGCCTGTCTATCTCTTGATATGTTTGTCTGCATGTGTCTTGTTTTTCTGTCACATTTTTGTGACACTTTTCTCGCTTCACTATCACGAGACATCAAACAATGCAAGTCTTGCTCTGTGTTTCTCTCTGCTGTAGTTTCATTTGATTGGATTTATTTTAAGATTTCACAACTAAATTACAGAGTTATCTCAGCTATGCTTCGTGTGAAGCAAAGATGGTAAGACATGGAGGGGGAATACACAATTCAAAATTAGCAGTAATGGAATAAAATGCCTGTCTGTTTGTCCTTTTGACTGTCCAGCTGGTCCATGATTGTCAGCTACTGCCACTGCCAGCCACGCCACCCAGTGACACAGATTCTCCTCACCTAGTCATTATCTGGGCAGATATGCCCGGGGCGAGGATGACTCTTCTGTCTTCCTCCAGTTGCTCTTTTTTTCTTTCCCTTTCCTGCTCTCTCCTTTGTTATCTCTTCTCTATTCTCCTCTTTTCCTTTACTTGTCTTTGTACAATAGGCTGGGTATTATATTTTTTTCTTCCACCTAGATAGATGTATACAGTATATACCATAGATATCTTTTACAAAATGGCATAGGGGTAAATGATTTCACTGTAGGGAGATATCACTTTTGGTGTCCTTTACATAAATAATGAATTTGTCATATTAACTTAAAGGACCCATGTGTAGGATTCACTGGCATCCAGTGGTGAAGTTGCAGATTGCAACCATTTGAATATAGCTTAGGCTTTGTATGTAGGAGAAACTATGGTGGCTGCCAAAAAGTGTTTGGTTTGTCTGTTCAGGGCTTCTGTAGAAACATGGTGGTTCAACATTATGGCTTATTTTCAAGTCATTATATACTAATGAAAACATACCTATGAGTCTGTGTGTGTCCCTTAAATGTCATATTGGGGAATCCGCCCCTTTAAGAAAAGGCAATCCACACCATTGACATCAAAGTGACTGTTTACTTTTTGTCTCTTTCTATTGAGTGGTCTATTTATAGTTGAGTTCTATTTAACCGCTGAGGTGAGTAAGTATCTGACTTTCCTATTGACAAATTTTCTTTGTATAATTTTGTTTACTTGCTCTGCCCAAGAAATCTCCACATTGTCTGCATAAAATATATACTATATGGGTGATTAGAATAATTTTTTTTAATGTTTAACTATACCAAATTCTCTCCAACAACCAGACAAGCTATTCAGTTACTCAGTTTGCTGTAAGCTAATATGCTAACTGAAGCTCAAAATGTCCACTCTATTGTCCCAAAATGTCCACCCTGTTCCCTTCCCTTTCCACTTCCAAGTTAGATTCCTGGAAACAGAATAAAATAGAATATTACAAAGAACATACAAGAAAATACAGAAACTCAACAACTGAGAGACAACTGATTAGCAAGGTGACCTCTGGAAGTATTAAAACTACAAACTTCGCAAGTACAGTACCAACAAACAGCAATTGGCTTTTCAAAATAAAAACACAACTTTCAATGTGGATCTTTGGGCAACTATGAAAAGAGAAGAAAGCTGCTATGATGATTAAAAAGGAAAGTGAGGTCATTTTTTTTCAAGTTTCCTTCTGTTCGCCTTCTGCTCCATTTATCCAAGTAAACAGCTTGACCCTAAGCTATTTGGGTCCACCTTGACCTTGTATAGTGGGATAGTAATACAAAGGTACCCGGAAGTAAAAAAAAAATATCCAAGCCACCCAGAATTGATGCAAAGAAAACTTATAACTTCTCTCCACAGAGCCATATAAATTAGAATTTGAAAATGTCAACTGGAAGTACTTTGGGCAGTGCAAGGCAAGGGGGCACCAGATGGTGTTGGTGGAGCGCTGAAGAGATCAGCAGACAGAGCCATCATACATAGTGTGATATTCATATATGCACATGTAGTTTTTGGACATTTTAAATGTAAAAACTTTATATTGTAAATGTCAAAAATTATATGATAAATTCATATATGGGCAGCTGTGGTTTTAGTACATTTCACATGAAACCATAGCTGTAGGTTTGGGACCTCAGATTTGGACTTGATTTGGAGTTTGTTTTTTGTTTTTTTTGCCAGTGCTCACAACATTGACATATACCTTTTTTATAAAGTTGATATGTCGAATATGAAGAAGAAACATTAGAAGTCATTTCAAGTTGTGTTCTTGGTTTCAACCCCCTCCTGAGGGAAATATCTGTCTCTTTAGCAGCTAAATTATCCATTATGTTCACTCACTATAGTTGCTTACTTTGTCTGCTGGTTGGTTCTGGGCAGGTAGCGTACAGTGTGTTTATTAGAGCCACCATAGTTTCTCCAGTCATTCCCAAGTCGTCAAATACAGATGCGACCAGTGTTCAGTGAGTTGTAATGAGCAACTTTACAACTAGATGCCACTACATCCTACACACTGGACTGAAAAGAGTCACTATTAACTTTGGCATGGTACTTGAGAAATTACTTTGCCCAGTATGAAGTTAGCTTTGTTGAGAATATATATATATATATATATATATATATATAGAGTGCCATTGTTAACATTATCAGTAACACATGTGCTCTTACTATGACATGTCAAAATGTCTGCAGAAAAAAGTCACTGAATCATATAATCACTACTTGTTATGCGCTTGTATCCAAGCCACAGTGGTTAAGACCCAATCAGCATCCTTTGAAGAATTACTGGCAGCTATGGCTCAGTCAGGTAATATTTACATACACTGGTCTAGAGTATTGTGTATATAACCTTTAATTTTATATTAGATTTTTTTGTACAGTCTTTGCTGCCTAATTGTGCCTGCCTTTTTGTCCTGTTCCTTGTGCTTCCTCAGACATACAGTGGCCTCTGGTCCTCTTTTTCTCTTCTCATACAATACATACTGTATGTTTGTATGGTAGATATGATGAGGACTGAGGCATTATAGATTATAGATAAATATTTTGTGTTTACAAGCTTTAGCTTTCTCTCCTTATATCACTTCATCTCAGTCTTTTCTCCTCTCCTCTCTTTCTTTCTATCACTTGCTCTCCTCTTTGCTTTCACTAACAAAATTACACAGATAAAAGTACTCAAGAGGGTGCTTGTTCACACACAGATGCACAGGCAGGCAAACTAGCAACATACTCAATACCTCATGTACCTACTTCAGAATAAACAGCAAAAAGGCTTCTCGGTGTCTCAGTGCACGTTTGATCAAGGCTGCTTTCGACGTTATTAGCCCCATGGGTGCTGTTACTTTTCTCTGCTCCATATACCTCCTCTTCAAAATGCACGCTCCTGAAAGAATTAGCAACCTGCAATAACAGAGTGCCAGGCTAAAAGCTACGGTCTGCTACACGGCGTCAGCTCCAGACAGCTCAGCTGCTTATAAATCTTCTAATAAACATCTGGGCTTTCTATGAAAGGAGGGCTGAACATGTGCAGCGTACCTGACACCTGATACTCCCTGTGACACCGGGCTTAAGGACACCTAGAAACAGATATGTGCTTTTTTCACTGGCTGAGACGGGCATGAACGTCTCGGTGTTGAGAGTTTATGAGGGATCCATGCACTGCGTTTCCGCACTACTTTGCCCCTGCTCCTATAAGTGAAATTACAATGTATGTGTGAGCAGAACCCAAAACATATAAAGCCTTCACCCTTTATCAATTACACTGTGTAACACAATATTTGTATGCTTCTGGGGGTTCTCCAATATTCTGGCCTCACACTGAACTCGACGTATGGCTGGAATACTTTCTCAAGGGTCTGTCAGAACTGAATGGCTTGAGTGTTTTCCCTCGTGTTAAATGTGGGATTAAAAAAAAACACTTCTGACATATTAGCTGGTGACAGAATCCATGTCGGGGCGCTGGTTTATGCTTCCAAGGCTGCTGATCCCTACGCCCGGCTGAAACTGGGTTTATAGGACCCAGGGACCTGCAAAGTTCCAACATGACACGCTAATGGCTTTATGTGTTTAAACGGTGTGCACTGTACCATTTCATTGCACTGAGCGCTATCTGTGAGATCTGACAAGTTGATTCCTCGGAGGGGAGATAAGAGCCAATTTGTTAGCCCAGTAGGATTAACTACGCCACTGCTCTGGATTTTGGCCTTTGACTTTGGAAGTGACAGACAGGGTCCAGCTGTCAGTTTCAGCTTGGGAGTCTGATGAGGCGGTGGAGTTGAATGAGGATGCATCAGAGATATTGACCGGTGATTCGTTAATCAAGCTTTACTCTACAACAACTTTATTCTATCTATTGCTCTATGTAGCTTTGACGTGCCAAAATTCGCAGGTTTGCTTCCAATGACAGCCAAAGTTTCCGTGAACTAAAAGCTGAATCCCGAGCCTCCTTTGGGAATGTTGCTCCTGGCTGCCTTTTCAGTCTGTCTGTTGAAATGTGATTATGTACACTATGTAAGGCTCACAAGGGGGATTTACACAGAAACACATTAGTTATGCACTATGTCATATGACAACTGAAATTCTATCAAATCCCCCAAATAAATGAAAGTATAACAACTTTTTGTCTCAGTCTGACATATCAGGAAATACGCACAAACTGACAGATGTTATGTTGAATAGCACCATACAGTATATGCATAGTTAGCTTTCTGTTTCTACAAAAATGTCATGAAGGAAAACTGTTGTCATTTATTATCCAGGGGACTTTAAGTAAATGTGATTCTAATTAGTCTAAATCAAGAACAGAACATCTTTCTTTTCACTTCCCTCACACAGGAAAGTTCTAAATTTCTCTACTCATTTATCGATGTAGCAGCTCAATTTCAATGTTGGCACTGCTGATCCCTTCCTCTCTGCCAATCTGCTCAACTATTTACCTTTTCTTCCTGTCGAAGGATGTTTGTGGTTTTTCTAACAGTGGGCAAGGTCTACTATTGCCCCTCTGCACCCCTGATTTATGTGGTACGAGGGGTTTGGTGGATAAATATTAAAACACGGCTGCTCCATTGGCTGCCAGCAATAACAGGCTGACTGGTTTCCTGTGCAGGGTTAGATTGCCTTCCTTGCATGGGCTTCTGGGACAGCGAGGCTAGTGGAGACAATTCAGAGGAGGGGCACCTAAGAGAGACTAAAGAGGCAAAAAAAGGAACTAAAGAATGAATGTGATAGAAAGCCAAAGACAATAATCATCTGAAGGTCATTATACATGTGAATTCAGTAGTATTCACTCCAAAATACCACTGCAAACATGGCTCACACTGAACATCAACAAGGACATGACCATGGGGTCAAGAACATAGTGGCAGCAATGGAGAATTGAGACTTGGCTGACAGAAATGTGCAGGAGGGTGTCCTGGTAGTTTGAGAGAGCATCCCATTGCTCCAGTGTTGACTCTGTCTTTGTCAGTGTCCTGAACCTGACAGGTTTCTGTGGCTGTGCAGAATCACCAACCATGTGAGCTGACCCCACTGGAGTATAACAAGGTAGAGTGTGTATTGAATTAGGTCTGAAAGGGATAGACTCTCATTTCTGGCAGCAGACCAGACCTTTTAGTAATTGTTGTCAGTGAGTCTGAAGTGCTTTTTGAGCAGCTTTTGCATTGCAGCCACCTCAGGGTTGCTAGCTAACTCGCTTGTTGCCTGTTGACATTAGAGGGACGTATCAAAGATTCAGAGAACAGCTTTGTGTCTTGAAGCCTAAAACCATATTACAACTGACATTTGCACTGTGAGAGAAAATGCAGATCCCTCACTTATTTCAATGAGACCACTGCGTCTACACAAAGGTGGGTGTCCAACTCAACTTTTGCTGCAACACAGTGCAACGTCCTCCGATAACATACTGAGCTGAGCCAATCAAATGTGCATTACCACATTTCTGGTAGAGTATTTTTTAATGTAAATAGGATTAGAGTTGTATAAACCTTGATAGTATTATGCACAAGTCCTCCAAATTAAATGACTGCATATGTCCAGTTCGAGATCTAAAGCCCATACAATGTATAGAAACCTTGGCAGTCTTATCAAGAAGGGTTGATGATGCAATGATTTCCTAAACAAGTATATTTTAGTTAGAGCTGCAACAAATGGTCGATTGATCGATTGGTTGTTGATTGTTGAATTGGTCAAGAAGCAGGAAAAATGGGCAGCGTGAGGATCTGAGCGACTTTGACAAGGGCCAAACTGTGATGGCTAGACGACTGGGTCAGAGCATCTCCAAACCTGCAGCTCTTGTGGGGTGTTCCTGGTCTGCAGGGGTCAGTACCTATCAAAAGTGTAATGATTTGCCAAAAAACTCAAAACTGCAAAACAAATGAAAAGTCATGTAGTAGTGGGCCAGGATGTTAAGTCTTATACCAGGTGTGGATAAATGTGTATGCGTTTGTATGCATGCTTCCAAGATCACAGGTGCAAACACAATCAATCATCCTCATCACCAGCACTTTATTTCTTTCTTCTTATTTTGTGGATGAAAGAAAAGTCGGACATCTGCTAGCTCACTCGTACAAAGTCTGTTTAATGTCTGATAGTGCCCATGTATGAACAGAGCAGATCATTGTCCAGAGAATTCACAGCGAGTGAGTGGGCGTGTAAATGATGTTGATGACGTACAATGTGTAGCTGCTTCATACTCTTTTCTGCTTGCCTGTATATTGCTTTCCACTGTTTAATTGGTATTGCAGACACATCCAAATACATGTAGTACTGATACCAATGCAAAAACAGTCTGAGTCCTGCTCCTGCACGCTCTAACGAGGCGCCAACCCTCGCCAAAACCAAGTATTTCCAGTAGGTGAGAAGGCATCTGACGCAGACAATCTTCTGTGTTGTGCTACGTGTGTGAAAGGGCAACTGCAAACAGTGTTCATATGAGAAGACGTAACAGCTATTGTTTGCCACAGTGAAAAGCGAGGAGTGCTGCAGGCAGTGTCATGCTATTTGGGTCATCACTTTGCCTCTTATGTGACAGAGTTTGGTTGTTGGAAAAGTTTGACTATTTTGCCTAATCGTGCAAATGTGGACAAACTGATATGTGCCTTGGTGTCTTCTCTGCATGCAGCTTGAAGGCATGTTGAGCAGTAAGATTAGTAGCAGCTAGCCAAATAAATGATTTGCACATAAAACCATGTAGCAATTATCTTCTCATCTGGAAATATTGGTGTATCTGCCCTGGCAGTGGCTGCATGTAAACACAGTGGACTGGACTTTTCATATGTTCATCATTACATTGAAATGAGCCACTATGTAAATACCTGCAATCTAGTTAGGGCATCCATACAGCCATAGCAACTAGCGATGAGCAACTATCCAAGCCTACATACATCCAGCTGATGTTTTACATTTAAACTAAATGCAGAGACAAGAAAAGGCAGTCAGGAGTTTGGCTGACTCTGGGTCTGTAGGACAAAAATAATATTCCCCAACCAACATATCTCTTTCAGTACAAAGTGTGTGTTTTAACAGTCAGTGCCTCAAAAATGAACAGTCTCTGATAATAACACAAAAATGAAAGATTAAGTTCTCTTTGTTTTCCCACAGGGAACATGATATTATGATGATCAGAATTGCTTCAGCCACCAATAACTGCTTAAGAGTTTTTATTGGCAGAGACCTGAAACCTAATAGGCTTAACAGAATATAATAATGACACACAAGGTAGAAGAACAACAGGATCTCATGGTGCAAGAGGGCAGAGCAGGTTATATTTACGAACTGGAAAAACTGAATATTTGTCTATATATATACATTTATGTAGTATCTGTGTTTGTGCAGGGTGGAGAGAAGTGCATTTACAGCTGTGGTGACAGCCTTGATCGGAAACTACTACCACAGTTGAAAGCAGAAAGAAGACGCTGTATGTAAGGCTGCATTCCTTTATTTATTCATGTTCTGCCCACTAGGGATCAAAAGATCTCCATAACAAGCTGAAAGACCTTTACCTGTATAACACTGTTAACATCTGAGAAAACAGTTACAAAACAGTTACCTATGCACATGACTCAGAGTAATATTAACATTCATTCTTTGTTTCTGTCCATGATACATCCTTCCATGATACAGCTTCAGAACAGTGTTTTTGATCATACGAATAAGAAGTTTTCTTTTTAAATAAAGGTTGTTATATTTACAAGAAAAATATTGACACTTTTTAGTTATTTGGTACTTGTACTCGTAAAAAGTAAATGACCAGATACTTGTTATAGCCGAGTACTTGCTCAACCCTTGTTTTTCAGCTTGTTCGATGTGTAGGGCTGCCAGATGCTTGGTTGAGCTTTGAGTGTTCTTTTTGACTAATGTAGACAGTTAGTCAAAGTTAGTTAGTTAGCTTATACCCATATTGATATAAATGGGGTGGACAAAGTAATAAACACACCTGTGGGTATATAAACACCAGATAGTCACTGACTTGGTCTGAAAAGACAAAAATAGCTATTAGTATGTGATTTCATAACAATTTCGAATGCAGGGCCAAAGGGTTTTAGAAATGCTGGTGTTGGAGTTCAGATTCCTCAGTGCAACTTCTTTCATTGTTCATTTTATTGTGTAATTATATTTGCTGTCATTGGCCTTTTACACGATTTCCTACTGTATTTCATGAACTTAAAAGAGAAGACAAAAGCTTAATTAAATTATTTATTATTATTAAAAGTAACCTAAATGTTTGTAAAAAAAAAAAAATAATAATAAAAAGTGCACTCTTCCTAAATTCTAAATCTTGAATTAGTTTGTGAACCAGTTAGCAAAACAATGGCAAAAAACAAATTTTGTTCAATGCCGAATTAATCAGCTTTTGGCCACTAGGGGTCAGACAAACAACGAAACGAACTCAGAGATTCACACAACAGTTGCCTATTTACACATTCAGTGGCCAAAGTTATCATCTAACTGGAGTCCTGTTTGTGTCCACCTGTTGAATGCAAGTTTAAATTTTACACCAACTCCTGAGAAAAATGATCTGTCTCTTTTAGATAGATATTTAGCTTTTTTTCTTTCTTGTCTCTAGCTGGTCTGTCATTTTGGTGCTGGGCAGGTAGTGTATAGTGTTTTTGTCATTCAATGTTTGCTGGAAACAGCTGCTTGTTGCAGGAAATGTGGCCCGTAAGTGTCCCATAAAAACAAAACTATGAGCTAGTTTTGCATGTAACCTCTTTCACATAATCTTCTGATCCATTGTAAGTATACAAATATTGTTCAGTGGAGTAAATAACAAGCAAAACACCTACATTCCTGAAGCTGCAATGTGAACACGAGGGTGGGTACACTGAGGGGATTATAGGGTGTAAACACATATCCACCCTAGTTTACATGCAAGCTAGCCTGAGGATACTCCCAGGCATCACGCATGTGAACAACAATGGAATGGACTATGCTCCAATCCCTGTGCACTTGCACACAGGGGCCAGTGGAGATTCAGCAAGATTATCAATAAAAAAAAATGCTGACAGCCATGAGGAGGTGGTAATTCATTACACATGTGCAGGCACACAGGGACCTGCACAAACACACAGGTTCATCCATGCAAACAGCATCGTTTCTGCAAACAAATTGGAGTGTGATGTACTTGTAGCTCCCTACTCATTAGTATTACATGCATATTTATACACATGGGCATTTATAAATGCACAAACACGCATGTGAAATAGCTCATTAAGTGTGATAATGGTCCATGTTACAGGCAGGCGGCATTAGATTAGTTACATTAGAAACCACACACACGTATACACACACATTCTCTCCTGAAAAATGTCAACAAACTCTATTATTTTCTATGTTTCTCATTGCAGCCTTCTGAACTCAAGTTTATGCTGCACCAACACCTTCTACAGCAATCTCTGCCTTGATGGTGTAATGGTGCTATAAAAAAGTAGTTCTAACAAAGTTCAATAAAAAAAAGGAAAAATTCTCCATCCAAAATGTATTTCATATATGTTAAGTCAGTTTAACACATACACAATTTTGGCTATTTTATGTACATTTCAATGTTTTGTGTGTTTTAACACTCTTTCCTCAGTTTTGGTTTAATATAAAAACTTTGATAATGTATGATATATATGCCATACACAGCTGCCCAAAGAATTCAGGCTCTGTTTGACTTACAGTACATTGATCAATAAAGCTTGATTAGTTTTTTTTTTGTGTGTGTGTGTGTGTGTATGCAGGCTTGTTTTACAACATTCGTGGGGCCCATAGGAGCCACTATCCAACAGCTTTGTGGGTACCAAAATGCTCGACCCTACAAGTTTAAAGGGCTGCTTTAGGGTTAAGACTTGGTTTTAGTGTTAGGGTTAGAATTAGGTTAAGGGAAGTGTAAAGGTTAAGTTTGGGCACTTAGTTGTGAAGGTTACAGTAAGGTTAGGGTAAGGGGCAAGGGAATGCATTATGTCAATTACAGGTCAGGGTTAGTGTGTGTGTGTGTGTGTGTGTGTGTGTGTTACATGTGTCTTGGTCTATCGTCTTTCTAAAGTCTCTACAGTGTACAGCTTCACATACTATAGTTAAATATCAGCTGATTTATAGCAGAAGCAAATGAAATTATTTAATGTCATTACCATTTTTCCACTTTACTTATCAAATGGTTTGACCCAAAGCTATGTTAAATACCCTGTACAGAAGCATATATTTGCAGTGGTATTTTGTGCCCTCAGTTAGTCCCAAAGCCTTTGTTCTACTTCTGAAAGAATTCTTGAGTTCATGTACTATTTTGCTTTCTTTTCTTTTCGACTATTTCCCGGCAGCACAGCTGTAATCAGTTATATGATGTTACTACTTCCTTTATAGACCACACTCACATTATTTTGCATAATGGTTGGAAATACTTACAAAGATGAGAATTTTTTTTTATTGTGTTACCAGCAGATGCAGGGTAATTTTAACCATTATAACACAATGGTGGGTAAATGAATGCTTTTACTGGGCGCAGATGGAAATAATTAACTTATTTAAGCTTTGTTGCCTGTATGTCATCTTTTCCATTATTATTGTTTTGGATTTTTTGTTTCTGTTGTTCAATTATCATTGAGTCGAGTTAAGTTAGTTTGTTATTCCAACACTAAAGGGAAATATTATTTCTGTCAGGGTATGAACATTGACAAAACGTCAAGATAAAACAGTACAATATCTTAAGTGTATGGCTGAAATAAAAGATCTATGTGAATGACTTTTTTTTCATGCTTTTAGTCACTGCAGATTGTTTTCTGTATTAAATCATAACCATCATCTGTCATTAACCTTAAACAAGTGCTCTGTGAAAAGTAACTGTAGTTGTAACAAGCTGATAACCAAGGCATGGCCACTCTGGACTTGCGAGATGTTGTAAAAATCCATTTGCTACAGCGGTACTGTACCAATCAGTGTCATTTGACAAAGTACTGGCAGATGCAGGGGTGGGTGGTAGGTGTGACGCAGTTAGAGACAAACATTGATTGATCGCAAATGCTAAAGAGGTTAGAATAGATGTTGCTAGCATCAGTTAGATCAGAACTGGAGAGTATTTCTTTACTAACTGTCTGAGTCAGGTTAACAAGCTGATACTGTATCGCAAGATCAGACATTGTGGCGGGAAATAAATTAAATATGTTGTCAGTGAACATTTAACTGATACATTTAATATCAACATTTTGAGACTTGTCATATACCGTAACATTTCATCATTATGTAAACTGAATCAGAGCTGCATTATGTTTCCTTAAAAGCATATTTGCTGTTGAGAATTAGTAGTTTGTGAATAGAATTTCTTGAAATGGTTGCAATCTAGCCAGTCCAGCCCCCGCCCAGCCCCCCAGCAAGCAATAAACAGCTCCTTTAGATTAAACACAATATATATATTATTTAGATGGTTTAATCCCAGCGTAGTCATTGTCATTGTAGCTCTCATTTTTAATTTTGCATGATGAAAAAGATGACTACCCATGTTTTTGTTACCTATTACAAATTATTCATTACTGTGAGCCTGATATATCAGCCTGGTATATTTAACTGCTATTGCCATCTCATTAATTACAAATCATCTCACCCTATTATCTTTCTCATCCCGAAAACAGTTTGAGGTGAAAACAATTCCTAAAATAACAATACGATCTGATGCATACACATTAAATAGAACAAACATTGTTTGTCACAATATTTAATGATTTTACCACTTGCATTTGCAAAAATCATTAGTGTTGTTATTTGCCTGCTGTGCTGAGGTGTTAGCAGGCACGGGCTAATATCAGCAGTGAGTATGCAAAACCATGCTCTCTATCAGTCTTTGAACAGTGTGTTGTCTCTCCTCACACCACCAGCTGAGACGCACATCCACTGTCAGCATCAATTCCCAGTCTGATGAAGTCTCATTGTGTGTGTGTGTGTGTGTGTGTATGTGTGTATGTGAGCCCCTTTGTTTATCATTAGGCCTTGGTAGACAACTCAATATGTTTGCTCCGGTTGACATCTTTGTTGATGGGCCCTGAGGTGATCATGTGATGTTGTTTCAGTGTTTGTGTGCATTTGTAGTTAGACATAATCTGCCCGCCCACACTCAGTCTGCTTTTTAGTTATGTTTTTCCATTTTATAAGTAATAGAAGGACAAATTTAAACTGGAACTTGTGGGCTCTGTTCCAGAAGTAATAGAACCTAATTCAAAGTCACACTGACATTTGTATTGACATAAATAACAAAAAAAATATCTGTCTTTACAAAATGACCTTGCTTAGCTGTGTGTATAACTCACTCCATTGGTCTAGACAGGGGTGGTACATATTTTGGAAATTATATAACATAGTTTTTTATTTCAAATTAAGGTTTTTAGCTTCCTACCAAACTGTTTCCTACAAGCCCAAGACATTGCAGGGTGAACTCAATCATTGAGTTTTTATTTTCTCAAGTTATTTGCCTCACAAAAACTCTCATTAGCTTTAAATATGCAGAATGTTAGAATAACTAGCTAATGTCTAATTCAAAAAATACAATACATGTGGGTCATAGTCGTTATTTAGTAAAGACTGCATCATTTTTTTACTATCCTGTGCAGTCGCTCCTTAATTCCGCACCATAAAGTTAGAATATAATGTCAGGGCACTTTCAGTATCACACATTGCTAACTGTTCTTCTGATCAGCCAAATGAAACTTAAAGGACCAGTGTGTCAGATTTAGTGGCATCTCAGTGTAGTTGCAGATTGCTATTTGCTCGCCTTCCAAGCACTAAGGAGAAACAACAGTGGCCGTGAAATGCACGAAAATGCAAACGTAGAGCCAGTGTTTGGTTTGGAAAACATACCTATGAACATTATATTCCATGTCTGCCAATAGATCCTCCTCAATGTTACACACTGGTCCTTTAATGAAAGTTTGGAATGCATTTCTGATGGTAAAGTTGGCAAAAGGAAAATATGATAAAGTTTGAGCTGCTTCCTTTGACTCCCCAGAGGCCAGGTGCAATAGATACAAACATCACTTTTTAGTATGTGCAATAAAATCACTTCACTTGCACTTAATTTGCACCCTCTGTAGTTACAAGCAAGATAGTCCCAGTCTTACTGTTATCTTTTTCTATGTTTTAATTTGTTTTTACTGCCATTGTGTCTATATAACAGATATTTTTTATTGCTGTTTTACTAATGTGTGAGTCTCTTTTAATGTGGGATAATAAAGATGCAAATGAATTAAGCTTTTACAAGCAGATCATATGCTTTTTTTTTAATCTTAATTGCAAAGTAACTACCAACTATAGCTATAAAATAAAAGTAGTGGAGCCAAACGTACAATACTTCCTTCTGAAATGTGTGTTAATAAAGCAGCATTCTTCTCTCGTCCTGTCTTTCTCCATAAAGACAAACTCACTTTGTTAAAGGAACCTTCTAATCAAGTTTGACTCAACGTGACTTTCGTCATTCTCTTCTTCTCTCCCCACTGAACTTAATCTGGCATTTATTTGATCAAATCACAGCAGAAACATTAATAAATTCCGAGGAAAAGGTTTATTTTATAAAACCCTATGCCCTGCTGCTTGCTTGTTTTCAGTAACCCAATCTTTGCATTTACATTCTTTGTTCTAAGCTCTGTTTGGCCTGATCCCCACCTTTGCAGATTCTGCTGTTACACCCATGAGCCTCGTGATGACATCATGTGGAAAAATCCCAACTAGCTTCCCAAATAACCACATCATCCAATGAATACTCTGTCAGGATTTTCAAGGACACACAAACAGGATTTCAGATCTCATACTGTACCTCACCCAACCTGACGTTTCATTAGTCTTGGTGAGAAAATGTTCACCTCAGGGTTAAAGAGAATCTGTACTCGGCTGTAGTCATTTTTGATGGGTTAGGGTTAAGAATTTGTCAGCCAAGATGGTGTATTTTAGCTTACTACATGCCAAATATATTATTTGTGTTAGTAAAAAAACTAAAAATCAAGTTTCAGCCAGTCAAAGGACTATCAAGCTGTCTTTCTTGGAAAAACTGCAACATTTGCAGTAAAGTAGTGTTAATTAATGGACTTGAACTCACAGAGACATGGACTAAAAAATAGGATTTCTGACCCAACAACAACACATTTGTAACATAAAGCATGGACTGTAATGTATGGTCAAGTGTTGCAACGCTAGTAATTTGCTTATGTATCCATTTTGTGGCTTTTCTCCAATTTTTGTATGTGCACATTGTTACTTTACTTTTATTATAAAAAAGATTCATTTAAATTTAATAATTTGTATTGTAAGTTATTATTAATGTAAGAATGGTGAGCTCTTAGAATCAGGATTGCCACGATGGCAATGGCCAGAGCCATCAACAATGAGTCCATTTTTATTTATACAGTCTATGGCAGGAGTCTCAAACACAGAAATGGCTCCGCAGCTGGCAGTTTGAGACCCCTGCTCTATGCTGATAATATCAGTGTTATGTTTGCAGCTTGTTTCTGTTGCCTCCAGTTGGCCAAAAAATTGCTATTGCAGGGTTAAGTGAATTTGCTTTATTATTTTATGTTTTGTTCCTTTATCATCTCACCACCCACTGATCCACTTGTGAGATGCTACCACTACGCAGAACTTTCATGGACTGTAAAACAAAGTATTGAACAAACTGATATTTAATGAAAAATGAAAAGTCAAGGGAAGACTAAAGTTAGAAAAGTACCAAATGTCAATCCATTAAACAGTTGTCAAGACATTCCAGTCTGAATTAAAAATGTCAACCTGCCGGCTCGATCGAATAGTTGTCAAGGTACTTCAGGTATTTCAGTCCTGACCAAAGTGGTGGACCGACCACCCATGCGGTCCCTTGTGTGAACAGCTAATGTGGCTAAAGTATGGTTTCACCAAGTGGGTAAGTGTTAAAGGGTTAATAACTGGAATAAATAAATTAGTTAAAAAAAGCGTCATCATCCCTAAAGCGCCCCGGCTTAGGCGTGGGGGTCGCTTCCCTCTCTTTGAAAGCTCTTTTGCTCTAAACAGTGCTGAGTGTTAAGGTTGGGTAAACTCTCTGGGAGAAAAGACCCTTTTGAAATGGGGACGAGCCACAGCTTTGGGTTCAATCACCAAGGTATAAAATATAACCAGTGTCCTCTCACAGAGCTAACGAGAGGCAGGCCACAACCTTTGACACAAGTGTGCTAAAGGTCACCACGCTCATGTGAAATTAAGAGCTATTAACAAGGAGGTCACTGCTAATGAGGACCCCTGTCTCGATGTCCGAGGAAAGCTCGGCCTGTGGAATGTGGACTCCTCAGGGAGGAGGGAGAGAAATTAGCACCACAAGCTCTTGTGACGCTGAATAAGGTGACATTACATTACACAATACGTTGCATTCTAGGAATTTAGGTAGCACTGTGGGACTGGCAATGAATGCAGTAGCACATTATTCGTTACAAACAGCAGTAAGTAGGTTTTCACAGTTCTACTCAGTTCCTAGTAACTGAGTCTGTGTCCATATTATATGTTTGACAGGTAGGGTCCCGTTCTGTCACCATGGGTCTTGGATCTATATGTCAGTATGTCTAAACCCTGAGTGGATCCAAGTGGACTCTCTATCAGCTCTGGTCAAGAGGTGCATCATAATCATCACAAGAGAATTTTTTTTAAGCAGTGAAGTGCAGGAAAACTAAGGGGTTGGTGCTCTGTTCATTGATTACTGAAGCATTACACTGCCACCAGTGTAATTCTCTCTCTTTTAGGCTCTACAGTATTTGGGTTCATTGTGTTGGATCTGGTCTGTTTTGGACTCTCACTGTTCTTATGTCCCTTTTGGATTTTGGACTTATACACATCAGATTTCTGTATTTTCCATGGGTTGGTGGTCTATAGAGTGCACAAGACATTAAAATCTAAGGTGACCTGGTGGCCTTTAGGTTTTTTTGTTATCAGGAGGGGATCATAGTTGTGACAATAACCTTTTGTAGATTATCATAAAACCACATCATACAGCTGGTGCCAAAGTGCACTCCATTCATACGTGTGTCTGTGTTGCACATGTGTGCATTTTATTGTTTTAGTCTTGTTTTTTGTGTGCATTTATGTGAGGAAGTGCATGAGTAGCTAAATGCACCCACATGTGCTGATCCAGACCTCGTGTGGTTATGATTTAATTTTCTCCATCTGAATGTGGCTACTGTCTACTGCTGATATGAACTAACTGGATTCCACGTATATCATCGTGATTATTTGATTACAGTTCATCATCCTGTGACCTTGCACCATCCTGTGGTGCTGACATTCAGGCACCAGGAGGTGCTGCTGGTCATATAGGGGCCTTTAAAAAATGATGTCATCTCTCCTTAAGCCGGTGAACCTCTTGTTATTTGACAGCTCACACAACGAAGAGGGAGATTATGGATACAGAAGTACAAGAGAACAATGGTCTGTTTGATATAATGTAAATTAAAAATCCTGTTCCATGAGTAGAGGATTTTATCAAGCATCTAGCAGAGCTGTGAGGCTAGAATGTGGTAGTGTAGTCATCCTTGTGACATCTAATGCCCCTGATTTCTTCCTGACACAGAAATATGCTTCCTGTGAATGTAGCTATTGCAGAAACAGATCAAAAACATATACAAAAAATAAATATGTGCAGTATGTGCTTCTCGTAGCAAGTAAAACAAGAAATTCTGGTGACACAAACTTTTCACGGAAACTGTGGTTTCTGAGAGAGCAGAGTCTTGATGAGCTCAGCTTAGTGTTGATGTGTAAACAACTGCAATGAGCTGAAAAGATGACAACAATACCCCGCCTTTAGGCAAAACAGTCACAAGACAGTTACTGCAGATGGTCAAGCAAGAGGCTCTTGTGCCAGAAGTTTGAGCAGGTCGGCCACAGTAAGACAAAGCTACTACTCAATGCTACTTCAATAGTAAACATGTAAAATAAATAGATTTAAAAAAATAATTAAACTGAGAGTATACTAACATCTGTAACCCCAAAGATTAAAATAAGCAAAAAAAGAAGCTAAATTATACTATTTTTACAATATTACAACTAATATTAACATCTCATAGAAAAACACTTTAATGCTAAACTAACTTGAATCAATCAAACAATCAAACACACTGTTCCAACGATGAGTCGTTTTAAAGTTGCATGCTGATTAGGGGCATTTGTTAGCTGTAAAGGTGATGTGGCAGTTATTTTTAAAGCACTTTCATCTGCAAGTTTTCAAATCATCAGATGATGAACACAACTTCAAAAGGCCAAATTCATCTGTGCCCAAAGTACAGGTTGAAAAAACGAGGTACATTTTGGTATAAAGGAAATATTCTGTAAGGGGGGGCTGAAAAATCCTGCTAAATGGCATGAAACCTGACCCTTTGTACGCATCAGTGTTTGCAATGAGGATTCATTTCATAGTCACAAACGTCACTGTATAGCCTTCACTAAGAGTAACTGATAGGCAAACTGTCCAGCCTTAATAAATGGTCATGGTTTCTGGCGCTGAACCAGAATGTTCTATGGTTGTACATGATCAAAGTACACTATCTGACATGGCCCCCAGACTTTCTGGGGCACCAGTGTGCAGGCTCAGAAATCGTGAATCTAAAAATTTAAAAGGACCCGTGTGTAGGATTTGGTTGCAACTAAATACAGCTCGCCTTCCAAGCATGTAGGAAACTCTGCAAAATTTACAAACATTAAATGCCCTATGTTGAGCCAGCATGTGGTCTGTCATTTCTGGGATACTAACTTGGTGGTTCAACATAGCAGCAATAGTTAACGTGCATGTAAGACAATACTACCTTGCTAATGTTGAGCATGAATAATGTACTGTGTTCACCATCTTAGTTTTGTTAAGTAGCGCTAAGCATATCTGAGGATTATAGAAATGTTACTTTCACTAGTATTTGCTAAAAAACTCAAGTATTAAAAGTATAAAGTTACAAACCGGAAAATTTTACCTGATGACACAAGGTGAAAAGTAAGGGGGTCACTAAAGTCTGGACCAAAGTGGTGGACCAAAAGAAACTGCCATCACTGGAGCCATGCTGTGAGCTTGACTAAAAACTTTAAGCAAGAAACAATCAAAAATGGCTCCAAATATTGTGATTCTGTATATGGGTCACATGAATTAATCTACAGTTGCAGCATTTCAAAATACATCTAAAAAAATGATCCATGGAACAAAATGAATATCTTAATCCCTCCATACTCCTTGAGGGGAACCAGTGACGAGTGAAACATGATTACCATCATCTTTATTATTCTGTTATCTTAAAGGTAAGGAGTGTTTACTGATGACAGCAGGGACAGAAAGACACAACCTCATTGCAAACCTGCCCCCCTTCAGCCAAGCGATAAGTAAGTGTTTACATTTTCCAGTTTTCAGATAATTAAGGTTGATTAGCTTAAGTGTGTGAGGTTAGCTTATCTAAACTAACAGTGAGAGACCAGCAAAAGGAATCCTCCAGTGCTTTTAGCTTTGTCATTACTGCTTCTGTCACTATAGGGCTGAATTGTAACGTGTGTATACACACAGCATCACACATTCTCATGCACTAAACACATACAAACACAAGGCCACAAACAGTCAGTAGAACATGTTCATTTCAGGCTGGGACTATTCTTTTGTTACTTTTCAGCAAAGCAAATGTTGAAAAGTAAGTGAAGTCTAAAACAGTATTATACTTTATAATTTTTGTTCTATTTATTTTTATTATTGATCTCTGTACTCCCAGGGACATTTGGCGCTTTGGAAAATGTTCTTGCATCCCTCCCATCTTAGAGCCTGGATTGGCCCACCCAGTCACGGGGCTTCAAACACACATAGGGCCAAATCTGAATGAATGAATATAGATGAAATATATAAAATAGATGAATATCTTGTGTCAAAGTCTTGCGCTTTGTATGCTCACCATGCACCTCAACTGTCTCTTAGCACTTGGGTGTGGACTTGAGAGAAACGTTGCCAGTGAACTCAATCTACTAAGCACTTATGCTTCATCCAAAATATATTTAGCAAAACCATTTAGAACTTAGTTTATAGGAAACAGGTTTGTGTCTTCACAATGTACTGGTCTTTCCCACCCTGACCAACCATTTCACCACATACAGGTGTAATTAACATGTGACCTCCGTTCAGCTTGGACTGCATCTTTCAAAAGCAACTAAGGTAGTGAGTTGTTTATGTGTGACACTTTGACATGAAAGTAGATTGAAGGATGCAGAAGATATTATTACTGACTACATGTAGGTTTGGGTCTTCAGCTACTTAAAGAGAGAAGCCTAAAGGACCAGTGTGTAGGATTTTGGGGGCATATAACAGTGTAGTTGCAGATCCTCCTGGCTTCACCCACCCCTTCCAAACACAAAAGAGAAACTCGTGAAATGTGTGAAAACCATGAACGGCCCTATCTGGAGCCTGTTTTTGTTTTTTGTTTTGTCCCTTCAAGGACATTTAGTAGAACTCTGTCATTGTTAAAGAACCAGTATGTAGGATTTAGTGGCATCTAGTGGTGTAGTTGCTGATTACAATGTCCATGCCTCACCCACATTTCCAAATATGAGAAAATGAGAAAGGCCATATTTAGGTCCAGTGTTTGTCCGCTCTGGGCTACTGTAGAAACATTCAAAAACAGCTCAAAAGGTAATGAAAACGATTCTTGTTTTCAGGTGATCATACACTAACAAAAACATACCTATGAATATTATATTCCATTTCTGACAATAGATCTTCATAAATGTTACACACTGGACCTTTTTTAGTATCGGAATCAGAAATGTCAGGGTAAATCTTGTTCACTTTCTCTGCACGTATGTGATTTTGATTTCCAGGTTTTCCAAATTTTCCAGGTTGTGTGGCACATAAAGCAGTCCAACTCCACGCCCAGGGCGCCTCTGACTAGTGTATCATCCGTGTATCTGCTGCTGTTGTGCCTGACAGTTGCCACATAATGGATAGCCAGGGCGGCAGAGTAAACAGTTCGGGGCGTGAGCTGTGTGCAGGGGAGGTCAGACATGCTGATTTATGGCCTGTGTGATAAATCACCTCCTCTTTCAGGGAGGAGGTCACCGTCAGATCTTCCTGACTGAGGAGCATCTGTGGATTCAGCTGTAGCCTCCGTGACCTGCAGGCAGGGCTGCCGATGCAGTCTGGAGCCTCAGTGCCAATCCAATACTCCTACTCCTTGTCACTCGTCTCCTCCTCATCTTTCTTTTCTTCCCTCCTTCGCCGCCTCCTACTTGAGTACTTTCCTTCGGCCATTTATCTCTTGCTCTTCATTCTCTTGTTCCTCGCTCTCCTCTCACTCTCACATATCTTTGTCCTGCTGCTTTTATTTCTCCTCTACTTTCTGTCTCGAATTTCACAAAACCTCTTTCTTTTTTTTTTTTTAATCTTCTGCTCCTTCTCCTCTTACACCGTTTAATCTTCTCCTCCTCCTCCTCCTCCTCGTCCTTTTTCTATACCCATTACCCTCCTACTCCCTCCCCCTCTTCTTACTCTCTCTCATGTCTTGCTGCTCTTTCTCCTTTCATTCCTCATCCTCTCTCGCCAGTCAGAACTGCTGTCTTTTCTCTCCCACTTCTCTTCTCCCTCCTTCTCGTTCTCCTACTTAATTAGATAATATCCATTAACGCTCACTCCATCATCATCGTGTCTGTTGCAAATACCTACTTAAAAACAGACGGGGTGCGAACATGCAACAAAGCAGGATATTTATTAAACCTGTCGCAAATCACCATATGGGGAGAAAACTTTTGTATCATTGTAATATTCCAATAAATTGTCCTGTAAATAATATTGGTTAAAAAGAACATTTTTGGGAGGACAGCAAGTGTGCATACATCCTGCAAGAAGAAAACTTTGTGCATGGCGAGAAATATTAAATGCTGGAGCTGGGTGTTGTCAGCTCAATGAAAAGATCTATGATATGATTTGATGACTCTTGGTAAAACGTCTTTGACAATTCCTTTCTGTAATAAACAATAACATGACTGCCTACTTAATTACTGGCCACTTCAATCACATCGCATTGGACTGGTCGCTAAAATGTCGGGACAAATAAGCAGGAGGCCACTGCGGCATAAAGAAAGTCACATGAAGAATAACGGGTTGCTGCAATTTTATCTTGTATTGTGCTGACTAAGGAGCTTTGGTAAAGTGACTTTATAATCCATCTTTTAGTTTGCGTTTGTCTCTGTCCAACTTGGTCTCCCAAATCGTCAAATACTGCAGCTTAGTCAGTGGCCCTTTGCTTTAATATATGACGCTACAGATGTCCTTCTAGCATCCTTTCTGGACACTCCCACCATAAAAGTCAAGTGATGTACTATAAAGACGGAAAAAGTCAGCATATACAGGTGGTGGGGTGGATGGATAATCTGGCCTAACCCAGGAGACTGCTGTTTGTGTTTCGTGTGAAAGCAAAAGTGAACAATTTCTTTGAAGTAATGTACGTAAGTTACATCTGGTAAATAATGTAACTTAACTTACAATATTTTCACAAACCTAACCAAGTATTTTTTGTGCCTAAACCTAACCAAACTGTGACCATTTCACAATGTTAACCTTTATTTTAAAAGTCTAAACCAGACATTGCATATTTATTGTTACTAACTTGACTGCAAAGCCCTGCGCTAGAAATTACGTGAGAGGGATACCTACAGCCTCATATGAAGCCAAAAATATAGAGCCACTGCCCCAGTGACACTATTTGACGAGTTGGGAGTCAAAGTGTTTTGACCTGGCTGTAGTCTCTGACCTGTGTGTCCAGTAAAACAATACTGCAGATTTTACACCTAGGGATGAGCGAGTAAACTATTATCTGCATCTGTTCAACGGTAGTACATCTGTTCAACGGTAGTACATCGTCTATACTGGATACTCGTCTCAGGCAGGTACTCTCTCAACCCTGTTTACGCCTGCTTTTCCCAGACGTTAAATTTCAGATGCAATTTTATCTTTTGCAATGGTCAGTCGGCTGATAAATCAGGTGCTTCAGGTACTGATATACATTTTCATTGCAAACTTCCATACTTTGCACCTATGAACATGAACACCTTAAATGACATATTGACCAAACCTCAGTGGCGTTTCTTCCATTTTACCAGAAGAAAACCATGGTGTGTCCTTGGTAAATAAAAACAAATGCAATTTAACTGTTTAGCACTCTAAAATAGGGACCAAATCCTTAGTAAATATCCGCTAAAGTGTCTGGATGTTGCTTATACACTTTTTTCTTCAGCTCATACTCTCATTTTATATGTAAACTCAAATGTTTTATTTCAGCTCAGTCTCCTAGAACGAAGACCTAATTGCTGCCTGGATTATATTTTGTGGCAATGTTCTGTTTCACTGAGGAAAGTGCTATGCTTATTCACCATACCGAATTTGTAAGGAGATGGTCGAGGACATCCTTAGTCCCACTTTTTTAAAGTTAGGTGGTTTTGGTTAAATCATTCTTTTTTAAAGCATTGTGTGCTTCACGTCATCAACATTAAAGTTTCTTTATTAATTGTTTTGTTATTCCACACTAGTTTATAGCAGTAACTTCTAGAAGACAGGGTTGTTTATTTGTTCATAGGTTTTTAGGGAGATTGTCTCCCTTCTTGTGGCGGGAGTTTGATTTGGTGCTTTTGTGAATCCCGGCCACAGAAAAGATTAAACAAATATACACAGTAGAAGGTTTACTTTATTAATCCCACTGGGGAAATTATTTTTTCACTCATTTTTACACACACAAGGCCCCAAATACCAAACACATGGCAGAGTAGGGCATGAAAATGTGGAGTGATTGTCTGCCATGCAGCCTGTGCCTTGCTCAATGGCATCTTGGCAGGTCTGCAGGTTCCGCATCTGGAACTGTGGTAGCAGGAAAGCTTGGAAGCTTTGCACACCCTGTCAATAAAACATGCAAATTGAACTACCAATGTCGGCACCCTAAAGGTCCCAATATCTTCAACCCACATTACACAGCGTTTGACCAGGTGTGTGAGGTGTGAAAGTAGCAAGGGTTTGAACTTTTCACTCAAGCTCTTCAAGACTACAAAGACACACAAAACACACTAAAATGTCGGAGTGAGGCAGGCAGTGGGATGCAGCCAGGAGGAGGCTAAGACAGCAAGCTTTTCACTACAGCACAACAGTTTTGCTTATAGACATGGTGGGATGACGTGTTACATGACCTTGTTGATTTTTACTGAGGCCTTCAGAGGCATAGTACTCTTTGCTACAATTACTGGAACAGCTTTTTAACCCTCGGTGGCTCTCCTTGCCTGAATATCTTCATTTAAAGTGCTGGCTGCTGTTTCATTTATTGTTCATTCACTCACAATCCTGTGTGTTTAGGAAAGGCATAAGAGAGCACGACAGATGAACTAATAGAAGTAAATTTGAGTATGTATTCAACAAAAGTTTCATTTAAGCAGATTTAATTTTATATATTGCATTTATCTCAATGCTGCCTCAGTTCATTTTTCATGTGAGCACTTTTCTCTGCTTTGTATATATTACCTTGGTATGGCAGGGCCTACTGTGTGCTGAGCCCTTCATCCTGGTCATAATATTACTACTGTTAATGCACAGAGATGTCAAGGTTTTCAGCACCTTTACACAAAGGCATCTTTCAAAGCACCCACTTTCAAAAAACACTTTCAAACACTGCTGAGTCTCACATACACATATTTTGTTTTAGATTTAGATTTTTGGGACTTTTTTTTTATTGTGCGCTCATATGTGACTGAATGGAAATGAAAATTAAAATGTGTTTATCCCAGAAAGACAATGATATGGATATAAGGGGGAAATAACTCGTCAAGCTCAAATCTTTCTAATGAATGAAGACAGTTATAGTTCTTTTGTTAATCAGTCCTTCACACACAACACATATGCATTATTTTAGTCTAACCTAGGACGATTACTTGAATTCCTTTTGCTTTTTGTCGGTGCACTTAAAACTGCAGTGTTGTGATACGGTTTCAGAGCAGTCCGATCCGCTGTAACATCCATGTACTAACAGGTTTACAATCAATAAAGAGGTGTGTCAGTCTGGTTAAACACTTCTGTGATGGCTGGCCTCGTGTATCCTCACTCATGTCTTATGTCCTTCCTCACTCCTCAGAGCAGAAATAAAAGCATTGAAATGGCATTCATGATGGCGTACTGGAACGAATTCTGGATCCAGTGAGGAGCAATGGACAATCATAAATGGGTATTGGCCTAGCACCATAGTGACTGGTTCAAATGTATGCTGGAATATTTGTCAACTCCAAGTTCACACAAGTCAACTTCCAAGCCTAAATGCTACGAATTGGGACAGTACTTGGGCCATAACCAATGGCTTCTATGTTCTTGTTTGAAAACAGACAAGAACATACGAAAACATATGAAAACAGACAAGAACATAGGTTCAGAAGAAAAGAGCAGGCGCAAGGGCAAAGTACTTGGCAGGTGATTGGATGAACCAGCTGAACCAAAACCATACAGGAAAAGAGTGAAAACATCTTTTCCATAGAGGAAAGCCTTTAGTGCTGTTCTTTGCTCTTCCCTCTCTTTCAATGAATAAATACTCTCCAGTTCTGATATAACAGATGCTAGCAGCATCTACGCTAACCTGTTAAGCAGCCGCCATTGTTGTTTTCAAGCCAACATTCATTTCTCACACACGTCATCACACGTTAAACCACGCCCATAGCTCATGCCGGAGCTGCCGGTAGTTCCTCATAAGATGTTGATTGGTTTCTAACCACTGTGGTTGGACAGAAGCGTGTAGCTTTAAGGCTGGCAACCTGGATTCTCAGGTGATCAAAGCGGCATTGAAAGGTTAGCTTGAGAATGACCTCAAATCAAAGATGACGCAGTGCTGCCACAGGTGGCCATATGCTGCATTTTCTCTCATTGTCTTATTCATACAATCTTTTGTGCCATGATAAAATGATGTTATGGTTCTGTATCGAAATTATATTGTTTGATTTAGACATTGCAGTCAACAGGGGGGAAAAGGGGGTTTTTAAACCTCATGGTCTGTTCAGTCCCAGCCAGTCAGGCACTAATTTAAACTGGCATTCTGCAATCAATGTCATGGCGCAGGTGATCTCTGTCTCTCTGTCCCATTCCCCACTTTTCTCATTATCTCACATTCCTGCGAAAATATATGGACAGAGTGAAGGGAAGTATTAACTCAGGAAAATACATGTTTGTGTTCATGCTGGAGAGTTATCCGACATATCTGCGGGTGTTGGTATGTGCATGTGATGTTGCAATATAAAGGGATGGGCAGAAATCAGCCACTGCGGTGTGTTTGTGTGTGTCACCGGAGCCTGTCATTTGATTACAGGTCACACTAATCTAATCATCCAGCTGTGAGCTCAGTGTGCAGAGGTTTATGAAAGGGACTGTAGTGCTGGACAACACAGACCTCACTCTGTCACGACGTTACCTTTTGCTTCATGACAAACTGTGTCTGGGCTGACTCTGATAGCCCACGGCTGTTTCCCAGACTGATTACTGTGGGAGTGAGCGGCCTTTGCTTCAATTTAGATATCTCACCAACTCCGGGTAGATGTGCAGTGCAAACAAGGGGTCACGCCTGGCCTCCCAAATACATGCAGGTCTGTCTGAAACCTGGAGGATGTCCAGGTGTGATGGAGGACAGAGGCGTCTCAGAGATAAAGCTGTTATCGGTGTGACTTACAGCACTGGACAGGCGACTCAGCTCTCCTCACTGAAATCATATTGACAGTAAACGCGGCTACCTCAGATGAACTCTGAGTCGTTTCGTCTGGTTTATCATTCTCATGCCTGCTTGTGAGGGTTGGCAGCTGATACAGATTTTCTCAGGCTCAATCAGCTGAGCGGCTTGAGGTAAAAGAGATCAATACTTTTCATTTTTAACACAGAGGCAATATCGACCGTCTGAAACAACCTCTTCAGTGGGCACGGAGAGGCTTTCTGCGCTTTGATAAGAGGCGTATTATTTTAATCATCATCATCTTTCATCCGCTCCCCTCTTATCTGTCGCTCTTACACAGGAAGATGGTTGAGGAGAAGGGGGCAATATAAAAAGCTTCACAGAGTGCTGCAGAGTCACAGAGGCAACAACAGACTGGTTGACTCATCTCTGAACCACTGGCTTCTTATTTTCTACTCTCTTTGTTAAATTAAAGCCGTGCTAATAGGATGACATGCTAATGACAGGTTGTGAAAACATGCTGGCATTCAGTCATGAACACAGACACATACACACAAGTAGCACACAAGAGACTACATGAAACACTTGCATAGTACCCACACCACTATTGCTGCTCATACCATGTGTAATGGATTTTACTAAGCTGAATTTAACTGTGTCATTTGCCTCCATCTGGGTGGTGGAAGCCGGGCGTTGCCAAGCGCACACTGGCTAAAATAACAATGTATCAAATGACAATGTGAAAACAATGTGAAAGAGTTCACTTGTAATGATGAATTATCGCCCATATCTGCAGCTGTCTTTGGCTTTACGAAGCTTTATTGCGACTTTCAGCTCATTGAAGTTGTCCGGCCCACAACTTTACTGTTTTGGTTCAGTCTAACTGCTCTCATTGTGAGAAAAACCTCTAAAAAGTTCTAAAAACCCACCGTACACTACCTGCTCAGCACCAAACAGTAGACAGATAGTTGTCGATTTGATGGTGAACATATTGAATTTAGCAGTTAAAGAGCCAGATATTTCTGGGTTTGGACCCAGGAGCTTCTCTTCAGACAATGCTGGCTTGCCGGCCACAGTAACAGTACATTGCCAGGGGCCCAGGCTTAAATTAGCATAGCCCAAGCAGAGTTGATTTCTCGTCAAATACCTTTATTCTTTATTTTTATATTTTATTATTATTATTTTTTTCTTTGGTTTGGGCCAAACCGATCTGCACTGTAAATACACTGCACTAATAAGAAAAAGGAAAAAAAAGAACTTGGACTGTTGACCAATTTAAAGGTTACTTGCTTTCTGCCTTTACTGCTAGACCAACTTTACATTGCAGGTTTAACATATTAACAGACAGAAACAAAACCAAAATACTTATTATTCATTGTCCATCACAGTCTCGATAAAAAGAGTCTTTCGCTACTTGGCAGCGTACTAACTTTCTTGAACTTTAGTCCTCCTCCTCCCTTGGCGTCTGCAGGCTCATATAAGATAAGACCCACCTTCTTGATGGCAGCCAATCAATAGGACAATGACAACCATATCAGTGTGACACTACTACTGCTGATATTACAACAACAATTTCCATGGCTGTGTATGCTTTCACTATGTAGCCTGTGTAGATTCAGCTTTACTGCTGCTGCTACTAATACAGCTACAACAACGGCTACTGCCGTGTTATTCCTGCAACACAACAAATGCTGCTGCTACAGTGGCAACTGTAGACCATTAATCGGAGGGTTGGCCGTGACTCCTCATCTCCACATGTCAACATGTCTTTGAGCAAGACACTAATCCCCAAATTGCTCCTGATGCTTAGACTAGTGCCTTGCGTGGTAGCTTTCTGCCATTAGTGTGTGATAGTGTGTTTGAATGGGCGAATGAGAGGCAGATTATAAGGCTTTGGATTTGAGCAGTAAACAAAAGCTCCCTGTATTACCACTGACAAAAATGCTACTATACTTTGACTACCACTAGCACTGCTATACACTACTGTACATTGTGTTTTGGTGACTTTAGTTCGTTATTTTACGCTGTTAAGAGAAATTTTGCCATTTTTAATATATAGGCAATAATACATAACTAGTGTTTTTCCACCAAATTATTTCTGCTTTTTGAACCGGTTCCGTTCAAGATTTTTGGAACCTTTGGTGCTATCTAGCGAACCCGCCCACGTTTCCACCAGATTTTGAATGGAACCATAGTAATCAAGAATGCATCATGAAAAGAGGGTGTTATGCAATGACCAATGACCTGAAGAATATGACATGCCCGCTTTGCTTAGCAAGAAAAACCTCCTATTTTTTGGTTCCAATTTCGGTTCCTTGTCGGTGGAAAATGCCTGCTTCTGTATTTCAGGCCCCTGCAAGAATCCACCCAGAAGTGTCGTTAAGCAAGGCACTGAATGCCTACTAAGTGTGGAGCTACTGCTGACACAGCACGTTGACCTGCCAGTGGATGGGGCATGTGATGAGCAATTTCTTTATTACCATCAGCTGTAATAAAGGAGAGATGTGTAAACACTCAGACAACGTAATGGTCATATTATCATAAGAAACAAACGTATGTATTCATGACCACATCCACATCCAAACACAAACTTTAATGAAGCCACAATGTTGGAGAATAAATCATGTGATCATGTACAATCACACAGCCCGCTGCAGATCAGAACAGTCGAGTTCTATCACAGTTTGTCAGGAGGCAGAGAAACAATATATTGTAATTTTATTCATTGACCAAATTGCCAGATGAAATACAAACCATATTCATAAAGTGGCAATAAAAGGCAGAGGCAATACAAAGCTAATGGCTGTGCTAGCGCAGCAGGGTTTATTGTTTTACTGCAGTAATAGACTCTCAAGGACAAACTATTGTTTAGAACTGGCCTTAATGTTTGCAGAAAAACACATAATTATTCTGAGAGAAGAAATGCTGTGAACTCCGGCCAGGATATTCTTGCATTTTTCTTAAATTTAAAGTTTCTATGGTCTTGTAAGTACTGGATAAACACCACAAACTCATAAAACTTATTCAGAATCATTAGTTGGATTGCTTTGTCAGAATTTTTTAAACTTTTATAAACAACTAAAAATTGCTCTTACCCTCATACTATCCTAAAGGGAGCCATGTGACTATACAAAAACAATTCATATAACGGTATTCTGATCAGCTAACTTTATGGATGAAGTTTAGGTAGGTTTAGCTACTTCGTTATGGTTAATGAAACACATGTATTCATATGATTATTTTATTGACTGTTCATTGATTGTTTTGTCTTATTTAATACTGAACCCTTTGGGGGTCCATACATAGTTGGCCAGTAATAATGTCAAACCTCTGCTAAGTCATGCCTGGTGTTTTGAAAGGGGACTGACGGTGACACGGTTGACTTTATGAATACAGTCTAGGAAATTAGGTTTATGAGAGTTGCAACAGGAGAAAAGCTAAAGATGACTAATTTGTTTTCACAAAGGTGACAACAGAGACTAATTTCATCGGTGTAATCATCATCATTACCGTTGGCTCGTGCATCGACCTCGCTTTATCGCTCCATAGGACGAGCTTTCATGCTGGAAGCACAAAAATTGCTGCTGCTCTGTTGCTGCTTCCTTTGGAGATGATAGATTGAATTATTTTCTCTGTAACCCAGCTCACTTCAGTCCATTATAAGAATCTTTTGTTTTTTCATGACAAGGTTACAAAAACCAGGCACTCCAACGCTGTGAAATGCTGATTACCTTGAACTATCATTGCCAGCCCCCATTCAGCCTTTCTGTGAATCACTGCAGCCGCATCCATTGTGTGACAGAAACCAGGGACTGAGAGGAATTTACTCACTTTGTGTATCCCTTCTGTCAGGTATATGTCAATGTCAAAGTGTCAGTTTCTGTGGGAATAGGAAGAATTGTTTTTTCAATCTATGACTTGCTTTCTTGAGATCAAAGGTGGTGAACATTTTCTTTGGCTCTTGACTGTAATAATTCAGTTCATACATGAAAGTTAAAATTGCGAAGGTTTTAGTCAAGAGACCTCCCCTCCTCCTCAAAAAATTTGACCCCTGCTTCCACTTCAAGCGGCCCCTAGCAGATTTACCCAGTAATCCTTGCTGATAATTCACCAGCAAGGGCTTTCAGGATTGTAAGGGAGATTAACTAAACAAATACATCACCTTTAGAGGCTAAATCTGTCTTCAAGGGGACTGTGAGGGATGAGCCTCTGTGCAGGGAAATGAAGACAATGAATGAGACCAAGGTGTCCATTTGTGACAGCAGGGTGATCTGATAGCTACTGAGGGCATCCTGTGACTTGAAAATCACAAATTTCATCTTTACAGCTATCAAAGTGTCACTCACTGTTGAAGTGTCCTTGAGCAAAAAAATTAAATTGACTGTCATTTGGTGCCAGGAGTCCCCACTCCCCTGGCATGTATGACCTTTCTTGAGTAATACATAAAAATAAAGTCTTTATTTTGATTTGAGAAGTACTCTAAAACCACTGAAAAAGAATACAGGAAAATAAATAAAAAAGCCACAATGCTCGTATAATAACTGGCACCTAGCACTTGACAGGAAGCAGTGGCACCACTCACTTTCACACCAGTTGAGAAGAAAAGCTATAAAGGAAAAGGAGTGTTATCAGTTCTCACACAGCCGACGTTGATTTTTCCTGTTGAATACTTAAAACAATACCACTCTCATATCTATATCTTTAGTTAGTTAGCTTAGTGCAAAGAATGAAAAGCTTGGCTGGCTCTGTCCAGCGGAAACATATCTGCCTACCAGCACCTCTAAAGCATTAAGTCTTTATTAATATTTTTTGTTTATTCGAGTGTTTCTCAAGCATTTTAAACCGTGTACCACCTCAGAAAATATTAGGGTATTAAGTACCACCATTATGACCGACAATAAATACAGTGCAGGTACAGGGGTCAGGTTGAATCCTGAATGAAAAGGGTTCAAGAGCTTTTTTGGTCCACACTTTTCTTCCCAATAATTTCTGTTTCGAGACACAATTGCAGGGTTTTATTTATTTTACCTCTTCTTGCTATCTTGCCATCACAGTTTAGCTTATAGCTAATCATAGATGTATATGCGCACTACAGCCATGAACGTGACTTTGTAGCAGGCTGATATTGAAACAAGATACTACAGAAAATGCAAAAAGTCTTTGAAATTACATTTTTTAAATATATTTATTTAATTCTCAAGATTCCCAGAGTAGTGATACGCTGGCCATAGTTTGAGAACCAGTTGTTTATTCCATATAAAAGTGCAAAAACAGTCACTGTTACTATAGGTTATGTGTCAGACTATTTCTGGCTGTGAGCAGTTGCTAGGAAACCAGTAGAGATTCCAACTGGAAATAATAGAAATAGTCCGCGCACAAGTATCTAAAAGTGACGGACTGTCATTTTTACACTTTGGTTTTTGTACGGACTACTAAACAAACAAGACATAATGTGTTGGTAGGTGAGCTCTAGAGGTGCAGGAAGGCAGATTTTGCTATCTTGGGGAGAGCCAGGCTGTTTCAATGTTAATTTATTTATCATTCTATATCACAGGGTTGTACAACAAACTGCAAGCTGTAGTCTCTTTATGCTACAAGCACAAGAACAAAAAGCTATTATTTAAAGTGCAGTGTCACATTCTGAGGGAAAAAAGCTTCTCTGGAGTCTGGTCACACAGCAGCGGATACTTCTATATCTCTTGTCAAACGGCAGCAGGGTGGACAGACTGTGGCTGGGACAGTACCCACTACGGCCTGGTAGTATTCTTTGGGGTCTGTGCAGGCACCTCACCTCACTGATATCACTGATGCACAGTAGATGGGTAGGTCGAGTGTTGAGCGGTAGTAGTAGTGTTTTCTGTGTGCCACTCTGCAAGATTATTGATTTCCTTCCGATATAAAGTCTCATTGTTGTTTGAAATCTGGCCAATGATAGTGATGTCATTCGCGAACTTCCCAACAGAGTTGTCTCCATGTTGGGGGACGCAGTTATGGTACAGCGTGAACAGGAGGGCAGTGGATCTATTGGTTCTGAAGGCAAACTGGTGAGGATCCAGGATGAATGGGACGTTGTCTTTCTGCAAGAACTTCATCAGAATGGGGGTTAGTGGCAAACACTGCAGACTTTTTAGGTAAAAAGCAGGTGGGAACACTTTCCTGTGACAATGACACATGATTGGTATACTTTCTCATCTAACTCTTAAAAAGAAAGAGAATAAGCATATTTCCCAAGCCCCCCGGGCTTCCTTGTCTTCTATTGTCCCTCCTTTTTTATCCTTACTACTTTTCATAATCACAGCTACTTGTATCACATCTTTTCACAGGCGGTTGGTTTCTTATGTTGTTTTTTTCTAGCAAAGTTGACTGTAGAGACACAAAATATGTTTCCTTTGGGAGTTTAGCAATTTGCTCTGTGATTTCCTTCTCCTTATATCTTTTCTCTGCCTCACTCAAATAAATGTGTTCCATTTTTGTGGTGGGAACTATTAACTGCAGTCAGCAGTCACATTGATCTGCCTTGAATGCCTCTTCACAGGTGTACAGTAAACTGGAATTGTTTGCTTTTGTCTTTGGAAACATAATCTTTAGTTCCAGCGAGCACCTAGACCGTGACTAGAAAACAATGTCCTGATGCATCTTGCTGGAAGACGTGCCACCTCAAGAGTTCGCTGTTCTGGACTGTCGCACGATAACTGCTCTTCAGACGAGGCATCAGGTAAACTTGATTAGATTATCTTTATAAACCTAGGCATGTATTTTTATATTGTGTCCGATAATTCGATCTGATGCTAATGTTAGCTATGCATAGTATGCCTGTGCCCTTGATATTTCATCAAATACAACCCAGATTTATGATAAAGAAATAGGAATAATAAGTCAAAACATCCATTAAAAAAAACAATGCTCCACATTTTCAGTAGTTTGAACAAATGATGCTGCGCAAAAAAAATGGCTAAATACACTTCTTTTTCAGATCGTGGTGCAACAGTTTATTGTTTCAAGAAGCCTATAACAATTATTAAAATCTCTCATCATCACTCATATCAAGCTTAAATTCCTGGATTATTAAATAAAAAGTATTTTTTATAAGAAACAATACAAGTTTGTATTGGTTCACCTCATATTGTTGTTTTTCTCACATGTAAAGATTTATTTAAAACTCTTTTTAAGAAGTCTAAATTGATAACACAGTTTACGCAACTCACTACAAGATGGAATCCGGGGCTAACATGCAGATATATTGCAGCCTTCTCTCCAGTGAGTCCTGGCTGTGCCGCTCTGCTGGGCTGGCACAGACGCCTGTGATCCATCATTACCAGCCACAGCCAATGCAGAGTCACCTCAGCCCCACACTTCTCCACAGGCTGTCTGCTAATTAGGAGAAGCAGAGAGTTGTGAAGTAGCTGCGGTGTAATAACATCTACAAGTTATGCATGCGTGCCCAACATGGAGCAGTGATATTTTAGATTTAGCTCAGTGAGGGGATGTTTAAATATGCCGTTATATCAAAAGTTTTGTCCTAGAATGAGATAACTTCCACTGGAAAAAGCACAAAATTAAAATTAAATGTAAAAAGTTTAGTCCAGGATATAACTCGAGCTGAAAGTTAAGGACATGCTAATATATGATGGTGTTTGACCACCAAAATATACGTCAAAAACAAGCTTTATTGCAAAGCAAGCCTTATTTATTTTTGTATACAGCTCTATATTTGAGAAATTGAATAGATCAATACTACGAGGCTGTGTTTTCGAATGACATCTGGGTACAGGCTGCATCTCAACAAACCACCTGTCAGACATCCATTTATTTTTCCACAGAGCAGAGAAATGTCAGTAAATGTTGATGACTGCTTTCAGGTGATCTTTGGAGTGACATCGTCTGTATCACCCACATACTCGTGTTACCACATGTCCCACCAATCGCTGAAATGCCACCGGTGCTACACCTGACAGCTGGTTCCTGTTGGCTGTTTGACAGTTTTTGTGATGATTTGGTTGCTCTCAGGATGCTGTACAGGAATTATTGGTGCTGAGCCAAACTTCCAAAGCCACAGATATACAAATGAGGAAGAGTAGGGCTAACAACTCATATTGGGTGCTCCTTGGGTTTGATTAAATCATGTTTCAATCCACATAAGGGTCTTCATCAGGTCTAAATGCTGTTTAATAAAGTCCTAGGGGAAAGCACTCGTGCGTAGTGCCGTGATGTTTTTAGCAACTGAGCAATTAGGCAAGATTTACATGACGGAAACCATACTTTCTATCTTCTCTACTACTTTCTCATCTATCTATGATGCTGCCAGCTGCTGTGCATGCCAGTCAACTTCTTCCACACCAAACTGGGAAAATAATTTCTTTATGGAGTTGGCTTACTTCATGTTTAAACACGAAAGAGTCTTCTCCACAAATTTGTCTAAAATATTATTGTGTGCTGTTGTTTTAAAATGTCCTTTCATTGGAACTAAGGGTCTAGCCTAAATCAGAAGTATGTGTATCGTGTTTTCATAGTGTGAATATTTGTCAGGAAAAAAACAAAATAACGCAAGGTTGCAATGTTTATGTGCTTTGTCAGTTTTCTGTAAGATGCATTAAATTGAACAACTACGAAAAAATTGGACTCAGTCAGCAAACCACAATTATGGGTTCACAAATACATTTGAGAGTATGTTTTGACATGTGGTTTAAGAAACGGTCAGCCTGTGATGCTCGAATCTAACATCATTTATATAAAAAGTATCATTTTATCTAGGCTGTGTTTTATTTCGTAGTAAAATTTTTAACCAGGAATCTTTGAGATAAAAGCTCTGATTCAGAGTGCAAAGTCTCTGTGTGAAACATAGCTTTCTAAAGACAATTTAAAAAAAAAAAATCATTAGTTGCAAGTCTCACGGGGAAGATCCAATTGTTACCCAGCTGTTGCCCTGGTTATGTTTGAATCTAATATGAAAAGCATTACATACTTACATCAACACTATGTATCTCAGTAGTTTATTTGTGTTACTGAGTGTGTTTCCTTGCTCTACTCTGAAATCGCTCTTCAAATTATTATGTTTCCATTTTGATTTTGGGGGCTCTTCCTCAGGCTGACCGCAGCACAAGTCATTTATTTTTAAAACCTGTATTAAAGGCCACCAGCTTTATTTAAGTTTCATTTTTACACAGATCCTCCCAGAAGGGATCAGATATCTGTCGGAAGCAGAGCCAGACAGTGTATTCCCCCCTGCCCCTGTCCCCCTCCCTTCCATGACCCTGTCAGGTCGAACCCACCACCAATGCATGATCCCCACGCCTCATTTATCCAGGCAGAGACACATGAGCTGATGAGTCCTTTCGATCACTGGCTTCAGATCAATTTTGCCCTGTTCTGAGTGATTTTGCTTTACCAGTCTGATTCGCAGCTCCCTGATCTCCTGATATGATCAAGTACCCACTTCAGCTTGAAATGCCTCAGATCAAAGGCTAACGAACAAAAGCTGGCCAACCTAATTTCCAGATCTTTTTCATTTCAAGAACTAAAAAGTGTATGTGCTGTGTATATGATTAATCTCTTTGATAGAGATGAACTCAAATAGAGACTCCAAAGGGCCATTATTTGCCGCGAGGATTTCTGCTTTTGTTTACAGGCCCACCTACAGGGTGTCTTTCTGTTTTTCAAGAGGAGGCTAAGACCTGGGCACTGCATACACAGTATGTACATTCCTCTAGCAAGTTTCCATTCTGCCTTTAGTCCTCTGCCCAAATCTAATTTCGACTCCTACGGTTTTAGAAATAAGCTAATTTCAGACTGGAAAAATTGTGTTATGAGAATGGGAGTGAGTGGATTGATTGAAAGGGCAATAAGGGCCGATCAATGAGCAGATGAGCGCTGGACTTTCAGCTACACAGTGTGTGACTCCCTGAGGCAGATTTGGCTTTAATTTGCATAACACCCTCTCTTTTAGTCTTTGGGGCGGTCATCCACAGCTGTGACTCATACTACAGAGATCTGATCCTAGGTCGGCAGTGTTCGGCTCCATATAAACTGTGTGAATGGATGCTGTGCACAGATTCTGTGGCTAAGAGTCAACATAACCGGTCCAAGGGGGAATGAAAAACGGGAACTGCGACCACCTTGTGCAGATTTAGGTTTTAGGTATGGGTTTAGGTTTTTATTCATCTGAATGTCACACAGGACAAAATGTCATTTGACACACTGATGGGGCACTGGTCAAGAGGGGCTGACTAGAGAGCACTTTAGTTTACCACAGTGGCATCTGGACAAAATGTTAGTCAACTGGGGGGACTAAAACAGGCACTTTGGCTGGCAAGAGGGGCACTTAGGTCGATCACAAGGCATTTGGGCTAACTATAAGGGCACTTTGGTCGACCAGAAGGTGTCCAGAGGGGCTCTAAATTCAGCCAGAGTGGAAATGCGGGGCATGTTGGTTGACCACAGGGACATTTGAGCAGACCACATGAGGATTTTGGTTGAATAGAGGGGCATGTTGGTTCGACCTGCATGCCACATGGTACTTGGGGCACTTTGATCAACCACTTTGGGCACTTGGACTGACTAGAAGGGCAACATGGTTGACTACAAGAAAACTGAGGCTGACTGGAGGGTATATGTTGGCTGATGAGAGGCACTTGGGGGCACTTTAAACAACTATAGAGACCCTATGGGTTGACCTCAGAGGGGGCAGTTCTGTTCATCCCACAGGGGCACTTGGACCTAATAGCGGTGTACTTTGGGGCGATTTGGTTAAGCAGAAAGGCACTTTGGTTGACCAGAATGGCAATGGACCACCCAAGTACACCTTTAGTGTGACAACAAGGCAAAAACAAAGCACGAAAGAGTCTCATTACGACAAAGACACATGCAGAGTATATAAAAGTCATACAAAAAGGGACACTTCACCCCACCCCCACCACCCTGTGTGCACGCCACTGGTATAAATGTACATATCTGGTGAGCACTTCCCTCCATCAACATAGCTAGCATTCCAGTGTCAGCAGCCCTCAGTTTGGATGACTTTAAGCAGGGCAGGCTCCACGGGTCACAGACATTACTTACCTACATGCAGGGGAACATCACTATGAAAACATCGATAGAGAGAAGTTTTTTCTTCATAATAACATGTGAGCTCTGTGTGTGTGTGTGTGTGTGTGTGTGTGTCTTTGTGTGAGCATACACACACTCTCAGGCTTTTGTGTGCAAGTGTGAGTTTGTGTATTTGTGTTTGCAGAGGTCATGTATACAAAAAGAGTTCAACCAGGTGCCACACACAGACCTACAAGTGCAGATTCGACAGGAATAACTCAGACCTCCCACGTCTTTCTGGGTCTAACTCAGTCTGTCATTGTGCATCTTCCTCACACCCCTCCTCTTTCAACTCTTATTTCACCTTAATTTGTATATTTTTCACCAGGCAAAATCTTTTATTAGAGGGCTATTCTTCTTCTAACCTCAACATCTACGTCCTGTAAGGAGCTGCACGCAAGGCCAGCTGGGAAGGTTCACACTGGAGTTTTAGACAGAGTGATGAAGAAGGAGAGACAGAGGAATAAACCGCTCCCTTGAGGGAGAGATAAACATTTACTTTTCCATGAGGAGATGGCGATAGCATTACAAGCAGTCTGAGATTGAGGGAAAGAGAAAAGAGGTGAAAGTAAAAGGAAATCAAATGGACAGTGGGAGAAGAAGAGAAGGGGAAGTACATGACTGTCAAGATCAATCTCTATCTAATGCACAGTTTATTTCCAATAACAATGGCTGAATGTTTCCTTTTTTCTCAAAACCTTTTGAAAACTAGCAGAGAGGGGCTTGCAGAATGTTATGTGACCATAACCAGTACCAGGCATTAATCTGCAATGCAGACAGCAAGCTTTGGTTAGTTTTAAATGGAAAATTGAAATAGCAGCCCATCCTGATCTCCCACATTGCAGTTGTAGGAAAATTATTGCAGTGTTCACATCTGATATGCATCAGAATCTCCGGACTGTAGAAACTTGTTGTAACCTTACTTTATCCTTGACATTTAACCAATATTTAATTCCCTAAAAATGTAACCAGGTAGGTGTGCTGTCAGTTTCCTTCTCATTTGATGAAAATATAAATTCATGTTTATGCCACCATAAGTATCACTGTCTCTTTGTACAGGATATGATTCTGAACTGTTCCACATAGCACTATCCATAAGCTTCCACTAATGTTACCTTTATAAATGTATTCATAGATCAATATTTAGCAGCTGAGGTACAGAGACGCACATTATGGCTGCATACTAAAATGTGTTAATTTAACACATGTGAATAGGATTAATGTAGATTTTCCAAATTGGAAGGAAGTGATACAACATTTTGCTTTGCTCACTAGGTGTTTGCCACTTCAGGACCTATAAAAAAAAAATGGTAATATCAGCTGATAGACGCTTATTGATATAGTTCACTGGAAAATACATTGCCAGTGAAGTGGAAGTGGTGGGTTTATAAAGGGCAGGACTTTGACACCAGAGATCTGACGACATTTGGTGGTAAGAAGGAAAAGGTCACACATCCTGTCTCAGGCTTCAAGTCCACAGTTAATTTTGACATGTGTATTTGTTGCAGTCAGCTTTTAGTAATCTTGATTTTGTTTTAGTCTTTAGACAAAGTCATTTTAGTCTAGTTTGTCTCAATTAAATTTTATTGTATTTTTTTGTTATGCATTTTTCATTTTCTAAACATTTAAAGCTAGGTTTCGCCATCTTGTTCTCATCTATTGCAAGGTTACCGGAAAAGGCAGTTCACTTGTTCAGACAGTCTGTGGTTCAGAGCCAATGTCACTCTGCTGTGCAGCAATACAACAGACTGCTGACCCCAGCAAACACCTAGAGGAAGATGGTTGACGCCATTAATCCTGGAATTCATTCCTTCTAATGGCAACATAAGGCCGACTGAAAGTAACATTATAACTAATGCTTCATCCACATGAATTAGCACTAGAGAATGTTATGTTAGCTTGAATGTCAGTGTGCTGCCTGCATCTTTTCGTACTCTTTCTGGCTGTTTTTTCCTGATTCTTGTCTAATTGTCTGTGGAACTGTGGATGAAATTTCAGAGAAAAATCTAATCAAAAAGTCAAAGTAACAAAGATCAAAAATCTTATTGTAAAAGTGTTTATTGTACAGCTACATTTTGGCCCATTTATATTATATAAAAAACTGTCAACAAGACCTCATACAGACAAAGGAAAGAAAAGGGAGGTTGCCAAGGCCCAACCAGGTCCTTACTCCTATAACAAACCTAATGAAAAAAACACAGCTTTTTATTTTTTCTTTTGCAGGGAAGAAACAATAATATTTTTTTGCCTCGTGGCTCTAATCATCCTCCCTACTATTCATAAAATGTAAGTTGAAGAAGGATGGTCAGGTTTTTTCTGTTAGAGCCCCCACACTTTCTCTATGACTCTGACTTCTTTTAAAACTTTCTTCTTTGTGACAGCTTTTGGAAATGTTTGATATATAATATGATGTATTTATTTATACTGTTTTTAGTCCTATTTATTCATTTATGGTATTTACTTTGTGTGTGCTTATGCTCTTTGGCTTTATTCTCATTTTATCTGGTTTTCTGGTTTTACTTCTTTCTGTAAAGCACTTTGTAACACTGTGAAGAAACGTACTATATAAAAAGGTTTATTATTATTATAAAAGATCTGTGATGAAATCTTGACAAAACTAACAAATTAATCAACAAAATATGAACAACTCAAGTGGCTACAGCAGATATTTAACTTGTGTTAAGAAAAAATAAACTATTTATTTACGTCTCTGTACAAGATAGGAATATTGAAATGGATTTTTCTTTGCAGAGCTGAACGTGATTACAGTCTGTTTACGAGCTGCTAATGGAAGAGGACTGCAGGGCTGTAATGCCTGTGTCACATAAACACTCAGTGACACTTTGATGGCACTGGGTTATTACAGATTGCATTCATAAACAATAATAAAAAAACAGAACAATCTGCAGCGCTTGTCGCCTCGACGCTACCCTCACTCTGCTTGCCGTGGAGCACGTCTGTGATATATACTTTGTACAGAGATCTCATTCCTCCCTGTATGTGACAGTCAATTCATGAGGCCATGAGAAACATTAGGATGCACCGCTGTGTGTTGTGCTGGCAGCCCCACTGACCCTAATTTATAATGACTCCATTGTCTTGGGGAACACAGACGTATATCAGGCGTAAATGAAGCAGGACAGGCACTTTAGCTGGGGAGATGAGGTGATTATAGCTCATGGATTAGTCTGGGTGAGGTGGATGATCAGTCTGATGTGCATGCACACACACACACAGGCACACACAGACGCTCATGCACATGCACAAAAGAAGTGTGCACTTGAGCTCACACACACACACATGCGCGCAAAACACTGTGCAGGTTCGTGTAGACACATCCCTGCATTTACAGGACACGCGTGCATGCATGCGCACACGCACTGACCTCACCATGGCACCCAAACAAACACAGTGTGAGGCGGATTTACTGTAAACAAAGCCCACAGGAAGATGATCATGAGCTGTGGGTTCACCTCGCTCACCAGCGATTTGATGGTTCGTGGTGTACAGCGGGTGCACAGATTCAGGGGAAGTTAGAAGTTCTTCACAGTTTACCAGCGATATCACTCTTAATTCAGTAGGTCAGGTTTCAGTAAATGATGTTTGATAAAGGGGGTTAAAATAAGTCTGAGCTAAGTAAGCTTGGAAAATGATCCCCCCCAGACTACTTTATATCATCTTTGTTGTTCACAGCCAAACCACAACAAGTAAACATGCTTTCTTCTTATCAATCATTTATCACCTTTGACCTTTGCCATTATCTGGGGCCAAATACAATACATTTTATAAAACAGAATTGTGTTTTCATTTCAATTGTTTATGAAGGGGTGGTTTAAATTGATATGAAACAAAAACAAAAATCATTTAAAAACTAATATTACGGCCCGGATTGTTTTATATTTTTGACATCATGTTGGGAGGGAGGCGGCTGGAGGGCCTGAAATGGTCCAAAATGCTGATTATGTTAATTTCTTGTTTTAAAATAAATCAGCAGACTGGGGTCTCATTTCATAAGCTGTTTAACGTCATCTTGTATCAACTTCCATACTCGTATACATTTTTGACAGTCCTTGTACAAAGTATGCTCATGTTACTCATGCAAGACTTTTGTGTTGTTAATTACAGTGGTTTTGGTTTAATATAATACTCTTCATATTATAACATACTACTTTATATATTATAATACTCCTTATATTATAATATACTACCTTATATATTATAATACTCTTTATATTATAACATACTACTTTATATATTATAATACTCTTTGTATTATAACATAATACTCTTTATATTATAATATGTTACTATATATATTATAATATACTATATTACACTTTATATTATATGTTTAATATGTACTGCTGATCACAGTTTTGTCTTTATACATCAGTTGTCTTCACTGTGAGTGCTTAATGTCACAGGTCTGTGCTTCAAAGTCATGAAATAAACCCGACTTGACTTAATCTGATCTCATCAGCTCTAACTTGGCTTTGTGAAACTGTTTAATCCTGATTCACTTTGTTGGACTCATTTGGGCTCTGAGTTGCTTTTATTGTGAAGAAACATTTTTTACCTTCAAGGTTTCTCACCATAACACATTCTGTGTTTCTTTTAAGCTCCATGAATCATTTTTTTTTATTCATAATGAAGCTCTGACAAACCCACTGTACAGCACACATCCAGCACAAAACTGCAGATAGACACTTCAGCGAACATCTAGCAGGTAAAGGGGCCGGACATGCAGCAGGAGCACGAGGAGATACATGCATATTTGATCTATAAAGCTCCTTGTTGGATTCAAACTTTCTGAGGTTATCTTGCTCTGAGGCTGCAGTGTGAACCACTTAGCTACTGTGCCACTCAGTCACAGTTAATAAAGCATTTGATATGATATATAAAGCATTTGATGTGAAAGCTACCCAGTGCTCTTTCTATTTCACTTCATTTTGGAGCTTATCATCTATTTTACCTCCTGGTAACATAAAAACCCTCATCATTTGAAAAACTATTTCTACCGCATCCATCCATGTTGCTTCTATAAAAGCTCTTTCTTTTTGTGCTCTGATAAATTGTTTTGAACTAAGTGTACACACTGTGGCATCGGGGGCTAAACAGATGGGGAGCAACTCTGAACCAGGCGAGATGGAGTTCTCAGCCTGTTCAGGTGGAATAAATCAGGCCGTTTGTGAACAGAAGCCCCAGTTTGGGCAGCAGTGGAGACTGTTCAGCGTCAAATGTAAAGTTTACACTGAACCCAGCAGCCCTCGGACGAGCTTCCTCAGTGGTACTGTTGTTATGAGGAGGATTAGTTCAGCTACCAGGCTAAAGTCTGTCTGTATCTGCACTGACTCACTGATGGACAATCTCTAAACCCCACCTGGTGATGTTTATGTAGCCTAAATACTTTTAATAATCCCACCCAAACAGAGTAGCAGTTAAACATGCTCTCCTGTTTAATGAGCAGTGTATTGAATTCCTCTAAAGCAGACCCTGTGGATCCTCAGACAGTACACATGGTTTTCCTATGACCACCACTACGTGGCGCACTGAGTCATGCACCCAAACCAAACAGCACACTGTGTTTGCAGCCCTGAAACCTGAGGGAGGCAAAGTTTTAAAAAGGCTTAGAGATAAATGTGTGGCCAATAAAACTGCCTAGAAAATCTGAAGCAGTAAACAAGAAGAAATGAAAGCAGTTTTGCTTTGGAGCTGCCAATAAAATCTGTCTCTTCTCGGGTCATTTAGTGCAGAATGGAAATTTTGTTTTCCCTCAAACAAGTCAAAACTCTGCCAGCTGAGATACTTATGGTACTTTTACTGCTCTCAAGACATTTTTTCAAGTTCAAGAACTGTCTTGGATCAAAACAGTGTGAGAGAGGCGCATTTTCTGACAAGATAATTAATGTCAGTAAATTCTTAAACGGAGCTAATTTGCATTGAAAACAGCTGAACTTTGGTTATGACACATTAGAATAAGAGCTACTTTATAGCCTTTTAATTGGACAAATGTGGGAAAGTGAAACTTCCAGACTGAGATCATGACTAAGAGAAAATAAAGTTTATCCCGTGAAAGGAGCTTGTTGTGCAGCAGCTTTATGAACTGATCTGGGACCTGTCTGCCGGCCTGGGAAACACAGATACCCCCAAGGAGGAGGGACGTTGTTTTTGTAAGCGAAACGCCCGTCATTCAAAATCCAAACCAATGAGGCTGTGAGCAACCGTGAAACTGTACGCTGCAAGAAATGCGCGCAACAACAAACAGCGCTGTAGCGGCTGCGCGCAAAACCCCAAGTGAATGTGAACAGTAGGCTGATCTGCAACCAGTGAACACGGGAAAGTGGAGGTGAAGCAGAGCTGATGAAACCAGCTGCATACACTGAATGTGACAATACGAGCTCCAGAAGAAGACTCAACAGTCTTTTATGTTTCTGCGCTCAAACAGCAAAAGACGAACATTTCTTGCAGCGTGCAGCGGCTGGCACAGTAGGAGGGAGGACGAGAGAGAGAGAGAGAGAGAGAGATTGGGGAGGGGGGGAGTGGAGGGGTTGGAGGAAGGGGGGTTGGTCCGGGAGAGCATGGCCGCAGGAGCCAGAGGAGCGCCGCTGACTTGGTTCGCTTCCTCCACGTTGATAAGACCGCTGCTCGTGGCGCTCGTTGGGGGACGTTCAACCCGGAGACTGTGTGCGTTTACGCGCGGCGGAGAGGTTTGATTTACTGCGTGCGTTGCTGTTCCGCAGGGCAGAAGCGCTCGGGCAGCTGCGGGAGCCTGAGCTGCTGGTTGCGAGTCTTCTTTTCTGGCTTCTTGGTGATTCACAGCGAACAGGAGGAGAGATCCTGAGCCGGAGAGAGCTGAGCGACGGCACAAGGAGCTGCGTCTCTGCTCTTTTTTTTATATATATCTTTACATTGTGGAACATTTATTTATATATTTGTTGTGTTTTTTTTATATTTTCCACTCCGTACGCAACGTTGCCTCCTCTCTGGGAAATTCAGTGCGAGTTGGAGAAAGTGTTGGCTGCGCGGAGCGGAGTTGAGTCGAAGGAAGATTGTCCGTGTGTAAGGCAGAAATAGATTGGATTTAGTTTGGTCCAAAGTAAGATCTGACTGAGACTGAACAACAAACCGCTCTTTTAGAAAGAAGAGGAAGACATTAAGCTTCAGTTTTGTAATAAAAACCCGAGGAGGGAGCTACATCTGTGCGGGAATAAAACGCGTGAAGTGGACTCTCATCCCAACACTTCACCACCACATCCATCAGTCTTTAAACCTGAACCGGAGGAGGGACTGTAATCCGTTTGGCTTCGTCGGAGTTCCAGAGCCAGAATGCCGCAGGTGGAAATGATCATCTTCCTCATCCTCATCATTGGGATGTGCGTGTACGGCCAGGACCCAGCTTCCAAGGTGGTGTCCGACCGCTACGCCGTCTACTGGAACCGGACCAACCCCAAGTAAGTCGCCCGCCCGCTCGCAGGGACGCACCGGCACACAGGGGCTCCATCACCCTTGATGTTGCCCGATTGAAGCTGCACTCTAACCGGTTTACAGTCTGTTGAGTGACTGCGTGTACAGTCCGTTTGAAGCATCACAAGTGCTAAAAAGCAAAGTAATCCACTTAGGGAAGCAAAACTAAACATCGCTTTATATATTTACAATTTAAAAACAAAGCTGTTAACACATCAATTTTCAACAATGCCTCTTATGGTGTAACATTTGCTCTGAGTTACCAACATTATGAACTCTTCTTCGGCACACACACACGATTGATAAATGTGAGTGTTTGCTTGGTTCAGGCTTGACTAGAACCTTTTATTTGTTGTCGTCATTGATGGATCGTTGTGCTGATTACCGTTTAATAATCCTCCATATCTGGATCATCTTTGTAATAAACTGTGCACATTGAGCAGCATAAATCATACCTGACAGAGAAACAACAAGGCATTTTCACACAGGCTGTCCGCTATTACGCACCATTACGCGCTATTACGCATTCATGTTCAGCGTTTGCCCCACGTTCAGGCCGAAAATGAAATACATGAGGAGTGTTACAAGCGCTGGGAGAAATGTATTCGGCTGAGTTGCTGCGCTGAAATAGTGCTGAGTGTCCTCCAGTCTGCTGCCATCGATTACAATTGACAGAATTGATTTTGTGCCAAGTGGAGACCCATCCAATGAGTCTTAGGTGATGTTTCTGTCAAGCTTGTGATTTATTAATTGTTTATTAGCAACACAGTGTCTGTGACTATCACAGTGGTTGTCACAGCTGCTTTGCTCAGAAAGTGTTGATAAAGTATATTTTGTTGCATTGGGTGACTAAAAACCTGCAGCTGAAAACTTTTTGTTGCTCTCTGGTTTTAATTATTACAAAGCTGTAGAAAAAGTATTTTCAGGTGAGCCCAGATTCTTCTAATTTAAATACTAAAGTGACATTTCTCCTCCTAAACTCTCTCCTCTGTGTGTCAAGGCACTTCCCTTGGTGACTCAGTGCCTCACTCTTGGCACTTAAGCACATAGTGATATAATGAGTGTGTGTCACTTTGTTTCAGTTGGACAGGAATACTTTCATCGTCCTCTGTCTGGTATTAGGCCACAGTTTCGGCATGAGTCAAAAAAGAGTAATTCATATCAACATTTGCTTAGGGAATAGAAACTGGTTTGTGTGGCTTCAGAGGAGCTGAACTGGCAAGATGTTAATGATACAAATGTAAATGTGGTGGTAGCATCAAAGGCTGATGGAGTTCCTGCTCCACTAACCGACAGATAGTCTGATAACAGCATTCTGTCCCACTCAAAGGCTGCAGGTTGTTTTTTCTGTCTTGGCCTTCAAACAGTTCCCAAGTCTGGTTTCTTGGTTGCCATGCTCCCCCGTCCAAGTGTCCCCCCCACCTCCACCCCCTCTGCCCCCCTCCCGGCCCACGCTGAGGCAGACAATAAGGGGGTACACAGGGGTATTTCAGCTGCGGCCAAGGCACAGCGTGGTGCTCCCTCTTGTGAGAGATCCACACATGCTGAGGTCACACACTTGGTAGTAACCAGGCGAGTTACGGGTTAAGCAGCACAGAGGAGACCGTTGTCAGGGTCAAAACCGGGGCAGTACCGCCGGCCATGGGGCCCGGTGACGGCCCCGGCACGGCACCCTGCCTGGGCTTTGTCTCTGCAGAATGGGGGCTAAATAAATGAGTAACTCTAAATGACTGTCTCCTTTTCTCATTCATGACTTTAATCTAAACCTGACCCTGGCTGTATAATGTAAGAGAGGGCCGTGCTCAAAGCCTGGGGGCCCCCCTGACCCGCAGCAGAACCTAACAGTATTCCATACAAGCTCGTGGGCCCCAGATCCCTGCTGTTTAATGTAACCATACTCAGTATTAGAGCCCTGGGAACCTGCTGCGGCACAGTCCCAACTTCCAGATGAGCTTTCTTACCCCCCTCTCTGCCTTCTCTGCTACATATTTGACCAAAGTGGGGAAAATGGCATCCGGAGCAGCAGTCCATACTCAGCCATTCATGAAATCCCCTACAGGAGCTCTGGAATTGAAATGGGAAGTGAGTCGTGAAAAAGGGAAATGCAATGACATTTCCATGTTTTTCTGTTGTTTTAAAAGGAGCCTTTTTGTGATTTAGATAAACATGCAACCATGTTTCGCTATGCTTTCATCTCAGGGAAACATCTTCTCGTGCTGATGCTCGTTGCTGATTAGGCTCAGACGAGCAGGACTCTGAGCGGTGGAGGAGGGATTTACAGCCCTGAGGATGGTTCAGCTTTCGCCTGGAGTTTGAAAAGCTCCCACAGTGACAGCAAGTAGCTGTGCTTGTATAAGCTACTTAATGAAATTAAATGAAACTCCAGTATCAGGGAGCCTTGTTCGAGCGAAACTGCAGAGGCACAATTTATGTAATGACTCTTAGTTGTTGTTTTACCACATCAGCCCAAAAAAAGCTTCAGATTGTTCCATTGTGGTATTCATCAGTCAAATGTAATTCACTGAGTGTAGAGGCTGCACTGTCTACTCTGAGTCAGTCCATTAGTCAGGGGATGTAATGTGCGTAAAATGTGTACATATTTGCTATGCAGGCTTGGAAAGTCAGGGAATGCTCCTAATTGGATATAATCCTGTAACCTGTAAATAATGTAGGAATTTACAAAAAATCTATAGAATATGTGGCGAAAAAAACTGCAACTCCTTTTAGACACAGAGTGGTTTCAGATATTGTCATAGAAGAGTGATATGTAGTGGCATCACTACAAGTCCCTCTCATACTGTTATCAGTATTGTTAACGGTATCTATGGGATTATAAATCGTAATTTATTAATGTTTACAGATCAGTGAGACAGCTTTTATGTTGCCAGGTTGTGAAAAAGTAGACTCCTCCGACGGACACTTCGCCCCCCTGCTTCCTGCAAAAGGGCTGCAGAACATGTGGACCAAAACCCATTTATTAACAACTAAGTGACTTTTACAACTGCAGAATTAATGACTTATGATCCAAGTGAGAAACATGAAAAACTAAACAGAAAATTCAGTTTGTGGCTAAATACAAAAGTAGTAGACACGTGCAGTTTGAGATACTGAGATAAGAACAATGTATGACTGCGGTTTTACTGTAGCTCCTGCCATATTGACAAGGCGCTATTAGCAGGATAAAGAAGTTGTAACACATGGTTAATAAATAATTAAGAATGACTTTGTAGATCAGAGTTTATGATGGCATTAGCTAGTTGCTAATCTATAAAGCATGCAGACCTGATTTATTAGCCATTATAAACGTAGAAGTAGTTACCCTTTATAAAGTGTAACTGATAAAGTATTATTAACATGTGTATTAAACGTTAATAAAGTCATTAGTTACAGCTCATACTGCCTGAAGTATGTGAGTATGTTTTATTAGAAAGTGGCACCAAGACAAAAGCAGCCCAATGGAGACAAGAAATCAAAAGCTAGAAATTAAAAACTGTGGTGGAAAGGCTCATGTAAGAAAAATGAGCCACAGATGTTCCTTGTCAGCTTTGCTGTCTGTGTCGGTAACCAGTGATGGAGTAAAGTGTATGAGTGGGGTATTTACTGCTGCTCTGACAAGGAGCTATTAGTGAATTCCCTGCTCACCAGCTATTTAACTGCTTCATTAAAACCCACCCGGGTCCATATGGTCCGCATGCAGGCGTTGCCGCGGCCCAAGGTGTTTATTTGTTGCTGATAGGTGGGATCAACGGAGAATCAGGGCCGAGTTCCGTCCCTAATCTCCCAAGCTGTTTGTGTCTCGGACGCCATGGAAACTGATACCCCTCGTCATCAAAGAACCTCATTGGGTGGGACTAACGACCTGACAGCTGGGGAGAGAGGGATTCCAGTGTTCAAGGAGAGCACTGTCACCCCAGGGGTTTCCTTTAATCCCTGATAATACCCACCCAAAGCTTTCCCCAGCAGATGCAACATATTTCTCCATAAGACAATCAAAGAATCGCTTCAGTGGCTAGTTTTATGTCTGAGATAAGCGTGGTTATTGACTTAAAAGACCTCTCTGATGATCCAAATGCTCTTTTCCTTCCAAGTTTCTGGACCTGCTTGATTGTTTTTGGTTGAGGTAATACCTCAAAAATGGTAGTAAGCTCCTCGACTTGACACACATTTCTTCTCATAGCAGAATGACCTCCACTATTTGCTTTTCTTACACTGCTCTCTTTTTAATCTCCACTTAAAGAAACAATACTCCATTTTTCACTTGGTGGCGAGCTGATGTTGTGATAGTTTCCCAGTGGCATTGTGAGTTGCCCCGTTTGCATTGTTCCCTGTGTTTACCCTTGCTTTCCCCTCTCAGCCTTTTCCCGGCTCCCTGCCGCTTGGTTCCGCTTGGATTAAAAACGGACACAAAAAGGCAACCACGTCCAAATATTGACTGGGTCTCAGGACCGCAGCCCTCTCCCAGCGCCAGCACAGAGCGCCTGAAAGGCCACTATTGTTCCGCTCGTACTCAGCGGCCCATAGCCGGCTTTTAGCTGTGCGGAGAGACAGACTGGGAGAAGGAGGAGACGGGAGAGGTGGTTGTGGAGAGCGTGCATAAGTTATCTGAGGTGGGGGATTATAAGAGGAGGGACAACACAGTCGCGGGGGTGAGAGAAACTTCCGCATTAGAGGCCAGAGGCTACGACAGGGGAGCAGTGTCCAGGCCGCGAAGTGTTGGGGTGGGGTCAGAACCAGTGTTTCCACCCTGAGGAAGTGTCAATCTCAAAAGACATCAAAGGCTGCTGACAGAATGTGATTTCCTGCAGAGAGGCTTCAGAAACTGTCAATAAACTGAGGATAAGAGGCTTCTTATCTGAGGTTTACCGTCCATTTTATTACAAAGTGCTGAAGCATTAAGCCTCCTCACAGCACTTCAAGCTCTCAGCGCATGAAATGAAAGAGCGTCACATCACAGATAGGAAATCTCCCTTATTCACTTCCTCATATAATGTCAGTTTCCTCCCACTTGGTGTATTTTAATCAGTTGTACCTTACAGAATGTGCTTAATAAGACTGAACCTTCAGGTCAATTAAGCTGTGAGTTTCATATACTAAGCTTCCTGCAGGAGGGGGAACAGTTGTCATGTGGAGACGCCCGTCAGTCCTCATGCTCCCTATGACCCTGCCTGCAGAGAGAAGCTGCCCCTGCCTTCCCTTTACGCTGTGACTAATAAGGCGAGGCCCTCAGGCTGCCGGGGTCTGATTGACAGGAACTAGTGACGAAGGATTGCTAATAAGTGTGGACGGTTTATTGGTTTACGGCAAGATAGCTCTCAAGTTCTGGCAAGGCAGATGCACTGTGGTTATAATAAGTGCTGCAAGTCGCTGTGTTTATTTTTCATCACAAGAATTTTCATCTTAAAAAACCCTTATTGTCAAATGAGCTCCTCAATTCTTGTTTTTCTAAAATGAGAGCAAAGAATCAGCCAGTGCAACGTGATTACTTCAACTAGATTCCAATAGAAATCAAGTTGTTTTCTAAATTTTTCTAGAATTTAGTGTCAATATCTTGAGAATAAGGTAAGATTTTTCTAGAATTTAGTGCCAGTATCTTGAGAATAAGGTAGGATTTTTCTAGAATTTAGAGCCAATATCTTGAGAAGGTAAATCACAGAAAAATCCCACTCGAATTTAGAAAATGCCCATGCAGCATGGTAACGTACAACCTGTTTTTAGAATTCAGTGTCAGTATCCTGAAAGAAAAAAATAATACCGCAGATCAGGAAAAATTCCTCTTGAATTTAGAAACTGTGTTTAAAATATGTGAATATATCTACTAGTGAAGTACGACTTCAGCCACTTTCCAACAGAAGTCAACTTGTTACAGGAATTTTCTAGAATTGTCAGTATCTTGAGGGAAGACAGAATAAGGGATAAATTATTGCATTGGAATGAAGAAAATTCTACTCATTAGTAGAAAATCTAATTCTAATTTCTAATTTCAGCTTGAATACAACTTGTCTGGTGTTATCTTGATCAAAAAAATTAAAATAAGCTTAAAATAAAAAAATCTTCCTTCACAGTATAATTATTTCAACCAGTTTCTGGTAAGAAATCTTGTTAGAGAATAAGGTCATATGCAGCTAGAAGCATCTTTGTGTAGAAAACCTGAAGAAAATATGTATGTACGATTATTTCAACCTGTTTGCAATACAGCAATAAACTACAGAAGATACGACAGAGTACGGGGAAACTGACCGTTGAATCTAGAGAATTCACTACACGTAAGTGGACACGAAACAGGTTGAAATACTCTATTTGCAGTTTTTTTTTTTTTTACTTGTTTAAGAAAATGAAACTTTTACAATTCAACAGTTGCCAATAACGACTTGATAAGATTCATTGTGTCCAGATCAGGTACTGTGTGAGTTTGACATCCTGTGTTTGATATGCGCGGCACTCAATGGATTAGCGGGGGACTCTTCAGGCCTAATCTCGCAGTCTCACTCCGCTGCACAGAGGTTCACTTTTCTGCCGTTTTAATCTTGGTGGGGCTTTTTTCTTGTGTATGCTGTTAAATGTGAGTGGTGAAATGGCATCCCCTGTGTCTTTGTAGGCACCGGTGAGGGTATTAGCAAAGAGGCTCTAAGGGGCTTAAGAGGTCAGCCCTCCCTTTGTGTGGAGACACAAAACACTTCCTGTGGGACCCTTCACCCCGCTCTGTTCTTCCCTCAGAAAGCCAGGCCCTGCCTGACCATTCACATTAATCAGCCTTAGCTCCTAATGACTGCAGTAAAGCTTCTGAAAACTGCTTCCAAAAAGGTCCTAAAGAGCCACTAAGCTGCTAACAGACTGGGCAAGAGCTGCTGTTTGTAGGGCAGCACACAGTATCAAAGATAGCAGGGTGGGTGCTTGGCCATCCTAGCATCCTTTTTATAGTCTTGTCAACAGCAAGACATAATGGAACATGAGTAAATGCAGTTTGTCAAGATTTGCTGTGTAAACTAGAGTCCAAGACAACAGTGACTGTTTGTCAGAGAGCCCTGCAGCTGCTGAATGTGCTCCTCGTGTTCCGTACTATGTGCTTCAATTCTCCATCTTACCAAGATTTATTTGTGTAGTATTGAGTCCAAAAATCTTTTCTTTTCTTTTTTAACCTTTTTCCAAACCAAATCGGGTTGTTTCAAGCGTTTTCTACAACCATGAGACATTTTCTTGATTCTAGTGCAAAAGACTTGTTATTTTTATAATTATTTTATACTGTTTCTCAGTAGAAAATTCTTGAAATGAGCTTATTTGAATTGGAAACCAGTTGGACTAAAGTTAAATCACTGGTATATGAGTCATTATAAACTTTATAAAGGACTTTATAAAAGGACTTTATAATAGGAAGATTAGAATTTAAAGGTGCTCCATTCTTCAGAGTAGGATGAGTAGGTTCAACAGAACTGAGCAAAAGCTGGAAGAGAACAGAATCAGCAGTGTTTTCTCTTACATGTTTGGATTACTGACAAGTGGATAATTCTCTTGTAGTGGTTATAAAGCTTAATTTTGGATTTAAAGCTGTCAGTGTGGTTTTGACTTGTTAGCTGTGATGTCAGTAGTTTTATTACATGGCGAAGGCTTCGCTGTCTCTTCTGGTTTAAGACAAATGGAGGTAATGAGACAATTGGCACATCAGTAGACTGAAATCATATACGATCACAGCTGAGATGTAAATTGGCCTGAAGTATATGCTTGATAAAAAGCAAATGTGATCATTCTGACAGCGGGGGCCAAACCTCCAAGTAAATGTTTCTGGAACTAAATGTGGGTCAGTGCGGCTTTGGAGGGAGGCCTGAAACAAAAAGTATGCGCGCCCCCTCATCAGGCCGATATTTCCTGATTTTAAATGGCTGCTGACTTTTAGCTTTTTGTGTATCTTGGAAGAAATTAGACAAAGCTGATGTGTGAGCACATTACTTTTCCAGTCAAGGTTTGTGAATCATGTGTGATTCACAAGAGCAATGGAGCACTCTGAACGCCGCGTACAGTCGCCAGCTTTTTCTTTCAACCTCAGAGACAAACCAAAACATCTCTGATGAGGCAAAATATGCTTTTGTGGGAGACACTGCTGCTGCCTAATTGCTTTTGTTTCTCCAGTTCAAATGTCTCATGTAATCATTGGGGTATGAGCGTTTATCTGATGATGGTTTGGAGCCGTGTTTTTCGTACCACAACATAGAAGAAGTTTTTGCCTGTTTTGCCGTTCTTAGACTCCCGTGGTGGAAATTACTGAGCGGACAAATGTTATTTGTCTGCGTGTGAAGAACATTTGTTGTCTGATGAACTTGGTGTGACTTTGCGGGACCTTTCGTGTGGCTCTCTGGTCCGCTGAGACCCAAAGTGTTTCCTCCTGTTGGATTTCAGCATACTTGGTGCTTTGGGACCCATGAAATATTAAAAAAGCTGTTTGTGATCTCACGATAGAGCCTGGACAAACCTTCACACGCAACCAGCAGAAATCCAGGTCAGGACCGCCATGACTTTAATAGAGGGGTCGACATTATGTCGGCTGTGCTTTTTCTTTTTCACAGTTTCTTTCCTGGCCTGTGTTTCTTTGCTGATGAATGACTGCGATTAAATTGTTTTTGGTATTTTATCATCGCACAACTTGAGCTGCAGGGTCATTAATTGAAATCTCAGACTGCCAAGATCTGTACACTTTCCATAGACGTGGCTGACTTCTGCTTCTCTTCGCCTTTTCTCTGTGGTGTGTGGCGGAGCACGGAACACAGGCAGCCATTTTCCAAATTCGACTCCATTTTGATTCAAGGAACAAAAGTAGGTTACGAATCCTGGGATGTCACTTGAGCATTTTTCTGATCTTTTCTGATCTGGCACTCAACTGCTGCTGCAAAAAAAGTCTGCTTCTCATTAAGTCATTTGTGTCTGTAAAAGAAGTCATTTCTGAAGTTCTTCAGGTCTGATTTTCCTAAAATGTGAAAGAATTTGTGAGTGAAGTTAAAACTGTTATTAATGCAGATCTGGTTTTTTGAAGGGTTTCTAATATCATGTCTTTTTCTTGATTCTAGTGCAGTAACATGCATTTTTTTTTTAGAAATTGGTCAAATTCTTATTGATTTCTATGGCAAAAAAGTTGAAGTTTTTTTTCTTTGCTGGCAGTTTTCACTCGTTTGAAGAAAATTTGGGGTTTTAGGACTCTTTTATAGCAGGAAATAATAGGATTTTACAGATGATTAAAAGGATCATCCTAATGCACTTTACTTATCTGTGCATGTTGATCGATATGGGGGCATGCACAGAGTTCTACAAACATGCAAAATATTCAGTTTCCTACAAAAACTTGCTAGTATTAAACAAAAAATTCTGCCAGTAAGGCTGAGAAAATGACTAAAAGACAATATTTCCTGAAACTATCACAAAAATCAGGACACTGTAAGACCCTGTCTGATCTTAAAATGTCAAAAAGACTCGGATGTGAGCAACCAATCTTCACAAATTCAAGAAAAAGGCTCTGGAAACGACATTGTTTGAGTCTCAATTGTGTTAATTCAGCTCAGTTCAGAAGTTTATAAGACAACCACTGTGTTGGTTTTGTCTTGTCAAGCTTTGAGATTCTTGAAATAAGTAAATCCATCTCGTTTCCTCTTGACAGATGTTGAACAGTTTATACTTGTTTCTTGTGAACAAATCAATCACAAATCAAGCCCAATTACCCTCAAACAAGTCTAATAATCTAATGCAAATGTTACATGACTACACTGTGTATCTTGGATAAGATTTTCTGATCCTAGAATAGGGTTTTATGACTTTGATGAGTTAGCCTTTTTGCAGCGAGGTCTGGTCTGCAGGCTGATTGACCTACTAACACAATGATGAGCGTACAAGCTGTGATGTGTTTGTTTATGCACAAGCCCGTTGGTGTGTCTGCCATCACTGCAGCCCTATATGAGCCGCTACATTGGCGCACATATCACTGGTTGCAGCAGCAGCACGGTGGGAACACGCGGGCAGACGCTGCGAGCACTCGCCGCTGATGATCCCCTTTTATGTCTTGGCTCCATCAGGGCCCTGAGTTATTCTAGTGCATAATTGATGGAGGAGTTAGAATAGCAGAAGTAATGCGATGAGAGGGTGCAGCCAAGCGGAGCGAGGGATCGCGTGCGTGGGGCTGCAAACATTGCAGGGGACGAGAGGAGGGCATCTGGCGTAACAGGTCCCAGCGCTGAGTCGACACAGAATATGTCAGCCCCAGCCAATCGCAGCCCTCCTATTCCCCGCCAATCAGACGCCTCCACTTGAGCGGAGTACTACGTTCTCATGAATCGGAGACTCTCCGGTTATCAGTGCTTCTCAGAGCTCTTGTCGGCTTCTGTTCCCTCTTATTTGTAGAATTTAAGCCTCAAGTTGATTCTGATGTATAATTGAGATAATTGCATTTTACAGGAGATTCTGCTTCGACTGGAAAGGAATGTTGTAAACCACCTCAGGGTATTTCTGGCCTCAAAAAGCTTTCCTTTGTTTTCCTTTAGTGGATTCTGAGGTCGACTTTGCGGTATCAGCAGTGACAGGGTGGATATCACACCTAGACGAGCACCTACAAAGACAAACTAATGGCCCAACAAGCCTGTATTGTCTGTTTAACAAAAGGGACAAGGTCAGATAACCTGTCCCGTCCCGCTTCAAAGAGACTGACGAACTCTGAGGGAGCAAATAAAAATTAGAGATGGGTTTTCAGCCCCCAAAGTTTCACTCTGATTTAATGTCTTAAAGTTTTAAAGAACATGACTGAAATAAATTTTGGCGGGAAACAAAAAGAGACAAAGAAAAATATAAAATCACTGCAAAAAATGTACACATGTGAATGATTTTTCCTGAGAATAAGGAGATAAGTTGAAAGAACTAAAAGAAAATTAAAATTAACAAAAAACTAATTAATAAAATTTAAATTCACAAAGATAAAATTCTTATTAGTCACTACTTTATGTAAGAATTTATGATTTAATGCACCAAATAAATCTTATTTTACTCAGTATTTTACGCAGTAATAATTTGTTAGCACTTAAAACACAGAGTAGAAATAATAATATAAAACAAAAACAAACAACCACTTTAATTAGTCATTTAATCTCACACTGAATCTTTAGAATACTAAAAACAATAAGAAAATCTGCCAGTGGTGAGATGGGAGCACTTAAAGCTCATTTAATTTAGCAATGTTCTATAAAAAGAAGAGTCTTGTAATTTTTTTACAGAGTATTATAAAAAGCACAGAAGCTAAGAAAAGTCAAGAAAATTACTTTATAATCTCAAAAATGCTTAAAACATGCTGGAAAGTGAAATATTTCCCCTCATCAGCAGATTATTTCTCCTTGTTTTTAAGAAATAATGGCTCTGGAAGTCAGTAAAATGTAAATTGTGGAGTTTCTTGCACCGTGATCACCACACCCTCATGCCAAAGTGCTGAAAAACTACAGTTTGTCTCTTATTACACAGACCATATGACTCCCATATACAGTGTTTGCTGTATATCAATTAGGTTTATATTCTGTCCTAATATGCAAAATGCACATTGGAGCCGGCTAATAGGAATTTATTGTAATTTCACGGGCAGTGAAAGTGTTCCTTTAATTATCCACCAGGCAGCGTAATGAAGACAGTTAAGTTGTGCAGAGTTTGGTGTGTGGCGGTGCAGACAGTAGCCGGGCTCTGAAGTCGGCTCTGAAACACAGACCTGTCCAGCAGAGCACTTAGAGGCCACTGGACCGGGACTGTGCCTATTAAGATCATAAAATCCTGCTCATAAAGATGTTTTATTTGTTTCCTGAGTGTGCCGGCTGCTTAGGTTTCCATCAGAAGTCTTTATGGCTCACTGCTCATATTTCTGTCTCTGGATGGAGGTGACTATTAAGTTTTAGTGGACTTTTCTAAGTAGCAAAAGCCTGGTCAACAAAAGTTCACTAATTATTTTTTTTCTTTGCTTTTATTTAATTTTTGAACTGCAGTGTGAGGCTTTGGAATGAATTTATCGGTTATACAGTGTGATTTTATGGTGTTATAATATCTACATTACAGGGAGAACACATTCAAATGCAAGAAGAATTTATTTTAATTTATATCTAAACTTTAAATCAGTTATGTTCAGTGAATCCCCCTAAAGTAAGCTTTTTATCAATATAATCAGATTATCTTTGAATGCATCTACATAGATATTCTATTATTATTCATTTGGCATGGCTTATACACAATATTATTTCTATTCATAGTGACTAAACATTTAAAATAAATAAAATACTAATATATTTTCATTTTATTTAATTGAAAAATAGAAGAATAGAATTTGTTGATTTTTTTTTTACATTTTCAATTTCATTTAATTTTTCATTAAATTTTACACCATACTTTTATTTTGCATTACAAAAAAACACACCCATAATTATTTATTATGTTTTTATTTGTCACAAAATATAGTGATCTACAGTACAAATATGATATTATTTTTGTATATGTATACTTTATATATGCATACATGCATTTGCAAGAATATGTAGTATTTTCCAGAGTGTAATATGATATTACAGTTAAACTAAGTTTACCTAAAGAGAATTAAATCTTGAATATTGTGTTAAAAAGTACAAACGTATTAATTCAACAGCATGTTTACATTAAAAAAAACTTTTCAAAATAAAATAATAGTAGTAGTAACAGTAAATGTATTGATTTTACATTCATTGGAATTTCATTTATTCATTTAAATACGTTTTTTATAAAATTTCTACGTAGTTGTTGCCACAGTTTTGAAAATTAATCTGATACGAAGTCTTATGACTGGTGTTGAACCTAAATAACTGAAAAAAACTAATTCAAAAGCAAGCTGGCATTTGCCGGGTTGAACCTCGCTTTGATGCAGCCATGTGTTGCTGGCGCCAGGTTCCACTTCTGTCACTTTCCCTCAGTTTCACTTATTTGAACCTGTCTGATTATAGGCTGGAATAAAAGGCAAGAATTGATCGAAGAACAGGAAGAAAAAAAAATGGGCCTTGAGTGTGGATGTTGAAGTCCTGTGACTGCTCCTCTGGGTCACATGGTCCTTTCCAGAAGTAGTGCTGGTGAGGACTAGACACGCGATACACAGGGGGGTTAGAGAAACACGCCGACTAAGACGTCACACACATTTACCATCCACCAAGCCACTCCTGTATGGAGGCAGGCCCGTTCTAAATTTTGCCCAGCAACCCAGCAGTGTAGTGGGAGATATGGTGCTATGGTGCAGCACCACTGTTTGAAATACACTTCTTGACTTTTCCGATCAGAAATCACATTATTTTCTCATTATTTCAAAGTACAGCGAAGACTCTGCGTGGGTTTAAAGTTTGTGTTCAGATGTTAAAATGGTTTTAATAATTATTCCCACGTTGAATCAAGAGTTTGATGAGCAACTCTGGGGGCTGAATCACCAGCCAAGAGGTCTTTTTTACATTTGGTGATATCCCATCTTTGTCATTTGGAGCCTAAAATGTTCAAAAATTAGGTTACAAATCCTCCACACTACAGTGAAAATGGATAAATATGCAAATTTGTTCCAACCCCCCCTCAAAAAACAAGGGTGTGTCCTCTTAGAAAGTCACCAATCAGGATTAACCCATTACCCCGCGGCAGCCAATGAGCTGTGGAGCAGCTGTGCTTTCATTGGCCCGTTGAGCATAGATAACCAAAACTGTGCCAGATACACCAGGGTAGAAATAACCCAGAATTCCTGTTGCCTAGAGGGAGCAAAGCTCTTAATGCAGCATGCTGAATCCATGCTGCAGCAGCCTGCTGCTTTCTGGGGGATGTAAACTCAAATGCCAACAACTATCTGAATAAATCACTATCTGTATGGTCTGTATTCATCGTGGCAAGGACACACACACACACACACACACACACACTGCTGAGTTCACAATAGTATAAATGTTAGAAGGTTACATTGAGCTGAGTTTGCTTTCTCTCTTTCGGCTTCTTACCTGCTCATTATCTCTTCCAGTGAACCTCATCTCTCTCTCTTTCCTCCCAACATTTAGCTTAAAATTATGACCATTAAAGTCACTCTGAGTAAAAAGTCCACCTGTTTAAACTTGAACTATACCTGTTGTAGTTTCTTTATTATACTAATATACTAAACTCCCAAACTCTGTTCTTCTATTACTGTTGTATTGTGCTCCCAAAGCTGTTTTTAATACCAAAGGTTTTGCATAGTCCCCAAAATGTGCGGCCCAAATTATAAAATACATGTCTCACTACTTACAAATCCCCAAAATTTGGTGTAATGCTCCCAAAGTTCTGTTTTTGGGATACTCCTAAAACTCCAAAACATGTTGCAGTAACAACAAAAACAACTAATTTGCTATAGAGCCCAAAAATGTTCCTAAATAATCCCAAAATATGTTACAATGAATGCAATCCATAAATGTGTTATAATGTCAGAATTCCATCATTTGATGTAGCTGCGTTATAATTTGTCATAAATGCAAAATGTGTTATATGGCACATAAAAACTCATTTTTAGAGTCCAAAAATATGTTATAGTGCATGCAAATCGGCTGTATAGTGTAGTGTACCAAAAATGTGTCACCCCAGATTCCAGCATGTTTTTGTTATAACCACCAAATGTGTTACATGGCTTCAAAATGTCTGTACCAAAATCTCGTCTAATGATACCAAAATTTGTGCCCAAATCCAAAAATTTGGTGTAGCAGCTCTAAAATTTGTACATACAAAACATTCTTGTCCTGATCAAATAAACAAACCCCTAACAGTTGATGCAGTGTCCCAAAGTATTTGTGCTCTCTACCTAATTCGTTTTAGCACCACAAATTCCCTAAATTTCTAGTACATTTAAAATGTATTTGTTATAATTGTGTTAGCTATAATAAAAAAGATGTTGTAGGGAACCGAAAGTTGCTATTTATGATCGGTATCTAAACTAAATCTGTAGTAAACCAAAAATGCCTGTGTTATAATCCCAAAATTGTGTTGTAGTGCCCCCGAATTACAAAATGTCTGCCAAGCCTGTATGCTACAACAAAGTGAAGAATACTATCTTTCATATTATTATCTTGAAATATTGACTCAATGACAAAGAATTAACAGAGAACCCCAAAAGCAGTCTCCTTGATGGCTCTGGATTTAGCTAACGCCGGCATCCAGATGTTTTTCATCCAGCTGCTGAGTCCTGCTGCTCCTGCTATCAGTTATGAGTAGGGCGATTAAAGCTTCTCAGACTTCAGAGCTTTATTCTACACCCTAAAAGAAAAAATCACCCCGGACCACTCAGCTGACTCCTTCACTCTCTGCCAGGTTTTTGAGGTGAAGTCACTTCCTCCATGTGTGCAACATACAACAGACAGCAGTGGAGTGCTCCATCAGCCTTCAGGCAACACAAATGTTTCGAGTCCTGCCTCAGAATTTGGACCTGTTTTGGACCATTTTTTATTAAGATCTTCTTTTGAGGCAAATGGTTGCAATCTTGCACATAAAAAGGTTCACATGCTGCACAGATGAATGTCAGCGTATTGGTGACTTTAATTTGGCGGTGTGCTCTGTGGGTGCAGACACAAATTTAATCTGCTGTGGAAAATGAGTCTGCAGACTTTGGGGGAGACGGTGTGATCGCACACACACATACTTTAATACACATACACACACACACACACACCGGCCACGCATGCCTTCACCCGCAGGCAAACACACACAGATGCAGACGCAGACTTGCGAGCAGGGTGTCATATGTTTATCCTGTAAGTCAGCTGTTTGATCATAATTTGTGATTAATCAGCCATGAGAGCTTTTGAATTAAGTGCAGCTTTTCATGTCAAAGTAACTGCAGCCTAATCCGTCTGGCCTTTCCCAAATGCTTTATAGTTTAGCAGAGCAGATGACACAGAGCGGGGCTGCTGGGTGCTGTTATAGTGTCTTATAAGTGGAAAGTCGCCTCTTGAGCACAATGAATTCCTGCTCCGTTGATTAAATGTGTATCTAGGAGGATATTTGTCATTTCTACACAATCTGAGTGAGCGGGTAATCTGCACTCTCTTTTGTCTATAACAAATGTCTCAGCTGTGTATAGGTTTGAAGATTTGCAGCAAACGACCAAAAGGAACCAAAACTCTGAAGGAAATGATTCCATGAGGAGGCTAAAGTGTGTTTAGTGTTTCACCTAGATACTGAAAGCAACAAACGGTGCTGCAACGATTAGTCCTTTATCGATTAGTTGGCAACTATTAAATCAATCGCAAACTATTTTGATAATTGATCATTTTGAGTGAATTCCAGCGTCTCAAATGTGAACATTTTCTGCTTTCTTCAGTTCTCTATAAAAATAAATTCAATATCTTTGAGTTGTGGACAAAACAAGACACAAGTCACTTTGGGCTTCAAACAACTAATCAATAATCGTTAGTTGCAGCCCTGCTGCACAAGGAATACAGACGTGCCAAAAGATCCACTCATATTATATTACTCAATTATAAGAGCAGAGAGTTGCTCCATAAACAGGCAGAGGCGTTTTTTAGCTTTCAGTTTTACTTCAGAACCCTCAACGAGAGCAGGTGGAGGCGTCAGGAGGAAACAGCAGCTAATAAATAACCAGGTGTGCCAGGTGATTGATGTCACAGGACTGAACTGTGTGCAAGACGGTACATCTAACCTATGATGTTGCTGCTGTAACCTTGTTAGTCCTGTTTTCTTCCACATTTACTGTAGCAGTCTAACATGTTACCAACAGCTTGTCCTGCTGGGTAAAGAAAGCTGAAACGGTGCCACGCTGGCTCAAATCGTCACAGTCTGGTAGTCCCAACGTTTGCTTTGTGCTTTAAGTTGGTCGATAACTGTTGTGTCCTTTATATTCACCCTTTATTGAGCTTGTTTGTGTGCCTTTATTTTTTAAGAGAAATCCGTGAAGTTATTGGTAAATTTTTAATCCCTCCAACATGAAGCATATTCGGAACCCTGCAGACGTGTAAGCAGTGTCTTATTGCTCTAGTGGGCATAACATTTGTGTGTGGGGACATAATGTAAGGTCTGAGGTGAAATCAATCAAACCTGATCTGTTCTGATTTAAAAAATCTGTGTATTCTTTGATGGAAAATTTATTAAAAAAAAAAAACACTAAAGAAGAGCCGTACGTTTTAGCCATGTGCTCCCTTTTTGTTTCTTTTTCTAGATGAATCGGTTTGAGGCTAGACTTGCTTACGATATTAATTGAGACTCGTCTTCTATGCAGTGATTCTAAAGCCCCCTCTGGCCGAGGGTAAAGTCACAGTCAGGATATTTCCTTAGAGCGACGTTTGGACAAATGCTACTAGCTTCTGCGACTCATACCGTATTGCTGCCAGAAGTTGCATGTTCAACAGCGCCTTTACATATATCTGCATATGTCTGCGTGTTAAAGCCTACGCACATTTCTCTGTATGTCAGAAAGAAACAATTTCCTACTTATCTCATGAGTATCATCGGCGTAAAAATGCCTTAAAATGCATCTGACTCACCCCACATTGCATGCCCTGGGCACGCTGTTCCCTCCCCACAAATGTTTCTCCTACTGCCCTTTTGTTCCGCTCCAGAATGGAGTTGACGCGTGTGAAACCGAACGTGATACCAGGGGCCCGAGAGTTCATTATTCGTCGCTGTTCTCACGGGGCGAGTGAAAAATCACTCCTTTGTGCCTTGGAAGAAAGAGCCTTCCTCTGACCTCATGGTCGCGCAGTGTAATGTCAAAAGGCCCCGAGGTTTGTGCGGTGTAGCCACACCCACTCTGTTGTGGAGCTGCCGTGGAATCCGACCAGGGTTCCCGGTCCCTGAGAGAGAGAGAGCCGGGGAAAAAAACAGCCTCTTGTAAACAAATGTTTGGATCCCACATCGTATACCACACTAATTGGACCTTGGCTGCTCAGAGGATCTTTTTCCACATCCAAATAGTGCATTTTCTGCATTCTCTGTATACTGTCCACTTCAGACCACACTCACTCTCCAATTAGGCTCTTTCTTTTAACGGACATGTTGAAGATTTCTTCCACGCCACCGTGTCTCTGATGCAGAGCTGTTCAGTGTCAGACAAGTCTGAATTATAGGTTTCTTGACGTCAGCTCAGTGAGGGGCTCCCCTCTGCTAGTCACATCTCTCAAAAGAGTTGACCAACATCAAATGCATCTGTGTTCATCAAAGCTGCAGTAGAAAGTGGTTTACTTAAGTGCAGATCATGCACGGTTGGTGGATCTGAGGAGGCGTTCTCAAAGCTACAATCTGAACGCTAACAGATGACATAATGACCCAGAGGAGCTTGCTGCCTTTCAGGTGTTGATTGAAGCTGTGTGTGGTATGTTTATATGTGTGTGTGAATCCGATTTTGAGATACTGATACTAAGTTCATTTATTTTACCAAAACAAGCCCTTTAGGGCCTGATAAAATGGAGATTTGTTTGACAGTAGCTCCAGTCCTTTAAAACGTGTTTGTAACAGCCTTATTCTGTCTTGTTTCTAGAAGCATACATTCATTTTTAGAACATTTTTGAAACATCAAGAATTTTAGTGCTTGTTCTGATAAAACAAGACTTGTAGATGTCAGTAATGAAAAAAAAGCAGAATCCTTTGGTTCATTGCCTCTTAGGTTTTACTTCCCTCTTTCAAGATACTGAAACTAATTTCTAGAAAGTGCTTGAAACAAAAACTTTTTTTAATCTGTTTTTAACAAAACAAGACTTTTAGAGCCTAAAATACAAAATGAACTAGATAAGATGGAGATTTATTGCATTAGCTGTAAAATCCTTTGATAGAAAACAGCCTTTTTCAGTCCTGTTTCTAGAAGCATACATTCATTTCTAGAAGATTCTTCAAAGATAAAGATTTTTTGGACTTTTAGGGGTCAAAAATACTACAGAATCATTTGGTTCATTGCCCTTCTAAGTTTATTGACTTGTGTCAAGATACTAATACTCACTTCTAGAAAAGTCTGGAACCAACTAGATTTTTAGACCTAAATTAACAAAACAAGACTTTATTTTTCTTCCCCTAAATCCTTTGATTCATTCCTTTCTTCAAACAGCTATCATTAATTCCTAGAAAATTCTTGAAACATCATCAAGACTTTTTGTACTTGTTTTGACAAACCAAGACTTTTTGGGGTCAGTTCTTGAAACAACAACTAGATTTTTTTTTCATTTGTTTAAACCAAACAATGATATACCACATGGTTTGCAAAGATTGAGATCTTTTACAACAGCTGCTAAAACCTTTGGTACATTCCAACACTGCTGACAAATCCAGACCCAACCCGCACCACAGGCAGTAAAATGGAGTTTTCATAGCAAATCCTGGTAACTGTGTGATATATGATAGTCAGCTTTAATCACTCATAATTATGACACGACTCAACCAAACCGGCGCTCTCATGAGGTTGATTTTGGATGCGGCTCCGATGTTCCATCCAGCTCCTCCGTCTCTCCGTCGTCTCCCACCTCCCCAGATAGTGCTGCCTTGTTAGCCAGGAATGTGGAAACGGCACATTTCTGCTAAACTAAACCTTCATGGGAAACCGTTGCTTCTTCTGTGGAGGAAGAACTGTTAATGGATTAAGTGGCTGCTGTTTACCGTACCCCGGTTTATTCAAGCTAGATGTCCCCCCTTCCATCTGCGCGGAGGCTAATAGGCATGGCTAGCGTAGCTCAGCTTTAGACCCTGGTCCTCCGCCATGAACTTGGCTTTCCTGCCCCTCTTCACCCCATTCATGTCAGCAGGTCCTGGCAGTCTTGTTGGGCTTTTTTGAGTGTGTTCACTTTGGACGGCGATGAAAGGAGTCGGGGGAACACGGGATCTTAAATCACTTAATGAGGGGAGACAGGCAACGCTTTTGTCCAGCTTGTTCTGGAGCTGCGTCCAGCCAAAGGCCTCTAACGGGCTCTGACACCTCGCTCTGCTGCAGACCTGAGTGTGTGTGTGTGTGTGTGTGTGTGCGTTGGTGCATCGCCAGCATTGCTTTAGCCTGCCTGGCTTTAACGTTTGGACAATTTTTGTCCTGCATTTCAGCATTTATTCGCATTTCCTCAACAGCCAGGCATGTTTATTTGGTCTCGGCATATTTTGTGTCTTTGGGCAGTGGGAAGCATATTTGTGTGTGTGGTGAGGGTTAAGTGGAAGGCGGAAAGAAGCCACATGATGTGTTAGGCAGCGGTGTCGAGGACAGGGTCGCTCCCTGCGGGTGTTTGGCCTTGGCCTACAGTTAGCATGTGCTGACTGAGCCGGAGCATGAAGGGAAAACCCAGATTTGAAAATAAATAAAGAAGTGGCAGCAGAGTTTCACAGCTTTGTGTTTGGTCATTACCTCGGGCTTAAAGTTTCTAACAAACACATCTGCTGGCCCAATGAACTAAACACACAAATATGTTAATGATGGGTGCATAAGATCATTAAACTATTTAATGAGGCCCAAAAAGTACCTGGGCCTGTTCTTAGATTGAATGTCTTGGATTTCTGCATGTTGGATTCCACTTTGTTAATGCAGCATTCTCACTATGTTGGCAGAATGAGGAAATGGTAAAATAACAGTCTGTTATTCACACCAGTAGTCACGCCATGAATATGGTATTTATTAGCCATATTTAACTTGTTAAATATGTGTACCTACTTGCTAACTACTTAAACCAGACACAAACAAGATGCACTGGACATATGGCTCCTTTTTAATTAGCAGTTGTATTGAGGGTAACATACATTGGCGACATATGACGTTTAAAAAAAAAACGCCTGCGGCACTGTTATGTTTGTAAGCCCAGTGTCTTGATGCATGCTACTTGAGGCCTACACACATCGACACATCAAGATACATTGCTTAATTTTTTGTATAAAGGCTTTGTTTTAGTGAGCAGCATAAATAAAAACTTAATCTTAATATACAGCCCTGTGTTGTAGAATGATAAATAAAATTGAACAACGCCCCACAGCTCAGCCACTATAGATTGACTACTTCTTCTGTCTGTACAGTGTGTTCGATGTGTGCTATGGGAATCAATTTAGGCACATTAAGTGACGTTTGCGGCGTTTAAGTGTTAGCTTTGGATTTTATTCATTTATTTTGGCCATGGAGTTTGGTAACACTTCTGCTATTTTTCGCCAAATTGAAAATACTTCTCTGATTGTAATTATAACAACGAGGCTAACATGGGTTGTCACTCAGCTGCTCATATTTATGGGCTACACAAAATGACTTACATGTTTGCCTTTCTAGTCGGTTTATGACTAGGGTTACCTCAGTAACAGGTTTGGTTTAAAAAAGGTATCCCCTGTATTGTAAATAAAGCCAGCAAGCAAATACCCGCTCAGTTACAGCTCAAACTGTACGAGAGACCGTCTGGATCAGTGTAGTAGCACCACTGGCATGATAAGGATCAGGCAGGCCTGGGCAGTCAGGGGTCAGCTTTGTAGTCGAGACCTCCATTCTGTGACATCACGATCGAGGGAAATCCCCTTTTCACGCCCCCCCATCCAGCTTCCTCCATCCCCACATCAGCTCTCTCACCTCCTCGACACCCACTGCTCCACAGTCCTAGCGGTGAGATGAGCCTCTCCCTCTCTGCCGCCTCCTCCACCGCTAGTTAAGTCTGTTCAACTCACTGGCGCGCTGCTCTTAACACTCTCCCACAGTCTTCCTTCCTCGCCCCATTTTCCTCTGACATTGCTGCCCAAGGTGCATACTATTGCTGGGATGGCTGTTTGGCTTTGACACTTGTACTCCTCTCTCTCCTTTCTCTCTCACTTATTGTCTCATGCCATCTACCACCACCTCCCTCCTTCTCTCTCTTTCGCACATGCTGCATGCACACATTTCACACATGCTCGCACACACTGACTAGCTGGCAGGCCAGTGTTCGGTTACAGGACAGCCTTTAGTGTTTCTCCTCTGTCCTCCGTTTGGAAATGAGTTTTGCGAACTCGTCTTCATTAGATTCGGAGCTTTTCGGAGGCCGATGTGGGCACACTGGCACTAAACCGGCCTTGGTTGAACCATTAACATATCAGCTGTAAACAGTTGTCGCCGTAAAGCTGCTGTGCATGTGGGTATCTGCATATGTGTGTGTGTGGGGATGTTGCTCTCTAAAAAGCCAAGATTTATATGGCGTTCTCAATTTAGCTTCACTGCAGCCGCTTCTTGGCTGTTAGACCTCACTGTTCTTTTCAGCCGGCTCTAGTCCGGTTCCTTTCACAGTCCTCCAAAACAAGAAGAATGCCATGAAGTTCCCATGGTAAATCACGTTCACATTTACATTTCAGGCCTCATCCAGAATGCAACCGATACTATGGCAGAGGGTGTGTTCAGACCCACAATGGAACTGCATTAAAAAACCATACTGCTGCTTGCACTGGTGTAAAAACAAACCAAGTACATTTTGAAGGTATATCAAACACTAGCACATTGTAGAGCTGTTTATACTGCTTTGAGGCATGATTTTACAACTTATCAAAGTTAACAAACAGTAATTTTTTTCATCCCTTGTAGTGTTTGTGAGATAAATAGCAGCAGTAGTTCATGATTCAACAGAGCTCCATTGTCATCGTTTCCAACAGCAGAATTACACTCAACTAAGAGATAAGAACAGCACATATTAGAAAAACAAATGCTGATTTAAAAAAATCCAATTAAATAAAAAATGAAGTACCGATAAATATTCAAATATATATATATATATATATATATATAATCAATATAAATGTAAGTCTTATTAAAAAGCTACACAAGCTAAAACAAGCTATATCCTACAAGGTATTCTACCTGGACTGTTAACTTGCTTTATTGGATTTGATTGGTCAGCGCAATGTTTGCAGATGAGTCCTGAGAGAATTGCAGCGAAAGTTGGGCCAGGTTCAACTTTTTTGTGGAAGATGATGCAGCAGGTTTTTTTTACTGTGACGGCGCCCTGCTGAGTCTCATTAAAATGAATTGGGAAGCTAAGGAAGCTTTTTGGTGCAGTCTGAACATAGTGAGTGACATCCAACAGTAGATATTTTTAATATTTTTAATGAAGGTGAAGTATGTTTTACACTATGGACTATAGCAGTACATAGAGGGTATTAATGTGGGTCAAGTCAAAGATGTCTAGACGTCTAGGTTAAAGGCAGGCTACATTTGTTTGTTGGTAGATTTCTTGTCATTTAGATTCTATGCCACAATTAGATCTCACTGAAACAGCTAGGATTTCTATGGCCATAAGAATAAATACAATGAAAATGGCCTTCCTTGTTTTGCTCCTCCTAATAGGCTATCAGATATAACCATTGTTATATCTGATAATTCTGCAGAAAGTGCTATCATATTGTACTCTAACCCAATTAATCAAGAATTTGCCAAAATTTAAAAAAATGACTAAACATAGACATTCATTCAAATTCCATTTAAACAATGACAGAACTTCACAATCATTTATGTAGTAACTTTTACTTTTATTTACAACAAAACGACGTAAAATTATTTCTTCTGTAAGTTTAAGTAAGTTTGTGTTTTATTTATTTAGTGAGAGGTAAATAAAAAACCCTTGAAACAAGAACAGTGAGTGCCTTCCAGTTTCTCGGCCCTGCAGTGCCACTGGTCCTTTCAGGATGTTTACTGCACTAAATGACAAGCTTATGTAAAAAAGAAAGTACATACCAAGCAAACCACAGTCCACCCAAGTGGTGGCTGAGGAACAAATCCCTTTTCCAGAGACTCTGTCTTGCCAAACAGCACTCTGCCAGTTCTGCCACATCTGTGCCTACTCAAAGTGTTTCTGCTACATTCCTCCTCCCAAAATATGTAGACATGTTTTCAATCAGAGGATCTTGAGCACAAAGACGGTGAGATCATGAGTTCATCACGTCTCGTTTTATCATATCATCATTATATTTTTCTTAGGATCTTAAATTTAGCTTTCTCAAATTATGTAACTACTTTATCTCAAAAATACCTTTTACAGTTTTGACTCTTCAGAAGTTTCTAAACTTTTATGGTACTTTCGTTTGTGAAAGAAAGAAAAAGAAAATAGCCTTTCCGTATTGCTGACTGACATCAGAAAGCGCAGGAGTGGATGTCATTGTGCTTGGATAAATATGGACTCATGCTTGTGCGACCAGACTACAAACAGACATTGTGTACTTTGCTTCGCAGCCACTTTGCATGGTGTTTGAATGGGCGGCTCGATAGGCCAGGAGACCATGAGAAACCCCTGACATGAAAGCAGTCGTCTGCACACCAAGGAAATTCTGCTGACACCTAATCACAAAAAGAGGGGAGTGAAAAAAAATCAGCCGGAGCCCACAGCAATCTCCGCGGGTTATCTTGAGGGAGCGTAACCTTTGTGACATTGATAGGATTGTACACAAAAGAAGGCGCTTTGCTTCTCCACCAACCGTCTTTCATTAGCTTTCTTTGGGGTGTGCGATGCCAGGCTCTGAAGCAGCGGAGGTGATGGATGTCAGGTTGCCCTCTGTCGCTGTTCTACTCAACTCGCCTTAATGGGCCTTTTAGAGACTCCAGTGAAATTGATGGGGAAACTAACCCCCAAAATAAAACCCAGGCTCTTTTCTTTTGTGCTCTCTTCTCAGGCTCAAAACCGCACGGCGCCTTATCAACACCCAATATTTTACACTCAGTAAAACCTCCAATAAAGATCTGTTTCTCTTTACCTCACGAAGCCTTCAACTTCCAGCCTGCGGAGCTGCAGTTGAAGTTGGGCTGGAAGGCAACCAGTGCAACCAGTCATTCCTCTTCTCTCTCACTTATTTCTCAATGTCTTTGTTTTTCCTCATCTGACAGAGCTTTCTCATGTCATGCCAAACATGTGATTCCCTTTAACCGCTGCCCTGGAGCAGCTGATAGCCCAGAAACCTTCTCTCCGGCCAGGCAGCAGTGGAGGCAGACGGAGACATAACTGTTTATTTTATTTACTATCTATAGAAAGTGTCTATTTCTGGGGGAGGTGTAAGGCCGGCTTGATGAGGTGTTTAAATCAGGGGGGATAAAGGCCAAGTTTAGGGCTCTGCAATGGCCTCTCTGTACCCTTGATGGACTGGCTTTTCTCCATTATGGAGAATGAAAAAATGAAGAGAGATTTAAGAGCAAGTGAAAAACAGTTTCATTTCTACTGGAAAAGAGAGGTTTTTGATGGGCTCTTTACGTGGGTACGTGTGCGGGAAAAAGGCTCCAGGCAGATGGAAAAAATGCACATGACCATTTTACAGAGGTGATGCCTTCAAATATCTTGTTTTATCCGACCAACAGTCTAAACCGCAACAATGTTCAATTTCCTAAAATAAAGGACAAGAAAAAGCAGCAAAATTCTCAAATTTCAGTAGAGGGAACAATTAAATGTTTAGCCTTTTTGGTTTGAAAACACTAGTAACAGATTATTTTTCTATTGTTTGACAAATTGATTAATCTTTTCAGCCCTGAAATAAAGAGGAAAGAATGGCTTAATTGAAAAAAAATAAATAAAATAAATGAACATTTTGCCCATGTGTTTGAACTTTGAAATTCTGGGCCTGGTTGTTGTCAAAGGCGGATATGAGGATAATAGCACACATTTCTCACAGACAGTCTCGTCACACTTTCCCATTCGGTTGCACGCACGTTGCAAGGATGTGTTTAAACGTAGTGCTTGAAGAAACAAAGAGGTGATATCAGAGCAGAGTGAATCCTGAATGCAGTCAGATCTTCATCTTCATCTCTGTCTCTGAGACGCTGAGTCACTCTGAGCGCTGAGAGTCGCGGGTACCACAATGTGCACCGATGAGACCTTATCTCATGTCTGCTGCCACATTACCCATATTGTTCAGCCTCTGTGTATGTGTGTGTGTGCGTGTGTGTGTGTTGGATGATCTGACTGGAGCACGTTTGCTGATATCAGCAGCGGTCCTACCTGAGTCACCACCTGTGGCGAATAACTGCAACACAACAAAACTGGCTTGATTGGAGTTACCTGAATGTGTGTGTGTGTGTGTAAGTAATGACACTGTGTGTGTTTATCAGAGTGATCAGACTCTGGTTCAGAGATAAGAGGACAAACAGCCTGCAGGAAGTCACTCAACACACACAGCCGGAGACCAACTCCTGTGCACACACAGCTGTAAAAAAAAAAAATAAAAAAAAGAAGAAGTTGGGATTAGACCACATGATGAAAAAAATAAGAATAGTTTCACATTTTGGGGAAATGTGCTATACGGTAAATAGAAAGCTACAGCCAGCATCTCAGGTGATGTCACAAATCATGCTTTTAGGCCCTCTTAATAAAAATGTGTTTTTTTATGAGTTCAGAGAAACTTTTTACTTTCAGCAGATGAATGTAAAAACCTCCTTCTAGTGTTAAACTCTGCACAAACATCATTCAAACAGCACACTGTAGGAACAAGAAGAAACACAGATTTTGAGTAGACACCAGTGAGTCTTGTGAGGGTCACCGCAGCAGTGACTGATGCAAATACGCCTGATTGACGGCAAAACAATGTTCCCGAGGCATCAGGCGGAAAACCAACATGGAGGAATGATTGGTTCCTCTGGTGTTATTTTGTGCCTCGGTGTCAGCAGAGGTCACTCGGTCTTGACCTGCTGACCCCTCTGTTCTTCACCCGTCCACAAAAGCTTCAGACGTCGCTCATATGACCGCCGCCGACAACAGCCCCCATCTCCCTCCCTCCCTCCTCCCACCCGTCCTGCAGCCATTGTCTAAATGTCATCTGGCAAACAAAACGCCTGTTCATACAGAGCCGGAACAAAACACAGCATCCTCCGTTCACACTGCGACTGTCAAACGCTCCAACAAACACTGCCACCTTCTCAAAAACCCGGCTGTCTCGTTTCTTTTTTTTTATTAGCAGGGGCAGAGAACTTCTCACCCCAGATCAAAGAGGGTATCATAGCAAACATGGCAGAGATCCCGACCCTGATACCCATCCTGTTTGTGTGTGTGTGTGTGTGTGTGTGTGTGAGAGTGTGATTCGTGCATGCAGGCTATAAAAAAGCCCATTGTGGTCGTGCAAGTGTGCCTAATTAGTGTGTACACAACTATGTCAGTCGTCCTGTGATCTCCTCTTGTTCCACTGTTTGTGGGGCTCTATTGTGAGCCGAGTGGGAAAGCTGAGGGAAATGCAGAGATGTGTGTGTATGTGTGTGTGCCCCCTGTATGAGTGTTATCAGAGACACACATCAGCGTTCCTGTCTGTCTGGTTGCGGTCTCGTCTTCGTCTCACCCGCGAGCTCAGCGTCTCGGATGCCTCTTGATTTACGGCGGCGAGGCCCTGCGGCTCCAGGATCGGGTGGCGCTGCTGCCCAGTGTGGCAGCCAGGGGCCCGAAGAGTCGAGTTCAGCCTGGGTGTTTACTTTATGCCCTCTAATATCTTTTTTTATGTCCTTATCAACTGGTCCAGGGACAGTTTTTTTTATCAGGGTAAAGTTTCCCAAAGGTACCCATGGGTCTCTCTTGACTTTTATTCAAAACATTCTGTTCCTCAGATAATGATTGTTTTACCCAAAAGACTTTTTAAAAGATTTTCACTGATTCCTTCTTTTTCCCCAAAGTAGGGTTTAGAATAATCTTTGCTTAGTCAAGAGTGATAAGAAAACAGCAAAAACAAGTTTGAGGAATGTTATTTTTGCAGGTTTAAACTTGATATTCAGAATGAGAAATCATTTTCGCTGTCATTAAGAAGAGTTTGACTTAAGAGGAATTTGTTTTCCTGTTGGTACAGAGATGTGTTGACAACTTAACGGAGGACTGAAGGGCCTCACATACGTGGAGTGCAGTGTGTGGAGAATCTGTGGGCTCCATACATACTGTACATGTGTCACTACAACGAAAATAAACTCAAAGAATTCTTGAACTTCTTTGCGTCCTCTTGTAAATGTGGTTGTTTGATGTCTGTAAACTTAATAGCAAAGTTCAACCTGAAAGATTTAATAGTGTATGATGCGAGATGTTGGTTAGATCACTCCAACATCTACAGTATTGTGTCATTTTAATACATGGAATTTTTTAAATAAGCCCCCAAGTGCATGATGTGTCTGAGGAAAGAAAACACTTAAAAAGAAGAGAAAATGAGACTTTGATATGAAAGTGCACAGAAATACATTAAACAACACCCGGGGACACGAGGTAACAACATAGACAAGACTTTCTTCTCTTGTTGAGACTTTCAGGAGTTTTCAGGAGTCCCATCGTAACAAAGCTCGCGGAGTTCAAACTGTTGGAAGATTAACTTTGACTTGATCAAATGTTTTCTGTTCCTCCCTGCCCTGTTTGCGCAGATGAAAGAGCTGACTCAATGGGCTTTGTACTGGATGAGGGATCAGCTTTTGTCAAATTGCCCGAGGATTTTCAGTTTACCTTGTTGGTGTTTCAGTTGCCGGGTTTCTACCACGGGGCCAAACAGTCTTTCTTTTATCAGCTGCAGGTTTAAATTATAGCATTTGTTTAAAGAGTTCATTTGCAAACAAAATGTCCAACATGGGAGAAAATCATGATTTCCAACATATAGAAGCTTCAAACGGAAACATTTTAGTGATCTATCACAGTAGTTCTCAAGCTTTTTACCTCCAAATTGATACACATCAGGCCATAGACCCATATTTAATTAGATCTGATCACATTTAGTTATTCCATAACTGTCTATACTGCAGATTAAAAGTGAAGAGTGTGAAACCTGAACATAATAGTCATTCTGATACATTATCTAATTTACTAACTTTACGTAGATAGACTAACTTTTTTTAGCCAATGAAATAATAGCGACCGGAACCCCAGGTTGAGAACCACTGATCTCTCTGACAGCAGCAAAGTTAAATGGGAGGAAAGAGTTCAAATTGCTTTACAAAGCCCCATTATCAAAGCACCATTCCAATCAGTAATCTCTATCATTCAGAATTTTTCTGTTGATGAAAATCTTGTTTTTGAGTAAAACCTTTCATCAAAATAAAGCATGCATTTGATCTCCTGTAAACACTTTGAGATGGATTCGCCCTGTTGAAGCCCCACACTGCCCTGCTCTGGTAAGACAAATAAATAAATAAAGTAAAGGAGTATGGTGTCATAGCCGGAGACAAAGCCACAGGAAGATAACGCATAGGTGTGTTATCAGTCTTTGATGCTTTGGTATGGCTGTCTGAGTGTGTGTGAGTGTGTGTCCTGCTTTATCAGCACACAGATGTAAGGGGGCCTGACCTTATCACTTATGCCTCCTCCTGATCCCATCCTCCCCTTCTGCTCTTGAGATCGTCAATACAAACACACACACACACCCAAACAAAGCAGATCAGAGGAAATGCTCCAAAACAGTTCAATACATCCGTCAGTGACGCTCTTTGAAAGGACAGGATTCCTGCCAGTGTGTGGTGACCCGTCCAGACAGCTGATATCGATAAAACGCTGGACGTCAATATGGCGGCGGGAGTGGGATGGTCCCGTCATTGACTTGGGTGTTGTTAGAGTCCTGTGATGCTGTTCAGGTCAGTGCTGTACTGCAAATATGGTGAGAGAATAGGATGTTATGTGAGGCAATACACATTTTTCAACCGTCAGAGATTTCATATACAGAGGTGCCTCTTCCTTTAATATCCCTGCTTGTATTAGGACGCTGCAAATCGGTCAGTTTACTGAGTTAAAGTAATGAGATAAGAGATTAATGTTTGTGACTCGTGGTCGGTAAAGAGCTAAAACTATTCAACAAGTTATATGCAGTACTGCTGAGGATGATGGAGGACGGTTTTGATGCCTTTGTGTATTTATAGACATTATAGCCATGTTGCTGTTTGGTAGTAGTTTTAATTGAGGCTCATCACGCTTCACAGAGAGGGTGACATATCTTATCTCTCCTCATTTCATGTAACACCTCGTGAAAAGCTGTGTGCACTGAAATCAGCTTTCAACCAGAATGCTGGAATCAATCATCTGGATGAGGAATGTGATTATAGGTGTATACAAACACTCATCCTGACACATTTTTTTATTCATTGCTAACTGACATTGTTCTTTTTTTCTTGTCCCGTCCCTGACATACAGAACCACAGACGGAGCTGTCCTTCCTGTGCTTTGGTATAATCTTTGTCATTGAACCAGTTTAGCTACTTACTACTAATTATATTTGTAGACCTGTTCTAATGTTTTTTTTAATAAATTAAATATTCAATCAAATTAAACAAATAATGTTTAATTTAATATTTGCCGAGAGACTTTAAATCAAATTAATGTTGGTTAAATGGTTACAGTGAATAATTGTAACTCCGCTCAGTGAGCAAATAAAGGGTCTGTAAACTAAGGCGCACAGCAAACATCTGAAGATTTAATTATATTAAACACATCAGATGTACGGAAGTCAAACTCAGAGCACATGTTGGTAGCGATGCCATTTCCCGTCTAAAATCCTTGTAAATCTACATCTTTTTTAAGAAACTGATGTGATCAGCTCTCTCACCGCTGCGCCGGGAGGTGTTGTGCGTGTCCTTCGTGTCTTTGCTATGAATCTCTGTGCCATTACTTGGAGGGTTTTTTAGGTCTAGCTTCCCGGAGCTGGATGAAGCCTACTGGAGCGTCTGATTTAAGACCGTTATTTTCGCCCAACACTTCTCCACCAGAGGAGAAGGCCTTAATTTACGTCCTGTTTCTTACTGTGCGACTGTGCGGTCACAGCCCTCATCTGTTTTAAAGCATGGAGGGGAAGTCATTCTGTAACCCCGGCGCACGTGTGACTCGTTAGCTAACATGGCCATTAGCCACAGTTAATTCCTTTCTCTCTCTTCACTGAAGGCCTACCGAGAGACACATAAATATATCTTAAGTGGAAAACTAAAAGTGGGGACACGTGACTCCGGTCGCTTCCTGACCACCAGCTGCCCAGCTAAGCACTTTTTGGTCATGACAAAGTCCTTGACATACCTCATGACCGCTGACACTGCGTTGCCGTGGAGAAAAGGGACGTTCCCGGGTGTCACTTGGTCTTGATGAGCCTGAGATTTACGGCGACCTGACCCAGGGAAGGCCATCATGGGGTGTTGGAATTATCCCAGGTTGACTCCTCTGGGGAGCGACTGCTAGAGGTCAGGGTGAGGGATGCAGATTTATATAGCCAGAGCTACATGCTGCACATGCTCTTTCTCCATTTAGCTAATGGGCCTGCTGTCATAATAACCATCCTTTCAGGGAGGAAGAGTTATTGCCTCATTGTCTTCTTCCTGCTGAAGTTGTTTGTGTGTTTTCTTTTTGGAAAGCTGTGGAAGCTGCAGGTTTGGTGCTTATGTAAGCAGTGGCTTGTGGCTTCGGTGTCACATCATGTGGTTTAAATTCTGAAAGAGACAGTGTCCATTCATGTGCAAGCGTCCCAGACCAAGACAGTGAGGACCTGGGCCTATGAGCTGGATGTAATAGAATCCTCTGGTAAAAATATGTGCCGTTTTTTAAGTGACATGCAAAGAAGAAACATTTGAAGCTGTTTATCCGAGCTAGCCTTTGTTGGGAGCGTTCCTATGTTCCCTCAGCCCTATGTTCCCACATTTCTAAGATTTTTTGCAAAATTAGGCCCTAAGTTCCCACATTTCCTTTTTCATAAATTTGTATCAGATTCTGTCCCCCTTTCTCACAATTTGGTAGCCAATTACACCCA
>NW_023339774.1:3894138-3905033 GCF_004916995.1 Morone saxatilis | reverse complement strand
CAAGACCTAATTTTGAAAATGTCCAAGAAATGTGAGACCATAGGGCTGTGGGAACATAGGGCCTAATTTTCAGTGAAAAAAAATTCTTAGAAATGTGGGACCATAGGGCTGACCCCCCTTTGTTCAACTAGCAACTGTAACGCACATTTATTTTCTCATGCCGCTTTTCTTTTATCAGTCTTTCAGCTGAAACATGCTCCTTGGCTTTTCTATTCATACTCTTAAAAAGGGCAAAAAAGCTACTATCTACTACTGTACAGGATAGAAAGAAATTACACACCTTGTCATTTTAGCCAAGAAAAAAACTATTATTTCGTTAACATGCAACAACTACAGCTCTCATAAGTCTTTCACAATATGCCAGTAGCTAACGGGCAGCACACACCAGCCTTGTCACGTTGTGTCATGTCATTTAATGCCCGTAGCACACACTGGATGTGTCACACAGACAGAAGCAGTCAAGGTACAGCATGTGCCGAATGTGATAAAATTGTTGCTTTTCTAGATCATCAACTTCTGTCCGGAGTGACATTGTCGCGTGACAACCCGAGATGACAGCCGAGGGTGAGTGGGCTTATAAAAACAACAGATCCCGGTGTTCTGATTCACGGCGTACACTGCTGGTGTGTTTCGTAAGTCACAGGATATAATGTGGATGAATGCTAACGAAATATATTCATTGCTTTTATTTGACTGTCCTTTAATTCAAGAGGGGGAAAACATGGCAGCTGTTCAGGAAATATCTAGTTTCTCCCTAACTATTGGTCAAGTAAATGAATCAAAGTGAACGACCGGCTATGTAGTGTATATGTAGTTTAAATTACATGCAGGGGGTCCGAGAGAGGCGGTGGGTCACTTATTTGGTCTGATATTTAAAAGCGGCTCAGGTGGTTCTCAGTGGATTTTTGGAAAATGATTCAATAAAAATGATGCCTTTACAAATAATAACTACATATAAAAAGACAATTAGAATAAAACATTTTTTCAGAGTACTGACATTTTACAGTTTTACACAATCTTGACACACAACTAACTAAGAAAAAGGCTTCATACGCAGCACAATTGGATAGTGTAACAACAAATAGAAATTCATGAATCTTTAATATGGTGACACAGGTCAGTACACTGACAGGCCATGTCTGAGCCAAGTGAACATGCAGTCCAAATGCCAGGTCCACACAGCAAACATCTGTGCCACATTCTCCTCCCATTCACACAAGTGTGAAGACAGCAGCATGGTAGCCTCCAGCTAACCCCGAACGCTACGGATTAGCAACGCCACGCTGGCTAACGGCACAATACAGAGTGTTGAGAGGAGTTAACAGGGCTGTGCGCTGGTTATATGTGGAGCAGGTGTGCCACAAAAAACATTAAACGCACACACGTGAACACACACACACATTCATTCATACATTCCTCGTGTGCACCTTCAGATTCATCATAGGCTCATCAAAAACCCACACATACAGGCCAGATGGGTGGTTATAGATCGACATGGGCCATGAGCCAGCAAGCGGCACGGTCATTAGAGGGAAGAGGGTGAGGAGAAAAGACGAGGGAAGAAGAGGGAAGTAAAACTGCGAGGGGAAACCTAAACCTCCTGGGAGCCTTTCATCTCTCCTGCTCTGTGTATCACATTAGGACGAACATAAAACTTTATATTGTCTTAGATGAGATTTTAACTTTGTTTTAGATCGGGTCTCGCCCCAGAATTAATGTTGGCCTCTGGACAAGCATTGAGCTGATGCACCACTAAAAATCCCCACTGAGGCCGATGCTAATTAAATTCTTTCAGGCAGTGTGACATCTCAGGTGCAGACTGCTAACACTGAGGGATGCTGCAGTGAATGCAGGTTTTCTGCCAACAGCTATTTCATCTGCAAGAAAAACGGATAGTATTGAACCTCAGTACCTTTTTGGTGACGAAAAATGTTCAAGTTCAATAAACTGCCATCTATTGTCTAGTAAGATTCTTAACCTTGTTTGTAGGTTTGGGGTTTATTAGGGTTTGCATTTATCAGATCCAGTATCCATTTCCACTTATTGAATCCAAATCCTCTTATCACAACTAATTAGGTTTAGCTTTTAACATTTGCAACAACTGTTAATAACATAAACTTGACAATCTGTTATAATCTTTTGCTGGTTGAGAAGGCAGAAACACTGCAGTTTGAGTGGTGGCATAATTAATGTTCACTGTAGCTGCAACCTGAAAATAGGAAGTGCAATGAAAGAAGTAGAAGATGCAAATATTGGAGGTCTGATTAAGTTAAGTACTAATTTAGTTGACCAACTTAAAATATTGATATCATACGTATGCATGAAAGTTTAACTGGAGATCCTCTCAAAGTTTATATTTGTCATTGCTTGCTCTTGTTTAACTATAAAAAAACAAATTTTCCGTTAAACTAGCTAACACATAAACCGGATAACAACGGTGCATTTTAGCCGTTATGGAATTGATGTTAACTACAGCTGATGTAAACAAGTGATATATATCATTTTAACCAGCAAAACTGGAGCTAAAAAGGAGAATCTAGCTAACGCTAATATTGCATGCATCACTTTTTGCTAATAAAATAGAGAAAGAAGAGATAAAGGGTCCAATAAAAAAAAGTTAGTTAGCATCAGAGCTCAGAATATCCAGCTATCCAGAGAATTTGGAAATACATGGATTTGTAGAAAAAACAAGTTTACATCCCTCGAAGTAAGAAATCACAAAAAGTATGGTCTTGCCATCAGTAGATTTCCAAGGATACCCAGCCCTAGTAACAGACGACACTCTGAATTTATTGCTTCAATTTATTTTTTATGCGTGTGTGTTTCTTTGTGTGTGTGTGTGGAGTGTTTATTTAGGTAGTAAATCCCCAGCAGCAGGCAATGTGGCTGTGTGTCAGGACTTACTCATCGGTGTTTGGGGAAGGGATTATGAGGGATGAGAGACCTACATCCACACAAAACAGAATGAAGGGAAGAACAGGGGAGAAAGAGTCCATTTGCAATCAGCAGACGTGTTCTCCTCCTGTCTCTTCTTCTCTTTTGTTCTCCTGCACCACAAACGCTTTTATCCAAAGTGCCTCACTGTACCGTGCGTGCATACGTTTTTAGCATTGGTGGCTCCACTGGGAATGCAGCGCCAACCCCCTCTCACCACCGCCACCCCGGCGGAGGCAGTGCCATGCTCTGCCAGTCGAGCTATGCAGGACCACACACTACTTTCCTCCTCATTAGTCCTCCTCTGCAGTCGGTTCTGTAAATTATTAGGGTAACGTCCTGCTTTTCACGACAGCAGGCTCAGTCACGGTTGCACCAGATGTCTTTTTCTGTTTGTGGACAGTACACATTGTGAAAGGCTTCTGTTTGCTGGAAGACTTTCATCTGCAGATTCAGTTTTTCCGAGTTTTAGACTTAAAGAAAGCTTTCAGCAGTTGTTGAATACTGACAGTTGAATATTTCTTTGATGGGAAAATCATACTGGACAAAATATTCATAGCAATATTTTTTTTTATGTCTATAAAAACAATAGAACAAATGACTAGTTGTAATGTGGAGCATTTGGCATATCAAGAGACAGATATTCTGTAAACCTATTGTTGTTGGTTTTACAGTACCATTTTGAAGACTTTGTTGAGTTTGGCATTATGGCTGTTTTTTGGAGCCAGTAGTGGTGACGCACTGCGAGTTGAGCTACTCTCATTGGCTGTGCTTAGTTCTGACTCATCAGGAAACAATGGCATTGCCTGGTCACACACGTTCTCGTGTTACAGATGAAGAGTACACTAAAATATGTTTGTGAAAAGATTTAAAGTGACAAATAGACAATGCAGAATCACACCCTTAAGCTTACTCTGCTTTATTGGCCAATTTACTCTAATTGGACCATAATTTACAAAATTAACATATCCTGTATTGAAGAAGACTTGAAACTAGCGATACAGACCATAAACTCATTAGTAAACTATTAGTGTTTACTGAACTCATAAATGAAGTGAAAAATAGTGTTATATCCCCAAGACTCCATACTATTCTAAGTTTTCTTTCTTTTCTTTTTTTGTGTAGCCAATAGAGCTGTCCCCTGCTGACCATTACACAGAATGCAGGTTTAAGACGCTCCTGCGTTAACTACACGGACCCTGAAGCTCTGTCCATTATGTACACTGTCAATGTCAGAAACATGACTTTGAATGAAGATCATGGTGCAGATTATTTTGTCACACAGGTCAAGAATTTCTTTAATACAGAGTAAATATGTCTCCAAGAGTACTTAATTTTTTTGACACAAAGTCCACTCCATGAGATACACTTTTACCCCCATCAAAGTCGTGTCATTGATGGACAAAAACACGCTGCCAAACATGCCAAACAACAAGGTATGAGAAACGAAAGGCGTGTCTTTCTTTTTTTCCCCATGTTCTGTCGCAGGTCCTCCACAGCTCACCCCGAGCTGTCAGGCCCAAATCAGGGGAACAGATGAGAAACAAATGGGTTTTGTCTGGCACACATGAGGGAGGGAGATACGCTTATCAGGGCTTCAGTGGTGGGCTTTACCCAACGCACCTAAGCTGCCTTGAGCCACAGCTGCCCCTTCAACTCTCTCCCTTCCTCCTCTTCCTCTCTACCTGCCATTTTATCTGAGGAATGTGGCTGGGGATGGAGGGGCAGAGAAAGAGGGATGAAGGGAGGGGAAGGATAAAGGGGAGAGGATGGAGTCTCTGGGTGCTGACAGGCCCGCTCTCCACGCCGACACCTTCTCCTGAGCCCTGGCGGATTAGAGCCTCAGTGAAGGGCCACGAAGCCCCACCTCCATGACTCCCACCCTCCCAGCAACCCATCATCCCTCGCCAATCCTCCCTCCTCTTCTGCCTTAAATCCTTACTCTTAGGGGTACAGTAGGATGTATCACAGCTGTTGCCCTAAAAAAAAACCTTGTGCCTGGCATTCTGCCGATTTTCAGCTGAAGGGAAACGGAAGCTGGCACTTCATGGCTTAAATAAAGATGGTTCAGCTAGTTTCCTGCCCTCTAGGGTAGCCCAAAAATGCCCAAAATAGGTTCCAGAAAGTGGATACATTCCCATAAAGGTAGTTTAATCAGGAAAGACAGCACTAGTTAATATGAATGGATGGAGCTTTATTTGATTGAAGACTTGACCCCGTCGATTAGATAGATATATAGTGACAGAGCCCTATAAATAGCAGCCAATTGGAGATCCCCTTAGGGAGCCATAGACTGGACCTTGACACTGGTGGGATGGGGAAGCAGACTGCAGTGACAGCAGAGAGAGACAATAGCTAAGATGGTTTAAATATTGTGCAGCTAAGATGATCATTGGATGATAGGAAAGCCCATGGTGAAATCACTGGATAATAGTTGGGAAGTAAAGCCACAGTGTGATGACCAAATAGGCTGACATTTGTCTTCCTGCTTGTACTCGTGCTGGGAGCTTCATTTTACGCATTCTGCACCCATTCTCGTTATATTTTTGCCTATTTTTCCGCTTAAAATATGTGTGAGTTTGAGACTTGTGACATCACAATTAGCATTGAGCCAAACATGGGTCGACATGGAAATTATAGCACACAAGCACAATGTGAAAAAGGAAATGGACTTTTCAGTGACAGCCTGCCCTTAGTGGTTAAACCTCTAAAATTAAATGTACTGTATTTGCATATTTAGAATTGTGTTAGTTTTAAATGAGGGAGGTGAAGATTTAACCCTTTATCATGGTGGGAAAACCCTACTGCAAAAAATAGTTTTCAGCTCAAGTTCTACAAGCTAGCTACACATTTGAAGACGTCTCTGGAAACATTTAATGAGACGTTTTCAGTCATTTTTGAAATTGGCCCAGCCCCCTTTCCTTTTTCCACAAGGGACATTATACCAGGGGGCCAACTCAAAATGATTTAAAGATTAAATTTGTGATATGTTGTTGCATCAAAAAGTTGATGAAAGAGTGAAGAGAACCAGCTTCATGGTTCCCCAGCGTTGTAATAGCATCTCTTTACGTTTTGCCGTACTTATCTATATGTCTTAAGATCAATACTCTCAGTATTCACATGGTGCTGAATCATTGCTTCCTTCTCGAGCACATGTGCGTTCCTACCTTGGGACAAACACTGACACTCTGTGCCGAGAAATCCACTCGGGGCCATTTAAAAACTCATCGACTGTAATATCATCCTATTGTGCAGCATTCACTGTCAACACCATCCACTTAATGCGGCCACAGATGCGCATATCGGCCGTCACTGGCACCAAATCTGTGACATGTCATTTGGTGGGCCGGTCCCGCTGACCGCAGGGCCACCCTGACGCTCTCATCCATTTACAGCGGGGCAGTGAGTGCTTCCATCATGACGAGGGGCCCAGAGGCAGAGCTGGCAGAGCCCAGGAGTGTTTGTGAGAGTAGGTTAGTGAGTGATTGAACGCAGCCCTCTGTGATGTGTGTGTCAGAAGCAGAGAATTGTGTCAAATTTGGGTGATGTGCACGCTGGCTGAGTCTGCTGAAAGAAGCCTCATTTGCGAGCTTTCAGTGTGAGTGCATGCAAATGTCTCGGGGTGTGTGTGTGCCTTTGTATGCATACATCTGTGAACTTCACTGTGGTGTTAATGAGAAGCAGAACAGCCTGAAGGTGTGTGTGTGCGTACGGGTATGAGCTCTCATCTCCGGTGTCAGATCATCGCCTCAAAGAGAGGAAGTAGAGAGGTGAATATTTATGCCAAACAGGGGAAATTCCTCTTTATGAAGACAAATACAGGATGAGACGACGCCGGAAAGAATTTTACAATTAAAGACAGTCTGGAAGATTCATTAACAGTTATTAAGATGTACTAGTTTTCCAGTTTTAATCATCCGTGTTGTGATCTTCCATCTTGTTTGATCTATCTGCATTACATTTGAGAACAATGAAATGCCTACAAACCATCTGACTCGCAAGCATTTTATGGTTAAAGAGTCAATTAATCACCAGGAAACATTAAATAGGAGAGAATTTGTCTTCATGACGCTGCCACAGGGAGTCTCTGACAACAGTTTATACTGAAACATATGGTAAAATATAAACAGCACCGCGCAATACAATATACAAAGACATGACAAGACAAACTGTGCCATGCAGAGTAGACTATACATACACTGCCACATATAAATATTCAATATTCTCTAACAGTGTGGATTTTGTGCTTATTACAGACTGTGTAAACATTTTGGTTGACAAGTGTTTGCGCCCACAAACCACCAAAAAGTCAATTATCTCTGCTCCTTCGTCTATTATGTCCCGTAATGTTTCTCCTCCCTTCTTCTGTTCTCCTCCTGAGTGATGAAGCCAAGTGAGCACAGCTGGTTTGTGACCCTTCAGAGGGGTCTCTGTTTCCTCCTGGAATCCCCAAAACCCCTCTCTCCGCTCCTCCTCTGCTTGTTCCTTGGCAAGGCGAGGACAGTACTTGGACACGAAGGCAGACACTCGTGTGCAGGTGCCAGAATTTTGGTTTGATCTCGTAAATATGTGATGCGACTTTGATACCGCAAAAAAAACACAGTGTATGGAAAACTGGGGCTTGCGTCAGTGCCAGCACAACACCTGAGATTCAGCACTGATACCCAAACAGACCTTTTAGATAATGTTGTTTGGGGAACATGACCGCGCTATTATAATTTTTCCTCAAAAAATGATCCATCGTGAAACGAGAGGAGAGAGGGATCTGCTAGGTGAAAAGGTCAGAAAGGTCATTTACATTCCCCTCATGTGCTGTCTGTCTGAAACCTGCTTCACATCTGCTGCTGAGCTGAAAAGAGTAATGTTGTTCCTTCCAATTAAGACCCCCCAACACACACATCACCATCACCATCACCGCCGCTGTGTGCCTTCTGTTTGGCTTCATCTTTGTCCACTCAGACGTCACTGTCTGTCTGTACTGTTATTAAACATGTATGAATACATTTTTATTCTTTCAACCCTTGAATTCACCACTTTATCCTTATTGTCATTGTAAAGCTTTATATATTTTACGTTGTAAGGCAGGGTTTATTTGTGTCTAAAGGTGTTCAGTTCTACAAAACATTATTTTTTAAAGCTGCTTGTGTAGAATTCAAAATGTTGCGATGTTGGTGCCCCACAGATACACAAATTTGCCAGTAAACGTCGTCTTTTCTTATTTATGATTTGAAAGCTGTTCTAATTATTTATAATCATACCTATAATAATTGTTAATAAATAAACAGTCATATCAGTTTTGGGCCTGAAAAATCCAACATTTAGTATAGAACTCAGTTACGTTCGCCTCTGGCTACAACCATTATATTGCAAAAATGTGTAAAGCTCAAATTTAAAAGCAGGTTATTGAGTAACTTCACTTCAAGCCTTTGTTGTCTAATTTAAATTAGAAACCAGACCTAGATCCTGGTTGTTGTATGTTGAGCTTAAGTGACTGTAGTGCTTTGAAAAGAAACTTGTGAGTCTTGAGGCCGCAGCAGCCACCCGCCTCCATCTGCGCCCTGCAGCTCCGGCTCTTGTCACCTGACACCATCTGCATGCTAACAGGCCTGTGAGAGCCTCTTCAGGCCGGTCGGCTCGCACCGCAGGGCCCTGCTGCACTGCCCGGTGACAAGTGTGGAGGGACAAGAGCCAGAAGGCAGGAGGAATGCAGCAGACACTCTCTGTGTATGTGAGTGTGTGTGTTTCTCTCATTCCCTGCACGGGTTAACAATGGAAGAATTGCTCTCACTAGCTTGTTGAAGGCTATACATGATGATTTCTTTGTTTGTTTGCCTCTGGCTAACTTGCGTCTCTTCGAGAATCTCAACCAGCCTGCTAAAAAAAAAAAGCCTTTCACTTCCTTTTTATGTCACACCAGTTGCCTTGTTGCCTATTCCTCCTTAAGTATCTTAATTATTATTTATTATGGAAGGATTTTAGTACTGACTAGTTTAGTGTCATCCTAGTCCATGTCAAAAACAATATACGTTTAAATGAGAACTTTTTGAAAGCAAAAATAACAAGACAGTCACTTAGTATCTGTAGTGTACAGTTATACCCCCCTTTTTTTTTGGTTTGGTTTGGTTTATTTTACATTATTCTAATACAGACACAACATATCACACTTTGTCAGGGATCACATGCTGAAGCCTCTACTAATGTCCATTGCAGTCTGGCAGCAGTAGACTATGACAGCCAATCAATACTACTCAATACTCAAAAAGCAGATAAGATAGAAGGCATCCTAGATATGCCGACAGTTACTTGAGCACGATTTAGAATAATAATCACACTTTTGAATAGGCCTATACAATTTTAATGGATACCTCCAACCAATCACAAACAATGCCAAAAGTAAACACTAACTTAAATGAAATTTCCATCTCTATTACTTATTATACGAACAAGCTGCCCAGCTTGTTTTTTTTGTTTTGTGCCTGTGTGTGTGCTGTCACTCCTGACCTGATCTTAATCATTTGAGGGATTATGGGGATTTGAGTCTTTACCTGCCGTGAGAAAAGGCGACCTAATCAGTCTGTCTGCCTGTGACGGCGGCAGCCTCGGCTTCAGCGCCGGACCGCCTCATGTTGTGTGAAACTCAACAGGTCCAGACATGTCACACATACACACACACACACACACAGACATATACAACCACCCAGTTAGGCAGGGACACACTGTTTGTCAAATGTGTCTCCTGCGACCTCCTACCACCCCAATGTATGCAAAAACACACACATACTCAAACACAGAGTGGCCAGTAAAGCCACCTGTGTGTATAGTGGTCAGGCCAGAGCAGTTTGCTTTACCTGACTGATGATCGCTCAGGCTGTCAGAGCAGCAGAAAAGCTTTGTGGAGGTGGATTAGCCGCCTGCAAGGCAGGGCTCGGGTTACTCCCTGGGTTAGGCTCAGCTAGCGCCTAATGACAGAGGAAAGGTGCACTCTATGACCTGTAGGTGTTAAACTGGGACCTCTTCTCGACTGTGATGACCTGGCTCTGCAATCGGACAGGTTGAATGTGCGAGATGACATCTTAACTCTCGGCACATAGCTGATTTTACATGTGAATGACCCTAAACGACAGCATTAATGCTGAAGTTAGTTTGAATGCAGTGATAGAAGACTCAGAAGTGCTCCTCTGTGATACTCAAGAATAAGCAGAAATGGCAGTTTATACCTATGTAAGCATAAATATAAAGAGGTTCATTTAAACTAAACTCTAGGTTGCCTCTCGGTCGATTACTCAGCTAATTGGTCATTAGGATGTTTGCCCGACCAAGAAACCTTTAGACAATTAGTCGTTGTTTATGGGGAATGAGCTGTTAGTCAATAGTCATTGCAGGAAAACTAGATTTTAATCTGTGAAAGGGGCCATAATAACACTTTATTTTAGTGGTCTCTATGTTACCTTTCATTTTCTAAAAAGACTATGTGAGTTGGTATCAATAGGACAAACTGAGACAATGTTAATGTCAAAATAATTCCAATTTCTTGCAACCATAACCCAGAGAGTCTTAAGTTGGTGTACAGCTGAACATGAAAATGTGAAATTGCTGCTATAAAACTAGATTAAATGGGGGAAAAAATGAAATATTGGACATTACAAAATAAAATGCAGCATCGAAATAAAGTCTGATTACCCTTGTCAGTGCAAATGGACCAACAGCTGTCCAACTTACAGGAGACCAGACAACAAAGTTCAGCTGTAGTGAAGTACACTTACAGGTACATCAGCAGAAATGTACTTAAAGCTCCCCTCCAGTCAAAAAGCAGTTTTTCTTCTTGTTCCTAGAGTGTGATGTTTGATGTTCACCGTGCAGAATGATGTCTGTGCAGAGTTAGACACTAGAAGGATGTTTTCACATTCATCTGCTGAAAGTGGAAAGTTTTTCTGTGCTCACTGAAAATCAGATTTTAGGGG
>NW_023339774.1:3862110-3894095 GCF_004916995.1 Morone saxatilis | reverse complement strand
GTGATGTTGAAACTTGAAGCCACCAGTGCCCATACACTGCATCAGATGAATGTTTCCAAAAGTAAAAGAACACAAACTAAATAGTTGCATTAATAAGAGTCAAAGTAAATTCTAACTGTTATTGTAACATTGCAGGAAACTGTGGCAGGACCCCAAACTCCAGGGACCCTGAAAGTGAAAGAGAAATTATGTTTAGGAATTTGCATTACCAAAGCACAGTATCAACTGACATAAGTATCGAAAAACTGCATTCAGATACTTAAGGGGGAGTTGTAAGGTCCCAGTGACTTATTTTTGTCCCGAGCCCCAGCAAGTTAATCTGACTGTTCTTCCAGTCTTGTTAGCACGAGAGGTTTCACCAGAGGGCCTTACAGAGAGGGTAAAAATACGAGAAAATAGTAGATTTGATGAATGATAACACTAACAGGGTTCAGGTTGTTTAACTGTGAGCCCCAGTTGAAAAATGTGTATTTATGTCTACACTGAGTTATGTTGTTCACTTTGATTTTATTTAATTTAACCCGGGCAGTATTGTGTAGAATAACATAAAGTATGTCCAAATGTTTGTGCGTCTGCTATTATAGTGGCTCCGGTTTAGCCTCCCTGTCCTCGTAATTGGCTGTTGTTCGGAGGGTAAACACTATCTGAGAAGTGTTGAGCCTGTGAAGTGTTTGGTGTGTGTGTTAACATGCTGATTGCAATGTGTGTGTGTGTGTGTGTGTGCTGACTGATGCTAGTTCAGAGGGATTTTAAACTCTGGCCCTCTTACCTAAACCCTCTCTTTCATGCACACGGACCTTTTCTTTTACTGGTCGTACTTCTGAACCTCAAGCAATCAGCAGAAACACTCTGTGTCCCACCGCCGCCACTGGCTCTAGGATGTGGCTTTTTTTTTTATTATTGCTGACTTTCAGACTTCCATATGTTTGAGTGTTCTTTTGGAATATGTTGTGTACTTGCTGGATACTTCCATATCAGGGATATCTCAGTTTTCAGATTTTGAATTGGTGACTCGCTTCTGTTGATTTAACTGTTCTGACATTTTTAAAGTGGTACAGCGGTGGCATTTTTGAAATTGCCAAATCAACAAACTGATAATTAAAAGCTCCACAAAGGCTTTGGGAATCAGTTTTTTTACTTATATTGTAACTTTTGTGCTTGGCCTTTTACTTCTGCGGTTTTTATTATGTGTATTTATGTAGGCTGTGTGTGGCTTTTTATCTTTATTTGTATCTCACCCTGTGTTGCTGTTACTGTTGTTGTTTTTTATTGCTACTACCAATTGCCCCTTAGAGCACAAATAAAGATCTTGGACTAATTGAGCACTATGAACACAAAATAAGTTTTATGTCTGCATTCATCACAAAAATATGTGCAAAATGTCATAACTAATAGCACTGATCAGGATGGAAATATGAAGTACACTCAAGCTCTGCAAGATCTGCTTGAGATGTTTTATGTAGTTCAAATGAAAGTATTGTGTTTATGTTCATGACAAGGTTAGTCGAATATCCAGATCCACAATCAGGTCAAATTTGTGATTTGTCCAAAACGAAATTTCCATCATCTTTGACAGGCATTCTCTGTCAAGTACTTTAGCTGTACTTTGTGTTTAGTGCTAATTAGCAAATGTTAGCATGATAACACACTAAATTAAGATGGTGAACATCGTAAACATTGTAGCCTACCTGCTAAACATCAGTACGTTAACCTAGCATTGTGTGCAACGTTAGCATTTAGCTTTAGGATGTCAGTCAAGTGTTGTGCAAACATAGTACACACATCTGCTTCAACACGCCTGTAATCACTGTTTCTTGTGTATTTATATCCATTCGACAAGAATAAACATGCATGACACCAGCGCTACTTCATGATGTGATTCTACTGAAACACGATCACCACTTTATTGAATTGCTGCCACGCCCTGGTCAAATAACGTCGGCATGGATTCAGCTCCAATTAGGGCTCTGCTAATTGAGCAGAGATCGAACCTGCGGCTGTTTTGATAACCAAATGGTCTCTCCCGCTGCTAATCTGCCCTCCCTCTTCGGGTTCAAACGCTGAAGGACAGGAAGAATGTACATTAAGGGCCAAAGTACTCAAAGTCGTAAAAAGTAATGACAGTGCCTGCTGATGTTGGCGAGCAGCTACAGTCCAACCGTGTGCCTACAGTCCATTATTTGAAGACTCTGTGTGAGTGGTCGTATCTTTTTACAACGTTCCTAATGGTTATGGATGAAAATGATGGCACACATGATGACGCCGCTCTTTCCGCAAGGCGATAATGGCGGTCACATGCCATTTAGGGCGGGAGAGAGAGGTTAGTAATGGCAGTGAAGGGACAGAGAGAGGGAAAACGAGACAGAGGGTTAGGGGTGGTATTAAAGCGATTAGAGATGCAGGGTTAAGATGGCAGCACTGAGTGCGAGTGGAAGAGGAGCAGACGGAAAGATGAAGAGAGGAATAGTGTAAAATGAGCAGAGAGGAAGGGTTAAGATGGCAGGTCCAGCCCTGCTCCGCTCTCCCTGTCTCCCCAGGGGGTAGATGAGAGATGAGAATGCCTGTCATTCAGTGAAGGGAGTATATTTATCCAGCCCTCTACCCTACTGTCTCCACTGAATATGTTTCTATCCCTGTTTGAGCTCTTTCCTTTCCTCTTTTTACTCTTTTAAATCTTTCATTTTCAATTTTCTACCTTCATTTTTCCATCTTTTTTCACCCTCATTTATCCCTTTGCCTCTTTGTCTTTGAACTCCCCCCTTGTTCACTGGAGGCACTGATTTGGTGATTTGCAAGTGTAATGAAATCAATATTAAGATATTAATTTTGTATAGGTGTATGTCTCACAATATGGTGATGGTGTGCAGAATCACACTTCTGTTCAAAACATTGAACCACCATCATTTTAAACATAACTTAAAGATCCCCTCCAGAAATGTATTGTATTGTATTGACATTTACAAATTTCCACATAGAAATCATTAAAAAGGCATCTCCTACTTCTACTTTATTAAAAATTACAGAATCTATGAATACGCAAATTTCTATAGTTTTTCTCTCCATCTAGAAAGATGATGTCCTGTTTACAAATCCCTACTTAAAAATTTGATTGGTTGGTTATTTTACCTCTTTCACAATGGCGGACTCCACCAGCAACTATATAGCAAGGAAATTACAAATTCATTGATTGGCCATCACTAAATGCAAATACTGGTGACAAATAATGATAAACTTTAATAAACATAATTATTTAGTAATTTAAACAAGTTAGATGTAACCTAGATGTCTAAAAAACCCTTTACTTTTCAACCAAACTTACCACTTTTAACACATATTTTGACAAATCAATATCTCTTCCTCTTCATGTTTTTGGCTTAACAAATGCTCTCTTTATCTGTATTTTTGGCCCACATTCACACATTTCGTACGCTGTTAAAGCTCTGTCGCCTTTGCCAAATCTTGATTTGTCTTTTATCTTCCGACTCACAAACAAGGACAGGCGGCGACAGCGTCGCCAGCAACTGTCAGGGTGAGACGGAGAGGAGTCTTGTTGCGTGTTGCAGTGTGAACAGCAGGCTAGTATCTCCACTCCAATAACAATTACATGAAATGGTGTGTTAAATGAGGTGGCCCACGGTTCAACGGCTGGGGCTAATCACTGCAGTCTGCTCCCTAAAACACAGCAATAATGACGGGCAGAGGGGAGGATTCGGTTGGCGCGAGATGCTTAATTTAACCCAGGCTCATACTGTACATGTAAAAACACACACTGTGGCAGACAGTGAAAGGAAAGAAAAGGGACGTTTCCGACATTGTTTGAAAATAAATACACATCTGTCTTGTGTCTCCTTCCCTTCGGCGAGGTGTGGAGGTTAAGAAGCCGCCAGCTTGTGTTCTCAGAGAGACGGAAACCGGCCCGCGGTGAGGTGATCTATCAACAGCGGCTCTATCTCTCCTTTATGGGCCTCTCCATCATCACATAGAAGCAGTAAATCCTTCCTCAAACTGACATGCAGCTGCTGACATGTGGTTCCTATCTAGCGATTTCACAACTGGCCTGGGTTCAGCCGACGTTCACGCTCTTCGGCGAGGAGCGTGCCGATAGCTGATCTGGGGTCAGTTGTGAAGTTCAGAGAGCGGCGTATAGAGACTGGGTATGCGTCAGGTGTTGCAAAACATGTGAGAAGGACGTGGCCGTGATGTTTCCTAGATGTGAGTTTATTAAAACATTTGAAAGGCGTGTTTCTGTATGTGAGTGGGCTCGGTTTGGTTTAATGCTGATCAGCTGTTGGATAGCAGGTGGTGATATTTTTTTTGGCCAGTCCACGTTGTCGGACCAGTTCGCTTTGTCCCGGGCCAGATTTCTGCTGCTCTCAGTGGCCTTTTGCTCAGAATAATATGAGCTGTGTCTGCAAAGTGCATGAACATGTGGGCGGATGGATTTGTATGTGTGTATTTTTTCTTAACTGTTATTTATCCAGGGAGGGTTTTCTGTTGGCAACACCCTGCTTTAGGCTCACAAAGTTAGCCATATTCGTAGGCTAAAGACTGTTGCACATAGTCTTTGGTTACTTACTTCTAGTGGTATGGAGCCATACGGATCGTTTTTTGGTTGTATTTCTCCAGGTTTTTAGATAGTTGTCTCTGAGGTGTCTGCCTCTGCCCCAGTACAGCGGTGGTGGATGGAATTTCTTTTGTGGTCCACAAAACATTTCATCTGAAAATCTCAAATGTTAAAAATGAACAATATTACTCTTTATTATTATGGATAATCCAGAGAGTGCACTGCAAACAGATTTGACTGGAACTACTTTCTTCTAAAGAATTAGTCCTTGAATACTATTGACAGAAGTGATTGGAAAAAAATGGGCCTTTGTTTATCTCCTCTTTTTTTTGTCAATAATTTAGTAAATGTATCATGTCTGACAAAAGTGTCAAGTTTTGGTCTGTTGAATTTCATTTTAGTAAGTAAATACGTAATTATTAATACATTTTTTTAACCTTGAATATTTGAAAAATCCTTCTAGATTAGATTAGGATTCAGATTTGATAACTAGATTTAATACTGGATTCACCTCTAATAAAATGAACTAGCTGAAGTCACTAGTTTGTTGAAGGAGTGTGTTAAAATCGGACAATATGTGATATGGAGGAAGGATTACATTCAGGGTCCACCCTTTTTAAACGTTTAAACTTTTTAGCTCCTGCTGCCTCTGTGTGTGCGTGTGTGTCTGTAGTTACTGTATATATTCACATGTGCTTAAAATTTTGGAGCACCTCTCAGGTCCATTTATGCTCCGTATCAGTGGGGAACCGTTTTATATGCATTGAAATTTGCCCACTGGAGGTCCCAAAAGACGGGCCATTACCTCACTGACAGAACGCCTTGCACCACGCTGAATATGTGAATGAGTAACATGGCCTCCACCGGCGCTGACACAGGAATGCTACAGTGGGTGTGAATATGAAATACAGCCTCTTAAGGTGGAGCGCGTGAATCTGAGCCCTGGGCTACTAAAGGCGGCGCGTGTGAATCCAAGCCGGGACTCTCTTAAGGTGGCATGTGCAGATCTGAGATAGTCTCCGGATTGCAGGCTGATGGACGAGACTTTGACAGACATTCTGTGTCAAGGGGAAGGGGCGAGGGGTGTGATGGGGCCCTGCAGGGGAAGATTGAGCGGACCAGGTGGTACAGCTTGGCGCTGGCATGCGGGGCACTCGCAGGACACTTCTATGTTTAGCCCTTACATGATGTTACATGTGCTGTTTTTTCTGGACCTGCTGTGGGATGTAAAGGGAACAGAGCTGGGCCTCTTAAGTGGTCCTCCAACTGTAACCCTTTCAGTGGATACTTCAGACTTTTTATTAGATTTGTAACATTAGTTTTAGTTTTACATGAGTGTCGCACTTATTATTACTCTGTTAAACAGCAGACAGAAATGTATCATCAGTTTAATGCAACTACATAAATGCATAAGTTCTGTATTTAATCTCATCATCAACCTGATGTAAAAACACAACTTTTGTTCATTTCAAACAAATTAAATTTCCTACATGCATTTTCAGAGCCATTTATAACACGTTCACCTGACTTGAAATGATGAGTGAACGCACTGCTGAGAGTTCAGTGAACTCACTTCAATTCAACATCTCAACTTTAGCAGAAAATTATCAGACTTATTTCCTTAAGTTCAGTGAACTTAACTGAGCTGCTTTTCGTTTTCACAACTCATTAAATTACTTTTTTACTTATGTTTTTAAGCTGGACCAGTTAAAGTTTCTTCCGTTCAGTCGCTTTGCCATGTTTTCACGATAAAAGCACTGTGTCAAATGCAGCAATGGGACCAATGTGTTGACACAGCGGGGGTCACCCTCTCACCTGTACCTGCAGGAACTAGCCCACGTACACGTAACTGCTTGCCTTTTCTTCTTACACAGTGCAAGGTGTGCTAAAGGTGTTAGGAGTGTTATAAGAGGGGGCTAGAGAAGAATACAACAGGGTTTTGTCTGATCTTCTGCCACTCAGTTGGAGATTTTATAAGAGGTCCACGCAACATCTCCTGAAAAGTTTAATTGCTTTTCACCAGGAGAATGTCGAGGGACCACCATGTCGCACGAGTCACAGTAATCACTGTAATCATAGGTCAAATTATAGAGGTAAAAGAACAGAAACGTGACAGGTTGTTTAACTACATCTCACGGCAAAGGGACAGTAAGAGAAAGGTTTGTTAGTGTTTTACTAAATGTTGAATTTCAAGGACAGCTTGTATGTCAGCTTCTCCACTTACTAACTTTATATATTACAAGCAGCAACTTGACCCTCGCCTTGTACGTCATAGTGGCTCCTGGAGAGACCCCCCTGTTGTCAACCCACTGATGTGCACTTGTTTTTGTCTATTGAAAGACATAGAAAAGCATATTTTCCTGAGTTACACATTTCTGAGCCAGGACCAAGGTTTTATTTCTTTTATTCCTTCATTTTTTTATAGGAGTATGTGATATCGGGCCTTACAAATAAACTCTCAGAGCCAAGCGCACACAAAGACAAACACACAGACCTCCTAGCTCTTATACAGGACCTATGGGAGTTTTAAATCAAGGATGTGCTCTTTCCCACTCCCCTCTTTCACATCCCGCACATTTTCTCACATCATTTTGGCTTCTTCTTTCGCATTTCTTTCACTAGTCAATCTTTCACTCTAACCCCCCCCCCCCTTTCCAGACCCTGAGTATAATCCTCTCTCACCCTTTCTCTCTCCCCCTCTCTTCTCAGAACCATGAACACAACAAATTTTCCAAGCCCGAGTTTTTAGCATTTCACCATCTCCCCACAGAACGCCTATTACTCAACCAAGTCAGCCCCACCGCACTTTGATGTGTGTGAGACCTCACTGGTGGATAAGTGCTGGTGTCGGTGTGTGTGCGTATGCGTGCATGCAGTGGTGGTGTGTGTGAGAGCTTTGCAGGCTTGTCATGGGCGGGTGATTGAGTCCAGACGCTGTGGGTTCCTCTCCTCACCGCTGCTCCCCCCTCCCCCACACTGGTTGTGGGTTCAGAGTGTGTTGGGCCTGGGGCGGGTGGGGCTGCGGCTCCCTGGGGTGCAGTAAAGTGATAGGGCAGTGCAGGGGGCTCGGATCGCCCCTGGGGAGGGAGGTCAGAGGTCGGAGTCTCGGCCTTGCAGAGAGGGGATCGGGGCCATGTTAGTCAAGCACGCTTCAGGTGGGGCCTTCCTGTAGAATTCACTGCAGCTTAGGTTAGCTCGCATCTGTGTGTGTGTGTGTGATGGAGGGGGGGTTGTGCGTTGTCTTGCTTATGTGTGTGAACATATTCCTCCTTGTATTCTTTTTACTTTTTTATCTTTTTCCTTTTGTTTTCTTTTTTTGAGTTTTATATAATATGTGCTTGCACATTCTGTATGTAGCCCACATCTACATATAAATAAATACAAGTTAAATCCAGTGTGTGTGTGTTTGCTCTAGAGCATACACCACACTTGCACAAAATAAACAAAAAATTAATGTTAATTTTAGAAACAAATAACTTTTAACACTATAACAATAAAAAACAGCTGCTTGGAAGTATTCAGAGTGACTGCATATTTGGTTTTTATGACTATTTTCCCACTTTTCTTCTTTTACAGTAAGTGGCTCACGCTCAAATTATACTTTCTGCGTTCACCCATCATCAGCCACCCTCCACGGGGGTCTACGCAGACCGTGCGTGCCGACTGCACATGTGTGAACATGTCTCCCTGTAGACAGTGTAGCATAAACAAGAACCACATACACCGTGTTGGCGTATACACAGCCTTTACTTTTAAATGTCACTCAGAGTGACATGCAGTTGTGCTCGTTTAACGTGAGTTCAACAGTACAGCCAAGTGAACACAATCAGTGGCAAGGAAAATTATGACCTAAAAACAGCAACATATGGAAGCAATTGTAGCCAAAATTGTCATTTAAATTTTTTTTTATCAATAAGAAGATTAAATCAGTTGGAAGAACATGTGATTGGACGTTTTATTCGTATCGCCCATTCCTACAGGAAAGTACAATTTAAACCAACCTACTTATTTTTTGTAATCTGGGCCGTTTTAAGTAATAATAATGAAAGAAAATCAAAATAAACAATGGCGATGAACTTACCATAGAGCCAGCAAGGAACTCTGAGTAAATAAGCATTAAGAGGATGATGACACGCCCACTAAGCAGGACAGAGGCAGACCGAGAGAGAGAGAGAGAGAGAGAGAGAGAGAGAGAAGGATCCCAGTTTACAGGAATAAAACACTGAAATGAATGAAGCATGAAGCACTTCATGGGGAATTGACTTTTTTTTAAGAGTCTTTTTAAACTTCACCTTCCATCCAGCAGCTCCTAAGATGGACGACAGTGAGGTCACTCTGTCACCTGGGCTCAGACACTGACCAAACACTGGCTCTCAGGCTGAATAATGGGCTGTCACTAACCCCTGACCTCAGCTCAGAGTCTAAGGTGTCAGATCGATATCAGCCGAGCACGGTGAGCCGCTCCCCTGACGGGAGGCATCCTGGGATGTACGGCCGCTCTCAGAGGTTGCACGCTGGCTGTGTGCTTTGCAGGAGCGCCCACATTAAGTTAAATTAAATAATCATTGATTCACTATATGTGCGTATTCAGTGATCTGTAGCGTCATGCAGATTGTTCCTCAGCACACATGTCTAGCAGGTGTTAATGGGACATATTTTAGTTGGGTTATTTTAACAGGACCTGCTCTGGGCCTCCTGGAGTTATGTGGCATTAGGGGTGGTAGAGGAGGTACGTGTGTGTCCCTGTGTCTGGGTCAGACATATATGTGCGCCTGCATGTGTATGAACACTGTGTGTTTGTCAAAAGCGCAGATTTTGTGGTGTTGCTGTAAACTGCCGTCATGGCAACCTGCACAACCATCTTTGGCACAGAGGGGGTTTATGAGTCGCTCTGTCGGCCCCTTGGGGTTTTACACTGACTGAATGACGGAGCCCTGCTGTGTGTGTGTGTGTGCTGACTGACATTAACCCCATGCTGCTGTTGCTGCTTTGACCTCATTGACACCAGAATAGCGTTGTCAGTAATTAACCTGCCTCATCCATGTAAGACAGAAGGAGAACCTCTTGTCTCGGTCAGTCAGAAATATTCATCTTAAAGGGTCAGGTCACTCAAATCAAGTTTGATTGCTAGGTTTTTGTGGAAAAATACACTGTTTTCAGCTGATAATATTAAACCAGTGTGAATCACATTTTATAGTCGTAAAGTGAGTCCGTTTTTCCATCCACTGTTGTTAGTCTGAGCTTAGATGTCAGTTAAAGTGAAGGATCGGGATAGGAGAAAGATACCTTTAATACGGTATGGTGAATAATAAAGTTTTCAAATAAAAAATGAATGACACACACTCCACTGATTTTACACATGGGGATCAGTTCACTTGTTAGTGATTCTCAACCTGTGAAAACAGTTGTATATTGTCTTCTGTGGCTGTGGAGGAGCTGCCCCAAGTCTGGGAGAATAGACCTGATGATGTCATAGTGAGGTCATCAGGGTCATCTTGGACTCGTCTTGCAAACTTTCTAGAAAGAATCTTTTCTATTAACTGGGAGCGTTGAGTTTGAAGTGGGCACTTGCAGAGACATTATTTGGTTGCATTATGGGAAATGTAGGATCCAGTGCTTTTATAGGTTGAGTGATCCTAGGGACTAAAAAGTCAGGATATCTGGCCCTCTGCTGCTTCAATTTTGACCGCTCTTTTTTGAATATGCTTCTTTTGAGTCCCCTAACTTTATGGAAGTACAATACCTAATTGTTTGCGTAGCCCTTTAAATGCTTTTCTTTTTTCTTTTCTAGTTTGCTAAAATTTGCTTACATTGTTCTCTTCAGTAAACTTTATTATTTGGAAGTTGGGGACCTTACCTTGAGTGCTTGTGTCTAGACAACATTTGAGAGTGTTGGCATCTTTAAAAAAAAAGAAAAATAAAGTTTTAAACATTGTTACATTTAGTTAGTAAAGTAGTAAGTAAGTAAAGGTATTGAAAAAAATATAGTTTTGGTTTCAGCATCTGTTTTTTTTGCACAGCACGTACTGCCACACAACAGGGCCTCATTTACAAACAGACAGACATCAGAATATACATGAAGCTTTACATAAGACATTCTCTGTCTGTGCGCACTCACTTAGCCTGGCACACACAGTGGCTGCAGCTGCGTTGAAGGACGAGTTAGCGATTGGCACAGTCAGGACCACCAGGATCCATAAACAGACCGTCCCGCGTCTCATTCTTCCTGTCTGCTTCCACTCTCTCTCTCCGGCCTCTGTTTTATTTTTTAACTATCCGAGGTGCCTTCCCACAAGCAGCAATGTGTTTTCAATCTGAGGCCAATTATTCACCTCCTCTGGTTGTGTTCCCAGCAGGGAAAAAACCGAAACAGAGAACTGTCTATACTTTACAGGCTCCATTTTTCCCATCTCTCCGCTGTCAACGCCCAGTCGGACTGAGCCCCCTGGCAGACACATTATGTGCTTAAATACATTCTGTATGTGTGTGTGTGTGTGTGTGTGTGTGTTTGTGAGTCCACGGACAGATGTGTGTATATAATTAGACAACTAAGTAATAATGGCTTTAACGTCCCAGCGGCGAAAACGCTATGAATGATGGGACAGGTGGAAGGAGGGGGATCGAGACCTCCCAACCCTGAGGGCAACAGGATGGACAGACCCCATCTGGTGACATCACATCACATGACCTGATTACCCCTTTTTGGCCCCATAAACAGTTCCCCCTAGAGGCTGTAACCAGGAAGTACATGTTTCCATGATGTGTTGTTTAAGAAGACAGTTAGTACACATCGGTTTGTGGAGGAGGAAATTGAGGGACTTGATATAGAATCAGCGTGAGGTCTGTGGTTTGTGTCTTTCAGTGCAGACATTATCTCTGCGAGTGTGTGTGTGTGTGTGTGTGTTAAGACAGGAGCTTCATGTGTTCCTGTGGGCTGAAAGCATCTCCCCTTTGTGGACTAACCCTGGGAAGCTGCCCCCTGTCTGACCCAACTGTGTTCATGGGGAAAACAACAGGAGGGCTTTATCCTCTCCTCCTCCTTCTCCCTTCTTCTTTCTTCTTCCCTCTATGTTCTTCTCCTTCCATCTTTCTTTTTGCTCCTCTTCCCACTTCTTCTCTCTTCTTTCCTCTCTCTTTTCCTCCTTCCTCCTCTTCTTGTTGTCCTTTTCTTCTTTTCGTTGGTCTTTTCCTCCAATATTGTCCCTCCTCCATTTTTCTTCTCTTCTCCTCTCTTCCTTTTTTACCTACTTTTACCATCTTGACACCTACTTTCTTCCTTTCCTCTCCCTTCTACTCCCTTCTCTTCATTCCTCTTCTCCTCTTCTTCCCCATTATTTTACTCTCTCGTCTTCTACATCCCTCTCTATTCTCCTTTTTGTGTGCTCCTCCTCTTTTTCTGTACCCTCTTCTACTATTCTGTGTTCTGCACTCTTTCTCTTAACTTCTGTTTTCATCATTTGGCTTCTCTCCTCAGCTAACTTCCTCTATTCTTCTCTTCTCTCTCTCTGCTCCTCACCCCTCTCTCTTTTACTCTACTCTCCTGTTCACTCTGTTGTCTTCTCTCTTTTCTCCCTCCTAATTGCTTCTATTATCTTCTATGTATCCCTCTTCTCTGTTGTCCCTTGTAATTCTCATTCTCTCTCCAGTCTTTGGCTCCTAGAAAGAACATGAACCGAGGTCACATCCTCTGCAGAATGTAAATCCTCCCACTGTTTGTTAATACCACCAGATTTCCAGACAAAATACAGTTTCAAATTTAGCTAAATATTTTGGGATAATTCCACTCTTTTCTGTTTTGGAAATATATAAATTGACTATTTAAATGCCCACAACATATTGGAAAAAATGTCTGCACACAGCTAAATGTGAAGCAACTTCACTTCATCAAGTACCTCATGTGTGAAGGATTTCTCTTTTTTAAATTTTCATTCATGCCAACAAATAATAAAAAAGGAACACATAAAGAATTCATTATTTCTAAACCAAACAACAAACGTTTTCCAGACAAAATGTAGAGGACTTTTTAAAATACAACCATAACACTGTATGTATGGCTCTGCAATTTCATAATACTTTCCTTGGAAGTTGCCTGTAAAGAGCAAATAGAGAAAAAGTTCTCATACAGATATTTTTGTTTATTTAGTTATAAGCACTTGTTGATAACCTGAATTTTAGGATATCTTTGGGAACTTTAAGGGGGGACTTCCCCCTACTTCCCTCACTGCCTTTCACTTTTACACCCTCTTCTCTTTTACATTCTTCTCTTCCTCTCCTGTTTCCTGTCACTTTTTCTTCTACTCACTCCCACTCTCTCTTCCCTTCTCTTCCCATTGGCTCCCTTCTTTCCCTTTGTCTGTTTCTCTCCATACTGGCTCCGCCATACCTTACCTGTGCCAGGCCACAGAGTGACAATAACACAACAGAAGGGGATAAAGAAAGCAAACAAGCAGGGGAGCTCACTGAAAAGAGGGATTATCTGTAGATGCGTGCTTTGTCAAGAACTCCAGTTACTGATTCATTGATAAGCCCCTCCAACTGGCCGCGAGTAACTCAGCCAATCAGGGATCATTAATCCCCAAGACAAATGGATTTAGGATTTAGGTGCTTTTATTTTCTTAATGGCTCATTATGACACATTTATAACTGACACTGAACTGCTGAACCGTGCTGGGGGTTTTTTGTTTTTTTTGTTTTTTGACAAGGTTCTGATTCTTCTTTGGCCTCCTGCTATCAAAACCTCCAAACCCTCAATCAGCCTTCACCACACCCTGCTGCTCAGAACAACGGCAAAAAGGAAAACACAACTGTTGAAATTGCCTCGATCAGCCCTGTGAAGGCTTAATGACTCACTAAATAGCCTATAACAACAAAGCCATTTAGAAAAACAGATGAATAAATCTTGCTGGTAATGAAAACAAAGAAACCCTCATGCTGAAGTTTGTGAGTACTGCTGAAGGTTTATAGCTCTGTAAATAAATTACCCTTTTTTTTGTCACACTAGTCCAGCCCATGGAGGGGTGGTGACGGATGTTCTCGGAGTCTCAGGGTAAAGACGGTATAGATCAGAGTGAAGATCAGCAGGAGAAAGTCTCTGGCCAGCCTCCTCCAAAGAAGAAACCAAAAGACATTGAGAGATGAAATGTCATCTATTGGAGCACATCTTGAGTCAGGCTGTGTCTTTATGGCTCTGCGTCTTATCAATATTTCATCTCTGCCACTCAAAAACCTCCTTATAGCCTCCATCTGGCAAACATCTGGATCATCTGTTGGCTCTCTTGCTTCTCTCACAGCATTTTATTTTATCGTCTTCTGTAATAAACACCTACAGTCCGTAGTTCAGCTTTTAGTTGTACACAGCCTCTTTGCTGCATATGCTTGGCCACATTTGACCCTGTTCAGAACTGCAATCCAGATCCATCTGTGGTAATGTGATCAAAAAGGATAGCAAAATAAAAAGGCTGATAACCCAAGCTACATTTGCAGGAAGACAGGGCTGGACGTTGTTTCCTAGGCTGTTGCTAAGCGGGAGCATTGGGGCGCAGTGCCCTCCCATGGCACAGTATTTTGTATAGTGTGTAAAGTATAGTATAGTCAGACTGCCATTCCAGCATGACCTAAAATCCAATGCAGCTTTCAGCAAATTGTAGCTTTAAAAGTTTGGTCCTGTCAGGAAATGTACTTTAGTCATCAAGATAACTAAACTGACAGCATTGGCTAAATCACAAATGAATTGTGTGCATGAATTGGTTTTGTAAGAAAGACACATTTCATAATGCAACAGGTGCAGCAGCCCTTTAATTCATTTATTTATCCCCAAAACATCAACCAAGTAAAATAATGCACTGAGCATTGATTAGTCATGAATGTATTGGTTTCTGTGGACAAGTGAAATCCAATCAGAAGTGGCCACTGGAGACTGATTTTGATGTGCTTGTTGATGCCAGGAGTAAACGCTCCACTCCAGACCCAACCAGGTATCTGAATACAATCCAGCTCTGAAGTGAACAGGGTCTTTATCACTTTCACAAACTTTTTCCCACCTAACCCTCACAAAGACACTAGTTAGAAACTCTCTAATCCTGACTAATCTTAGCTGTTCCTCTGGGTCCGGTTTGATTGACAGCCACTGACACATGCGAGGTTGAAGCAAACTTTTAAGGCTTTGTAAAGACACATGAGGACAAAGCATGCTATCCCACAGGGCCTCCGGCTGAGGACATGATACTGTGGAGCCGGTTGACCCCTGGTAGTCATAATATCAGCGAGCAGCTCTGAAACTGAGGCTAAGGGAGGCCATGCTGTGCCTGCCTGGAGCCAATGCGCTCAGCTGGTGCTGGAGGGGAAAAAAACTGGGGAGAGAAAACAAGGGCTTTGGTTTCACATCTGACCAGACTATAATTAGAGAGAGAAAAAGATTAGAATATGGCTGCTGATGCCACAAGACACCCACACATCCCGCTATCATGCATACACACACACACACACATCCGCTCATTTGTTGCCCCTGCAAACCCAGTAGGACGGCTACTAATCCTGCAGCACATTTACAATCTGTGTAACGACAACCTGATACCCCCAGCAGGCCACGGCGAGCACACACCTCCCTTTATGCTATCTCACGCCTCCCAAAGCCCCATCATGTACGTGTCAGCGGTAACAGCTGCGTCTCAGCTCCCTCCCTCCCTGTCTCACCTGGCCTCAGATCAGCTGACTGGTGCTCCCGTTCCCTTGGCGAGGAGCAAGAGTAGGCGTAATGTCTGATTCATGGACAGCGAGGCCCGGTGAAACGTCAGGCTAAACTGACGAGTTCACCCGTATCGGATCATCAGCCTGCTGCATGCTTCAACACGGTCTCTGGCCTGTCTCCCCCTACAGCCCTCGCTGTGTCAATGAACAGAGGTGGAGTATTGAAGACATCCGCAGTATGTCAGTGATACTGAACCGCGGGCCATTAGCAGCTATAGAGACACAACCAGCCGGCTGTCCAAGCCTAATCTGTCTCTTGCTAAAAGCCTCAGAAATGCAACCTTATACGTCGCCTATGGGAATATGTGTTTCCAATCACTCTCCTCAGGAATGAATACCTGGCATATCTCGCCGTTGCACTGTTTCCCCCCTTTCTCCTGTCCACTCGGTTTACAGCAAACACCAGGCGAAAAATCTCGGGGCTGTTTCAAGGCGAAGCTTGAGAACAGGCCTCATTTTCCCAGACTTGGAGATTCCACAAGGGGCTCCTACATCAAGCTGTCATATTGGGCTAATGAAAATCTCATTCTACAGAGGGATCCTCTTAAAGCTGCTAAAGGCACATGCTAACCAGGGGATTAGCCCTGTAACGCTAGGGGACTTTAATTTCAGCACCAGCATAAGTCATAGCTGCTGAGCACTAACATTGATATATGGCTTAGGACTGACTAGTGTGCGTCGTAAGGGGTTTGCACCGGGGCGGGTGTGTTGCAGGGGGATTCGGGTGAGTCTCACAAGAGACTCGGGATGATCAAGACTGACATGATGAGATTCTGTAAACAACACCGGAGGAGCCATAGCCTGGATGTGTCTTTCACAGTCCGGCCTCAGTTTCAGAGCACATATGGTAACTTTTTTCTTCCGCTGTGGCCTCGCTAAGATACCTAAAGTATCTTCTCTTGTCATCAGGTGTTGGATAAATCTTTGGAGAATGCATCATGAAGGAGCATGATGGCGAGAGACTCCCCAAACAAATCAATGAGTTACTGTCTTTCCATCCACGCTGCTACTAGTGTGCCCTTGAGCAAAACACTGCTTCAGGGGATCTAAATGTTAAATGTGGAGATAAAACAAAGCTGGCTGCTTCAGAGAGAGCGTGCATACTCAGCACATTTTCATTTGGTAAATAAAGGTCAAGATCAGCGATCACATGATGCTCCTGTGGGAATTACCCTTGCATGTAAACACGCAGGACCATCACCTCACCGATAATAGATTAATCTTGTTAGTATTATTGCTGACATGCAAAAAACTGCCCTCACTGTGGATTATAAACACAGTTAAATTCAGCCATGTAAGCATAAGTGCTCACATGTTTCTTTGGTGTGAATGAGAACTATTCTGTAGATTTCAGAGGTGTAGACTTGGAATTTGGACTCTGCATTGGGTGTATCCTTGAGGTCTAAAAAATGTGTATACCTCTCCTCCCTCAACACGTTTTTTGGATAATTTTGAAACCTGCGCTTGTCCTTGCTAGGGGTCTTCCACTTTCCTGCCTTTTCCTTCCTGCCTACCTGTCAGTCAGTAGAACATGCATTGCAACACCTGCATGCTTGTGTGCAAAACAATACAGGGACCCACACATACAGCGCTACTAGTTGACAAAAACTCCATAGGGTACCTTTAAGTGACCAAAGTAAGGGCTTCAAATTTGACTTACTTGAGACTCTCTTAAGAAATGAATCTTTCTGCTTTCAAGTTTGACCTTGTAAGAACAATTAAAAAAAAACTTACTTATAATTTTTCTTATGAAGATTTGTCAATCATATATTCACATTTCCCCATTGTCTCACTCTCTTCTCCAGGTTTTACCGGGGTGATTACCACATCGATGTCTGCATCAATGACTACCTTGACGTCTACTGTCCGCACTACATGGGCCTAGTCTCTGACGATAGGGCAGAGCGCTACATCCTCTACATGGTGAACTACGATGGCTACAGCTCCTGTGACCACACCGCCAAGGGCTTCAAGCGCTGGGAGTGCAACAGGCCTCTGTCGCCTAATGGACCACTGAAGTTTTCCGAGAAGTTCCAGCTCTTTACTCCCTTCTCCTTGGGCTTCGAGTTCCGCCCTGGCAGAGAGTATTACTATATCTGTGAGTATGCTCTTATTTGCAGAAATTCTTGTACTTTGTATACAGACAGAAATCAGATAGTTACTGATTTAAATGCACATTTTGCCATAAAGTTCTATTACAGCTGCTTGTGTTTAAACAACATTTATCATCTGACAACTCTGGCTTCTTTAGTTAAATGAAAAAATGTTTTTGGAGAAAGTCATTGTCAAATATCTCAAAGTGAGGCGCCCAGAAAGTATTGTGGTATCAGCACTGAAACCCAGGTATTGTGTCAGCACTTAAATAAAAAGATTTACATTTATTAACATTGAGTCACATCAGAAGATCAGTTTCATCTTGGAATGTTGCAAAAAGACAGCAGCAATGTTCGGGTTTTGTTTTGCAAGTCCTTGGAAGGAGGGCCAAGCCAAAATACAAGCCAGAGGGAGCAAAACTTACTCTACTGTTCTCAACTGAGGTCTCGTCTGAAGTGTCTTTTGTTGCTGGCTGGCTGAGCTAAGCTTTCTCCTCCCTGTGAGAAGACACAGGAAAACAAACAGCTGGGAAGTCATGTTTTCATAAGTGAAGTCAGTGCCCTGCAGGGGCAGAAGAGAAGGGCTAAATGAGATACTGTGTGCTCCATGGTAGATTTTCGGTATTTATCTGACATCGGTCAGAGAAGCTTCACACATAACAGAAACCAATAGTAAGGAGTGTAAGAGTCAGTGAAAAGAAAACACAATCTTGGCATTGCAACAAAGCACATAATAAAGATATCCAATCCAAGGAGATTGGTGAGTGGGTTGGGGAAGTATTGGGAAAGTTTTTTTCTCCATAGACCCAGAGCAGGTGTTTCAGAAAGCTGCCTAAAAACTCTGATACATTAAAAAAAGATGCACAGTTTGACTCATCATCATCTTCATTGATTTCCCCTTAAATTCCATCTTGACACATTTTGTATCTTTGAAAACTTTGCGACCTCCACTAGAAGCTAAAAATTAGGTTCTGTGTGTTTGTAATGAAGATTGAGATCACAACAACATTAGACAACAATAGAATGTTTCCTCTTACGAGAAGTGCCATCTGGATTGTTTTTGTGTGAGATGCTGAGTTTTGGAGATATCAGCCGTAGAGATGTCTGCCTTCTCTCAAATATAATGGAACCAGATGGCACTCAGCCTGTGGCACTCAAAGTGCCAAAAAATTACATTTGAAAATCTCAACAGCAATGTCTATTTTCCAGATATCATGACCCGGTTACCCATGATAATCCACAGACCATGTTGTAAGCAGTTTCACAGGGTAATTATTTTGTTTTCTACCAAACTACAGCCGCCAACCATAGCTGAACGTTAGCAATCTCAGTGAGCTAGCAAACATTACAAAATACAGATTTTTGATTTTGGGGTGAACTGTTCCTTTAAGTGGTTAAGTAAAATATCAGTCAATGGACCTAACACTCTCCTCACGTCAATGTGGTCTTTGTCTCACTGATCTTGGGTGATGCACTGGGAAGAACATTAGCATTGTCCTCATGCAACTTGAACCAAATCTAAATCTGTATTTTTGTTGCAGTTTTGTATTGTGATTTATTACCCGTCTCCAAAGGTTTTTGTTGGATTTCTGTGTCCATTGGCTAGTCTACCCGACTCCGTTGCATAAATGTGACTGTATTGTTTGGGGAAATTGTGGTCTAACTGTTAGCCGTGCCAGAGAATTGTTGATGTTGTTGCAATTCCTTGGATGTTGATAAGAAAAATCATAGATTGCCTAATTCTGCTTCATTTGTTCAGTTGGCTCTGGTTGATGTGAAAATGAGTGAAGACCATGTTCTTGTATTCTTTGATGATGATTGATCATCCAGAGAGAGAGAGAGAGAAAGGCTGAGAGACAGTCCATATGGCTTCGAGCAGTTTCAGGCCATATGGACTATCTCTCACTGACTCAGATTCATGACTCATCCATCAGATCCTTGTTCACTAAAGACACTTTTCCCCCTCTAAGAACACAGGATCTGAGCACGGGATGAAATAACAAAAGACAGAGACATAAAATACCAAGGCCTTATAGTCAGTATTTCACATAACACCGATATTTGTCCTCACATTGTATAAAGTGGTATAGTTGGAAAGAAGAGCTGGAATTATGTATACCAATAAATTCTCATTTGAATGGTAATCTCTGTGTTCCTCCACTTAGAAAGACTTGGTTCACCTGTTTGGTGTGATGAATAGAAAAGTTTTGGGCTAAAAACAAAACTATTAGCTAAAATAGGCTAAAATGCTCCAGAACTGAGTGGAATAGCACAGCAACTCTTTCACATTACACATAGTAATTTGATCCACTGTTAAAACGGCAATATTGATTAGTGCGGCTTTAAGTTACTGAATCAGGTTTCTACACAATGTAATCCTTAGCTTTAGCTCGCTGTGTACCAACAGCAAATTATAGTGCGTTCCATTTACCCCGGAAGTCTGAAGTTGGAGCTGGGAATGACATTACACCCAAGTTGACAACGTTCCAGTACAAGTCAGAAAACCAAGCTCCTGCCAGGTTAGCCATGAGTCATTGTTAGCAATACCAGTTGTCCACAGACAGGTAATGTGTGTACGACTAAGTTAAAGTAATACAAAAGACAGAAGGAGCTGCTATGTTGGATTTTGAGGTTGAGTGAGATTCTTCTGACTTTCCTAGTTGGAAATCCAACTTCAGGGGGGCATTGCAGTTTGAATTTCTGACTGGGAACTTTCGTCTTACCAGTTCAAATGGAATGCACCATTAGTAAGGGTGATTTAATTTTCTGTACCGAAAAAGTTTTTGTCCACAGGCTTGTACTTTTTGACTTTTTTATCAAAGAACTTGATATTTTCTAATGCAGTTGCTTATCTTTTGTACTCGCAAACCTCAAGGTGCTTCGACTGTCAGTCAGCTAACATTGTCTCTGCATAAAAACAGGACTATTACTTCTTGAGCCTCCAAATGTGTAGGAAAGACTTTTTTTTATCATTGAAAGCTTACAGTATATCATCATGTATTCTCTCAAAGACTTTCTCGGAGCCTTGAAACTTATATTGGCGTCAGTGAGAAAAGAAGTATTGCTGTCACACATGAAAAACATATTTTTTCAGATGGATCCTTGTTTTTTTCCCAGCAGCATCATCCAGAAATGCCGGTTGCATTACAGTAAACTATGTTTTATCAGCTGCTGGTATCAGTGTCAAATTGCATGTTGACTGTGTCTTGCTCTAACAAAGCCCAACAATAGCTGATAGTTAATACCAGTGTTGTACATATAATATGGTTTGGGAATCTGTTAAGTGGTCATGTAAATGACACATTGAAGGGGGGCTCATGTCTTCTTGTCTCAGTGAAGACAGATACTCCTTTGTCTTCCTCCGTGGTGATCGTCAGTTGCCCCAGGCAGGGTGGAAGAGGGGGTGGGGCCACGTCAAATAGATGACACCTGCAGTTGGCTAAGGCCGTGCCCGTCTGGCAGGCAGACAAACACCCGGAGGAAAGCTGCCCTGGTGAGATCAGTATTGCGGCTGGTCCTAGAAGGTCAAAGGTCACCAAAATGACGATGAGGTCTGTGCTGTGAGCTTCTCATGGCCTCAGAGGGCGGCATGTTTTTCTAATAGAGCCTCAGTGGAGCGGGGAAAGCCTGATCCTAATCTCAGGGGATAGAAATCCAATTTTCAGAGGAGACAGTTGAGAGTCTGGCTCTCCCTGTGTGAGAGAGATGACTGTCTCCCTGTAAAGCCCTCGCGCTTCAAACGCCCGGGTCCCGCTCCATACAGCCAGCGCAGATCTACATCGATAATGACATGAACCCCGCCAGCCCAGTGCCCCGACAGTTTCCCTTTAGCTTCTCGCAGCTGAAGCAAAGACAAAAGGCTTTGTTTCCCCAAGATAAACCTATGATCACAAGAAAAACATCTGATCCCGCAGTATTTATATCAGGATCTGTCTAATTCACCTCACAGTCACACCAAAGCCTGGCCTCACACGGTATCCCAGCCTGTTTAGTGATCTGTGATATGTGCTGCCAGTCCCGAATGTGCGATGGTGACGATCATGAGTCCCGCAGCACATGACTGAACATGTAACATGTGCCTGAGCGTGTGACCGGCTGGTTATACCGTCGTCCCGTTGTCATGGTGAGGCGGCGGCCGGATGACCTGACTAACGCTGGGTCTAGAGTTGCAGGCAGAGCTGGAGTTACAGTCATGGTGAAGCACGGCTGTGTTGCTCGAGGATAGAAAACCCAGACTCTGACCTCAGTGGCAGACATGAGAGAGAGGAGGAGAGACAGTTGGGTAATTGTGTGTGTGTTGGAATCTGTGAAGGGATGGCGGTATGGGGGGGAGAAAGAGGGTGAGAAAGTGAGATGAGAGAAAGACAGTGTGACGCGGTGTCAGAGAAAGATAAAGAATGAGAGTGGGAAATGGTAGAAAGAGACAGAACATCGGAGAGGTCACCTGACAAATAATCCCAAACAACTGAAGTGAAATCAAAGCAATAATAAGACGTCCGTTAGAGATAATGCAGTAACAACCCGGGGTGCATTGTCCTGCTTATGCCATGGTTACTTACCAAAGGAACACAAGAGCGGCTGTGTGTTTTTTTTTCCTGTTACAGTGGTTTCATAGTTTTAATTTGGCCTTTTTACAGTTCAAAAACAACTGCAGCTACTGTTAATGCGATATATCTCTTTTTGCAGCACAGACTTCTGTGGATGTTCAGTGCTGGTTGAGTGTTAGGAGCAATATATTTCAAAAATATATTGAGAACAGCTTGTTACAGTGCTAATAACTGCTATTTCAATATGTTGCCATCTAAAATATGATATCAGTTTAAACTATGTGTTACCTGTGAGTTAATTGCAATGCGGTGTGAGGCATATGTATTGTTGCTATGGTTACCTGCAGTTTAATATTATCTTGCTCACTGATTTAGTGAAGAGAAATTCCCTGTTTGCTGTGGGGGAAAAAATCTACAGTACTAGTCGTTGGAAAAAAAACAATTAGTGCTGAAATGACTGACCAATTCGTATATTAATCAAAAGACAGAAAATGTATAAACTATTAGGTATTTATAAAACCAAAATTCCAAACTTCATTAGCTGGTTCCATATTTTGAAATGTGAGAAATTGCTGCTTTTCTCGGTTTTATCTTATTGTAAATGGTGTCACAAATCATGTGCCCCTTCAAATCAGATTTTCAATGAGCACACAGGAACTTTCCACTTTCAGCAGATGAATGTAAAAACATCCTTCTAGTGTCGAATTCTGCTCAAACATCCAACAGTAGGAACAAGAAGAGAAAGAGATTTCTGAGTGGAGGGGGGACTGCTCATTTTGTCTGACCAATGGACCATGAGCCAATAATATTTAAAGACGTCACCCTCGGGCTTGGGAACTTGTGACATTTTTTGCTACTTTCTGACATTTTGTAGACCAGACTAATTGGAAGTTGCAGCCCTAATCGGAATAATTTCATAAGATCAATAAAATGTCCTAGACGGGGAGCTTGGGACAATGGTTTCTTTCATTTGTCCTATAATGTGTCTCGATATATCTGTCCGTCAAGTCTTTCGTGCGAGACTGCAGAAGAACTGTTTTTATAGGACTCAAACAAAGAAGCGAGAGATAACAGCAGCCAGGGAAACAGAGACAGAAGGAGCATGAGAAGCATAAAGAAAGAGAAAGACTGGTCTTTGGCCAGTCGAGTTCAGAGACAGAAACTGAGACAGTGAGTTCTCCCGTCTGTTCCAGCCACCGCCAGGGTGTGAGGTAAGTTACTCGATACCCGCTGACACAGACAGAAGCAGCGTGATTGACACCGGTTCTCTGTCATTTATTTCCTCCCTCTGCTGCTTCACTTGCAATATTCCTCTCAGGGTGAACTTTTAGGGATGATTTTTATCTCCTCTCACAGCCGCGCGGTATCTGATAAAGTACCTTTTGAAATAAGAACCAGTCATTTGCGACAGTGGAAACACTGACATGGTTTACTTTTATCAGGAATTCACTGCTGAGCCAGAATCCATCACATGGAGCGTCTGGGCGAAAGGATAGAAGAGTGTCTGAGGACAAACTATGGGCACGTCTGTGCACAGATGCACATACTCGAGAAACCACGTACATGCATGCATGCATACCCAGCGACACACGCCCATGAATATCCAAACACACTCAAGGTTGTGTGTGTGTGTGTTTCAGGGGAGAATATGAGTAGGTCAGAGTACCGAGTCAGATAAAGAGAAAGAGAGAAAATCTATTGTGGGATGAACATAAGGCCAGACAAAACATGGAAAGATTCTTGACAAAAGTGCAGACAGAAGTTGAAGTCATTCGTCACAGCTGGAGACACCCTCAGCGCTCTATTAGCTACTTGGTCCCCAGCACTAGTTGAAAACAAATTAGATTTGGTAGCTCTGCAAAACAATCACACCAACTACAGAAAAAAAGTTTTGTTTTTAATGATTGCCTTTCACAATCAGAAAACAGAGGAAATGAGATTTTGTAGGTGAGCATAACAGCATGACACACATCTGCAGAAACGGCTGCCCCTGGCCAAATTAGACTTGGAAATATGAGGGTGACATTGAGTTGTTTCGTATCATAAAATATGGAGCACGTTTCACATCAGGATGAGAGGGAAGTTCAGGAAACGAGGTAAAGCTCTTCAGACTGTATTTAAAGGGATACGGTGGAGTACCTCTGATGAAGAAACAATCGACCTTGTCAGATTGTTCGTTTCTACTGCTTAGCCGATATTTATGAACGGAGGGGGATTTTAGAGTGAAGGTCAGGTGAAGCTGTGAATAATGGAGAATGGTGAGTGGGTTTGTATTAGCAGGAGCACAAAACTTGTGTTGGAATCAAACTGCATGATTCTTTGGTGATGTAGATTAGGTGATCATGGAGTCAGAGGTTCTTGCGGTGAATTTCTGGTTGGTCGAGGTCCAACATGTAATGAGCCAGGCTTCAAGACTTGCATTACAAACATACTGTAGTTAACTGGTAAGGAGGGGCCAGCTAGGGGCCCGCTTTAGAAGCTGAAGTTTCAAGTTTTTTCCCACACTGTAAAACCAGATAAGTTGACATTGATTATATCCAAAATTAGAAAGTAAAAAAAACATTCTTTAGTGATTTTAAGTGACACTGACTTCATTTTTTCATTTTTATTTGTACTGTGAAATCAAAATACCTAGTAAAAAGTACTTAAAAAAGAATATTTTTGTAACTTTTAAAACTTAGTGTCACTTGAAATTACTAGTAAAAGCTGTTTCATCAAGAATCAGTTTAGTTTGTATTACTTGTAGGCTTATATCGCGTCTGATTCCGTCAGTATCTTCATTCAGTTCAAGTAATAAGAGACCTGAATTAACAATAAGTGTGATTCCGGATACTTACAGTATCTGAGTTTCAGTATTGATACCAAAAACCTTGAGAAATATAAACACATTTTTTGCAGAAGCCTTTATTAACACTTCTCAAATGTTAAATGTCTAAACACAAGAAATTCTGAAAAAGCAAAATGTAAAAGTTCACTTAAATAGGTATTTTTATTATTATTATTCCAATATTTCTGTTTGGCAGTTCAGTTAAACTTTGTCTTGCAGGTGTTTATAGTATCATACTGGTAACAAATTGCTAGAGAAGAATGGTTGTTTTATTGAGTTAAAATGTTCTGATGTTTTAAACCTTATTCCATGTGTTGAAACGTATACTTTTCTGTGTTTGGGTGAATCATTTCTCTTGTGTGCCTAGTTTGATTTAAAAATGTATACATTTAAAGCCATTTCCTTTGTTGTCTGTTTATAAAGAATAATATGGAAGTGAAGGCAATTTTGTCAAAAAAAAAGAAATTCTAATTTAATTGTTTTCTAACAAAACTGTTTTGTTTCCAGATGGATGACTCATGATGTGATTTTTGAGCAAAATATGACGTCTGCCCTTTTAAACCATAACCATGCAGTCCTAGATCTGATCAAGGAAGGCATTTTGAAATGGAAAAGCATAGGCAACGTGCATAAAGTGTTTTGTTCTTAACTCTGCGTGATGTCTCCACAGCCTCCATCACTGACGACAAGGGAAGACGGAGCTGCCTTCGACTCAAAGTCTTCGTCAGGCCTCAAAGTGAGTCACGGATTGTTGTGTCTACTCTGCCTGGTTTCCCATTCTGTTGTGCAACAGCTCGTGGTCAGCCTGTGGACGAGTGACGCTCGAGTTCTCTAATCTTCACATATCCTCTCTCTTCTTTGTTTTTCTAAGACAATTGTGTGAAAAGCTCTGGGAGCGTGCAGGAAGGGGTCGATTTTGAGGACAACAGTCACAACTCCCTAGAACCCAGAGGTTGGTGGAAATAAACAGTACATAATGTTTGAGTGTGTGCTTTAGAGGCAGAATTTACATTTCCCACAACTGCTACGTCTGCTGATAATATTTCTTTTTTTTCATTTCCTTAAAAAAAGTTTCATGAATATGTATTAAGGAGAGTTTAAGAACTGAAGAAAATGTGTTATTTGTTATTGTTATTAGTATATAATAAGGAACTTTTAACTGTAATTGTCATTTTTAAATGCAGACAAGAATAATGTATGAATTTTTGTGACATAGCAAGCTGGTACACGCATTTTTAGTAACTGATACATAAATAAGTTTACCTATTGCATGTCAATTGGGGTTAATATTGTAGGTTATTGGCAGGCGAGTTGTGTGTAAACGTTTGTATTTCTGTGTCTACATAGTGTTTGTTTTTGTTTAGAGTAAGTAGAATTTTGCTTGTACATCATGGCCGGATTAACAAGCTAGGGGGCCCCAGGTCAAAAACTAACTCTGGGCCCCTATTGGCCCCCATATCTGTGGTGATTTGACTAAAGTAATAATTCAACATTTTGGGAAATATACTTATTTATACTTTTTTGCTGAGAGTAAGATACCACTCTCATGTCTATGTGCTAAACATGAAGCTAGAACTAAGAAATGGTTAGCATAGCTTAGCATAAAGACTGAAAACCAGTCGAATTATCTTGGTTATTTCTCTTTTTTTAATTTATACAAAAAGTATTGTGGTTTTAAGGGGAACTCACTGCACCAAGCCAAGAAATAGTCCCACACATAACCTCCTGTAAATGCTTAGCTAACCATCTCCTGAGGCATAGCTTCATATTTAACAAAGAGATATGAAAGTGGTATTGATTTTCTCGTCTACCTTGCAGAAAGAAAGAGAATAAACATATGTTGTGTTTTGTGTAAACGTAACCATTCTTTCAATCAAAATGTTATTTAGGAATAAGCACTGTGTACTTTTTGACACAGGGGTCAGGGTTTGAATACATTGTATGAATATGTGAAGGGGGTTGCGTTGAAGCTAATAATGGGTTGCTCTTTAAGGCCCTTTTCAGTTCAGCTAATGCTCTGCTTTAGTGCTGCACATTCCCAAGCAAATTTACAGTAATTTAATTTACCACAAACCAACTGACACAACATGATGTCACCTTTGGGTGCCTGAAGATTTGGGGTCTGGGGGTAGGGGTCTTGTTGTATGTGTTGGTTCAATGGTTTAGACAGGAATAAATGACAGCGTGATCAGTCCTGCTTACAGTGTCTGATTTCCTAGTCATTTTAACACAGAGAAAAAGCACCACTTCCTGTCTTATGTTTGAGCTGCTTTGCTTGTGAATGACAACATTCATCTCTCTCCCTTCAGACGGCATCGGTCCTGAGTCACCAGAGCCGGCACGAAGGGATGTGAACTCGGTTGGTCGGTGCCAGACTTCAGTCCTCCTGCTCAGCTCCGCCCTCATACTCCTGGCTGCCATCTTGTCTTTATAGCGCCCAGTCTGAGGAATCCCCCTGGAATGGACTGTCCTGATTGGACCACAGGCCACCCTACCCTGCAACCCCTCCCCTCAAGGAGCACTTTTAAAAATAAAAATAAAAACACTGACAATCTCTCTAGGTGAAAAGAGAGAGGGAGGGACTTCAGCACCGAAGCCTTCACTGTTTTTTGACTTGCCAACGAGTGTGATTCTTGACTTTCTGGCGGGTGCTGATGGTGGAGGCACCCCGAGGTGAAAGAGTCTCTGACCTGTCCGCCTCGCTACCGTTCACAGTATGCAGATATTAAACATTTCTTTTCGTTAAAGACAAGCACACATACATTGCTTTTAAACATATACACACACAGAACACAGACGACACAATCAGTTCACTCTTTAGCTTGAATGGCAAAGAAGCACAGCAGGATCCCTCAAAAGTTTACAGACTTTTAACATTTTTTGTGTTCAGGAAAAACGTCACGTAACCCCCGACCTGTAACATGATTAAATCTCACGTCAAAGTGGAGGAGGTTTTGAAGAAGATCTGGCAGCCACACATCACATATGGGCCAACGGAAAGGAAAAAGTTGCTAAGAGACTGTTGCCAAGGGCGTGGGGGTAGGAGGTGGGCCTTTGAGTTAACCTTCCGCTCAGGTTAAAAAAAGGAATCTGATGCATCGTGTCAGACTGTGGAGGACCCTTGCTGAGAGTAAAAAAAAAAAAAAGTTAAAGAAGCCCTCATCTTTTAGTGTTTGGATAGGGGCGGTTTAATGATCGATTAATGTATTTGTTTTTTTTAATAAATCACGTAATTCAATTGTAGCAGCCAACACGGGTGTACAGTAAAATATTTCAGCAGAGCGTAGAAGTGGATTTTGCCAGGCAAAAATGTATTTTCCTATTTATTGTGAAGTCCTCGTGCTTTTTTCTGTTCTGGTTCAGTCTGTAAGTACAGTAGAAAGGCAATAAAAAACAACTACCCATTATGTTAGTTCATATTACACACAGTTTATTTGATACAATCATACAAAAACACTGAGTATAGTTTATGTATCTGCTTGGATTGATTGCTGATGATGCTTTTTTAATTGTTTTTAACAAAGTCCAAGAAGAAGTGGAAAAAAAAAAAAAAAGTCTGATGTGCTATCAGGGTGTAGAAGTCGTTGAATATTTGTGTTTCGAATTTGTCATTAAAAATGTCACAAATGTAGTTTTACTATTACACTATTGCTTTTGTGAATCACTGTCATAACACAGCTATTGTATATATAGAGGCAAATTTCCTACAAAGTTCAGGGATGTGTCCATGCTTAACATGAGGTAAAAGATGATTTTTGTTTTGTTTTTCTAAATCGGGGAAGGTTGCTCTTCCTCAAATAAAACAGCACAAGTTTTCTGTGGCTAAAGATGTTTCAGTGAGACAGTGACTGAGTTACAGAGCAGGTGGTGGTAGTGTGTGAGGGGCAAGGGGGTTGTGCGTGATTCTTTGATGTCGTTTAAAGTGGCGTCTGAACAGAAAATACACCGGGGGCACCCTTGTACCGGTTATTTCTGGAATGAAAAATCGACCACCCGGGGAGATGGAATAAACAGAGCGAGGTGTCCTGTTCTCTCGGGGCAAACTGAAACTCTACCAATGGACCTGAGAGGCGAAAGAGAAGGAGAGCAAGATGTGAAGCTTTGTAGTGCTCCTGCTGAGATCAATAGTGATGTTTTAAAGCAGGAACATGCGGTAAACATATCTTCTCCACTAGGCTTGTGCTGATTGGCGCAAATCAAAATCCACTATTGACGGTTGAAGAGACGATGGCCTTTTTTTTGTCAAAGAACAAAATCTAAACTTTGCTCTTTACTGTGCATTTACAGGATCAGCACAAGTGACTCTGCTCCTTAAGTCAAAGCAACACGTTTGCGTTCCCTTTTTCATCTTCTGACAAGTGCAATCTGATAAAAACCCGTCATTCTCCATTCTCCATATGCCTGCTCACCAAAGCTTTGCTCTGTGCACCGATGTCCACAGCATCCGCTGCCATTATAGCCGCTGTGTGTCCACTGGGTACGTGAGCCACACGATTTTGAAAACTCTTTCCCCCGTTCTGCTACCTTTGGCTACATTTTTGCCAGACTTACCTGTGTCGCTGAAGAGTGAAATTCACTTGTGAATGTATATAAATGCCTGTAATTAGTTTTTAATTATGCATTTCATTTGTTACTGACTTTGTCTAAAATACAGCAAAACTAGTTTTTCGTGTTTGTAACTATAGAGAGACCGAGAAACTGAGAGAAGAGACCTTTACCCATCTGCCGTTGGAGACCAGTGAATTATCTATCAGCGTTCTCTGGTAATGGTATAGTGTAACAGTACTATAAAATATAGACTGCCCAACCGTATTTTCCACCCATCACTCTCAGCAATACTGAAAAACACCTGAGTAGCAGCTTACTGTCGCAGTATGATGCAGTATTAGGGCCACTCATTAAAGACTGATATTAAAGTTGTCAATTTGAGCTAAAAGTTATAATGAGTCATAAGTTTGAGAATAAAGTGATGATTTAAACTAAGTAGTATTAGTAGAATATCTATATTACAAGAGAAAATGATAAAGAATAAAGAAAAAAGTTTTGATTTCAGAGGCAACTATGAGATTGAATCAGAATTTCAGATTAAAGTCGTAATTTTACAGGACTAAATATAAAAATAAATAAAGTAATTTTTGAAGAAAAGTCAAAATATGAGAATAAAGTATTTTACAAAAACCACAATGAGAGAAAAAGTTATATTACAGGAATAAAATTGTAATTTTGCGTGAAAAGTAACCTGAGTAATCTCGTTACAATAGTACAATTTTTCTTGAAATATTTTTATCCCCTTATCAGTGGCCCTAATATTCCATCATTGTGCAGACAGCTTGTTGTCAGAGAAGAAAAGTTACTCACTTAAAGGGCCACTCCCTCGATTAGTAGTGCACCTCTATAAAGTAAAATGAGTCACAAGAGACAACAAGTAACAGAGGACAGACACACTGACCTTTTACTCTCAACTACTAAGTTTAATACCCCATAATGCAACTCAGTTGTATCTTTTGTTAGACTGTTCCAGCCTAGTAAATGCCCATCTTTCAAACTCCGCACCACCAGTTTGTTACACACACTTCCTGTTATATATTTGTTGTCTTCAACCCAAGCTTAATGACATCATCAGGGTTACTTTATTTTTACAAAAAGGTTCCTCCTGTACCACAGAGGACATTATACAACATTTTTCACAGGCGGAGTAGTCCGCTATGTGATGAGTAAACTGAAGTTGATGTGAAATTGGTGCAGTGCCCCTTTAAATAGTAATTTATCATTTATAAGTGATCAACAGCATCAAATTACAGAGCCATACTGATATTTCTGTCCTTCAAATTAGTAACATCACCTTCACCCCTTAATACTCTTGTTTTACACTAATTACATTCAAATTGTGTTACATAATCTCAGATTACTGTTTCACAGACCTAAAGAATATTCACATATGTCAGTACGAAATATAAATGAAAATGTCATTAAATCTGAGCTGAGAGTGCCAGGGAGAAAAGAACTGAAGGCAATAACATAATAACATAGGTTTTGGTCCACAAGTGTATAATGTGAGGGAAGGAATTATTAATGTAAGGACATAAATTAAGTTTTTGAGGGTAGTTTCAGGGAGTAATTCTTAATTTGAGAGCACAAATGACTACTTTATTAAATCTTTTCCTCCTCACACCTACCAGCCTCCAACCACTTCAGTTCAGCCAACATTAAGAGTCCACTGTCACTGTAATCATCGCCTCCAGCCACGCCATGATGAGAAAAACCAATCAGTTAGTTGGTGGATACTGTGTATCCAGCAGTTAGTCTGTTGTAACATACAGTGTTAGATACTTTCTCTTTTTTCCACACCTCTTTTAAAGGGCGATTTAACTGACACATTAATGTTCTTAGCAAGAAAAAAGCTTCACTGTTTGATATGAAAAAATGCTTCGTTTCATTTTATATGTCTTTTATATGAAACAAAAAAATAATACAGGATTAATGTTGCACCCTCTGTCTGTAAATGTGTGCAAACATGGCACACAGTGAACATGCAGTGCAGTCGGGTTACAATCATGAATCAAAGGGCCTGAAGAAAGAACAGATGGATCTCCAAGAGCTAAAATATCTGTTTTCCCTGCCTTTTTTTCTCCCTCTCTCCCTCTCTTGTTCATTGTATTGTTGCATCAAAAGTGTCTTTAAAGGTGCAGGATGTTCTTTCTTTCTGTTCTGAATCTTCACCTCCAGCTGTTTTCAAACCGAGCTACGTTTAAGATCGGTGCGGTGCCGATGTTACGCGATTCAGGAGATGCAGTTGACTTATTGGTGTGCAGAAGCTCAATGTGCTTGTTTGTGGCAGCAGGAGAAAGTCTGTTTTCCACCTCGAACTTTGATGTTTCATGTTTTATTGAGCAAACTGCGCTACAAGGAGAGCAGATATTATATTCTAAGGACTTCTTCACCTCATTTTGGTACCATGTAGCCTGAAGCAAACGCCACTGTGTCCCTGCTTTGCAGTATGATCTCCATCCTCTGTATCTGAAAAAAAGGATGTGTGCTTTTGTCAGTGCATTTAGCATTGGAAAGGTTTTTGTTACTTTAGCCACAACTGTGCTTTTCCCCCCAAAAAAACTAGACATGGATGTGCCACAGAACTGCACATTTCTTTGAACATTGTAGTAACTGTACCTTGTGCCTATATGAGCCCCATCCTCTCCTGTACTCATCTT
>NW_023339774.1:3856787-3862096 GCF_004916995.1 Morone saxatilis | reverse complement strand
TCTATTCTAATGTCTGTTTCCTGCTCAATCCTTCACTAGAATTTTCTACAAAAAGGCCATTTCTTTGTAAATACACGTGTTGGAGCAGCTATGACTAACAAAAAAAAAAAAAAAGATTTAATAAATATTTCTTTGTCGTTGTAATTATCGTGTCTGTTTTTTTTATTAATCGTTATGCAAATGAGTGACAGTTTGTGAAATGGAAAGAACATCAAAAAGGCGTGAAGGCTTCGTCGGAGCAGCTCGATGTTTGTCTTGGTTGTCACTTGATGCATAATCGCACAGGCCGAGTCCGGGGGAAGTGGGAGAACAGCTGTTTCTCTATAATCTGGAGGTAATTCACAAGCTGAAAAAACAAGAAAAAAAAAAACAACAGCTCCAATTAATCTTGTGGGAATGTGCAGAGCTTCAGGGAGCTCTGCCAAGAAAACTCTGTCTCGCGCTGTCTTGAGCTCCTTGCCTCGCTCTACCTCTCCTGCTGTCTGCATCAAATCCTCACTTTCTGTCTCTCTCTTCCTCCCTTTGTCTCAGCACTGACTTTGCCACCTCTCCCCAACTTGCTGCAAAAACTTTAAGACATCCTATAATAGCAGTCAGACTGTTGTCACGAACACAATGGGACATTTCCAGGAAAAGGTCAAGAACACACGATTCTGTGGTCCAGAAGAACAACCTGTTTTATCAACAGTAATGATGCTGTGCAGCTAAGGTGTCTGAATCAAAGCTGGTGGAAATCTCACCTTTCTGCTTTGGATGGTTTGGAGCTGTGAATTCTCAGTGGTGGGAAAATCCTTTCCACTCTTTAAGTACTGCAGTGATGTTTGCACCTTCATAAAGCATAGAGTCACTAGAGACTGAATGACAAAATAATGGTCAAACTTGGCAAGAAAACATTTCCCATAATGCAACTTGAAATTATCATTCACTAAACCCTCTCTGACTGGGAAAATGTCTTTCAAAAGTCACACCCCAAGTCTTTCTGTTATAAAACTGTCCTAGACTACTCTGATGACATCATCATGGTTATTTCGTGGCTCCTCCACAGCAACAGAAAATAAGGGTTTTCACAGGTGGACTAGTAGTCCTCATAATGTGAAAACCGATGTTAATGTGTATAAATACAAGCAATAACACTGTAAAAATACCCAGTTTGTAGTAGAAGTTCTGCATTAGAAAGGCTGCTCAAGTAAAACAAAAGTACAAGCATAAGGGTGGCAGTGTGTCAGTCCAAAGGGGCCGGAGGGTCGCTGGTTCAAGTCCAACACAGAGCGTGGACTGATAGTTAGAGATGTGCTAGTTTCTCCTCCTGGGCACTGCTAAGGTGCCCTTGAGCAAGGCACAGAACCCCCAACTGCTCCAAGGAGGCCATTACAGGGCAGCTCATCGCTCCACCATCTCCCCACATGTGTATGCCTGTAAGCATGCTAAGCAATCATGTGTGCATGATTGGATTTCGGGCCTGTGTGTGTAAAAAAATAAAATGAAAAAATGAGAGAAAAAAATAATTTCCCCATTATTTATTTATTTCAATAAAGCCAATCTTCTTCTAAATACTGGAATAGAGTATTTACTTTAGGGTGAAAATGATCAAATGCAGACAGAAAGAAAAACACTTTCCCTCTGAGATGTAGTGGAGAAAAAACATGAGGGACATACTTCATAATTATTAAATTAATCAAATACTTCCTCAAAACTTAAAAAAGGTACTTAAGTTACTTTCTACCTCTGATCACGCGTCTGCTCTCAGAGGAACATGGAGTTGAGTATTTTTTTTCGCTGTGAACAATGAGCAATGGAAGGAGATGCTGCTATTGGGCACAGACTTCAGAGTCAGTGACCTTCTCTTCTTTTCCATAACCGCTGGTGACACCCAAGTCCACTGCCACCCTCAATCTTGGTCCTGAGGAGGCCATGTCTATTCTCAGACGGCCCTGTGGTCAGGTGCTAACTGAAGGACGCACTGCAGTTCACCCTCGCTCAGTACAACTGTGGTTCAAGAAGAGAAGCCTTAGTGGTTAGAGAGATTTAACTGCAAGCATAATGGGCCACTTCAGTCTCTTTCTGATTCACCCTGCTGAAGTGCCCTTGAGCAAGACTTTGACATTTCATAAAGTCATTTCTGTCTTTCAGATATTTCAAGATAGTGTCACTCATTCGTAGCAAATTCTTGAAATAACTAAACTCAATAACTTAAATCATCTAACTGCACTGGCAGATTTTGTTGTTTTAGGATCAGGGCCATAGTTTGCCTAACCACATGCAGGACTCAGGATCCTAACCTCAAAATCAAAATATAAAATATAATTTATTATAATTATTATAAAATATAAATTATAATAATACATGATATATTGAAATTGTATTTGCCATGCACATTTTTGTAATTGCCTGCCATTCAACCTCATTCATCACATAAACCTTCAGTGTGTTACAGAGTGCGCCTGCCACGAGGCTGCTCTGCTGCTCAAATTTAGCTAGCTAGTGCTAAAAAAAAGTCAGAAAAATAGACACATGTTTGACCAGGAAGGGACCTGACTAGCAGACCACACTCCCAGACACAAACACAGACAGACAAACACTTGCGGCCCTGTTTGTAAGCTAATGCTATCTGGCGGGCCTTGGCATGGAAAGGTTTGGGAGCCCCTGTGCTAAAACGAGCAGTTGAAAATTAGCCGACTGGCTAACACTGCACATTTAAAGAAATATTGATTTATTGGTGTTGGCCTTTTAAATAAAGAAAAGGAAGATGAAATTAACTTTACAGAAAATATAACAGTTATATAGTTAAATATTATCTTTACATGCTACTTTTGGTAAGGCCTGTTTACGACCCAAGGACAAATGACAGTGGAGATTTCTGAGGATATAAAGCAAGTATTATCAGCTGTAGGTCTACTATGCACTGTTGGATAGATAAAATAATGCCAGCACTTCATTCAAAAGGACTTAAATTCGGCAATTAGCAGTTACAAACCCCATGTAGTGCAAATCAGCACAAAAAACACACCATGTAGCATCCACGCTACACTAAACAGATGTTTTTGCCAAGAAACAATTAGTTAGACGTTTTTTTGCCAAGTCATATTAGTATACTATTACAGAAAGTAAGAACATAGAGTTTAAGCTTTTTTGTTTTATGTAAAGTGCAACCATAGAAACAACACAAAATATGACTTTCCCTCTTATATTTGTGTGTTTATTGTTTATCTCACGCACCTGCAATTTATAGACGGATGTTTTAACCTTTCTTGAGCTCTTGCCTCTTGTTGTTATAGAAACAACACAAATCACTGTGTCTACTCTGCCAATCTACAGAATGCTGCTGCTAATTGTTATTCAACCCACCTTTATGGATGGGTTTGTACCTGGCATGAAGTCAACTCGAGTCTAACTGTTTCCATTACTTTAGCTACCTCCTGTAGGCTGCATGTTTCATGTTGACAGATGTTGGATTGTGGGAATGTCTCAAACTGGACTTCCCATTGATAACCAGTCCCTTGTTATCTGTGTTTTGGGTCTGAGGGAAATATATCTGCCAGACACTTCCACTTCCTGTTCTTGGCTCTACCCACTGATTTTATGGCCTCATCTGTGGTTGTTTGAGCTGGGATTTTCAGTGACCCTTCATGTCCACAGTGTCAAGAAGTGAATATGTAATCAATGTTTTCTACCTCTTTCTGCAGGATACAATCTGTGTTTAAGACTGTGGGATTCTGTGTGTGTTTAAACTCTTATTGTAAGATTATGGAGGATAAATCCAGGAATCTGTTCACAGTGGTAGGATTAGCTACATACAGACTCACTGTATCTGCTCTGCTGTTAGATAAATCAATTTAAGACTGCAAAAGCTGCTGATTATCATGAGGGATGTATTCCTTACAATCTATCTCTGTACATCCACTACATCAACTTCTTCAGAATGTATGAAAATAGCCTTGTTTTAAGCATTTCTAAAACAGGTTTTTGAAGGCTTTTATAACACTATGACAATATTTACACCAACCCACAAACAACGTAAAATATGGCGCTGGATTTTCACAGGACAGCGATGTGACATCATGGGAGTGTTGTGCATGAGCTCACAGCTGATCATCTGTGTGTAATCCTGCATTAGACCACCTTAGAGAGTGAGGGGGGTGGGGTGTGAATTGGAAGCCTGTTCCATCGTTTTCCTTTAAACTGTAAAAGCCTAGAAGCTGTTTTCTGTCAGTTTCCCCAACAGCAGTGCGCCTCACGCAGTGGACGCCTTAGCGGGAGGTGCGAGCCGCGTCACTTTCATTAACTCAGCGGTGAAGAAACCTGCCACCTTAAGAAAATGTCAGCTGCAGGAAGTGGAGTCTGGTGGCTGCTGTTGTTTGGTCTGAGAGAGCAGGAGATAAAGTGGAGGCTGCGAGCAGCTGCAATGGGTTGCTTTCCCTAGAAGATCCACAATATATGGGGGCACTGTCCTTGTCTGGAGCTGTTTTGTTCTAGGCCCCTTAGTTCTGTTCTAATGCTACTGCATACAGTGATATTTTACACACTAATGTTTCCAGATTTGTGTCAGTAGTTTGTGTTTGACCCTTTCCCATTTCAACATGACAATGCCATCATGCACAAAGCCAGATCCACAAAGAAATTTCTCAGTTTGGTTTAAAAGAACTTGACTGGCCTATACAGAGCCCTGACCTCAACCTCATCCAAAACCTTTTGGATAAACTGGGACACTGACCGTGACCCAGACCTCATCAACCATCACCCAACATCAGTGTTGGACTTCACTAATGCTCTTGTGACTGAATGGGAGCAAATCCCTGCAGCTAGGCTGTTATAGCAGCAGAGTAATGTCCACATTTATGGAATAACTGTGCTGCACAAAATTATCCTACTACTGTCACTACTAATTGACTCCAAATGGTTTGAAATCTGCTTTTAAACACTTTCTGGAGGCATAATGTTGGCCAAAACACTCGATCATCTCATTGATGTAGAATGGGGACACATATTGGCCCATGTCTCCGGAATGGAAGGTTGGATCAACTCAGATCTGGCATTCAGGGTCTCTGACCACGGCAGTCTTGGTCCTGTGTCAATGCAACCTTTCCTTTAGTGTTTTTTGCGGCCACCACAGTTTCTCTTGCAGGCTTGGAAGGGGAGGGTCATGTATTGTCTTTGATGGAAGGACCTTCGCTATAACCATCAAAAACGACTGTTGCTTTACCATAATGGCGTATGGTAAAGCCTGCATATGACTGTGCAATGGCACCGTAACTGTCACCCTTTTTCCATGCCAAGCGGTGAACCAGGGAGCCACCATCAAGGACATAATG
>NW_023339774.1:3852650-3856687 GCF_004916995.1 Morone saxatilis | reverse complement strand
TTTTAGGGTTAGGTGTTTTTTTTTATATATGCAGCCGCCTACAAAGGATATTCAGTTGGTTGCGATTTGCAACCTCACTGCTAGATACCACTAAATCTCAAATCCTCTGGAACTTTCACTCAGTTAGGAGCAAATTAATCACATCTGTATGTGCAACGTCACTCTCTGCACACATGTATGCTGCACCACACGTGCATTGTACGGACTTGAAAGAAACTGCCTTTCACCGCTGAGTGACGAAGAATGGTTCCAGCTTCACTGGAATGCAAGGGACTCCCTGACCCTTTGGAGCAATTTGGGGATCAGTGTCAAAGACATTTTGACATGTGAAGTTGGTCCCTGGCAATTTTCCGATCACCCTAGTACATCACTCAAGTCATTAAAGCAACCTATGATGATAAAAGGTAGTCCGCCAAGTCATAGAAGATTTTATGGCTTTATGATTGCTTAATCTGACACAGTAATCACCATGGAAGGAAAAAGTATTGAATTGTCTGATCAGGGTATTAGAGAAAAAAAACTGCATGTGGATTTTCAGGACGTACTCTTAGCTTAGGGGATATATTGACTGCCACTGAGGTCAAAATAAGATGCAAGACTGAGCTGAAATCTCTTAATATCCAGCATACTTAACAGACTAGCATGTTACCAGTTTGACACCTTCTAATTCATGATCCTTCATTTTACTGATTAATTTTCCTGTCGTCTTGGTCTTAAGAACGTCTCATGTGGCTCGTGTTAATATGATCTCACGGGGAGAGCCCCCCCTTCAGTATCTCCACTTTAATCCCCAACGCTTCCTCTTCAAACTTTTATTCCTGTCCTCTTCAATTTAGCTGAAGACTCAAGCAGATGGAATTGGGCAACGGGCCGCAGTAAATGAATAGTTTCAGGGGAGCGAGACGTAATATCAGAAGCCAAACAATCGCGACACCTCTTCAGAAGCGGTAACCTTCGACCGCATGGCAGCGCAGCCGCAAACCCCGAGGACAAACCCATTTCAGAAATCATCATGGAAAATAACGTTGGCCATGTGCACGGACAGCGAGGGACAGGCTGTATTACTAAACTCCCCCGTATTCCCATAATAGAGACCACACAATGGCACGCCGGCCAAATCTCTGCCCCGCTGTTAAAATGAAGCCCTATTCATTTTTATGTAGGCCATCTGTAAGTCTACTCAAACCTAAAAATAAAGACTGAGTGGAACAGAACATATTCATCGCTCTCTGCTCTCGCTGTAGATGGCTCCAAGCTGAATGGGATCTCTGAAAGGAGAGAGCTGAGCCAGAGAAAACACAGAGCACGACACTGTGATTGACTCAAGGCCGGTGAAATGGGCTAAATCTATTATTCAGACACATACAGGACTGTAGGGTAAAGCCCATACCTTAGAAAGAAAAATCAATATTTACAAAATGGCCTCTTGTATGGGTAGCACAGTATACAGCATTGTGATTGCTCATTAGTTATTTATCTCAAAGACAGAGACATAAAATAATGTTATTCTGTCTGTCATTGATCTCACTATTATGTATTATGTCATGTTAGATGAATAACTATTAAAATCATTGAGCCAGTTCTGTGTGATTCTGATAAATAAAGCTAGCAGGACCTTTTGCTGCAGTGGCTGCTGTATTTTGTGTGATATTGGCTTTAGCAGAACCGGTCCCCACACCGTTAGTAAAACTTATGTCTCGAGCTTTATGGCAATGTTCTACAAAAGGTAAGAAAGTTGAGAAAAATGGTTTTGAGGCTGGTCAGCCAAACAATACAACAGATAAAGTATCTTGTGAAAAGTTGCAGATAAAGCCACACTAACTTTAGACAAGCTTTATGCATGGGAAAATGTAGCCTACCACTTACAGTACAAAATGTGTTTTTTTTAGCTATCTTGTTCATTTGAACTACATTTAAATGTATAGTTTGATTACAATTACAAATGTGATTCCACCAAATGATTTTACTAAAATCGAGAGACTGAGAAGGGATGGGAGAATGGCTTCTCAGCTAAGCTAAGCTAATCACCTTTAGCAATATTAGTTTAGCTGTTTAGGTATGATTGTACTGCCATTAAGTATATCTTCTTCTTCTTCTTATGTTCATCTAATCCTTTATTTTAGTGTAAAGTTAACACTGACTCATTTAGTTAGTTTATTTATTATTTTATTAATCAGGCAGGCAATTTTAAGCTAGATAAAGGCTACCTGTAGCTATCATCAGCTAGCTTTAAATGAACACAGTTGTTGGTTTCTGGCAGACATGTGCATTATGAGGGCAACAAGTCCTCCCACTTAAACAACAAAATAGGTATTTACTGAAACTGCCACTGTGAGCAGACAGCAGAATGGTATTTGCCTTTCAAATCCATTACAAATAACACACAATTAATTGATAAGAGTGTATAGTCATCAAAACTACTTAGTTAAGCTTAAGGCAAAGTTCACAATCATGCTACAAGGGAATGGTTTACAAAGACACTGACATCATTTTTTTCACCCCAGAGGGCCCAGCTTCCAACGTCACAAAAAGACACTTGTTGACTTTGACAACCTGCATTTTTTGTTGTTTTTTTACATATTTTAGATGACAATTCTGTCAACATTAGAGGCAAAAAAAGACAGACTAGATCAGACCACCTTTTTTTTTTTGTTGTGATATTTTATGTACTGTATAGGTATAGTGTTGATTAGTTCTGATATGATGCCTCCATGCAGCATTCAGCATGTGTTACAGTAACTGTTACACAACAACAACATGAAGCAGAAACACATGGGACAGTATGGAGCTGCAGGCGGTGCAGAGGCAGGTGTTCTCCCAGCCCGGGGCCTCAGGTGGCCACCTGGCACACAGGTACGCACAGACACACACTGTTACTGTATGCAGACACACACTTCCCAACAGTGTGGCTGCATGAGATCCCAGGAGCCAGCTCTCAGACAGGGCAGCACTACAACACACACACAAACACACACACAAACCAGTCACTGAGGAGACGACCTATGCCCAGGTAGAATTAGTACAAAGTGGTACAAAGTAACTGGAACAGAGACTGGAGTTCTGGGGAGCAGCTGGTTGATAACTCTGACAAACATTACATATTTCTTAATTTAAGGTTTAAGTTATTTGCTGCCTTCAAATCTCATGAGATTGTAGTTTTAAAATGAGCAGTCAGGACCTTCGTTTGGTTGACATTAAAGTGTTTGTAAGCTATAAGTTAGGTTAGTAACAACTAAATAAAAGGGTGAATAATAAAAAGCAGGTGTCTCTTTTTTCTTTAAGTTATCAAATGTCACAACTTGAACTTGGAGCTTTCAGAAGTTTTCCAGTTCTAAACTCATAGAGAGAATTGATAGGTTATTGAAACGGACTTCAAAAGAACATGATACACAACCCGACTTGAAGGTATCAATAAATGCATGACAAGATTTATGAAAATAACAAATGGACTCAGAGGAAGCATGCCGCAGTGCGAACCGTAGCTCACTCTGATCAATCCAAGCTAAAACGTCTTACCATCTGTTTGTCAGTTTGTAGCCTTCTTGCTAGCTTGTTAGCTAGGTTTAGTTTATGAGACGTATTGGGACCGTCGATTACTGTGGTATGACTATAAAAACTATATGTCTTTTTTGAAGCAGTTGTTGGCCATGTGACACAGAGATAATATGCAGTATCTTCCTTCTACGTCAAGAGCCTAAATTTGCAGGTCAAAGTTAACCAATATACAGTGCGCTCAATGCAAACAATTTGCATGGATTTACTTCCACTCCGCAGACAGAATGATCTCAGTAATTCCTGAAAATTACCTATTGCATTTCACTCGAAACATCTTTTTTCTAAAAATTCGCTGGGTGTATCCAAGCGCCCAGGAAGCCTTGCACTGGGCATTGTAATAGCCAATTTGACACAGTGGCTAAACCGTGTAATGACAATGTCATGTGACACACAGCAGCCCAAAATTACCCTTTCCAATATGCTTACATTGTGCAAAAGACATTTTTATGAGCATCACAACCCACAAAATGACTTGTTTCACT
>NW_023339774.1:3852347-3852550 GCF_004916995.1 Morone saxatilis | reverse complement strand
GCCGGAAGTTAGCCACACAATGCAAAAATAGATTAGATTAGATAAATACTTTATTCATCCCCAAGGGGAAATTCACAGAAGATCTAGGTAATTTTATACCCGCAAGTCAAACTTTTGGGGCTTTTTGGGGTTAAGAGTAGATTACTTTCACCAAGTTAGGTTAAGTGGTAATGTAACAGGAGCACTGTTTCTATAGTTTCCTG
>NW_023339774.1:3846952-3852303 GCF_004916995.1 Morone saxatilis | reverse complement strand
TGCAACTGCTGACTTGATCTTTATTTGAGATGACCTATTATGATTTTAACAGACAACTGCCAGCCAATTAAAAAAGAATACTTTAGGTGGTTATTATATGAATACATTTGAAGTGTGGTAAAGTGTGTTAAAATGTTGCTAAAAATTTGCTAAATTTGGACCATGGGAAAATACATGCATACACACTAGGTCTTTGTACTAATCTAATGTGCAGTCGCTGAAAGTTTTCCATGAAACCATTCGTCATTGTTATTTACATGATGATCTTGACTGTGGTACTCTGTGTCTGCCTATATTGTGAATGGCTTTTATGCATACAAGCAGCTTTATATAGAAAGTTGTGATAGAACTGTTGACTTATTACTTATGAACATCAGGTCACATGTTCCTTCTTCTGTGGGAACGTACAAACATTCTTGTGCTCAGCCTTCCAGGCTCAAACTCTGCAGTGATCTAGTTTCAAATACAACTGGTGTTACTGTTGAAGGGAACAATGACACTGAGGTTTGATGATGGTATGAAGTACCAACCTCTCGTACATTTAGTCTGGATTTAAACTGCTGTAGACTGCTTGTGTTTAACTATTTGGCAGCCTGGTTGCTGCTGAGGGGTTCTGAGAAAAACTACTTCACTGCTGTGGCAGTGTCTCCTTTAGGGGAATGTATTGTCTGCAAGTCTTTGTTAACGACTGTCACAGTTTGTGAAAACAAATTAAAGTTTTGACATATAGAAACTTATTCATGTTAACCAAAACAATTTTAGTTAATTAAAAAAACACTTTTTGTCTTCTATATAGTCTTAAAAGTCTCCTCTTAAAACAAGTTAAAAAATAAAATATGCCAGTGTGATGACATCATTTTACAATTTTTCCAAATTAGCCTGTATCAAGTGTTATTTTTCTTATTTCTAGTGCTGCAATCTGCCTGATTCTGCCTTGACTCTGAATATACAAACAATGAAGGAAGATTGGACCTTTAAGAAGTCTAGCTAGTTTTAACAGAATAGCAGACGCCGCAGCTGTATGATCTGTGTGAATAAATGGGCTGATAATTAAGGGCTCGCACCTGAGAACACACCTCAGTATTTAGTAGAAGAGCATAAACCCTCATCAGCTGAAGCTCAAGTGTATGTATTTAAACGCTCTGCTGGATCGTCGTGCTGCTGCTTTTAAACCGGCAATTACATCCCTGCAAACCCAGCTCTAGTTCAGCAGTTGTGTTTGTTCTGTCTGTTTAAGCCTCATTAAGGTTTGTTTGGATTTTTAGTTCATTTATTTTCACTATAATAAAAAGACAAGAGCACTTCAGGATCTTAAACACACACCCACAGATCCTCTTGGGCTGGAGGAATCTGAAAAAAGTCAACATGAATAGAGGGGGTGGTTTTGCTCCAGTTTGCTTTGTTTTTATAAACAACATGTTCCCAACAATACATCATGAAACACTTTTAAATTTCACTTTCAACACACCAATGAAAGAAAACGATTTCCTACATTTGGCTCAACATAACCACGAGTATATAAATCTAATAGCAGGCACATGTGTGAGTTTATGAGAGAGCTCAAGGAAGTCCTAAAAACCACCAGCACACTGGCTGGCTTACAGAGCAGGAAACACACACAGGTCCTTGTAAAGGCCACACCTGCAGGAAGACAAGTGCCATCATGACAACTGATCACAGGGGTGGAGAGCTGAACTGTTAACACTTCATCATCAACAAATACAACAGTGTTTCTCCTAAAATGACTCACCTCGCCAGTTTAAATAATCACTTTAAACACCATCTCCAATATAAATGGGTTAGTGTAAGCTTTTGACTAAAAGAAAGGATTAGATGAAGACATGCTAACAAAGTCTGCAGAATAAAGAAATGTTAATTATCAGATTTAGGCCAGGAAATGTAGATAACAAATATATCCAAAAGGTTCTGTTTGCAGAAATCATTATTTAATCATGTATAGTTAATTTAATGAAAACTTTTCTTGAGTTAAGTATATAAACAAGTAATAAAATTATGTTTAAACAACAGGTTTCAAAAACACAAGTGCGACACAAAAAACAAATTAGAATTTTTCTGAAACTTAAAGGGAGCTCTGATTGAAATGTTTCTAACAAAAAGGGAAACTTTAGGTATTAAATGTATATCTGCTGTTACTTGAAAATTTCCATTACAGATCATTTTATATAATATATATTATATAATGTCATGTTCTCTTGCTCTTCAAAGAGTTAAATAACATTGTCTGGTATAAAGTGTAAAAAATATGTTTTTCAGGGTGCTCTGGTAGCTCACCTGGTAGAGCTGGCACCTTAAGGGTGAGTCCTTGCTGCAGCGGCCATCGGTTCAAGTCCAATCTGTGGCCCTTTCCTGCCAATCATCCCCTCTGTTTCCTGTTTCCTGTCACTATTCAGCTGTCATCTAATAAAGGCAAAAAGTTAATAATTTATCTTAAAGATGGATTAGATCTGCTCCTGACTGCAGCAGTTCCGGTGAAATAACTTGATTTTGCTGTGAAATTTCACCGTGTAAAAATACAAGTGTGCCCAGACCTTAAAGGGGTTTGATAGGGGGATTATTTTGTCTGTCTGTGTCTGTTAGTATCATCTGACACTGTGGATCTGGGGGTGGAGCTACCAATGGATCTTTAAAAAGACGTATCTGTGTATCTGTGTGTGTGTCTATTTTCCCTGTATCGTAAATGTGTGAGCTCTGATAAGGTACTGCTTATGAGTAGTCTTTTTATGAAAACAAATAGTATCAATTCCGGAGGTTTTCTGTGTGTTCTGCTTTTCAGAACAGACACACCTGTGATCAGTTGTTCAGCTGTGTGGGTGTGGTCTTTATAAGATCCTGTCTTATGCTCTTAACAAAGACTTTCAGCCAGAACATGTTGGTGGTTTTTAATCCTTTATCCTGCCCTCGTAAATACTTACATGTGCAGCACACAGATGTAGTTGAGGCCAGAAGTTCTTCCTGTTTTTACTGTTTTACAGTCCATTTTACTGCTTCACATTGTTGCAGCTGGATTTGCTCTGTTTTGGATTTTGTCGGCTGCAGCTTCAAGAACAGAAGCATACCACCGCTAAACATATCTGTTGTGCCTGTTTATGGTGTGATAATATAAGACAAAAGCTGTCCTGGCAGAACTCCTGTTTCGTAAAATAAGAGTGAGCTGTGAACTGCAGAAATTAACATTTTACGAAGGTACTTAGTTATAGAATAAATGGCTGCTTTGGATTTACATTACCAGTATTTCTAATAGCTGTGTGAAGATATTAGCATTTTTCTTCATTTGGCTGCAATTGAGAAGCTGCAAATGTTCTGGAAAGAGGTTGCTGAACTACTTTCAAGATTAACAGCAGTTGTTCCTGCAGAAGTAAAACTGTACTCCCTACCTGAAGATTTTAGGAAAATAAATGAAAGAAAATTAAAATATTATTACAGGCCAAAGGTGTAAATAAAGAATATTCAAAGGCCTATAATTGGGTTAGAGAAAGAAGAAGGGGAAAATTATTTGTAGTCGTGTTAGCAGTGTGGCTCTAGGACCGGGAATGTTGGCCCTAGTTTAACACTTTGGTCCAGACTGAAATGTTTTCATTTATCTTCCCCAGAGAATGAACCCTGATGACTGAAGTGGTCCCATGACACCACCAGCAGGTCAAAGTTTTTATATCTCCAAATATTCCAGACGGATTGCCCTGAAATTTGGTACAGACATTCCTGGTTCCGAGACGATGAATCCCGCAGACTCAAGGGATCCATTGACTTTTCAACACGTTCTCACTTCCAATTCGTCAAATACTGCCACTAGGGCAGTGGCCCTAATATTGTCGGTACCCCTCTCGCATCATTTCTGGATCCGCAAAGGCTCAGTGTTCAAGTTAGCAACATCCGGTTAGACTTTCAAGATAAATTTTGCGGACTAATGTGAAACGTTCACAGTTTGCTCAGGTTTATGCACAAAAACTTCATGGATTAGGAAAATATAGTAAACTATGTTATGTACCGGACATAACTTGGGTCCATTACTTACATGGGACATGAACAGTGGTCCCACATTTGTTTTAGCCATCCATCCATCCCACCACCTCCACCTGTGGACTTTGTCACACTTTTACTACATCACCTGATTTTGACTGCGGGCACACCCAGAAGTGACACTAAGGGATACCTACAGCGTCATTTTGAAGCAGAGGGGCCACTGACTGAGTGACAGTATTTGATGACTTGGGAGTTGGATTGGGTTGGACTCTTCCTCCATAGTACCATCATCAGGTCAGAATCTCAATTTGGCAGTAATATGCTGTAGAACGAGCTGGTCTAATTGCTTTTATTTCAAGGTTGATTGCATTGCAGCAAGAAGAACATTGTTCTGGGTAGTTATGGAGAATAGGATGTTAAACCAATACACATAGGAAAGAATTTCCTCAAAAAAACAAAATAGAGGATACCCTTATCTGCAATTAGATCTCAGCATTTTAAAATGTATTTATTTATGGGTAATATTCTTAAGATTCTCTTTCAATTCAATGTGTTTTTCCCCCTTTTTGGTTTACATCTTGGGCCCATGTTGGATATAAATGTTTTAACTTTAATATGATGCAATGCTTCTTGTAGATTCATGAATAAAACAGTTTCAAAACAAATAATGTTGAGGAAGAAAATTAACAATCCGTCTGACGTGGCTGAGGCTGTAATTAGAAAACCGACCCCAGAGACCATGTGGAAGCTTGATATTCTCAGACGTTATGACCTCTGCATCATACACAAACATCTTAACACAGACACACACACACAAACAAAAGCCCACAGACAGACAGGAGCACACTCAGCACACCCTCAGCTGGTGCTTGGTCTCCCACATTCCTTCCTTTTGTGAGCCGCAGTTTGAGTTTCCCCCCTCCTCCCCCTTTTCTGTTTGACATTCCTTCCTTTTATATGCCTCTTCTTTGTTAATTAGCCTGAATGTTTTTATTGCCTGGTTAATTAGCATAGCTTTACAGTGAGGTGACACATGGTTCTGTTTCCCATGCTACAGTACAGTGCCATTAACCAGCCTGGGGATCAGGAGTGTTTAGTTGTACGGTGGCCCACAGACGTCTGCTCGTGGTTTGATAGATGAGTAACTGTGGTCCATTAGTCATGCAGCGCCACTAAAAGCCACCACTCCCAGGGCCGAACAGGTCAGGTACACAGCTAATTATCACCACTGAAAAATGAAACTGCACTTCATTCTTTGTAAACTGCAGTTCTGACATTTGGCAGGTCGTCTCTTTCCTTCACTCGTGTATCTTATCTGCAATCATGTTGTAACTGTACTGTATTCAGAATACTTTATTATTGCTATATTG
>NW_023339774.1:3843058-3846776 GCF_004916995.1 Morone saxatilis | reverse complement strand
ACAAGGTTGTATTATGAAAAGAAAGTTCCTTCATGCTACACAAAAAGATAGAATAACATAAAAATAAAATAGAATCAATATATACAGTTTTATATATACATACATGTAATAAAGGAAATAATTCTGCAGCGCATCTTTTGAATTTGTGTCTGGCTGAATGTAAACGGCAGAAACTAGATAATATGGTTTCTTCTTCACATAAAAATCCACTTTGACTGCGTTTGAGCACCAAGCATCATTCAGGTAAACAGAGTCTGCCTCCTCTCCCTTATATGCTACTACTTTGTGTTGATACATTTTGAAACAACCACAAGTTTCTGTACATTGCTAGTCAAAAACGTGGCACAGATAAATATGTTTCTTCTTTAAAAAGGCTCCATAATTCCCCTCAATAGCTTGTCAATGTAGTTTTTACCAACGTTACTCAATCAGGAGAAAATAGTGCTTTTCTGGGGGACTCTTTTCAGTGGCGGATTAATACATAGTGGTGTACTGATGAGTATTTCCAACAGCAACAGGGATTGAGTTAAAATAAATTTCTACAGTAGCCCAGAATGGACAAACCAAACTGACACTGTCATTTTTCCTTTGCGCTTGGTTGAGTCTGTTGCAATTTGCAATCTGCACACTGGACCTCTAAAAGGAGTGTGTAGGATTAAGTGGCATCTAGTGGTGTAGTTTCAGATTGCAACTTCCTAGATCAAGCCTCCTATGCCAAGCCCAAACGAGAACCTACGATGGCCACGAATCGCGTGCAAAAAGCAAACATCCTTATCTACAGCCAGTGTTTGCTTTGTCCATTCTGGGCTACTGTAGAAACATTGCAGTTCAACATGCCAAACTCCATGGAAGGCAACCTGCGGCATCGGTAGATAAAAACAGCTTCTAAGATAACAAAAACATAATAATTCCTATTTTCAGGTGATTATATAACATACCTATGAATATTATATTCAATTTCTGACAATAGATCCTCCTAAATGTAACACACTGCACAATTTGCAGACAAAAATTAGAGAATATCTCCTGACGTTTTGATAGGGAGTCCACTATATAATGTGTTACAGTACTCATCCATATCAATTCATTCCATTTAGGTAAGCAAGGGCCTGTCATTGACAAGCCACACTTCTAGGAGGCTGCATCTGAATGTGTGAAATTTGAAAATGACCAACATTTGTGCCTTAAAGTGCAGTTTCAGAAAAGAGACCTTGGCACTTCTATACATAGCACACATGCTAGCTGACCTTAGCTTAAAGTGGATCCTTACAACTGGCTGCAGCTGTCAGTAAATGTAGGAAGTGAATGTTCAATAGCTGTCAGGAGGGAAGGTTTCAACAAGTCAGGTGACTGAATAAATTGTGAGGCTGTTCGTCAAAATGTGATCGACAGTGAGATGACAGACTGAAGTCTCTTTCTCTCTCATACGTTTGAGGGGTGAGACTGTCATGAATACTTATAATAATAATTGAAGGAGAAATGTTTTATATGAAATCTCTCTCTCTGCCTTCCTGTAAATTCTAACATCACATACAGTAAATTGCCCAATTAAAGGAGCATATTTAGCAAGCAGCTAAACAAGTACTTAGATCAAACTAGAAATAAATTTGGCCTGGTCTGGTGGTCATAAGTGGAATGAGGAGGGGTGTGGGGTGTACAGATGTTACTGCGCCTTCATTCTCACAGTGCTGGAATGTTCTGGAAATGTTTATAGTCAGTGTTTACTCTGAATCCTGCTCTCTCATGTCAAATTAAAGTTTGCTTCATGTCCAAAACAATAAAATCAAACAATAATGTTTTCTCCTGATGAGCCTCAGCAGTCCACCACAGTGGCAAAATGTTCCAGTCTGCCGTTTCCATACTGTGCTGTCAAACCTCCGGTCCATAATCCAAACTCACACCGGAGAGTGAAAGTGAATATTTGTCTTGGCTTCTAATGTGTCAGGGAGAAAATTAGCCATGTGTTAGAATAACAGCGCGTGTCAAAATCTTGCAGTAACATACAGGCGCACTCCTCTGGAGGAGAGAGCCGAGGTGTGTTTGATGGGAAGTTGGAAGCACGTTGTGTGCTGTCAACCCACTGGCTGTTAGGTAGCTTGTAGCAAGGGTCAAAGGTCAACCATTTCCTCAAACCAATACCAGACACCCTCCCCTTCCGAATATAACAAACTAAGGTTTACATAGAAAAAGTGCTCGGATCCTTTTACGTACATGTAAAGGTATCAGTACCTCAATGTAGGAAAACTCTGTGCTGCATTCAAAATTTATTTTAAAACAAAACGGTTTTTGCAGTAAATTTTATTAAAGATTTAAAAGTATTTATTCATTTTGAACAATTGTTTTTTTTCACACTGTTAAATTATTGATTTTTTTTGGAGATATATATTTTTAACATATACAGGAAAGGAACTAGGAAGAGGAAGGGAATGAAGGGAAGAGCAAATGAGGGAGGAAGGAAGGAAGGAAGGAAAGAAAAGAAATAAGGATGGAAAGAAGGAAGGACAAATTAAAGGAAGAAGAAAACAAGAAAAGGGAAAATGAACTGGAAGAAAAAAAGAAAGGGAAGGATAGATTAAGTAAAGAGAGGAAAAGATTACACATTTTGTGAAATTACGCTGAAATGCTGATATCCAAGGCATTTTGCAAAATGTATCTACGTTAAATGTAACATTTTCAATAAGAAAAACAGAAATACAGATTATTAGGCTATCTGTAACATAAATCTGTACTTAACATTAGCATATAATTACTGCGTGATTGCATGTTGTTTTTCAGTTCCTCTCAATTTTACTTTTAGTCTTTTTAGTGTAGGAATGAAATGTTTCCAGTCTCAAACAAAAGCCCCAAGACTGAACGTCTGGTATGAGCTCCAGAAACAGCATTACTGAAGAAAACCACTGAGCCGTTTGGATTTCCTCGGTCCAACATGTGCTGCTGTAAAAGATCCCACTGATATCTCACTCTGGTGCAGCTGCCGCAGTTCAAGTCCAGTACTTCAAAAAACCAAAGCATGTCGAAGGTCATGGTTTATAGTGAGCGAAATAGTGTATTCATCAATTTTTACATTTTATACCCATTCTGTACTCCCATGCACACAAGAGAGAAGTCAATGATCTGTGAAGTTGTTGAAAGCTGAAATGTTGGAAAACAAATCTGTGCTAAAGGAAGTGGTTCTTAGTCGAGGGGAGTTCCAAAAAGTCACATTTTCAGTCACAGAAAACTGCTTTCCTAGCAGTCCGTCACGCTTAGGTTGTCTATTTTGCAATCCAGTCTTTATGTTAATATGCAGAAAGCAGTGTGATGTGTTTAGATGTATATTGTCATCAAATGCAGCTTGATTCAAACCGTTTGTCATCACAAGTTCTAAACCTATAGAGTTGGGTTGAGGTTCTATTTGATACTGAACATTATTTTTAAAGCCGTGCCGGTGCCTGAGCTAATACTTTTTATAAAAGAAAGCACAAAATGGTAGTGTATGACTTTAAAGAATGCCTTTTTTAATTGCTAAAACAAATTTTAACTTTGAGAATGAACTAGATAGGGCCTTTCGCAATTTTCGTGGATTTTGCTGCCACTGTAGTTTCTCCTTCACGTTTGGAAGGGTAGGGTGATGCCACTAAAGGCCTCCGCACACCAACCCGATTATCGGCCGTCGGACGTCGTCGGACAGTCAGGCGAGGTCGGTGGCTCGAGTCGGTTCGGTGTGTCCCGTGCCGTC
>NW_023339774.1:3832407-3842958 GCF_004916995.1 Morone saxatilis | reverse complement strand
CTTTTCTGCCGACAGTCGGCCGTCTGGTTGGTGTGCGGAGGCCTTAAATCCTACATGCTGGTCCTTATTTGAGCAAAAAATTACTTAGTAGATTCAGATTGTTCATACAAAATATACATCACAATGTACTATTATTGATTAAACAACCCAGATGTATATACAGTAATTATCACCCTAATTGCACAAGAGTTACATTTTATGAAGTCAGTGCCAGTACACCACATCCTGCTGAAACAGATCAAAGCTTGTGACTAAACATTTTTCTGTCCTGAATCAGCTTACCATCATATTTCTCCCAAAACATAACTGCTAATGTAAAACAGTTGCACATGAATGTAATTTGTATAGGAGACACTGCTGTTATTCTCACCCCTGGTTGGTCTGGATTACAGGCCTCTTTTCAGACAGATCATTGATCTTTTCAGTGAGGTAGGCAGGAGTCCCAGCCACCAGCATCAGAGACTCACTGCCAGATTTGGTGTCAGTCTCAGATTGCTTTTATCCGGCCACACAGAACAGAGGCAGTGTGTATGAAAGCAGGTCTCCCCGGCAGTATCAAAGATGCTGCTGGCTCTTTGTCAAGACAAAGACGTAATGAGATCTTAGCTGTTCTGACTCGGCCCCTGAGAGTTTCCCTCGCCAAACGTCCGGGGCCAGCCGCAGGTCAAGCCTCTCCTTGTGATTTATGTTCTTCTTTATCAAGCATAATGAGTGTTCTCGCAATTAGCTGGAGACACACTATCAGAGTCCAGCTCCGTGTCAGTGCTGACCCTCGCAGACACAGCTGCCTCTTAACGACGGCCGGGGCGAACCCGGAGTTTCTGTTTTAATGGGCGGAAATCGCAGCCTTGCCTGCTGCGGCCGCGGCTCGTTATGCCGCCTCATGAGAACAGCTATCACCTCGTCACTGCAGAGCATCGGCACGGTTTTTTCCAATCGCATCCCGCTGTGACCTTTTGAGGTTTTTAGTGGGCTAGTAAATCGGCTTCCTCAAGACCTGCTCACTGCTTGTAGGTGTCAGTGATGGTGATTTAAAAAAAAGTGGGAGACATATTACAAGTGTCCTGTGTCAGTCTGAATCATGAAATAGCAACAGAACAGGAAAAAAGTGTGAGAGAGGTGTTATGACCTCCACAGGGCTCATTATTGGAATACACTAGACTGGCTAATATGCTAACAAAAGTACAGTTCTTTTTAATATATTTTTAAGACATTTTTGATCCCCAGTATATAAAGGAATATGTATATAAATAAATGAAGGTATAGCCACACATTTGCTAGTTGCAAAATTAAACTGATTTTATCCATCAATGATCAAAAATATGATTGATATTCTTCTAAAATGGGCCACTATGAGTACTTTTACTTTCTCTACTTTCAAGCCTGTAAAATAAACTATTTTGTGTTGATTCTGGCGGCTCCTGTGGACAAAAGCGGTAGTGTTTCTACCACCTCGTTTCATTGATTTCAAGGGGGATCCAACCAGTTGACAAGCATTAAGAATAGCTGTATAGAAATAGATTGAGTATTTCTGCACTCTTAAGTAAATTATCTTCTTCCAACACTGTTTGTTGCAATGGCAGTGCATTGAAATTAACATGTGGAAACTAGTTATGAGCAATGCTAAACAGAACATAACACTAACTTTGATGGTAAATATGCATCCTGTTGAAGTTTTCTATTGTGTTATATAGTTCCTCCTCACATATCTGGATACAAATTCTTTTACAAGTTTTGATAGAATTCAGTCTTTACCTGGTTGGGGGGTTAAATGGCTCTGGTGTTGGCTACTGTAGTATGCTAGACATTGTTTATAAAGCACTTGCAGAAAGTGTGCTAATGCACAATTTACCATCATATGTACGTTGTATGTTGAAAGCCTTTTGGCCATTGTGAATGTTCCTCTCGTCTATACTGGTCACAATGTAAACAACGTGGACAAAATCCACAGTCCTTGCAAAAAAACAAACAAAACAAAACCAAGAACAGCTGAAGCTAGTTTCGGAGTTTGACAAATCAAATGGGTATCTTCCAAATAGTCTGTTTAGTATCAAATGTCCTGTTTGTGTGTCCTATAGGACAATGTTTTCTTGCAGAGTTGCAGTGGTAAATAACAAAATGCACACAAACATTACGGTTGATAGTATCAACCCACCGAACCCTGCCAGGAAGTATTTGGCAGACTCTTTACAAAAAAATATTTAATTCCCAATGCAACTGGGATTTAAACCTGTATTTTTGTTTGCTTGTTGTCATTTTTGATTACTTTGGCTGTTGCCGGAGAGCACAGATTGACTTGTGGTGTGTTTTATTTTATGTTGGTCCATGTCTCATTTTTTTTTGATAATAAATGTTTTATTCTGCTGAGATGTAGTCAGAGACACATTTCCACTGTGGTGGACAATAAAGTGTTATTGCACTGTGTTTATTGTAAGGTGGACAACAACAAAAGAATGACAAAGTAAAATAAAAATAATTAATAAACCAAAAGTACAACAACTGAAAGGCATTGGTGTAGACAATTACATGACATCTTCATTACATGAAATTAATTTTACACAGTCAGTTTTATTAGAGGCGATGTATTTCATATAATCAATAATTACTAATAGTATCATGTCCTCTAAGAGGTTTATTTATACCAATATACTTTTCTATATATGCATTAAATAAATGAGTATTATGTAACTCTCAACTCACAAATCTTGTTTTGGCTGTTTATGGAGTTCTTAAAAAATTTTGAGATTAAATTGACACTGACTGTCTACATTATCATATTATTCATTTATTCTGTGAGCTCCAGAGGAACAGAAATAAAGAGAATATTTGTCTTTTTCTCCACTCAAAAGAAACAAACACTAATGGCAGAGTCACCTTTTATTGTATTAACTTTCATAAATTATAGATTGATAACCATGTTTTTAACATTCACAAATAATTGGCAATATTTGTTTCAATCTCCCTTGTTTCTTATCTCTGTGTAAACCCCCCCCCCCATTATTTATTAAAAATCAATCTCATTCAGTAATAAATCAGCATAATAATGTCCTCATTTCACACCAAATCCCTAACAGCATAAATTAAATATTAATGTTACAAAATAAAGATCAAAAACTCAATCTAAATAGCACAGCAGATGAAAACATGATGATGTGTGTGAATTCGCCGCACAAAGAATTTCAATTAATGTTTACTGCCTGATGGGAGACCTGATGTTGAACGGCACCACCCACTCCTGCAATATGTTGGAAAATAATTTAGAGACCTGTAATGAAGACTTGCTCTCATCGTGGCAGTTTTGCCTTTTTAATACTTCGCAAACAAGCTTCTTTATTTGTTCAGGGATCTCTTTACAGAGTGGCATTTCCTGCTTCATCTTCCATCGTAAATGTAATATGAGCTTTTTCATACTTTACCTACATAAAAAAGACAGGTGATGGAGTATGTTTTTCCATCACAATGGATAGAAGAAATCACTCTCTGTAAATCATGGTATGTATATGAGATATTCCATTTAGTTGAAATGAAAATGACCCTGTTTAAAAGTCTTTATTGTGCTCTGCTCTCTGTTAGCCAGTCATCTATTGTTTCCTCTGAGCTAATTAATATCTCCATGCCTCAGGCTCCCAGCATGCATCACTGCATGTTGCCCACAGAGCCAGACTTCCTGGCAAACTGGGATTACACAGGGACACACATATTCACAAATATGCACAAACAAAACCACACACACACACGCAGCGTTGCTAAAGGCAGACGTTTCCCTGCAAGTCCTCTGCAGGTCTGCCAAAAGCCATGGACATCAAAGAGTGAGAGGAGGTTTTAATATTTCACATTTATGTCAGAAGTTCAGATGCTGTTTGTCATCACACACGGCTGCTGGCTTGTCAACACAGTTCCCTCCTAAAAGAAATAATTCTCATGGAAAATAGCATCACTTTACTGAACAAATATCAAAATCTATCTAGCATTTATGTATTTTCACATCATATAAATCCTAAAATTATTAGCAACATTTCCCCTTTTTTTGTTCAATCAATTATTATTGTTATTACATAATTATTATTATTTACGGTTTTTCTATTTTTTTGTGTGTGGTGGCCAACAGGTGAATGTTTTTACAGCACAGTCAAAACAAACTCCCATTGTTTTAATGAGGAAGTCAGTCAGTAATCTGCCTTTTTCCATCATGCCATGGGCAACCCTTAATCTAATTTTATGATGTATGTGTTTTTCCACACAAACAGGACATGTTGAAGTGGGTTACCTCGATGACTTTAAAAAATCTATATTTCAGGGGCATTTCATGTTTTAATTACAGATGACATTCAACAAAGGTGCCCAGCTGAACTTTAATGGAAGACGTTGCACTCAGTGGTCTGCACGATAACTTCTTGGCCACCTGGGCACCCCAATGGATCATAAAAACGATCCGCTGTCAGACCTAATGCAGAAAATAACCGTGTATTGTTCTGTGGACACACTTTTGATGAACAGTCGTGGTTAGCACCAATACATTCTCAGTGACAAATGCATTGTGTTTCCTGTGGCTGCTTCACAATAAAATCCACCCAGTGTTTCACCAGGTGAAGGAGCAGTGGGAAATGTGCAGCTTGAATCGGTAGTAACTTAATTCCACTGAAACACGACTGTTACAGAGTGAACAGTGCTGTATAGTGAGAATGACATCAATGAAATAAAACTACAGACAATAATGGTGGAAATAACGGTGCAAAAAATCGCCCCCCTTTGAGTCCCTCGTAGGTAGGCAATTTGAGGCATTGCAGTGCGGTGGACTCAGCCACAAACAATGAAAACTACTAAGGGGGAAATTACACATACATTGCATAGCAATTGCTGAAAAATGCTGCATATTGCTTTTCATGAAAATCTTATCTATTATAATTTCCTGCACGGAATGCTTAGCTAAGACAGTTAGTGACTATGTCATAAGACTGTAAAAAAGATGAGGTTCAAAGGGATGATATTTCTCTCATAAATGTTGAATGTTGCACAACAATAAAAAGGGCACCATAAAAAACTGCTTAGTTTTTCTCTTATTAATCTCCTGAGAAGTAATACTTGGGATGTCATGAGCAACATTACATTATGTGGATCTATGTAATGCATGTTCTGGCTTTCATGTGGGGACTTTTTGTGTCCTCCTGTGACTCACTGCCTCCTTTATCACATATTTCCTCAGTTTCCAGGCCTGCATTACCCACAGTGCAGAAACTGCTCTTTAAGGATCAGCCCAAGCTTAACCCCAGCCATCAATTACAGGACAGTCAGACGCAGCCGATATTTGGCCATAAATCAGTGAACTGGCCACGCAGGCAGCAAACTCCTCCTGCAGCATTTAGCCAGCTAATAATGATTTAATGGACGGGCTTCAACAAAGATAAACAGCAACCTCATTCTTGACAAGAGAAGCTACTAATTACATCATAGAGCACAGGCAGAGAGGCAGTCTGTCTCTACATGAGCAAATAACCGGGTGCATATGTCTTCCATATGGAGGGCCCGGGCTGCAGCTCTGCCCCTGGAAACAGGGCGACGGCAAACCGCAAGAACGAGAACTTCCCAGGGAGACACGTTTGAGCCGACTTTGATCATTATGAGCCGGAAAAAAAAGGGCCGGCTGATGATCAACATCGACTTATCATAATGAGCTCTGATTTCATTTATGATCATCAAAGGCAGCTCATCACAGCACGCCCATTGTGCACTTGACAATAAACCCAATGTCGCTGTGAAGAGACGCAGACAAAACATGCCAAGTTTCATTATTTGGAATCTCTTCTTCACTTTTTTTGTAATGAAGCATTTCAAATTCATAGCAGGGGCAAACGCTTTGGTGGTAAGTGTAGATATTTGGAATAATTTTACTCTTGAAATTGAATGATTATACTTCTGGAATGATGGCTGTATTATGCGGCTGACATCTCTCGATAAGTAATCTATTCCATCTCCTGATGCCCTGGGAGAAATAATTTTAATTTGCACAGATGATGATGATGATGATGATGATGATGATGATGGTGCAGTTAGTTAAGTGCAGTTAGAATGGTAATCAGACAGCTCATCATCCTCTGCTTCTCTCGCTCCTTTCTTTAAATCAAGGGTTCCCAACCTGGGGGTATAGGCCACCCCCCAGAGACACAGGATAAAAAAGGGGGGAATGATTTGAAAGAAATAGTAAAGAAGTAAGAACATCTAAAATATTTGGTTTTTCTTGTGAAAAACTGGTTTTCAAATGAAACAATCTGAGAAGAGAAAAGCACTCTTCGGTTGAGCTGCTCACAGCTGAACAGGTGCCATCTGTGACAGGGGGTCGGCAGTCGGCATTTCTTAATATATGCAATAAAAGATAACAATTCAAAAAGGTTGGGAAACCAGTTCTCTTAATATGTAGCAGTGGATCTACTAGAAAGCTGATACGGTTCTATAGTTATCTTAAAACTAAAACCATAGTGTTAATGTGGTTGAATCAGTTGAGAATTTCACTCAACCAACCACATTTCTGTCCCTGTGGCCATAATATGATGGGTCTTGTCAAAGTAAAACTGTACTTGTTACAGAAAGTGCTTAGTTTCATGTAATTTCTCTGGTCATAGATCAGTGCTGTGCAGGCCTGAAGCCCAGGGGTGAAGACATGAACCTCAGCGCTGTGGTTTGGAACTCCACTTGGTCGTTTTCTGTCATTTTCTAAAATATTAAATTTCAGTTTTGTGAAATGTTTTCAGTTCTTTTTTTATGTGTGTGTATGCATTTATGTTGCCTACTGGCAACACTGACCTGGTCGGGACCAGTAGTCCTCATGGGGACCAAATACCAGTCCTAATGTGTCCAAGTGTCATTTCTGAGGCCCTCTTTTTAGGTTAGGGTAAGGGGCTGGGTTAAGCTGTCCATGTCTATGAATGTCCTAACAAGGACAGCTGCACAAACTTATGTGTATGCGGTTTGTGTGTCCACAAATTAGTTCCAAAATAATCTATTTAATTTATTTAAATTTAAATTAATTTATTCATTCCGTTTTGGTGGTTTCTGTTTTGGGAAATATGTTTTTAAGTTTTCGTCATTTCTCAGATTTTTTTTATTTCACATGTTTTTTTTGTTTAGTTGGTTTGTGGAATGTTTTAGTTTACAAAGCAGTTCAGTAAATGTTTCCTTTCTTTTTCATGGTGTTTTATCTTTTATGTGAAATATTTGCACCTTAAGGCCACCATATAATCTAAAATAAAATATAGTACACTTTAAAGCACTGATTAAAGCACAGAGAAGTCCTGTAGAAGACCGTGTAAAACCTTTTACCTAAAATATATCACTCTGTCCAAATAGCCCTGTATAGAGACTCCAAGTGACGTTTGTAGCAATGTGGCCAATGTGGTCAACAAATTGACTGGTCTTAGTTATAATTACAAGACAAAATACTGTGAGTTGAGGCCGGTCTTCGCTGGCTGCTGTGCCTTGCTCACATTCCTGGTTAATCCCGTCATGTTGCAGTGTTTGCCTAACTAACACGATTTAGCCCGTATGCACTGGGCCAGAGCCCTTACTCCACGCTGCAGGAGCCTGAGTGGCATATTAAGTTATAAACAGACCAACACATGGAATTTGCCATTTTCCATTCTTTGCCCTTGTGCTTCCCTGGAAGTCGTCCCAGACAGTTATGTCTTTCAGCAGGATTACCAAGGACTAAAAACACCCTCAGAAACAAGAGAAGAGGCCTGTGCCGGCGAATCAGACTTGCTCTATTAGAGAGGTGCAAAGGGTATTTATTACAGCTTTAAGCAGCCAGCAGTGGAAAAAAGAAGAAGCAGGGATGTAGGGGATAACACTTTTTGAAATATTACTCTAAGTGGAATTAATTCCTGCCTGCTGAGCGCCTGGACATCCCAGGTGTTACTGTGAAAATACCATCTGGCTCATTAATTGGAAGTTATTCCAGACCATTACTGATACCCCCGAGGACCGCAGTCCACTCTCTCTGCACGCATATTGAATTTCATAAATAAGACACCGCCACGCCTCACCCTGGGGAGCGGCTCAACCGGGTTTTTATGGGTGAACATTGATTATCAACAGTTCAAGGTAGTTTATGCACATTGAGCGGGATTCACAGGTGGAGGAGAGAATGAAAAGTCTCAGTGAAAATATGAAAGAATAACAAATCGAAGCTGTTTCCAGACAGGGTAAAACTATTATTTTAATTAAGTTTGCATCCACAAAGGTTTCTCTATTCTCACTGGAAATGAGTTTTTTATGCAACTAGTAAAAAAACTCAACAATTATTTTCAGAATAAAAAATAACTGTAGAGTACCGCAGATAATTCAAAAGTTAACAGCGATATTTAAATGCAATAAGAATATTTGAATAGTTAACTTAGTCAGTCAGTGTTTTCTTTTTTTAGGGTAAAATAAACAGATGCATTTCAGTAAGAATCTGTGGAACAATCCTGAAGATGTGCAGTAACATTCAGAAATTCAAAACCATGTTTAAACTAATGCCAAAACAAAATAATGGTTTGAATATCCTATTATGCTTTCTGATGATTTCTTTTGCGGAGCCAAGCCAGCACAACAAGCTGTAAACACAACATTGATTTATTGTCACCTTATAAAGGGGATATGGTGAACGTATTAGCAAACAGGTGCCTTTTTACACAACGAGCAAACACAGTGCAAACGTTGCATTTATTTGGTGTCATGTTTGTGTCCAACTGATCAATCAATCAATAGTCGCTCTCCTTTTAGCTCCGGTTTGCTGTCCACCATCTCCCGAGGGAAATAACTGTCTCTTTAGTTGCTAAATGCTCCACTACATTCAACAGCTCATTGCTAACTTTGACTGTTAGGTGCTGGGCAGGTAGTGTACAGAGGGTTTATTAGAGCTTTTGTCACTGAAAACAGCTGCCTGCTGCTATGAAAGTTGTGGGTTGTCAAACCAAAACAGTGAGCTGAGAAAGGCTAAAATGCTCCATTGAGCTAAGAGGAACTGCAGAGTCAGGTGATAATTTCTGTGTAGGTTTATCAGTGACACATTTCACATTATATATAATAATTAGTTGTTAATATATACAAAAATATAAAAACTTTTAAATACAAACCTCAAAAAAAAAAAGGAGAGATGAATTATACTACATAAACTAAAATGTTTTTGTAATGCCTCCATGAGAATTGGTTCTATTTACTTATCTGGTTTAAATTAAATAATATGGCAATATTTGTTGATCTTATCACAGTCCCCCATTTTCTCTTATGTGTTATTTGGTTACATTTTTTTCTTTCTTTTTGTTATTTCTTGCTATTTATTTTCAATCTGACCCATCATGTTAAAGTACTGCAAGCAGCTAATTAATTTACAAACATAAACACTTGAAAACCATGAAATTAACTCCACATGAAGTTCGGTGAAGGGATCATTAGTGTCAGTTTTATCCTCATTTCAGTGGATCTAATGTGTTTGTGGTCTACGCGCTCATTCTGAAAGCTTGTGCCCAGTGATTAGAGAGTCCTGCCCTTGCCCCCTGGAACTCGGGGCAGGGCATCGGTTCTCTGCACCTCTAACCCCACCGCTTAACTGTGACCCCTACAAAGCCGTGAAACAGACTCCTTCTGTTGTGTTTTGCTTAGCTCACAAAATAAAGCTATGTCTTTGTGGACTAAGACGCTGGGAACAATTTTTGTTGTTTTTTTCACGTTGTCTTCCACAAAAGGATCAGGTTCACTGTGTCCAACTTTAGGCTCTAGTTCAGACTTTTGCTATTTAAAACCAACCATCTGATAGACAGATGAAGACAATGAAATGGTAAATGATGTCACCAACTTACATTTTCATAGGTGACAAGGTGCATTTGGAACAGAAAATAAAGAAGAAACGGAAAGCCTTTAGCTGAATTCTGGATTCAGATTATACACACTAATAATTTTCATTTTATGATTATCTGGCATTAACACAGCATTGATGCTGCTATTCCTGTTCCCATTTATTTATATTAGTTTGTCTAATTTAAAACTTAATTTTGATTGTAGGGGTGTTACATTGGATAACCATATGATACCCCTGTTGTTCCACACTTTCTCTGCACACCTCATTAATGGAAAATTTATGGAATTTAAAGGTCCTCAAAGATGGTGGACTTATTATGTGAATGGAAAACACCATATTTCAACTACTTCTTTCTACCTGACCCTCTATGTAGGTGCCCTGACCAACCAGTAGGAGTTGTAAAACATCAAGGAATGACATGACCTTGCGAGGCAATATCAGCTTCAAGCTATGCACTTGTGTCCAACCATAGTAATACCGGATTAATCAACATTGTATGAGGAACTACTGGGAGCTATGGCATGAGCTAGGGGCGTGGTTTAACACTAGGTGCGTGTGACAACGTGTGTGAGAAGTGACTGCTCGAAAACAACAATGGCTGCTCCCATAGAGAACGGCACTGAAGGCTTTTCTCGATGGATAAGAATTTGACTACGTTATATTGTTAGTTGATCTGATTGGTTGAAGTTCGCCTGTGATAGACGGTGATAGATGGTTCA
>NW_023339774.1:3827012-3832307 GCF_004916995.1 Morone saxatilis | reverse complement strand
AGAGAGGGGATGACATGCAGCAAAGGGCCGCAGGTCGGATTCGAACCCTGGGCCGCTGCAGCAAGGACTCAGCCTCGGTACATGGGTTGCCAGCTCTACCCACTGAGCTAACCGGGCGCCCGTCCTCTTTGCATGTTAAATAGTCAGCTCTCCCCTTCCACACAGCTGGAAAACAGGGCTTCCAAACCACAATTAAGACAAAGGTCAATATAGCTTGTTTACAAACATGCGGGTTATCTAATGTGCTGTAATCAAGTTGCGGTGACCGATTGTGTGATTGCTGTTGTTGTTGTTGTTGTTGGCATCATTGGCTCTCGTTCTCCACTTCTTCCAGACCTGGATCTATATTTAGAGAACAGGACTGTGGTAATGGGATGATAAATGGACTCAGCGAGGCCTAATTTCACGGGGCAGGAAATCACTGGAGAAAAGCTAAACTGTAGAGGTTGTAATTACCCTCAGGGAGAGATCAGTCACAAACTACAATACAGGAAATGGATGTATCATGATTCATGGTAAAGTAACATGTTGTACATTCAATCTCTCACAGTGATACCACCTTCACGTGCTTGTGCCCCTTTATGTGCTTTCTCAGGGGATATTTTCTTTTTTCTTAAGTGATATACTATTCAAATGACCTCACCTCATTCTACTTCTCAGGAGACACTGAGCCGCACACTGTTGATCACTCACCACTGTTTCCTCTGCAGCTGCAGCCTCACTGCATGACGTACATGCATATATAATGTTATATGTAAACAGCGTTTGTAGAATGATATATTGTCTTGCCCGATACATGTTGTTCTATTACACCATGTGAGATTCTTTTGCTGCGGCCTGCACAGTAAAATATTGTCAGTATGTTTTTGCGTCCATGTTCACAGGACTCTGGAAATAAAAACCTGGTAGGGGAGACTGGGGTCAGTTGACAACAGGTCTACAATGTTATGGGGCTTTTACAGCTGTGCCTGGGAGTGTTGTGACATGGGCTCTCTATCATTGTATGTAGCTACTACAGAGCCTGGTTAGGTGGAGGAATTTTTGATAAATCATTCTTGGAAGGAGTTTTTAACTGATTATGAAACAGACTCAATTTAATACTGTTGCCTCTACATGATCTACATAGACAAACAAACAAGATCATCATTGAGAAGACTGGCTATTTCTGCATTGTAATTCTTAATGCCTGCCACCAGGTCAGACTTCCTTTGAAATCAATGAAACGAGGTGGTGGAAGCAGTACTGCTCTAACTGGTTGTTGCTTTAAATACTCGTTTGTCATCTGCGCCCTCAGTATACTACATTGCATTTAGTTAAGTAATTCATATGATTGAAGAATGATTTGTTCCCTTTAATACCTTCAAAATACTCACTAATGTTATTTTGCTTGAAGCTAAGTTGAATTAATTGATATGATATCTGCACACAGAATGGGTAGGGACGTCAAAAAGAATTTTGTAAATGTGTTCACAAAAATATGGAATAATGGCAAGCCTATCTTTTAACAGATAAACCTATGAATTTATTTAAAAAATATAACAGCATGAAATCAAAGCATTCTAATGCAAAAGTGTTGAGGCACCAAGAACAAATGGAAAAAAGCTGTTAACCACCTTTAATTGTGAGAGAATCGAGTTTGAGGGCACAGATCATTAGCTCAGTATAATTGCTACATTGAGGGCCCTGAAATAAGTATATTTATTGCATTACAATTTATTGTAAATCATTGTAAGCAATGACTTACTATTCTGAAAAGATGTTTAAGATTTTTTAATGGATATAATAAGAATAATAATAATAACCCTTTTTTATGATTTGTGATTCACAATTACCTACGAGATCTTATTACTGCTTTTATGTTAATAATCAGTTTCAAATAGAGAGACACTTAACTGTATCCACTGTATCACAACACAGCCCACAGTCAGTCCAGACTGGTATTCTCAGGTTAATTTTGAGTGAATGAATGAATCAAGGGTGCATAGATAACCAGTCTCTACCCAATACTTTATGCTCTCCCTTAACATATTAATCTTCATAAATACACTGATATTGAGAATTATCCAATTATAAATTATAATTGATGTGAGTGAGAGTGATTCTAGTCCAGGTCCTATTTTTCTTTTGGTGCTTGTTTTGAGAAGTTTTACCCCACATTTTAATATCTGATCGATGTGTATGACGCGTTAGTAAGGATGTGTTTGTTGTTCTCTCAGCCAGCAGAGGGAGCCATTCTTTGTCAGTTTGATGATATCAGATTTCTTCTCTGGTTTTTAACAAAAGTCATTCTTATCTTGGCCAGTTTTTATCACTTCTGTGCAACAACTATGGTAAAGTTTGTGTGTGTGTGTGTGTGTGTGTGTGTGTACTATGTAAATTTTGCATGTGAGGGGAGTGTGTGTGTGTGTGGGCTCTTGTATCCTTGTGTATGATTCATGGCAGTGAATATTTGTTCCTCTGGCAGCCAAGCATCTTACATAGAGGCTTATCACACCCCACACACAGATGCACACACACAAAATCTGTCCCTCACACACACACACACACACCTATTCAATGTTCAGGCTCTCTGTTTTGCTCTCACACACACATATCTTCCTCTTTCGCACTGTCTAGGCTATTCCTCTGTAACAAACAAAAGCGTGCACACTGACACACACGTGTTAGCCTAGCCTGTCTCTTGCACAAACACATTTTCACTCTCAGCGTGTAGGTACCTTTTTTTGTCACAGCAGATGGCATGTGTCACAATATTACGGCAGTATTTCATTAACATTATGGGCATCCATCTGTTGTGGGCTCTCAGGCCCCCATAGAGCACCTTGTTTTGGTCACTGACAGAGAGAGAGATAATAAACATTGTTAGCTGTGTATATTGCGTGGAGCCGGGAGAGGCCTGCACAGTCCGGTTGTGCGGTGGCAAAAGTATAAAGGCAGCGCTGTGAGAATTGTCCTTCAGGCTCCCGCACTTTGCTGCCGTTTTATCCAGGATTTTTGGGCGCTTTTGTGATGTCCTCGATTGAATATTACTGTACTCACTAACATGTTTTACTATAAGCTAAACAAAACAATTTCATAAGAACTTTCTAATGCGTGTGCCACCAGTTGGATTCACATAGGGCAAGGTTATTCCATCTTTACTCCAGTGGCTTAAATGATCCCTGTTCCCTTCCTGCCTGGTTAGCAGGGTCATAAGCTAGGGTTTACATGAACATCACCTCCAGCCAAGCTTTCAAATTGTTGCCAGCCATCAGCCGAATATGGCCACATTTGATCTGGGTTCAGTAAATACATCTTTTTTGCTGTAGAGTTCTGATCTGTGTTAGAAATCTGTGGAACATTTCAAGTACAAGGTGAAGTGTGACTGTTATCTTGTTCCCCCGGGCAACCAGATGTTGACCACTGCCAACCACTTTCCGGGTAGCCCTCGTTGGCAACCGTTCCCGCATTAATGATCATCGTAGAAGCGTCTGACTCAATGAGTGTTGCTGTCACAGTGATTTACTCCAACCTGAAAGTGTAGAGTATAAATATATGATCAATAAAGACCAAATCACAACTGATGAGCATTAATACATCTGTGAGACTGACTGCCAATACTAAATAAGCCTAACCACATCATCAAAGGTTCAGAGTCAAAGTAGGGATAATGAGCAACAGGTGTACAACGGGCAACATGTCTGTGAAAATAAATAGGGCCAATGAGGCTCCTGTACCGTACCCTCACCAATAAATACTACTGTTCAGTTTTTATTTGTTTGCTGCATCTCCATTTCAAAAAGGCAACTCTAATTAATATATTCCACCAAATGTAATTGACCCTACTAACACATTATTTTCCAAATACAAAATCTAAATTTAGTGTGTTAGTGTTGTTCAACCACAGTTGAATTTGTGTGTTTTTGTGAGTAAAAAAAAAAAGGCAGAACCAAAACTAATATTCTGCAAACTACTGTATAAGATATGCAGGACTGTATCCACAGGTCAGTCATCACTCCGGTTATACATAATTCAAATGTAGTAAGCGCTCTGTCTGCCACCTTTAGGCTACCAAAAACGGATTGGCTGATTTTCAGCTTGGTTAGCCAGTTGTAAAACGTATTCTTAGACCTTCCTAATGTTAGGATTTATGTTTATGTTATGCTGAAATATCTCAATAACAACATAAATGGAGATAAAATGTTGTACAGACGTTCATGGTTTCCAGAGGATCAATTCTACTGACTGTTCATCTAGTGCCCCCTTAAGGTTGTTTGTGGTTCAGTGTGAAAGGTCTCCACATTTTTGGATGGACTGCCATTTATATTTGGTTCAGACATCCATGTTACCCTCAGGATGATTTGTAAAAACTTTGATGTCCTGGCCTTTCATCTAGTACCATCAAAATATCTATTAATTCAATACTTGTTAGTTTGTGAGTTACAAAACAAATGACATTCCTACCAGCTTCAGCTGTACTTGTAATGTATCCTACTTTATTTTTGCTACAAATTCCAAAATTTCTAACATACAGAACCTACAAAATAAAATATATTATACTGAATACTACAGTATACAGTGTTGGGGGAAGATGCTATAGTTATAGTACAAAGTCATAAAAGTCCTAATTTGCCGTACCTGTTTGGTTTCATGATAATTAAAAGTTCTTGCTTTCCTTATTTTCCTTTCTTTCCCCATGTCTTTGTCTACTTCACCCTGTCTTCTCTGTCTCCCTCTGTATTCCCCGTGGAACAGTATGCCCTACCTGGGGCTGTTGACTGAGAGAAACTTTGGTATTTTAAACGTTTGCATACTGCGCTACACAGGGAGGAAATCAGATCTAGGGCAACAACTCTACCCTCAGGCACAAGGGGTAACCTGTAGGCAGACACACACACAAACACACACAGTGTTCAGAAACCATGCCAGTGCAGAGAACAGTTATTGCAGTGTGTGTTGCATGGCTGCCTGTAGCTAAGTGCCATGTGTTGACACAGGCTCTGTGTGGCACACACCCATATAGCCAGGCTGTTGTTTGCCGAGTTTGGTCCATGCCATACTGGCTGGAGAGATAATGGAAAAAGGTTATTCTGCTTTACCGTCGGAGCCTCTGTCTCCTCGCAGCGGCTTGCTTTGTGTGGATTGGGGGTTTCTGTGTGTGGTGGCGGCGTGATAATGTCAGCACTTCTCATGACATTTGAAAGTAATGGCTGGGGTCACCGTGCTCGTCACTGTTTTGCAGGCCTGCGTGTTTTTCTGTTTTTGAATGACCACTTTAACTGTCTTTCTCCTCCTCCTTAATGCTTCTAATTGTTT
>NW_023339774.1:3822545-3826996 GCF_004916995.1 Morone saxatilis | reverse complement strand
GTTTTTGTGTGTCTAAAATATTTAATTTAATGCCCAAACTGATCCAATACTATGAGTATATATGTTTTCCCCCTGGGAGTAAGAATTCATCTTCAACCTTTAACCATGTTCGAGCCAAGCACTGCCTACTGAGCCTTTGAAGCAAGCAGCTCTTTTCCTACCTGAAGTAATCCTGTTGCTTAGTATATTCTCTGACCACGGTTGTGAATGCGAAGGAGCCTGTTTGTAGGTAAAAGTGAAGCTGAGCGACATGCCGTGGGGAGCAGGCTACAAAGCGACAGGTCATTCCCAACAGCGGCGGGCTAGCTTCCCGTAAGTGCTGCAATCAGATTTCGGATGGTTTTTTATGCCTGCTCAATCGTAGTGGAAAAATGTCGATTTTTCCCCCCTCCCCACCTGACCCATTATGCAGCCTGCTGAGAAATAATGAGATTTTGTCCCTATTTGGGTTTGATGCTTGCTGTGCTCTAACACACAACCTGGCCATCTACCGTTGCCTGGGGAATGTAGTGTGGACAGAATTACAATAAGGGCTAATGGCAACATCCAGGCTAGATGAAAGAACGATGATGTAGCTTGTTGTATGAAACCCACACAAAGTCTTCTTTTACATGACATGGGTGGAATTTGGTGCAGAGTTTTATCCAAAGTGCTTTCTGGGAACATTTATGGTACGGCGAGCCAACTTATGAAATGAACCTCTAACTGTGACTAAACTAGGGCTAGTCCAGAGTTGTGTGTTTTGTGTTGAGCTAAGACCATGCCTATATATGGCTTTTCCTCTGCAGGAACTCATCAGTCGGTAACCAGGGTCGTCTTTTAACTTTGAAGAATCTTACTAAGGCTTTGGTACTTTGTTTTTTTTATGTTTAAGATGAACCCATTTTATGAATAGATAATGAAAACAATTTGGTAATTATTATTTTCATTATCAGGTAATCTCCTAAATATGTTCTTGATTGATTGATTGATTGATTGATTGATTAACAATAGTTAGAAAATTGTTCAAAGAGCTCACCACAATTTCCCAGAGGCCAAGTTAACAGTCTGAAACCCCAAAATATTCAGTTTACTTTAAATAATAAATAAAACCAAAAAAAGAAGTACATCTTTGCCTAATAGATTAACAGACTCATTTCTGAATCAACCCAATTTGTAGTTTTTCAGTTTGCTCGATTACCCACATTGTAGTCATTTATTTTTCTATAATCTTGTTTGAACTTTTTAGATTTTTTGCTATACCCTGTTTTTTGTATTGTTGTTTTGTCCCCATTTCTGCAACACACCAGGCATTGTGTTTGTTGTAGTTGTCCTTGTTGTGATGGATGACACATGTGCTTGTCCTATTACAATCAACAGCACTGCAAGCAACCCCTGAAATACCTCATTTATTAGCACACCCTGAGCAGTTTCCAAATCAGATGAAAACAAAGGCAGAGCCTGTGACAATGGCTGCACGTAATGGTACATTTATTTTACCTACCTGCAGTCGAAAAGGACTATTAGTCCTGTGTGTATTGTTTTTTAAAATATATGTTTATGTTGTACTTAAGTCATGTCCGCCAACTCACCGTGGCCAGTTTCATAAAAATAACATTCATTGGAACAAAAGTGCAACAAGGTTAGGCATGTTCTTACTTTAGGGTTACACAATCTGATAATACTGTGAGACTGTGAGATGATACTTGATTTGTCAACCGGTAGAGACTTTCACTTACTGTTTATACTGAGATATAATAACTGTTTGTTTGTTTGTTTGTACTCTCCATAAAATTAGGAATTATTTCAATGAATGTACCATGACATGCCAGTTTGTCTGAATTTGCCACAAACAAACATTTCGATCATAGTTATTTTAACCATAATTATTAACTAAATTAACTTTCAACATAATAAAATTTATGTCACTACTACAAATTAAATGGATATGTATTGTGATACATATAATTGTTAAGGCCTAAGGACAGAGGATGTAGTGTGTTGTACAGATTATTAAGCCCCATGAGGAACATTTTGATTTGTGGTTGGGCTACATAATTAAAATTGACATGACTTGATAGAAGATTTTGTCCGTATTACTTACCCACACATGCTTCACAACACGTGTACCAGCACTTGTATGAGTGAACCTTTGAGTGCGATGTTGCAATGTGGCAAAGAAGAGGATGACGTCAGTGAGGGAATTTAAGAGACATTTTATTTGGAGCTAAATCTTTTCAACAACTCAAACACTCCCAAGTTCCCTATAATAACATTTATAAATGTGTGTTACCATCCCTATTTATACAAGTAAGATTTATTCTAGCATGAGCAAGTAGGTTTACGTATTGTCACCCAAATTGAACATTGGAATAACAATAAGGACTGGAATAATAACACACATTGGGGTTATATGTTTGACTCAGTCGTGTGTCATCCATCAATAGGCTGTTGTGGCTCACAACATATGCTATTGTTCGTAATGGCTATGGGTAATACCTCTTAAGGTTGCTTCAGCACTGTAAAGACGCTGCCAGAGCCAGACCAAGGACAGAAAGAGTCTGGGTTGTGTCTGTACAAGGTTAAATAGGGGTGTGTCGACATCCATTTCTAGCTAATTGTGGCTGTGTGTGGATCAAACTCGTGAGCAAGCGCATAATTTCACAGTGACAGAATAGTGCATACGGTGGGGGTTAAAAATCGGGCAGCAACAATGGGTGTGCATGTTTCTGCTTTTGTGAATGCACAGTTCTGGTCTTGAAATCTGCACAGGCTTTTATGCATTCGGCCCCCTGTGTGTGGAGACGTATTTGGCAACCCATTTCTTAGTGATGTCGTACCCGTTGGACTGCGTCAAATTGAAAACTGCATGATTTCATGTTTATGTTTTTAATTATTTCTCTCACCCTGCTCTCATTCGCTGTCATTCACCCCTCCTCATGTCTCATATTCTTTCTCTTTCTGCTCGTTTCTTACCTTGTCTCCTTGTGTGTTTTCTTTTTGGCAGGCTTCATCGCAGCAGCTGAAATTCACAACCTCTGACTCCTGCGACAGGATCAAGGATGAGTTCCAGTTCCTCCAAGCACAATACCACAGGTGCAATCAGAAAAAAACACTCGCTTGCACACACACACACAAAACACACCACACACACACACACACACACACACGCAAATACATTGGAGAAGCATTTACATACAACAGCCTGATAAGTGCAGCTCTTTGTAAGTATATCTCCAGGCTATACATTTATCACTTTGTATTTCTCTCTTGAACGTGATGTGATGTGAATGTATGGCCTTTATTCAACATTTAATTCCACATCATGTTGTTACATTGAGGTACACTTGGAAACCAGGCTGCTTTTTATTTTACAGGTCTATAATATCTATTTTCTAGGAAGTTCCCTGGAAAGAAATATGTCATTAAATATAGGGAAATAAGAGAAAGTGCTTCAGTTGGTACAATTCCAATTCATTTATTCCTATTTGATGCTAAGCTACTGAACACCCAAACCAAACACTGTCTCTAGGGATAGGGGGGCATTCATCTTTTATGCATGTTTCGCAGCCATCATATTCTTCCCTTTTGCGCTTGGAATGGGAAAGGTGAAACCGCAGGGAGATGCCAATCTGCAACTACACCGCTTTTTTTTGGATTTTTGGGGGGGGGCACTAAATCCCTACACACTGGTCGTTTGACTCAACACTAATAAATAACAAGAAACAAGGGCCTCAGAACTAAAATATAGCTTTGCATAAATATGTAGCTTGAACTTTTGGGACACCTCAGCAGTCAACTGTGATAAAATGAAGATGTCTGCCTTTGTTCCACTATTCCTCAACTCTACCACCACAGTGCACACTGAGGAAACATCCTTTATTGACTCATACCTAAATCAATCTCGTTTACCCTAGGCTATTGATCTCCCTTTACTGCTTAAATACCGCTACAGTGCCAGAAGTCTGAGGCACTTCCAAAGTGCCTGGTTCGACCTCAACTGATCTGTTTGATAGCAGTTATAAAGAGGGGGGACGCCACGGGGTCTGAATCTCAGCGAGAGATCCTCTCTTTGTGAGAGTGGAGTCTTTGAAGACCGCCTTCCTTCCTGAGGAGGTTGGTTTGTTCCTCTGTACCTGTTCTCCCAGAACCTTGCCTCTGCCGGTTTCAGAGACAGGCGAAGGCAGATGAAAGCCTGGCAAATTGTGTGCAAAATCCCTGCTCTGGTCTGATCGCTCTTGTTTGCGGAGGATTCTGAAGCGGCAATAACACCCTGCGCGTCTTTTTCCTCGCCTTTGGTTTTTGCAATTCCCACAACGGTGAGCAGCACCGTTTAACCCTCTTCAGAGAGCCAGGGCGCAGTTGAAAGAATACCTTTTTGTCTGAGCGTACAGAACATGCATACAGTGCCTATTGACTCAGGAGGGGGGCTGGGATGGGGTAGGGGGTTGGGGGTTGGGAGCCACAGACGA
>NW_023339774.1:3815633-3822445 GCF_004916995.1 Morone saxatilis | reverse complement strand
ATAAAAGCCCAAAAAATATACTTTCAAAAAAAGGGACAGAGAAAGAAAACTAAAAATGAAAAAAAGAGGAAGGCAATGCTACAGGAAAAGGTCATGGGGTCATTAAAATCAAAAGGGTTTATACACTGATGTAGCACAACTGTGAATCAGTGAATGTCATGGACATCTGGCCATCTAATACCCTGGAAATGTTTTGGTCTGAGAGTGGTGCTAGAGGACTCTTGAAATCACTAGGATTGCTCCTCTAGAGACCATAAATGAGACGCCGTGTCATGGGCAAAGAGGAAAGGTCAGAGTGACTTTAAGAATCAAAAGTTTCATCCTCTGAGCAGCATTAATCTGGTCAGTAAATTTAAATGCGTATTTGTCAATTAAAAATTTGTAAAAAAAAAAAATCATTAGGAGTCATCCACTGGGGAACATGAATATCCATAGAGAATTTCATGAAAACCCATGTGGACCAAAGTAATGGTCAAGGAGTTCACATAACATTGAAAATGGTTAATCCTATGTGGACCATGAATGTGCCTTAAACTACCTTATTTATAGGATAGAAATCCAGCTTTTTTTTTACTTAAATAAATCATTGGCAAAACGATGATTCATCTTCTGGAGTTCATGAATTTCATGGAAATACATCCAGTAGGCTCCATAACATGTCGGCCAATGTGCTGCTCGGTGGTGAAATGTTTCCTGACTGTGTTGCAAGAGGACATGTTAAGGGAGTCACCAAAATTAAGAAGGATTCCTTTTCTTGGAAAGTGAATACCCAGTAAATGTCATGAAATCCTAGCTAGCAGTTGTGTCAGGCTGTACTTCAACATAGCAGTGATCTGAGTTATTCTTCCTCCCCGGAGTCCTGGTCAGAGCTACTCGGCTCGTAGTGTAACAAACCTCCCAGAGTCCTTCAAGATCACAGTCCAGGTATGTCGGTATTGCAACAATCCTCTGACACTTTAGCCCCAGTGACAAGGCACAGATCCTGAATGGAGTTTGATATTAGACATTTTTTTCTGTGACTATCCGACGAATGAAAAGAAGGTCAAGTTTATTTTATAAAAGTTGCTGTTACAAGTATAGATATTGACACACTAAAGGCCATACAAGGCTACAATGATAATACTTATTCAGGATGATGGGAAGGTCAACAGTTTTCTAGGTAAATAAGGAATAGAAACAGAGGAAAATTCAAGGGGTCACCAAAGTTTAGCCCGGAGGTAAAATGAACATCTGTACAAACCTTTGTGCCTTAGATGTTGAGATATTTCACTTGGTAAGTGCTGATGGTCCTAGATTAAAAGTCAGGGAATTAAGAAAGACATATGATTCATCCTCAGGCCTCTACAAGATATGTGTACCACATTTAATGATGTCCATCCAATAGATGTCGAGATATTTCAGTCTGGAACAAAGTGGTGGACCGACCGACAGGCCAACATTAACATCCATAGAGCCACACTAAAAGGTGAGGAGAGGAAGAAGTCGACCCTGTAGCCATGATATATAATGCAGGTACAGAATAAGAACATGTATGATAACGTCTGCAAGGTCTACACTTCCATTTATTTATTTCAACATGACAACACTGTTATGAATAATGCAAAAGGGCAATAAATACTGTGGGAGAAGAAAGTCCTTAGAGTCTGTGCGATAAAGTGGAGGCAGCACATTACTCACAGAAGATATGATGGTCTTAAATGCATATCTGGGGAGATGTTATGTGCATCTCTTGAGATTTTCTCTCCCTTTACTTTATGGTTAAAGATGAAATTTCTCAGCCCTTTAAATTATACACCACTTCATTAAAACAAGGCCTCTTATTCAGCCTTTTCTTCCAGGACATATGTTTCATGAGCAGTCATTAAAAGTCACTTTAAAACATGTATGACAAACTCTCCAGAGAGTTGCATGCTAGTAGGATAAAGTATGACTGTGGCATGTTTGACTTTTGCGGGGAAATGAGGGAACAAGCGCTAACACTTAGCCTGATGTTTATTTGACAATGTTGTCACTCCAAAAGGAACCTCTGAACTGACCCATAAACACACTTCACCTGCACTTTAAACAATGTCTAAGCTTCAACACTTCATTTCTTTCTGAGAACAAGCCTTCCTTTTTATTTTCTTCATTGTATCACTAAAACAGCAGGGAAGAGTTTATTTTGAAAAGGACAACTAGAAAAACATCTTTGAAACGTCTTTGACCTGCGGCTTTCCGCTGAGTTTAAGATTAAATAAGATGGCAGCGGTCGTATCAAAAAAGACCTCTGAGGTCATCAGGAGCGCTTTATTATGTTGGTGGGAAAATGCGGAGCGGGAAGTGAGAAGTGATGAGGGTCACAGCGGGGTCGTGACATGAGGAGCTGGGCGGATTGAGTGAGAGGGCCCTAGGGGCCTCCGTTCATGCATGAACCTCCTCAACCAAACAAAATATTTCATCTGAGCACCTCCAGACTCCTGTTCCAAAACACATACATATATCCAATATGTGGACATCTAAACAGGTCAAATCACTCAGCACACTGGAAATGTTCAATACTAGTGCTCAGTGAAAAGGCCTTTTCATCTTGAAAACCTAACGCCTCCTGGAAACAGGGAAAAATATATTTTTCAACCACATAATAATTGCATGAAGGAGACACAGCATTGAACTAAATATTGGGAGGTCACTTTGCTCTGAAACAGATGAAGTTTTCGTGTTTACTTGGAACTCACCACTGACTCCTAAAAATGTTGCTTCTGTACTACTGAATGGCAACAGTAACCCCAGACAGACAGTTTTAAAAACCTGTAACCTCAAACCCCAAACAATTTTAACTGCTCAAATATCCACTCCAGATCTGCTTAGGACACATATACAAATAGTCTGCCTTAGGAACAGAACAGTAATGGTGTGGTCGGAAACAATCTTCTTCCTCATTAAATGTGAAAACATACATAATTTTGCACAGTGAAGCTCAACCTTCCAACTGTAGGAACAAGAATACAGTTATTTTTGAGTGGAAGGGTACTTTAATTACAATTGTTAACTTTCTCACTCACTATTAACAGATTTTTAGTGAGGCTATTGGCATGACTCTGGGGATGGCAATGCCAGTCAGCCCACCACTTTGGTCCAGACTCAAATGTCTCAACAACTATTCCATTGATTGCCATGAAATGTTGGTGATGCCCTGAGTTCATCTCTAGTGCCACCAGTACGTGGTTTTCAGAATCAGAATCAGAAATACTTTAATAATCCCAGGGCGAAATTACTTCAAATATACTGTGAAACAGCTCAACGTCTTCTAGTTAGATAGGTACAAAATTTGGTACAGATATTTATGGTTCCCAAAAGATTTATCTTACTAATGTTGGCGATCCCCTGGCTCTTCCTTTAGTGTCAACTTGAGTTGACTTGATTTAAAACAAATTATGTTAAATGTTTTAGCAACTCTTGGATGGATTGGCATGAAATTAATTATGTCCACTCAGGAGTATGTCAAACTATATGATACCTAAAAATCACACATATTGGCATTAAATATCTATTTGGAAAAGATTTATCAAGTCTTAGCTCTCACAGCTGGAGAGGTGTTTCTTACTAATAGACTAGTGTAATTATTTTGTTTACCTTGACAGTTTGACTTTTAGCTCTGGTCTTTCTCAGTAGAGTCACAGCTGGTGTTGTCCATGTTGACACACTCGCATGAGGCCAGATATTGTGGAAGACATGCTTATACCTCTTACTGCAATACAATATGGAATAGAGACAGTCTTTGGATCACAGGAAAGAGAGTGTAAAACCCAGTGTGACCAGAGAGACTTCTGGAGGAGTGGAGGTCACACTGTCAGCCACATCAAGGCCAAAACTGTCACATCTGAATGTAACAAGTGCCACCACTGGATTAAAGACGGAACAGAAATATGAAAACAGGCACAGTAGACAGTAAACAGGGATGAGGGGACACAACAACTCCTGGTCTGAACAAAGCTGCTAAAAAAATACCAAAATCATTACCACTAAGGATGATTTAGAGCTACAGGAGGAAATATCAAGGTAAACAAACAAATATGTCTGTCACATAAAAAAAAACTTCACACATGACCTGTCAATTCTTTAGGATAACCTTTTTTTATTTTGCTGCTAGCATGAGATCTGTAGATGCTGTGCTTTTAACTTTTTACAAAGAAGACCCGTTTTATGTGTGTTGACTTTTTAAGGGGGTTTTATGAGCCTAACAACAGTTATCTCAGCCCTTAAAGGACGATAAATAATACAAGAATGACCATTATATGAGGTATAATGGGATGAATTCTTTTCAGGTGTTTCTTTGTGTGCTTGATTTTGTCTGTGCCTTGAGCAGTGTGACTGTAAATATCTGTAAGTCATCAGTCCATCTCTCCATCGGTGACCACTTCCTGCACAGTCATCGTCCAAAAACTGATCCCAGTCTTCTCAGTTTGATTTCACATCAAATACACGCCCTTCCCTTTTGTCTTGATATGAGCAAGGGCTCGACCAAACCTGCTATGATGTTCTCTTCCCCGTAAATGTTATTCCTGCTCTCATCGGGTTTCCCTGGCGGTATCTGTGTCGCCTCTTCCTGCCGAGAACTAACTCAAAACATGTTTGCCTATGATCCGGCATACGGGGCCGAACCGTTATTTATTCATTAAACAGAGCACTCGTTTTGGCTGGGAAGAAGATCTTGGAGGTTCCTGCACAGGATCAGGTATCAGTCATCCCGTGAGCACGGAGAAGACTCTTCGGGTCGCCAGGAGGGGAGAATTCCTGAGAGGAAAATAATGTGTCCATGTGAATGCCAGTCAAGTGTGTCAGCTGATGAGAAAGCATGTTTTCAGTTAGGTCTAGACATAATAAACAATGATTAAAGGCCTATAAACATGAGGGTTAGAAAGAAATGACAAAAATATTATACACTTGATAGACTTTAACTTAACATCTTTGAATATAAGATACAGAGGAAAAAGTCAACATTTGGTATGTATGCCAGATTGAACTGCAGAAAGTAAGCGATACGGAGTAGCACTCCTCATGACAAGTAAATTGAACATCATGTGTAAAATCGGTGCCCCTTTACATTGATGTTATGTTAGCTGGTAAAATGATTCATGAACACCAACTTATAATCACTGCAGTTTATTCTGAAGCAATGGTAGATGAGCTGACATACTAACTGCTAGAGAAACACAAAACTGTCTTCTGAGCAGAACAGGTAAGTGAATAAAAGTGAATAAATGACTGTCAGTGACTCCTCATAACTTCCTCTAATAAATATACCATCATAACAAATCTCACACCAGTTAGTGAGCTGAAATCAAATCAGGTGTGGATGTTGATGATTAGGATTATAATTAAGGTGATGATCGTGATGAGAAAGGCAGTAATGAATCAGCAGTAATCACCACGAGGAGAGCAAAATTGTGAAACTAAATTATTAGTGATAGATAGACTGTACTTGCTGCATTGTCTCCTCTCTGGCATTAACTAAGCCCAGTTGATCAACGAGAAGCCATTGACACAACTGTGCGCTATAAACAATGATAAAACTCAGGCACTCTATATGGCGGAGCTCGCACTCAACCAGGCTCATTTATATAGAAATATACAAATCAACCAAAAACAAAAGGCTCCGATGGTACACTTGCTGACAACATGGAGCAAGGGAAAAATGCCAAGAAGACAAACTTAATGACAAAGATTTGGAAGTAATAATTGATGACATGTTTACAGATGAACCATCAAAGAAATGAAAAGATGCATGTAAAAATTCAAGTAAATGCTATTTGCTGGAAATTTGTACAGCAGCAGAAGCTGTTTGAATTAAAATAAAATGCAAAAGAAAAGAACAAAAGCCCTCCAAAAACAAATAAGTCTTGGTGGCATTTCCAAAATGCAATTAAGTTTTTAAGATCAACCAAGATTGCCCCACAAATGAAGTATAATGAATAGCCAGTCATCACTCTCAGCAAAAAGGTCTCTACAGTCCTTGAAAAATGGTTTCTCTGTGCAGCACTTATTTGTCAAAACCTTAAGCAAGGTAAGCTCAGTATTGTCAGCCTCCTGATTTCAAGGCAGAGTTGAGGCCACCATTGTGAGGCCAGGACAGAGAGGAGCCTTGACCGAGACGAGCAACCACAGGGCCCGTGTGGTTAAGGGGTAGGCAATCGTCTGTAGGCAGAGAAACACAATTGCAGAATGTAAGGTTTGACAGTGGTTTGACTGTAAGAAGAAACAGTTCCCTTCACTCCGTTTCAGACTAGCGTGAGTCTTGAACTGGAGTTGAAAAAGGGAATTTGTGTAGTGAACAAAGAAGAGCTGTGGTGTCGTAAATCTTTGTTTTGGCAAAAAGGGTTTCCAGGGGGTGAGAAGAATAGCTGGGTGTCGTTCGCATAAGAGTGGTAGGAGAAGCCATTGTGGAGGTGGGTGTGGTTTGCACTCAGCTGCAGGAGAGAGAGGTGTGGGGAAGGCTTGTGAGAGCAGCACCAGGTGAGTTGATTATTTCAGCTGCTACTCATTGTGTAATCACTCTACCCTTTATGTTGCAGTAGTGTGCTGGACCTGAATGAACTTTGGACGTGAGCTAAGCTGTCTCAATAACGTGCGGCTGAGTATAGTAATAAAGTTGTCTTGCTTGTTGATCTCTGTTGTGGTCTGTGTGCTGAGTGAACCCTTGGTAGAAGCGAGTCTAGTAAGTGTATGACAGCATCAAACGTCCTTGGGTAGAGAGACACGTGGAGTTACCAGGCAGCTTGGGACAAACACAGATCCTTTCCATGTCACCTGGTAGGAGCAACCAATGAGGTAGG
>NW_023339774.1:3798973-3815510 GCF_004916995.1 Morone saxatilis | reverse complement strand
GTAGGAGCAACCAATGAGGTAGGATGCAAATAGAGAGACACCCCATCATTAAAGGTGCAATATGTAAGAACTGGCCAGTAATTGCTGCTAACTATAGCTGCATTTGGCCAGTCAGCTGAGTGGGTATAAAAGTGAGTATAAAAAAACACTAAAACAACATGCAAAACTGCAGAAAATTGTCTGTAGGAGAAATTCTTCCAAAATATTTGCTATTTCTCTGAAGAATTACAGGCCGGTGTGATGAATTAAGACTCTTTATTGCATGCAGCCTGGAGAGAAGACCTCATCATGGATGTTCTCTTTAGACTTCTGGAATGATCTGTCTTATATACCCTCCAGTATCTCCAAGATGACTTGGTTACCTCCTAACTGTACCACTTGTAAAGCCCATACCAAGGCCTTAGGCCTTAATCAACACAATGGTCCTTTGATCTAACAGTGTGATTTATTAACAGATTCTCAGCAGACTCCCCCTATCATAAAAATCACTAACCCCCTAACCCGAACTCAATACACTGATCACCCCATCTAAAACATTCATCTCCAACATGTCCTTTACAAAATGTTAATTAAGTGACTGTCCTGGTCTGACAGAGGTGACATATTGTTCAGTGTGTTACTCCAATTTGTTTGCCCTGGATGTCTAATCCTCATTAATAGAATAACGAGCAGCTTCCATAAATCCATATAGAGACCTGAACTAAAGGACCCCACTGGAGTTTATCAAATTCACAGCTCACTGAGAAATGCACTCTGGTCAAAGTCTCTACTGCAGCTGGAGCTTCATGTTTTCATTTGCATGTTTAGTCTGTCTTGCAGGGTGTCAGAATTTATGTGATTTCTTTGTTCACTGATGTCAAATGAGGAAATGTTATCTCTTCCAGGAATACTCCACATACCTCTCATACTCAGCGACTTCCTGCTGATGTTGCTGCTGTCTCTGGAAAAAATAAACTTTCTGCCATTACTTCCTTATAAATATTGCAGAAATACTAGTTATTATCTGAGCCTCTTGGCTATGACCCCTACAGTCTTGTCTTTCAGCTGGTTTGAGTTATCATTTTAGCTTTGTATTGCAGTAATTACACTATCTTCAGAGACCAAGACATAAAGCAGCCTCTGGAAAACTAAAGTATTTCACTGTTGACCACTCATTTTAACAACTGTCCACAGATTCGGAGGCTGTCTGGGCCGCATATGACCGCATTCTTCAGTCCCTCCAGGAAGTTCCGATATTGCAATCACAACAATTAATGCAAATTCAGCCAATCCCGATGAATTCTGTGCAACCTAGCAATTTTGTCCAATCACTATTTTTCTGTCCTGAAATCAGGTATTTTAGGCCACAACAATCCCCAAACTGATCCAATTCAGTTTAAAAACAACAGATTTCAAAATGATGTCTGCGTTTATTTGAATATAGAGCGGGAAAGTGTGATCTAATTACAAGCAGCCACTCAAGCATACATGGTTATGCATTCTAATGCCGATTGTGAATTGATGTAAGACGTAGGCTGTCCACATGTGATCGCATCATTCGATGTATGTTAATGCCAAGTGTAAACAGGGCCTTTTGTCTTGTTTACCGGATGTATAACTGGTATGAACAATATCTGTATGGTGGCATATAATTAATATCCTGAATAGGTGTGTCTGTAAAAGTACTCCTTGACAGCAGGTTCTTGTGGTCCAAGTATTCAGTTCAGTTCTATTTATTTGTTTTTACCCAACAGCAACAAGCACCAGAGCCAACAAGCAGAATAACCGCCCTTTTTCCTCAGGGCTAAGGTAGTGCCGGCGCCTTCGGGCCCGGCGCTCCTGGTCCTGATTGATTCTCTAATAAGGAATGAACAGCAACGCCTGGTACTTTGGGTAATTGTCATATTTGTCACCCTCAGAAGCGAGCTGAGGCGGTGAGTGTGAGCAGCTTCTGTGATCTAATTGGACAGAGTTATCAGACGGTGAACAGCAGCGGCGGAGCAGCGAGCAGCGGTGATCCATATCCTGCTCCAAACGAGAATGAGGAGTCGTTAAGAGAGACAGAGAGACATTAGGAGCATCACACACATGCATCAATTCACACACAACCTCACAAACACATCCACGCTCACACAGCACACATTCAGTGTATCATGTTGATTTTAGAGCCAATATGTCTGCTCAGATTTATAGCTGAGACTGGTTTACCGATCTGCACATGGATATTCATCCCCACCTGAAATTCACACCAGAAGCGACACACCATTGTAAGCGTTACAAAAGCCCTCACCAAGCTGGGTAATCGCTATCACCAAATGTTCGACTCTCAGAATTATACTACGCCAAATGTTTGACGCCAAACACTTTTGGTAAATTTGGATTTCTTTTACTCACTTGCCAAAATTATTTATTTTAATATTTTGCAGTATGTGTGTTGACATGCCTGTGGTTATTTCATCTGATGTCATCTGACAGGTGTGACATATCAACATGCATATTAAACAGCATTTTGCATGGATCATAATTAAAAATAAAAATGGCAAAAGGGTCGTTTTTGGTGCTCATCGACAAGTTACATATGCCACAAGTTATAAGAGCTGATGCAATATGACTTTTTCACTCAAGACACTTAAACTCATCACAGTAGGAACAGCACAAGTATAAATAATGATTGCTGAATTCCAGCTGCTTTAGTTTCAGGGTGTATGTTGATTCACTGTCACACTGTCATGGCTTACTGGGACATGAACAGAACTGAAGCATCAGGGCTTCACAAAAAATCCATAAAACAGTTTAATTATCTGCCATCTCTACGGTAAAGCTTTGTTCAAGTTTAGGTGACTCAAACTATTTTAGTTAAAGTGATTTTGATTGATTTTAGCAAACAGCGGCTTATTTACACATCCAGCAGTCACGGAGTAATATTATCATTCATTTGGATTCGTGTTTGTGTATGAATGCAAGTCCAACAATTACTCTTTTTAGCTCTGCCAGCTCCTGAGGGAAATATCTGGCGCTTTAGCTGCTAAATGCATCACTATGTTTACCAGCTAGTTGCTAACAGTGTCTTTCTGATTTTTGGTGTTTGGGAGCGGTAAGAGTAACCAAAAATATAGCTGTGGGCCGAACAGCTAAACAATAAATGCACAAAAAAAATATTTTATATGACGTGATATGATATAATATGATATGATGTACAGATCTGGATACATTTCCATAATCTTACCATTAAATCTTTCTGGATAGGCTACACAAATAAACTGTAAATATGCAATACAGAATGGCAGACTGAGGGAGAAAGCGAGTGCCTCTTTGACAACATGCAGGGAAGCAGGAGGCTACCTTGTTTGAGAACTTGTGATGAAAGAGTTGAGCTAATGTGCGCGTGTCTTCTGCAATTATTTATGACCCCCTGCAGCTGTGCAAATACCAGCGTTGAGCAACATTCCTCACTGCAAATGACGGCCTGAGTTTCAGTATTATAATGACGGATCAGCGCTGGATAATTCATCCGAGGGCCCTAAAATATGCAATTACTCTGCAGTTGCTCCGGTTCCATCTATCACGCCGCTCAGCGATTTGCTTTGAAAAGGCAGCGCTTTTATCAACACAACAGTAGGTGATAGGAAGTTATGGACCCACTTGTTTTCATGTTTTTGTTTGTTCTGGCTGAGCAAGACAAAGCTCTGATACACAACAGGAAAACAACACAGAGGGAGGAAAATGTCACGAGTTAGAAAATCCCCCCACAGTAAAGAGCCAAGTGTTTTGACCTTTGACCTCAGCAATGAGGAACATTTTCCAAAACACAATCAATCCATCCAGAAACAAAGAAAAATCATTCCCCAAAGAAATCTTATGTCCAGGCCTCTTAATGTCTCATTATTCTGTCAACACAAACTCTTGGCTCCTGCAGTTCTTGGAAATATTACCATGATTTGATTTGATTTTTTATTGCTATCTGTCATGAGTCCAAAAGTGATTATCAGATGCCAAAATTCCAAGGCTTTGAAAAGAATGGACATGATTGAAAAAAGATCCTCCTGGTGACTCTCGCTGCAATAAAGAGAGGTATTAATCACCACGTTTGCCAGAAGAACTGTTTCCTCCTCTATGTTAGTCTGTGATTGAGATGTCTTTGTATCTCAGTGGGATTTGCAAAATATGAAGGGTGGAATCCGCTGATTAAACTCTTGTCAGTGCAGTTGGCCAGCTTTTTTCTAGGTCAGTGGCTGTCTTTGGAAGTAAAAATTTAACTTTTATCCACTGTTAAAAGGGGAAATTAGTGACATAACTAACAAAAATCACTGAAACATTCAGTGATTAATGTTAATCAGTGAAATAATATTGTTTAAATTATATTTCAAATTAATATGAAGTATATTATACATTCAGTTAATTCAAAATAAGTACTTTTTATACATTTACATAAAATATCAGCACAATAACATGGCCAACTTGAACTTAGACTTTGTAAGATCTTTGTATAAGGCTGACGTTAATTTTATTATCAAAGAAATAAATCCAAACAATCTGAACTCATTTTACACACACATATACACTGTCCCTCATGTGCTATTGTGTGCACGCGAATGCACTCATGATACACTGCGTTTCCATGCTTGTAATACCCACAACTTGCCAATTTTTTTCCAATTATAGACTTTCAGTGGACAGATTTTTATGCTAGCTTTAATAAACCACTGGCATATATTTTGCTCAATACAAGAAATGTTATATATTTAAGAATATTGGATTTGTTTCTAGAAGGAATTTTTTTGCAGTGTATGTGTTGTATTGAAAGGCCGGTGGCCCTCCAGTTCAGTGTCACCCTCCTTCTTCAGTTTACTTACTTTAGACCACTACAACAAGTGATTTTTTTCCAGTGGCTGCTGCAGATCCATGAAGTATTTGTCATAGCCTCTTGTTTTGGCACTGAGCCTTTCAAAAAAACCTCTTAAAATCTATCTGTACCTTTGTGTTGGAGTATGTTTTCTTGGACGCAGAGAGGTTCCTTCTTTAGATGGCAGCAGAAAAGAAGGCTTCAAAACTGTACTGATGTCCAAAACTATTGTGATTTCCAACTCAGTTTACACTTAATACACTCAAAAGCAGGGTACGCCCTGAAAAAAACTAGTCTGTACAATGTGTACACTGTAAAGACCCTGCTGGTTATGGATTATTCAGTTTTATCAGAAAAATTCTCCAAGGGTTGGACCTACATTGTTGTTTTCACTGGACAGGAAGGGTATGAAAGACTGTAATATTAAAAGTAACAAAGGCTGTGAGGTGTGAAAAGTACAACATCGAGTAAAAATTACATAAAATTGAAATGAAAAAGTAAAGCACAAGTATCTGGAATTTCTACTCATCTAATAAATAAGGGTAACAGCACAGGACAGGTGAAGGTGTGTGAAGAATGAAAAAGTGAGCTCAATACAGAAGTTCATACCTCTGCACATCTGTTTTAAGCTGTGTTTGTCAAATTATTGGTTTCAGAAGGTTACATAAATTCAGAGCCAGCCCCACGTAGCTCTGAAGACTGAAAGGTGGGTGTGAGGGGCAGGTTTCAGACACACGAGGGGTCGTGTTCTGTGCTGCATGTGTAATGAAATCAATTGTAATACTCCCAGTTGGTCCACTAAGGGACATATTTGCCCATAATTAATACTATTTTTTCAGAAGATGACAAACAAAAAGGTCAGTTGGTGAGTTGCAAATCAAACCATCCAATGAGGAAAAAAAATAATTTTCTTTTCAAATACCCTTAAAACATCAGTGTCAAAAGCTTAGAAAGAGACAGAAGGTAAACAGGGCACAGAGATGGAATCAAATCTATTAAAATGACTTGGTCTCTGTCCATTCATTTGTGTGTGTGTGTGTGTGTGTGTGTGTTGCGCTGACCTCTGTGGAGTCTCAGCAGTGCTGCAGGACAAAAACAGCTCATCAGCAAACACATCAGAGTTTATTTACTCCTGCTAACCCACTCAGCGGCATCTTTATATGGCAGATGAAGCCTGCTCCTTTGATATCCATTACCGTATTATTCGCCACTAATATCTCTGCCAGCATTATGACTATAATTATGACTGTCATTCAAGCCAGGCTTTTAACATAATTGAGTCATAAGAAATTAGCATAAAGGCTAATTTGTTTGATTATGCGTGAATTTGGAGAATTATGAGGCTAAATGATGACGGCTGTGTGGCAGGTTAAAAAATGAGCTGTGGGGAAATTGTTTAAGGAGCTCGACAGAAGTGCAGCGATGCCGCCGCTGTTCATAATGTGTCCGTCATGCCTGTAGATCACCGCCATCCTGCTAAAACCTTGTAAATTCAGCCTTTGACTTTCATGCTTTAATATCAGCTGAGGGATCTTGCTCCTCTCTGAATCCAGCTGCTGAACATATGAAAACCTTTCAAAAAGGTCATCAGCTGACCCTTTGTAAACACACATATGTTATACCTCTAAATGACATGACCAACAAGAGCTCAAGGTGTTTATCCCTAAATTAAATAAAAATTACCTCTGCTTTGATTAAAGACAGGGCCGTAGCCAGCGATTTTAGAAATACTAAGGTCATGAGTCAAGGGGTGTTGGAAGACATGCACCCCCAAGAAAATTTTGTATACTATAGTATAAATCAATGCATTTTAAAGCATTTTGGGAGTAACAATAATCACTCAATGCCAACACATAGATACAAATTGTTCTGTAACTGAGTAATTATTATTATTTTTTTATCAAAGGGCTGCCATTGGATGAAAAATCCTTATATTCTGTGTTATTGTAATATTTAATGCTACATTGCACGCTATTAGTGTCATGTGCAATGAAGGTTTAATCTGTTAACAAACATATCTTGACTGGTTGATGGTAATAACAATAAAGTTTATTTAAATATCTGAATGTGGTCTTCAAACTACAGGTAGCCTACAGATGGATCGAACTGGATGTAAATAGCTCTGTGACCTCCTGTATATTCTTTGAAGGAACTGCCCGACTGAACGCTCCAGTGTGTAGCATTCAGTGGCGTCTAGCGGTGTAGTTGTAGATTGCAACTCCCTTGCTTCACCCTCCCTTTCCAAGTACGACGGAGAAACTATGGTGGTAGAAAAATACCCATCTAGAGCCAGTGTTTCTTTTCCCTGTTCTGGGCTACTGTAGAAACGTGGTGGTTCTAAATGGTGAACTCCATGGAAGGTGACCCGCAGCGTCTGTAGATAAAAATGTCTCATTGTAAGGTGACAAAAAGACGATTCTTATTTTCAGATGAATATATACTAATAAAAACATACCTATGAATATTATATTCCATTTCTGCCCCCCTAAATGTCAAACACTGGACCTTTTATCTGTAGCTTACTACCTCCTGCTGCTCCAGGCGAGGCGCAGTTCTTTTGACTTGACATTACAAGAAAAGCACAGGTGTTACTCATAACATTAACAATGGCTCAGTTCCCAGTAAGCCATGACAGCGTGACAGTAAGTCAGCATGCACAATACCAGGACCCTGAAACTGAAGCAGCTACATGGAATTTAGCCATCATTGATTTCATTATTTACGTGTGCTGTTGCTAATGTGACATGTCAAAACACTGTCCATAAAAAAAGCCTATTAGTGTCAATTTAAACACCCACAAATGTCCATCATACACCCACACATGTGATTTCACTTATTTTGGCTGATTAGACCTCTCCTCAGGGTGGTGTGTCCACGGACAGACAGTTTGACATCTCTCCAACCCTCCTGTTAGCTTGGTTACACGTGTTAGGGTCTGCTAATATTTGGGGTTATAATTCGATGATGTAAGTATGTATGTATGAGGTATGTTCGTTAAATATGAAGTTATAGCCAGGAAACAGTTAGCTTAGCTTCCAGCTTAAGTTTTTTTCTATGTTCAGAACTAGAGATTGACTTTAGTTATATAAACCTCAATTTTCTAAAGCTTTTTTGTCTAGTGCTCACTTTTTTTTTCAACCTAAAGTCCCCATTTTCTGACCAAAGACACATAAGCTTTTCAAGTAATGCGATTAAGTTCTGAGATAGCAGTGAGAAGGTTTCATTCACAGCTCTGTATCCTTAATACAGATTTGTACTGTTGTTATTGAGGACTTCTATAGAACATGTTCTCTTTATAAAGTACAAGGACAAGTGTATAGATCAGACCATTGCTGACTTGTATTATGCTTTTGAAGACCATGAAACATCCTTTTTTACACTAGGATCAAAGTTCAGCTCAGAGAAGGAAAGATGTCAGAAACTTTATATTCAATTACTTTGGTTTGTGTGTACGAAAGACAGTTTGAAGAGGCTACAATGTTTGCAGTTCAAAAAAGTATGTAACAGCTTATTTAATCTATTGCTCCTTTGATGTAACTTTTACAACAAATTCTGACATGCAGCAACTAAATCCATTGCTACATGGGAAAAAAATCCTATAGATTACATTAGATAGAACAATATTAACAATATTTTCCAACCTCCAACACATCCAGATCTTCTAGTACCAACCAGAAATGTGTGTGTCAACACAGAGGTTCTCTAACAAACTGAATTACCATTCGGGCTGCAGGGCAGCAAAGTAATGAAACATATTACAACATTACAGCAATATCAGGTTGAAAATGAGGAATGAGCTGCTGATTTAGGTTTCAGATGTAACAGGATTTTTTACCTGAAGGGAGAGTTTATGAGTCTGTTTAACTTGAGTCGGTAGCTAAAGTTGTCCAATTTGAAAAATCGCTTTCCTTAAATAATAAAAAATGAAAAGTTTTCCATAAAGGTTAAATATACTTAATTCACTTGCCGCTAGATGTTGCACTAGAGCACCAGCATCTCTGACAATCACCAACTCTGGTTTGGTTGAAAATAAACTCTTAGTTCACCATGTTTGATCTAACAATATTTGTGAAAGGGCTAATGTTAACTGTTAGCACTAACTAAGCTAATGTTAATTATTGGGCAAAATTGTGCCTGTCAAAATAAGTCCACTACAAGTGTTTGTTCTGCCACTGACAGGCTCTGATTGTGTCTGACAACATTATGGAAAGGATCTCTACAGAGATCAACCTATTTTTTAACCAGAAACAGCTGTCATGTTGCTACTGCTTGTCACCAGACTCCATAGACAAAAACAGTCATCTTACCTCACATGTCATCGTAACTTGGTTCAAAGCGGATAGACAAAACAGTCTTTGTTAGTCTCCCCATGGTCCCCAACAATCAAATAAAGTTAAAATAAAGAAAAATACAAAGGACAAAGGTTTGTTTCCAACTTTGTGGCAGCAGTTTGGGGAAGGTCTTTCAACGTTTCACTGTGACAATGCCCCCCTGCACAAAGTCCATAAAATAAAGTTTCTTCCAATTTGGTGTGGAAGAAATTTGAATCTGCACAGAGCCCTGACCTCCTCAACCCCATCCAACAATTTTAGCATGAACTGAAACACAGACTGTGAGCCAGCTCTTATCACCCAACATCACTGTTGGACCTCACTGGTGTTCTTGTGTCTTAATGGAAGCAAATCTCTGCAGCCAGGTTTGTTCAGGTGTCCACATACTTTTGGCCATAGAGTGTACATGCAAAAGTAGCACAAAAAACTGTCCCAAACCAGACACACTTCTCTTCTCTCTTTTTTTTTGTCTGAGAGTTTAACCATGTTGAACCACCACTGTCTCTTCCCTGAGTCTGTGTTTCTGCTTTGCTGCAGGAGGCTTTGTGTCCTGCAACACACTGATACTCAGAGTCAGCCAAGCGCACAAATCCAATTTGCTGTGTGGGAGCATTAGAGTATTAGACTCCTGTGTTAATTTCTTTTTGAAATGACTTCCAGTCTGTTTCCTTGTTCACCCTGGGACAGAGAGAAAGGAGGAGAGAGAGAAGTAAAAGAGGAAGTAGGAAAGGAGAAGACCTAGATGGAAACAGAATAAGGACAAATAACAGAGATTAAAAAAAATAGTATGAGGGTGGGAGGGTTGAGCAGAAGAGCTCAAATCATTTACTTGTGTAAAAGTGCTAATCTTATTATCTGTACCTAATACAAATATGACAAAAAGAGTGTTTGGAGAGGGAGTTTTGTTTCAGAGTGGGGGGGGGGGGGGTCAACAACACATTATAATTAAATCTTTTACTGGGTTTTAATAATTGTAATGCACTAACCTCAGCTATAATCACAGCAGTTTATGTTTCCCCTTTGGTACTTTATCTTTGTTTTTCATTTCCACCATTTTTTTTTAGAGAATATTATAATTATAGACTGTCGCCTGCAAATCTAATCTTTTATTTTGTTGTAAACACATGGAGAAGGTTGCATGGGTTCTTTTCTGCCCTAAGTGGCGTCTGCAGATCTCTGTATACAGATTCAACATGCTCCATCTCCATCTTCACTGAGTAAAATGTGTGTGTTGGGAATGAAGGGCGGGATACATACTTGTGCATAACTGGGAGTTGAAGCGGTACGAGAAGGAGGCTTGTCCGCGAGCTTGCCAGTTCAATCCCCCTTTGATTCTTACTTCTAACAGGTCACATTAGAGTTATGAGAACTTGTCTGTCTATGATGTCCACCTGTGGGCCAGTACGTTTCCTTTGTGTTATTCTGTGTAATTCTACTTTTTGGAACAGGGTCATGAATGCACACGCAGCCAGTGACGTGTTTTTATTAATGTCTAAGAGAATCCATTGAAAGAAATGCTGCTGGAGATCTGAGTGAGAGGGAAAAAAGGAGAACTCTGCAGCACTTCAGTCTGAACTGTGTTTCTCAAGACGAGCAAAGCCTGGCTGTAAGTCAGCCGAGTCTTGTGGCGTTTTACACTCACTCGTCTGTCTGTCCTCAGTTTAATGGACTGTGTATGAACTCAAGTGCTAAAACATGTTAATGTCTTTCAGTTTGTTGCCATACTGCACTCCGAATGGTAGATCAGTCAGAGGGAAACATAGATGAATGTCTAACGCAGTCCTCCGACCACACACAGATCCTCTATTGACTTAGTAAACACTCACTGTGAGCTGAAAACACGGGCAGACTGATGCTTCCTCGCCTCGGCCTCATGTGTGGGTGGTCTGGTTGGAGAAGCAGGTTCAACCACTTCCTGCAGCAGCAACAAAAATCTCTGCTTTCACGATTCAAAATTCAACTTTACTATACGCTCAGGATAAGGAAACTTGAATTATAGCGCTAACCTGATATTAAAAACATACAAATAAAACAATTGTAATCGTGGTTGATGGATCACTGCAGGCCTAACCTGTTTAATGGGACAATACCTAAAGTATGAATTCCACTGATTTTGCACATTTTACCTGTCATGTTTAGTACCAATCAGTTAAATAATAATAATTCAGCTTCATCAAGTCTGAGAAAATAGACTTCTCAGACTTCTCAACCATAATGATCATAGTGATCATTATGGTTATTTCGACAGGGTCCTGAAAACTACACATTTTCACTGTGTTACAAACTTGGGGTGTGAAGTTCCCTTACTAAAAAAAAATCCAAATATCCAAAATCATTATTTTAAAAACATAGTCAAAAGAGAGTAAGATCAGTATTTAAGGTACCAGTCTGTTTCTTTCTCGTTTGACCTTTCTTTTGAGTTTAGAATGTATTAAGTTATTTCTCTCCAGGGTCGATTCACATCTGAAACAAAAAATACATGTAATCAAGGCACCTCTCAGACATAGACTCAATTCAAAGGACTTGATATAAAAGCCATAGAAATGCATTAGAACCAGTGATGTAATGTAACTAAGTACTCAAGCACTTACTGTAAGTACAAATTCAGGATACTTTCTATTTCATCAACTTTATACTTTTACTCAACTACATCTCAGAGACAAATATAATTTGTAATGTAACTCCACTACATTTGTCTGAAAGCAGGTACTTTTCAAATTACTGACCCTTTATGGGTTTAGACAATACTCCTACTTCTTAAGCTAAATAAATAATAAGAAATAAATCAAATCAAAAACCCTCCTTGATCATCTGGAAAATGCACTACAAATATGGCCTTTTAGTTGACCTTTTACAGACAGCCACACGTCAACCATATGATGATCTTATAGAACATGATGCATTGCTGGAGATTAAACTGCCAGTATATAAAGTACCTTAAATAAGCAGAACTTTTTCTGCATAATGAGTGCTTTAACTAACATTAACATAAAAAATAAATAAAGTAAAATAAAATAAAATCAGTCATAATTAAATAAAACCAAAGTAGATAAGAAACAACACATAAGAAACACAGTTGTCTTAAAAAAATACAAGTTGTGACATTCTGTTGGTCTGTGTGTGTTGGACACCCTCAGTCAGCATGAATAATTGGATGTCAAACAAACCAAAGGAAATGGAAGAGTTCAGAAACTCACTAGTGTTTATACATCTAATATTCTGTGTTAGTTTGTACGCTCCGTCCAACTCAACACATTTATTGGATAAAATGCGTGCAGCTTCTTTATTTTCTCATCTGAATTAAATTTACGTGCTTATCATGGTCATTTATTTTATGAATAGCTTAAATCAAAACCATATTGTCTAATATGAGCAGTTAAATTTAATGCAGGAGAGACGCTTAACCACTGGGTGGCGCTGATGCTCTGTGATGTGAGTGATGTGTGTGAAACAATACCGCCTGCAGTATCAGTGTTACACCACTGGGTGGCACACTGCACACAGACTAGATGAATTCATTGAACTGGATGTGTGTGAGGACTTTTTCTCCTCTGACTCAGTCACTCAGACCAGGGATCATGAGGTGATTATGGGATAAGGTATCAGTCAGAGGGGCCATTTTACTGCAGAACCAGGGCTTTTACTTCAAAGTCTCAACAGATTCAACTTGCAACCAAGTATCACAAATAGACACTGCTTCATATTAAGGGCTCACATTGCAAATACATGTTAATTCTTTTAAGGTTTGGGGGGTTTGGGGGCATTTTTGCCTCAGTAATTGACAAAAGATACAAAAAAGGAACTTGCAAACATCTGAAGGAAACAGTTGGTATAGAACCATATATCTGTATTTGTGTTAGGTTATACCTTAATCAGGCTTTTACATTTGTGTAGGCTGGCACATCTAATTATAACTCATGTATGTGGAGACACAAAGTTATGACAAATAAAATGTAATATGACTATGAAATTGTGAAATAATCAAATATACTTTTAAAACTATGAAATGCAATTTCCTCCTGCTTCGAGTTCATGCAAGTCATTTTAATTTAATTCCAGTAGTTTTTATTCCTGTCCTGTTCAGAGCATTTAAACAATTTAATATTTACTCTGGAATTTAAAAAAACACATCACAATGATTGGTAAATCAATATCAACCATTAAACTTAAAATACAACATTTATTTGATCTTGGATCTATTTATTTCATAATGTCTTATTTATTTATTTAATAGAATTTTTGTATAAACCTTTTTCATTTTATTCATTTACTTCATTTATTCTTGTTTTCCACCTCTGATCAGTTTATTGAGAAGCTGCATCATGTGTTTTCTCCATGTGGATCAGTAAAGTCTTATGTCACTGGGTGGCGCTGTAACAGTGTCAGATGTGCAGCCCTCAGTGCTCAGCATCTGTGAAGTTGAGAGTAATTTAGCTTAAGGTGGAACAAGTAACATTTTCATATTTCTAAATAAAGCAGATGTATGTTGAGAATGTCCTCAGGGGACATATAAGCTGAATCTCTGTAGTGAAAGTGAGTGTATTTCAATTAGAATTCACTCATTTATCTTTCTTTCTTTCTTCTTCAGTTTCCTGTTAATCTTGGAGTTAAATATTAATCTTGTTCGATGCATTTATATTTTTTTGATTGATTTGCTACATTCTGTCATGAACTGATTCTTTTAGTTGGTATCTGAAGGGAAATCAGCTGAGCAAAAAAAGTTCCCCACTGATTGAGAAAACATACAAAGAAAAAAAATGTAAAAGTTGATACTCAAAGTGACATTTTGGAGAGCGACATGTAAAAGAAACCTTTGAGAACAGAGAGGAAGTAAACTATTTTCTAACACATCTCCATAATTTTCACCAACACTAATCAATCAGACACACAGATCATCCTGAAGCACTAAAACAACAAAGTGCCCTCCTACCTATGTGGCTAATTGAGACACCCTGTTAATGACAACACCTCTACAGCCAATCAGAAACCAGAGATGTGTTGTCGCTGGGTAGGGCAGGGTGCAGAGCTCGCGCTGCTATTGGCTCTGGCTGGATTTCTTTCAGTGACTCCTGAACAGATGATGTGCCTGCGTCCATATGGCAGACCTCTCGGACCCCTTTGTGCTGTGACTGATGTGACTCACGTCAACTTTAAAGGCTTCCTCCTTCACTTTAAGACCCTTCCCCACCCCACCACCCCTCTGCTGCTGATCTGCAGGATGAATGGGGAGTCAGCTTCATGTTGATCTGGCAAAGTGTGCCTTTCGTTTTGTATACAGCCTCCCTCCCCTCCTCCTCCTCCTCGGCCCTGCAGCCCTGCAGCCTACACACTCACAGCTCCAGACTTTGTTTTTAGTGAAAGGGACTGTCTCAAATGTCCCGTGCAGCCAGCAGCAGCTGCTCCTGGACCTCGCCATTCTTCAGCACAAAAGAGGAGAGAGGGCCGGGGTCTCGGTGCACCTTTGTGCTGGGCCCCTCCTGTCGTTTTTCTGCTCTTTGTGCCCATTGATGAGGGTGTACAAGTGTTGGCTGTAGCTTTTGTCTGAGTTTTGTTTTGGTGAGGGCGTGCGATGGATGGGGGCGCAGTACAAGTACATTTAGCTTCTACACACATTGCATGTACACACACAGATACAGATAAGTGTTGTCAGTCTCGAATCCGGTCTCCTCATTTCAATCTTGCATGCACAACATCTACGATCTCCTCAAAAGTCTAATAGTATCTTTAAACTTGTGGGATATGTGGTTGAAAGCTCCGGGAAAAGCTAGTAGGTGGACCTTGAGTGAAATGTATAGTTTCTATATATTCTTTTTTTTTAGGAAACTAATATTTCCTAGAATGAACTTTTATGCTCAAGATTCATATTGGCTCAAACACAACACACACACAGAGTGTTGCTGCTGTGTCTGAACGAGGCCCTTGAGGGCCTCACCACTGAATAGAGAGGCAGACCAGTGTTTTGGAAACAGCTGGCAGTGTGTGTGTGTGTGCGTGCCTGCCTGCCTGCCTGACCACTTTGTGTTTACAAGCTGCAACTGTGGATGTAAACAGATAAGAATACTATATCTCCATATTTATTTACACTCTGGTTGCCTGTAAAGATACAATCTAATACAAACAAATGCACTTTTGCTTTCACCCAACATCCAATTATAGCTCTAACTGTAATGCAATGCAACCTTCATTTTGAAGTCTTCAGAACTAGACAAGTTCTCACCCTTTAATACCAAAGCGATGATGTTTTAAATCTTGCAACTGCAACAGAAGTTAAAAAAGATGCATTCAAACGAAAACAATGCTTTTATTAAGGAGGAGCAGCCTGAGGGGCTTCAGGTTTGTTAATGTAATTAGTGATTAGATTCATCATGAGCTGAAACAGGCCTGACTGATGGAGATCAGAAACAGAAATTAGCATCAACAGCTGATGACTCAGGGAATGGGTGTGTGCACTGTTGTTGTGCACACACCACAACAACAGCTAGCCTGGCTCTGTCCACACACAGAGTTAGACGTGTGTGTTGTTTGACCCTGAGCTGTGACCTGCAGCACGACAGCAGCAGGCTTATGGTAATGATGGAGGACGACATTAGCATAGTTAAAAAGTATATTAGCATAGCGATCAGACAGAGCGAGTCAGCAGTCAGCAACTATGGACACATCTTTGCAAACTCACCTTGTTCGGACAAACATTTTTCAAAAAATGTAAATAAAATTCCAATGATAGAAAATGTATGGAGTTTGAATATTTCACATCATATTGCTTCAATGAAACATGTGGAAGCAGAATAGATACTTACTAAAATTTTTCACACATATTTTCCTAAACTAAACACACATCAGCTGAATATGAAGTTGGTCAGGGCTCCTTCATGAACAAATGCTGTATGGCTGTAAATACTTAATGCTCTTGTGTCTTGTTTTCACTTACTGACAGTAGCATGATTTTGAAAATAATAAAAATGTCCGATCAGTGTCATCTTCATCCATTTCTTCACTTTGTAATAAATTGATCAAGTGTGCTCCTAAAAAATAAATAGATTAATAACTTAACAAACAAATAAATGTAGATAAATAAAGATCAATTTGAGTTGAGCTGTGGAGGGGACACTGATGCCTGTATCCAAGGCAACCTGCTCACCCAAAACACCAACAAACTAAAAACACAGAAACATGCACACACACACCACACACACCACACAACTGCAGCCCATCACAACATCTGCTGCAGCTCTCCAGCACACAGCAAAGATTTTGGGAGGAGGAGAAGGAGGAGGAGGAGGCCTTTTATATTGAAAGGACACCTTGAGAAGCAGCATGTGGCTGCAGCAGTAGAGCTCTTTATGACCCGGGTTGAGATAGAGGGCAGGCCGAGGTTGTTCAGGCA
>NW_023339774.1:3798736-3798948 GCF_004916995.1 Morone saxatilis | reverse complement strand
AGGAGGAGGAGGAGGCTTTTATATTGAAAGGACACTTGAGAAGCAGCATGTGGCTGCAGCAGTAGAGCTCTTTATGACCCGGGTTGAGATAGAGGGCAGCCGAGGTTGTTCAGGGTGAAAGAGTTCAGAGGGACTGACAGATATTATACAGTATTCTTACATGTTTGTGTAAAGATGAAACAAACTATACATGTTGATTAGTGAGCTTTAGA
>NW_023339774.1:3794698-3798665 GCF_004916995.1 Morone saxatilis | reverse complement strand
GTCTTCATACTAAGCTAAGCTAACACTGACTCCAGCTCCAGCATGAGATCGTTCTGATCTCACTCTCAGGAATAAAAGCAGCATGTTGACTGATTCCTAAAAAGCACATTTTTACAGTGACATAAGAGTACATGGGATCAGCTCTGGACTCTGCTGTGTTTGTGCTGACTGTTGGGGGATGCTGTTGTTAGTCAGGATTTGGTCCTGAATGGATGAATGGCAGCAGGCTTGTGCCAGGCACACTGCCTCCTCCTCCTCCTCCTCTCTCCCTTTCTCCTCATCATTAAATTGGACAGCAGATGGAGTAAGTGCTGGGTTGGTTGCCGTGGAGATTTTAAAGGGGTGATTGCGTTTCAGCTGGTCCTGCTTGCTTGGTCCATTTTCTTTTCTTTCTTTTTTTGACATGGAGGGTGTGTTTGTGTATATACACACGCGAGGCTGCGGCACAGGGAATGATAAAGCTGCTTCAGGTTTTAATGATATGTTGCAACTGTACAGACTCAGAATCAGTCACTCTTCTTCTGTTTTGTTTTGTTTTTTTGTGGTTGGTGAAGCATTGCATTATTTGAAGTTGTAATGAGCGTGTGTGTGCATGTGTCTGTGTGCAGCTCAGTGGGGCGTGGGGGCTGCAGCAGCTGTTGATTCCACAATAGTTTGCAGTGACATGCAACATGCAGTCAGAGTGACTTTAGAGTGCAAAGACACAAAAGCCTCTTAAAGTTCTGAATCACAAATGAGAGGAAGAAAAGAAAAAGGCAGCGTGTGCCAGGAGCAAAAGATCACCTTCATTACGCCGCAGACAGCACCATGAAATAAATCTACAACTTCTGTTAATGATTCTAGTTAAAGATATTATGACATTTGTTCTGTAAACATACTGAATCACTGAGCTGCACACAGTCAGAAAACATCTCACCAGCTCAGAGTCACTGAGATTTAAGTTAACTGACAATAACACTTCTTTGTTTACTTTATTTGACAGGGATGGTGCATATCAGTATTTTCAGAAACCAGAAATAAGCTCAATTAGCTAATTGGGCAAATTTTCTGTAGTCCCCAGGCAATCAATAGCTTAAAGCACAGACATCAAGACAAACGTCACTACAGAAACTTCAACAGCTGCTGCAGCAGTTTGACTTTGACATTTTATGTCACTGGAAGGTTCTTATGGCAGGAATATTTTTGCCTCTCTGTCTTGTGGGTAAACAGCAGAATTATCATAATGCTACAGTACAGTGGACATCCACCCAGTCTGTGTATATATGTGCCAGAGTGTGTCAGTACAATAAAGTGAAATCAGTGAGCTACCTGTGTTGAGCTGACGTTGGCCTGAAGCCTTACACTGATGGTTTTGCTCCTTATTGAACCTTGTGACCCTCTATTTAAAGGGATTCTTTGGGGAAATATGCGTATTTGCTTTCATGCAAAGAGTCCGACCACTCTCATGTTTGTGCAGTAAATATGGAGCTAAAGCTAGCAGGGGGTTAGCTTAGCCATAAAAAAGCTCAAATTGTCTTTTTTACACTACAGTTGTACAAAGATAGAACGTGCTACTCACTCATTAACATGTTAATGTGTTAATGAGTGAGCTTTAGAGGTGCTGGTAGGGGGATTATGTTACCTTTGGACAGGGCCATGTTACCTGTTTCCAGTCTTAATGCTAAGCTAAGCTAACTGCCTGCTGCCTGCAGCTGCATACAGTGAGTGGTAGCAGTGGTGGTGGATGCTGTGGGTGCTCCAGCCTCCATTTCAGCTGTTTGTTTAATCTGTCTTTCTCTCTGGTTACAATTTAATATAATGGACATAATTATTCAACATTTTTAATCAATTCACTTACCTATAGTTGAGATTTGATATTGAACATATATGCCCCATTCTCATACATATGTATATGCAACTCACCAAGAAGCTACCTTGTTTATATTGCACACGTTCCCACTTTGTACTGAAACTGCTCCACAAACAATGTCCTTTTCATTTAACGCTATGCTCTAAATGTAAAATAAAGCCTGATTACACAACTGCACTGCATAATATTTAGTTCAAATGTATTTAGACTGTGAGTTTGGAGGGCTGTTTCTGAGAAAATAGAAGTTTCCACATTATTATTTTTTTTTCAGTTTAGAAATTGGAAAAACCAATGCCCAGCATGTGGTCAGTTAAGTGGAGGACAGCCTACACAGATCAAATCTGTCCCAATAAGATATCATATTGAGCAAGAGAGAAGAGAAGAATAGTAAAGGCCACCTCCACCCCAGTCACCATCTAACCACATGACTTACATTGTAATCAGCACATTTACTGATCAAAATGTAAAGTATTTCCTTTTTACATGCTAAACTTGCATAACAGGTGTTACACAAATGTCACACACTGCACTGTTTTTTATCTCTTGCCTTCAAATGACAGCATGTAATATACATATTCCATCCTACCATTACAAATTTATTAAGGGGTTCCCATCTTGTGCAGGACACTTAACTGATTATTCCAAATCAAAAGCCTCTCCAGAGTCATATTGATTTGTGAAAGTGCACAGAGGTCCATATAAAACATGACATGTTTGCTGTTGTTTTAAGCTGCTGATTGAGAAAACTTTATTTTAAATCCTCAGGAAGGATTCAGAATGTCAGAAAGTCAAACCAGACTGAAGATGCTATGAGATTTAATCTCCAGCAACTTTAACCTCAGGTGGAAAAGTCAAAGTAAAGACAGAGAGCAATATTGAGTTCAAATATTTTATTTCTATGTTTTCATCTTACAAAAAATATGCAGTGTACAAGTTATTTCATTTGACATAAATTGAGCTGAAGTGAAACCTTCAAGAAGTAGTACATTTTCAGTTTTCTTTTTTCCCATATTTTTCATATTTTAAGATTCAAAATCAGATTCAAATTTTTTCTTTTCTTTTCAACACTTTTTGTATTTTTCTCTCAATGTTAAATATCTAAAGTAAAAACCTTTAGATAGTATTTTTCCAATACTTTTTTGAGGAATATTTTTTGTCATCATTAAATTTCTAAAGTGAAACCTTTAGAGAATTAAGACAATTCTGGAAAGTGGGAAACATTTGCGCTGACTGCAACTGTTGTCATGTTGCTCAGCGAAGAGGACATCTTTAAAAAGTCCCTTTTTAAGAATGCCTCTTTCTCAGCACCGCTTCTTCTCCTGCTGCGCGTGCTTCAGAGTGCGACATTTGCTCTGTGGAACCACAGGACGCAGAATTCGCTTCTCCTTCCTCTCCAAACCTCATCCGCACAAAGAATGAGGGTCGATGTGTCGCTCTTGCGGCATACCTGACCTCATTCACATAAAGAATGAGAGTCATCTTGGCATGGACGGGACAAGAGGCGACGGTTCACGGGGGGCCCCTCGGGCCGGCGCCGTGCTGCCTGGACGGAATCCTCCTCAGGAGTATCCAGGGATGAGCAGAAACAGGGTCATCCTGTTCATCAGGATGAGTATTTCCAAATAAGAAGCTTTACAGCATCTGAGCAAGAGAGGGAGCCAAGTCCCAGATCAGCGCTCGGGCAGGCTGATCTCAGGGACCCAGTCGTTCAGACGCCGGCTCTCCTCACAGAACAGGTGCAGCTTCTCCAGAGCAGGATCCTCCCAAGAGCCATCAGCTGGGTTCTGTTCACAAAGGAAGGGGAAAGAGGCTTTAGTCACACGTTTTCTTTCAAACAGCATCACATATAGACTTCAGAACTGATTCAGGATGATAGAATCTCGTGTCTCTGAGCTCTACATACCGTGATGAGGACGCAGTGGGCATCTTCAAGCTGCTCTGCCTTGTCGCCAACAATCTCAGCCAGACGCTGCATGTCGCTCACTCTGACGATGCTGATGTCGTTGTCGAAGCAGAAGGACTGGATGAGGGTGAAGTGGATCTGCAGAGCGATGTCGCACTCGAACTCCTCATCCACGGCCAGGACGCAGAAAGACACACTGTCTGGATCACTGTGGA
>NW_023339774.1:3789667-3794598 GCF_004916995.1 Morone saxatilis | reverse complement strand
ACACACTGTCTGGATCACTGTGGACAAAAAAAGTCTTGTTAGCTGCTGCTGTTTGATTTTGATCATGTTGGTCTAACAGAGAATGCCAAAGTTTTGTTTAAGTCATGTTTAGTTTACTTACTCAGTCATAATTTTAGCACTCTCATAGACTCCAACAGTGAGTCGATCCTCGCTCTGAGCACAGAGCAGAGCTTCTTTCAGAGATTTTCCAGGAGACTGCATGGTGAAGTATTAGCTTAGAGTTCAGCTGATGTGATCAGAAAGTCCAGAGAAGAGGGTTTGTGCTTCCTTCCAGGAATCTGCCAGCATTTATACTGCAGACCCGGCACACGCTCACTCTTTGATTGGCTGTTTGGGGCACAATGGCTACAACAGGCCTACAGCCCCCACCCCACCCTCTGGGACGCGTGCCTATAGAAAAGTCTTAGAAAGTCGGGGGCAGCTTTGGTTGAAAGGATCAGATGTAGAAACTCTCTGAGCTTTAAATGATTCTTTCAGCTTACAGGAATAATGAAACCACACAGGAAGACAAGACTGCTGTCGTCAAAGTCCTCAAAGTTCTAGAAGAGTTAGAGGAGATCAGTGACTCCCATTCAAACGAAGACCATACAAGGGGTTTTCTATGTTCACATTTACAGTACTTTACATCACAGCTGAACATTTTGCAAACCAATGTAATTTTATTTTTGCCAGGCAGCCTTCCACATTGCACCAGATTTCAAAAGTCACAGTCAGTATTTCCCTACCAGTCCAGTCACCCATTGGCTTCCATTCATTTATGTACAAAGTGAAAATCAACTAGCAGACTATTGAAATTTGCTTGAGTTGTATAATCCATCACAGTGAACATCGAATCTGTATTCATTTTTGTAAAAGTTGCATAATAATTGCATGCTAATACGGTTTAAGTTAAAAGCAAAGCTTTTTATTTTGAAAATGTATTTTCCTTACCAGTCCAGTCAACCATTCATATATGTACAAAGTGAAAATCAATTAGCAGACATGTAGCTTGAGCTGTGCAATACATAATAGTGAACATTAAGTCTGCATTCATTATGGTAGACCATAATACCTCATTACAATAATGTACATTATTGTAATGAGGTAATGCAGTGCAGACATTTCAAATCAATCTGCACTTACAAATGAAAAAGCTTTGGTTTGAACTAAAACTGTATTGTACCATGCAATTATAATGAAACTTATAATGTAAGAAAGAACAAATACAAACTTGATGTCCACTGTGATTGAACACACAATTCAAGCAAATATCAAGTTTTGTCTGCTGAATAATTTTTATGTTGTGCGAAAATGAATGGAAGCCAATGGCTGACTGGACTGGTAGAGAAACATCTTAAATCTGACCTTGAGTCCTGAAATACAACAAACTATTGAAAGAAAACAACAATGCACAAAATGTGACACTTATTGAAGGTTTCACTTCGGCTACATTAATGTCATAAAAAATAACTTTTCTACTGCATTGTGTTTTTTTTCTGTAAAACTTGAGGTCTAAAATAAATGTTGTTCTTGGACTGTTCTTAAAGTAGCATGCCTAAAGTTTGATAAAAGTTAAAGGTTGGATTAAGTCTCCAGTATACCTTTTCACCTTTGAATGTCCCTGTACTAATAGAAACCAAAACAACCTGTCAAAATACATTCAAAATACATTTAAAACATGCATACATTTAAAGATGGTCAGCAAATATGTAAAGTAGCCCTACAGTACAGTAGTGGTTTGCTTGCTTTTGTCCTTGATTGGCTCTTATGAAGTTACAGAATGTTTGCAGAGACCTAATTTTCTAGATTAAGAGAATAAAGAGAATATATAGTATATATGTAAGTTAAATTACATGTAGACCTTTTCTTTGTCAAATAGTATATATTCATATACTATACAGTAAAAGTAAACGGAGTAGGTAACATATTGATAAAAAACATTAGTATGCTGCAGTTCTGTACTATTTTAAGCGTCCTAATGCACATATATCGACTGTGTTACTTGCACTGGATGTCAGACAGACTTTTATAACTCATGACCAATTTCACTGCATGAACTTTATTTGTATATTAGGCAGTGGCACGCGCCGCTGCTTTGCATGCGTAAAGCCGGACCTCACTTGAGGCGCGTGGCATCTGGAGATGCCTGCATGCTTTATCTCTCTGTCTGCATCACTCCCCATAGCAACCGAGAGATACCATCTGTCCCCGGGGGGAAGGTGAGGGGAAGGGTGGACAAAGGAAGTAAGTCAGGCAGCACCTGCTGGACGTGAGGGCCGCTTTTAATTCCCCTGCAAATATGATTTCTGATGATATTATAAGTCCGACTTTAGCTAAATCACACTTCAGGTTGTTGAGCTCTGCTTGTTTTATAGCTCAATAACACATATTCATCAAAAAATAAATAATTATTTATTGTATACACTTTCTCATGTTCTTCAATATTAGCCTGTTTTCCCTAATATTTAGTCATATTTGCGCACAACAGATGCCAGATATATATCATCTTATCCTGCAGCTTTAGACACTTTCTATCCGTACAAAGAGGTTTAGGGCTTCAAGGAGTCGCCGCAGGTCACCAGAAAACAGCTTTGACCACCAACACCTGTCGCGCGCTGCCGGAGAGGCCTCCGTCTGGCAGATGTGCTTCAGCAACAATAGGTCGGTATCGATTTGCACGCGCCTGCCCTGCGGCCATGCAAGCTGATCCTTCCTAAAATAGCTCAGTGTTTGAGTCTCAATCAGCTGGATCCAAATCAAACTTTGGCCCAAATGTGAGCCTCTCTCTGCCAGCTGAGGGGGTGATGAGTCTGCAGCACGCAGAGAGAAACTGAAAGCGATGTAGAAACAAACAAAGGAGTGTGTTGCTGCAGTGTATGCTGCTGCAGAAACGACTTTTTGTTGTTTAACACACTTTCAGCATTCATGCATGTGTTTACAGCACAAACTGAAAGTGATTTTATCTGCCTTTACGCGTCTGGCCTCTTTTGGAGGTAACACTTTTGATTGTGAAAGTTTGGACCAGAAGCACTCCTCTTTGGCATTCAAATTTAATCAAAACTCAGACAACAGATCGGCGAATGTGGAGACTTGTAGACAAAAGAACGGCGCGCCCTGGGGTCGGAGTTGACCTGGGTTTAGGAGAGAGAAGGGGGGGGGTCCCTCATAGCGACAGTTCTCCATCTGCCGCTCTGCCTTCCGCAGAACAATAGCGCTGAATCAATCACCGCCAACCTGTGTCTCCTGCACCGCCTCTCCATTCCAGCCCCCTCCTCTATTTACGCAGCAGTGGCAGCAGGTCTGACCTGATGCAAGATGTGTTTTGGAATATTATGCAGATAAAATATAACCAAATATGCACGGATGTTGGGGAGAACTTGTTGTATAAGTGGAAATAGAGCTGTGCGTAAAAGTTTCATTATGCGTAAAAGTGATCAGAAATTAACAGAAGGCTGTCAGAAACACGTTTATTTAAAACACAGATAAAGACATTTAGTGGATTCACACAAAATACTTAATACATAACAAAATAAGCACGAGCTGCAGGGGATAAACTCCTCAGTCAGTGGAACAGATAGAAATAAAGCTGTGCGTAAAAGTTTCGTGGTGCTTAAAAGGTGATCAGAAATAAACAGAAAGTTGTCAGAAGTAAGTTTAAATAAAATCACAGATGAAGACATTTGATGGCTCTACGCACCAAATACCAAACAGAAGTGCAATGAACTTCACAAGTTTTCCTATAGAATGCAGTCCGTGTGGCCCCTGAACTCCCCAGAGTAAATAAATAAAAACCGAGGAAGGATTTTCTGGACAGCTGATGGCCACGTGGTCCGCATGGGCCAGCAGTGCAGATTGCGCAGCACGCACAGCGTTCTGGCACGCGCTGGTCATTTGCATTTGTATGGGGGCCGTAATAATAGAGGGCTTCTGCGCGCACAATGAGGCCGTTTTATGGCCAGCCTCTAGTCCACAGATGGCATCATCCACCTGCCCTTTCTCTCTGCTGAGCGAGGGGGGAGGGGGCTCTCCACACTTTCTCCATGTTGCTGCTTAAACACTGTGACCAAAAACCTAAAATTTAAGAAAAACTATTGAGAGTTTGTTGAGTTTCATTTTAGTGGAGTTCATATTTAGTGTTCTTTGAAAACTGAAAAGTGGATTATGGGGCCAAAACTGGTCTGTAACTAGTTTTTGTTTCCAAAAAAGGGCAACGTTCCACTTCTGTGCATACATAAGAGTGATTATACATGCATGTAAAAGTGCAACCGATGTCCAGCGTGCATCCCTGCAGATACAGTCCCCTGCTCTGTTTCCTCCAGTGTGCATAAAGTGCTGCAGAGCGATCAAACTTCTTTTTTTAATGAAGCTATTTTTAGTTTCAGGCCGTGGCTGCTGCGCTCCGAGGGGGAGCGTGCGCGGCTCGATGACCCCCATCAATCTGCCACGAGCCAGAGTGTGACAATAGCATTATCATACCAATACACCATTCAGCTCGAGCCAATCAGGGCGCAGCGCTTTCACTGCGCCGCACGAGCTGCAGGGTATAAAAGAGGGAGGCTGCGGGTTTGTAAGCACTCTGCTCCGGATTTTACTCTCCGTCCAAACCTTTCTAAAGCTCTCCCTTTGCGGAATATCTCCACCGTCTTCATCATGACTCTTGAGGAAGTTCTGATCCAGAAGCCCACCGAGCGTGCTCAGTGCACCGGCAAAGCCCTGGAGGAGGTCCTGGTGTCGGCTAAAGACAACGACTCCATCACCGTCGGTGTCTACGAGAGCGCAAAAGTTATGAATCTGTAAGTATGAGACCCTCAGCCGCAGATTGACAGCTTACTACATTTCCATCAGTCTTATCTGCTTGTTTTGGTTACTTTTTTTGAATGAAATCTCACAAACTTCTTTATTTTGTCTCCACAGTGATCCAGACAGTGTGT
>NW_023339774.1:3741378-3789567 GCF_004916995.1 Morone saxatilis | reverse complement strand
CTCCTCCTCCAGGTCCCCTCTTAGTCCCAGTTTATGCAGAGGACTCACTGGTTCGGGAGGCACCAATGACCAAGGAAACTCCACAGGTAAGAGCCAATCGCAGCCCAGCATCTGGTCGATGGCGTAGCGCTCGGCGGGGACCGTCTTCAAGATGCCCTTGATGAGCCTCTGGCAGGGGCCGGGCACCCAGGGAGGGATGGTGAAGGCGCCTTCGATAATGCTGCGCCGCAGCTTGCCCATGGTGTCTGCGCGGAACGGCATAGTGCCGGTCACCATGAAGAAAAGCAAGACCCCCATGGCCCACACATCTACTGGGGGCCCCAGGTAGCACTCGTCCCTGAAGAGCTCTGGGGCGGCGTAGGGCGGCGAGCCACAGAAGGTGTCAAGGGCATCGTTGCGGTTTGAAACCCGCGTGCTGAATCCAAAGTCGGCCACCTTCACGCAGCTGGTGCTGGTGAACAGAACGTTCTCCGCCTTCAGGTCCCGGTGAATGATGTTGATGTTATGCTGCACAGTGAAACATACGAGCTGGTTAGATATTTCTAAATATCAAACAAATCTTAAATGATAGATTTTCTGTGGGACTCTTCATTATAACCTGGATTTTTAATTTTACAGCCATTTCTACTGATTATGATAACCTTATACCTGGTCTTGTCGGGACATCACAGCTCTATAGTTGTGATTAATTATAACTAACCCTTCCTGCCTATTTTGGAACCTCAGTCAATGTTGCTATATTAGAAGGAACATAACATTTTGAATGAAGTTAGCTAATATTAGCAAAATGCTAGCTAAATAGCTAGCTAGATAGTTATCTAGCTAACATTAGCTAGTAGATGTAACTACCTAGGTAACGATTAGTGTCGAGAGCAAAACGCAAGCTACCTAGCCAATTAGCCACCCAACTATCTAGCTAATGATTGATGTAGATTAGCTAGCTAGCTAGTGGACGTTGTGCTAACATTAGCTAACTTAAAGGTACAGTGTGTAGGATTTAGTGGCATCTAGAGGTGTAAAACGCCCCTATCTAGAAACATTGTGGTTCCAAATGGCGGATCCCATGGCAGTTTATTGATATAAACGTCTCATTCTAACGTAACAAAAACACAATTATTCTTATATTCAGGTGATTATACACTAATGAAAATTAAAATAGTTATGCATATGATATTCCATTTTTGCCAATAAATCCTCATAAATGTCACACACTGGACCTTTAAGATATGTCATTTTTATCATCTTCAGCCTAGCACATAGCATATCTAAGCACAGGAAAGGAGAAAGTTGTTATAATTGGATTTGGGCTGGATAGATATTTTGAAGCCATTTTGTTTATAGTTAACTGCATCAAAGTGAATAATCTGACAAACTCTGTTATTAAGACTCATTTCTGTTTAAAGCTGATTACCTGCAGCACTTAAGCTGGTACCTAAAATGATCATCTCTGCTACAGAAAAGAAAATTTGCCCTCAAATTCCTAAAAATAATACTAAGATTGATTGGTGTTCCAGTGTTTGTGCTAAACTGTACTACAGACACCCTTGACGGATTAAATTGATACTGATCTTCTTATCTAACTCCCGGTAAAACAGCAGCCAAGCATAATCCCAAACGGTGGAGTCAGGGGTGGATCTAGCGAGGTGCCTCTAATGCCTGGCCACCCCAGCTACCACCCCAGTCTGGTATCGAATACTGTCAAAGGCAACCATTAATTGAAAATATATTTTTTGATAATGTGTAAAAACAGAAATTAACATATATAATTTAACTATTTGTCATGGCCACACACATGGACAAGTGATCGGATTGAAAAAATACATGTATTTGGAAATATGTCTGAAGACCTGAAAATATTTCTTTTTATTGATTTCTAATTCCACCTTTAGATGTTTTCTATTCAATGCTTTACTAATGTGCCACAATAATGTCATGTTTTTGAGTTCAAATCTCTTAATTTGGGGTATTTTCCAAGAGAATATTGATATATTTGATTGTCTCTATGGCACCCTCTGGCAACCCCATGAAACCCCATTCCCTGTTTGGAGTACCCTTCACTGAGAACAACCCAGAAATGTTTCTCTGTCACTAACCATATATTTAATGGCAGAAAGGATCTGTGCGAAGGTGATCTTGCTGGTGTTGTCAGACAGTTTCCCGTCGTTGCAGATCCTGTTGTGGAGGTCTCCTCCTCCTGCGTACTCCAGCACCAGGTACAGCCGGCTCGGCGTCTCCACTACCTCGTACAGTTGGACCACATTGGGGTGCCGGAGCAACTCCATGCTGCTGATCTCCCTGGAGAGCAGACGCTGGGCCTGACTGTCCAACCTGGTCTTATCCAGGATCTTCAGGGCCACTTTGTCTACAAGAAGGACAGATAGAAGGGCAAGCAGACATTACACAACAGTCCAGCTGCTCAGGACTTGCTGAAAGTGGAACAGAAACCACAAATTACCCAACTTATACTGAATGTAATGTCATTTGTAATTGATCAACCATGTAAGTCATTTATTCCGAATTCTTTTTTGCTGTGTAAAGCACAAATTTCTCGTGCCAATTCATCATATGTCATGTCAAGCACACATGCAATGCCCAGTGAGAGAAAAAAGAGAGAATGTAGCCAATGTGTTGTATTGAGATGAATGAAATAAGGCAAGCTTTTAGGGCTGGCTGTGGCTCAGGAGATAGAACAGGTCAACCACTAATCAGAAAGCTAGCGGTTCGATCCTCGGCTTCTCCCTCTGCGTGTCGAAATGTCCTTGGGCAAGAATGGTGTGTGACTGTGTCTGAATGGGATTAGTTAGTTTCTAATGAGCAGTTAGCACCTTGAATGGCAGCCTCTGCCATCAGTGTATGAATGGGTGAATGGGACAGCATTTTGAGTGGCTGGAAGACTAGAAAGGTGCAATATAAGTGTTATCATTAATAGCCTTTGGTGGGAATCGGCCCTTATATATGGCAGCATCCATCCGGTTCAGAAGGGCAAGGTCTGGTCTCAAGGACTTGGCCACAGGCTGGGCTTGTGCAGAACTCTACTAACAAGGGTTAAATCTTTTTCTCTTTTTTTGTCTTTCTCATCCAGTTTAACAGTGTATGACCTCCCTCTGTTGCTCACCCTTTTCCACAAGCTATTTACAAGGTGTTCTGAGTCTCTAAACAGTGACAGCACTTTAATCAAAGGCAAAAGAATTGGGTGGTGTGAGGGACAGATGCAGTCAGTGTACGCCTACCTTTAGTCAGAGCATGGAAGGCCAGTTTGACCCTGGAGAAGGTCCCACAGCCAATCTCCCCACGGACCTTGTAGAAGCCCACCCTGCGGCCTATGATCAGCTCCTTGATGGTATTCTCGTCCTTGCACATGTCGGTGGTGAGCTTCTGCAGGGGGGTGAGGCGCAGCACGCCGTCGGCCTCCTCATCCTCGGGGCCGACATCAGAGCTGTCCGTCAGGCTGTAGATACTGTGGCGGGGTCTGGTGCTCGTCACATGGTACTGGCCTCCAGGCATTTCTGCAGCAGGCCGAAGATAAGGTCATCTTCAAAAACATGATTATGTCATTAAGTTTTTGCCAGCACGTGGTTTGGACATACACTAGTTACTTTCTTTTCATGAAGTTCTTAATAGGATGTTAGAAAACACCAGCTTTACTTTACTGGAAATACCACAGAGCAGTGCTGTAAATATCCATGTAACAGTGGTTTTAAAAGTATCCAGAAAGGGTCAACTCGTGAGACCAAGTGCATTATTCATTGTCAAAAGTAGCTGCAGAATGGGTCTAACCCAATCACAAAATGAGGATGCAAGCATTTGACATCACATGTACATAGTGCAGTCGCGTTTCCTTAATGAAACATCATTTCTCTGATATTCCCTTTAAATGTCCCCTTAACATCATACATAATTATTCTACTGCTTCACTGAAACCGTATGACTTTAGATTTTAATACTTCACCAATATATTTAAAAAAAATCTTAGATGTCTTATGCAACATTATGTTGCCATATTACTGTAACTGTACTAGAGACTAGAATCTTGTAAGCCTACAGTGGCTGCATTAAGAAGGAGAAAGTTAACAACACGGGATAATAGAACTAGAGAGTCTAGAAAACAAGATTGTTGTTTATCCAAGTTTCCATGCTCTGCATCAAAACACACCTGTACAATCCATTGAAAGCAGCAATACAAAAACAAAAGCTGTTCTTTTGGCCCAGTAGGACCCAGAAAACTCATTTTACTTCACTTACATGCTGAGGTCTGTGACAGAATCCAAATATCCATGCAGAAAGTCCTATCCCCGTGAGCAGAGCGGTGCCGTCATAGCCTCCCTTCCCGTCCTCTCTAACTGATGAGAGGATGGCTAAGACCACAGGAGGGGAGGGGGCGCGTGTGTTTGAGCCATCAAGTCAAGTGGACAGGCTTCTCTGGCCACACCTCTTACCGCTCACCTCTCCCCGTCTTCACCCACTCCTCCTTACTGTGGGGCCGAAGGATTAAGGTGGTGTCATGAACTCTAATCCTGTTTCAATTTAGGAACGTCCCAATCCCTTCAAATGACGAACATCAGTGCAGGGTCGGCAAAAATGAGGCCAAAAGGATGCAAGAGACGACACATGCGCACACGTGTGTGTACCTGCAGTATGTATGACCAGAGTGCTTTGGTTTGCAGGTACACAGCAGAACACAATTGTGTGAGAGAAACCGGTAAGGTCGATCTCCTGGCTTTTGTGAAGATGAAATGTTATGCAACGGTCTTACCAAATGTTCCCATAGAGATTAGCTCTCTGTCCCCTTTAGAGGCTGGCTGAGCAGCACAGATAAAGAGATTACAAAGCATGAGGTCAACACTTCACCAGGCGGAGCGTCTTCATTCAGGTGTACTGTACCTGTGAGGAGCAGTGGAGGGACAGCGGGGGAGACACTACGGTCAAAAGACACTAAGACAGTCCTATCTACTTTCTTTTATGTAATGCAAGTGTAGTTTAGTTTAAATTGATCACAGATATATTGGTAGATCAAAATCCAGCATCAACTGGACTCCAGTGCATGCAGGATAAAGAAATCATCATACGTGCTGCAGAATATCACACATTTTGGTATTGAGGGAGAACTGCTCAGGATGATTTTTAAGTCCAGACTGACTGCATTACTATGAATGTTCTCACTGAACGCTCCGCTCTCATTTCAATCAACATAAATAAATTGATTCTTAATTACCTATTCAGGTTTTAGGCTACTGATAAAAGCAGATGTTAGCAGAAGTTTGCTTTTTTAAACAACAATGAGAAGACATTACAAGAAGTCGAGTTCAAGAGCTTCACCTCTCCGAAATGTCAATATTAGAACATGTTTATGTCAAGAAATCTGAAAAAATGAAATAGAAGAGATGAGTTAAATGATTTATTTGGTCTTTGAATAAAAGGTGTAAACAGGTTTAATTCCCTGAATGGGACTAGTACGTCTACACCTCCCCCCTCCCTCTGTCCCTGCCTCGCACACTTGCTCCCATGCAGGCGTGTGATTGGATTAAAGCCTTAGACAGGAATACAACCTGTGTTTAAATGTACACACTGGTCACCTGCAAGCAGGGCAGTGACACTGCACATCTAGCCAAGTAAAACACAATAAGCAGTATGGCTAAATAAATGATCTGTAAAATAAGTCGAAAGCTCTGAGGAACTGAATTTTGCTTTGAAATGAAAGTGAAATACAAATCTGGAAAATTTCAAAACACCTCAGTCCCTTCTGCCCCCTAGGGAGTCAAGACTTTGCACCTGCAGAGCTGACAGGTCAATGGCTAGTTAGCCTCTAAACAAACTAGATCTTTCTTCTCTTCAGACGGCCGTCACTGAAGCCGCAGGGACGCTGGTTCTCTTCCAGCTCTTTGATTCTCTGACGCAGAGCCACAATCTCCTTGTTCTTCTCCTCCTGGAAGAACTGCAGCTTCTGAGGATACAGTTAATCCACACACACAACTAGAAAGAGGCACTATAAACAAGACACACTTCTCAGAACAGAGCGGCACAGCTGACCCATAAAAACACCAAACACTGATGTATTATTTTATTTTTCTTGTGAATGGCTGCATCAGGTAAATTACTGATTTAGTGATTGCTAATTCAATTCCTTTTAAGGCTGGAACTAATTATCATTTTCATTATTTATGAAATGATTTCATTTTTTTAATACACTTAGTGTCTAAAATGTCAGAAAGTGATGAAAAATGCACATCACCATTTCCCATCTTCAAATTGCTACTCAATTCAGAATGATATAAAACAGAGAAAAGCTGCAAATTCTCACATTTGAGAAGCTGGAACCAGAGAATGTTTGACATTTGTTTTAATAAATAATCAGTTATCTGACTCTGAAAACCTGATGCTGCTAACAGTCTTTGGCTAACAACCCTCAACAGAACTGATCTGTGTTCAGACTGTAGGCAAAGTGGTGTTGTCTATATAATGCAGATGCAAAGACCTGAGTTGACACAAACAGACATGAGTTTGCCCCGGGCGACATGTCTGTGAGAGCTGAAATACATCAGCTTTACTGAAATCACTTTCTCTGCACCTTGGTTTTATGAGAAAAGAGGAAATATGGAAGAAAGAACAGAATAAACTGGAGTTTCGGACACACACACACACATGCTGGATGTTTGCGTTGCTAGCTAGCTGCAGCTCAGCATGTTGGCTGTTGCTGGTGAATAAAAACAACATTAAAACACTGCAGTGGTCAGATACATGAGAGTAACATACGGTGAAAATGAAGTCTGATGACATTTTAGACTACTTTCTTTCTCAGACTTTTGTCTTCCAGGCAAATAACAAAGCTAATGGGGCATACTGGGAAGTGATGTGCTTAGACGGTGTGGACTAACAGGAAGAGACATCCAGGTCCAATAATAAGGTCTGCATGCCCAAGGACACAAACTGACAAACCAAAACTCTTGAAGGATCAAACATATGATAGATGTTCCTTCAAAGTTATAGAATGATTACCACTGACATGCGTCTTATACTTTGTTAGTTCACCTCTATAATAAAAAGGCGAGGATGAGTGGGCTGCTCACCCTCTTGAAGACACTCTGCGGTAGAAGGCTGGAGCCATGTTGTTGTTGCTGCTGCTGCTGTTGGCTCATCTGAGCTGTACTCTCAACTCTGGCTAACCTTGCACCAAACTGCCAAAACACACAGAGCAAAACACCAACAAGCTCATAGAGAAGCAAAGCGGAGTTGGACTTCATCTTGAAATAATTTGAGACTTTTGCTCAGAAGAATCACTCCAGCAATACTGTTGGAGGTAAAGTGTAACTTTTAATTTCACCTCCATCTGTAACTTCAGGAGCTCGCTCTGCCTCTCCCTCTCCTGCTCCTTCAGCCTCTTCTTCATCTCCTCCAGATCCAGATCCTTTTCCTCCAACAGCTTCTTTACTTCAGTGTCTTTAGCTTCCACTGTTGGGAAATAAACCAAAAGCAGGCACCAGCCAAATACAGATTCAGCTTTAACATGCTTTGTTTGTTTGTTTTCTCTGTTTTTGTCTTATTCAGTTTCTCCTCTGCTGCTCTGCTCTGACGCTCCGAGCTGAAATCAAGACAATCCTTTTAGGGATCACTGTTATGAAACTCTTTTGATGACGTTTTACTGAGAAATTAAGTAGGAAATGCTCCACACTTTTGCCTACATTGTGTTTTCAAGTGTTGAATGTAAATTTCAGGATATATCTGATTTACTTTAAGATTTTAGGGCTGCAAGGAGGTTATTTTGTACATTTATAAAGTCAGTATTCCCTGAAACATCTTACACCATCAACCCTGTCACTGTCTCAGTGTTTTGTGAGTTCTTACACTGATGAAGCCCCTGCCTGTGAGCCTCCTCCACCTCTCTCCTCCACTGCTGCCTTACAGTCTCTAGCTCCCTCTTGTGTCTCTCTCCTGCTACTCTCATTTCACTGACCAGCCGCTGAACCTCAGCCTCTCCATCCTGATCACAACACACGGGACACACAACATCACTGACCGACGTTGGAGCTGAAACATTTGGAATTGCTACCTGGCTTTAAGGAGAGAACCAACTGATCGTTATGTTTTTTTCTTCAACCCCATAAAACAAATATACAAATCCATGCTGTTCATTTGCATGCTCTACATCTCTAACCACACTCACATAAATAAATAAATAACACAGGAAGCAAAGACTTTAAGGGCTGAAAAACAGTTTGACAAAGAAAAATTTCTTTACTGCTTTAGCTTTGACTGATGATCAGTTGATCAATATAATTAAAAATTGTCTTCACTAGTAGAGCTGCACGATATGGATTTCCCAGCTGGTACAATAATCAATAATTACCTGCTTCTCATGGCCGATACCGATAAGATAACCTATAATTTCACAGTTTTGTATTTTTAAAAACACTTCATATACTGTAGTTTATGCACACCTTTTCTAGTAAAGTTAGTAATAGTAAAGTAATAGAACATAAGGTCTATCAACTGCTGCACATAAGAATTCAAAATAAATGATTATTATTATCAACCGATAGCTACTACTTCACTACCCAACAATGACTGCAGTGCTCAGAAAGCGGACATACAGAGCATCACCTTGTGCACAGACCAGCTTTCAATTAAACCTGCTGATTCATTGTTGTATTCAATTTATTTAATGCTAAATTCTGTCAGTGTCCACTCCTGCCTCACTACTTACCTTTACTGTTCTCTCATTCTGTTGTTTCAGTTCCGCCATATCGTTCTTCAGTCTCTCATTCTCCTCTACAACATGAGCAGTTTCAGAATAATCATATGATGCTTACAGTGAATTTCATCTGTATGTAAGTAACTATGTCAATGGTGCTTTGGTGGTGCGATTATACTTTATATATATATATATATATATATATATATATATGTATAATACTAAATGGATATCACATAATCAACAAAGAAAATACAACATTTTTACTTTAAAGCAACATGAAAAACAACAACAGCAGCAAAAACTATTACATCTAGAGCTTAGTTACTGCAGACCTGTTTTGTGGTAAACATGTGCTATATGAGATCTGAGAAATCAGAGTACTTTCAGTATCCAGAGATTCATTTGTGGTCTTCAAAGAACATGTGTCCAGTGGGTTATTACAGTTACCTCTGAGGCTGCACTGCTCCTGCAGAGTCTGCTGTAGTCTGTCCACAGTGACGAGAAGACTGTTTCTCTCTGCAACATGGATTGTTTTTAACAACTATCGTCATACAGGTCCCACTAAAAGCAACTCAGTGAGGGTTTATACAGCCACGAAAATCTATTTTTTCAGGTATTGCTTAATTTTTAGAAATCTACCTCACACACTATCTGAAACTGAGAGTCATCCAGTACTTTTCCCCATACAAACTAATGTAATACCCAAATAACTGATGATGACCTGCATGGCAATGTGTTACAAATAAGTAGTAATTCTAATAAATCAGCTCATCTGTAAATTTGAACAAATTTAGGAATTTCATTTCCTGAACTGAAAACTGGAGACACCAGGTCAGGAGGACTGTCGTTTGACAAAGTCACCAGCAGAGGGAGACATACCAACACCAAACGAAGCACCATGAGCATCTTAAATCTTGGGAAACAAACGCTCCCGTTTTCAAATGAAAGGACAGAAACTCACCCTCAATCAGACTTTTCTCCTTGGTCAGATAGAATTTCATGAGTCTGTTGGCGTCCTCCAGCATGATCTCCAACATATTGTTTTTGCCATTAACTTCTGTAATTTTCTGTTTGATAAACGTAAAGGCAAGTTATTCTTTATACCACAATGGTCCTCATAGAGGTGGATACAGTCACTCATACACAGTATTGGGCACTTTGATTGTGGAGTCAGGTTTTATTTTATTCCGGTTACTGTTTGTCATTTATGACTTTTCATTGTATGTTGTACGTTTCTTTAGTTTTATGTGACTTTATGTGAGGATGTAATTAAAATCAAACTCTAGACAAATAGTGTGGCAAAAGTAAACAAGTGACTAAGGTTAATCACAGTCCTGGAACATAATCACATAAAAGTGTCTTCTTGGAAACTGTCAGATTATGACTACGGTTACCACTCCCAGAGAACCCCTATAATTAACGTTAACTATATGTAAAGAACATTTCTCTGACTCCTTCTCATCTTTTTAACTCTTTAGCCAGTCTAGCTAATGCTGTGGCAAAAACTGAAGAACAGAAAATCAAATGGAAGATGTCCATAACTATCCATCAGCTAATGCTACCTTACCTCTTCCAGTTGAGTAAACTTCTCCATAAAGTTTTCGAGACTAACACCGTTTAACTTGATCATTTTTATAGTGTAGGGGAGAGCAAACGACTGTAAAATACGGTTTCATTAAAGCTTCACAAACGTCACGTAAAGAAATTAGCCGCTAGCTTGTTAAAGCTAGCTTAGCTCCACTGCACGAGCTGGTAAAAGGCTGTTTATAGCTCGTGCCATACGGCGTATGGCTCGTGCGGAGAAGTTACTCATTCATGTAAATAAGACCAGATGCTGAACCATCTGATGACATTAGAGCACTCAGTAAATCTATTAAATAAGTGATTTAACTGCATTTTCAGGTATTTAGGATAAGCCTTTGTTACACTAAATACTTAATACTCAGCATTTCAGAGCAAAGTGTGTGGACTTTGTATGTAGCATCCTGCAAGGCAGTAATAAGAATTTATATAATAATAAGTTACAAATATTCAAATGTGAATGATCATATGATCTAAAAATATATATATATATATATTTTATTTTAAATATATTGCTATTCTACAACTTTATCTTCTAATTTAGTATTTGACACATTGAGCACAAACTAAATGCAGTCATCTGTGTGCTCTTTGCAGTGTTTTGTAAAGTAGCTGAGATTAATAAAAAGGCAGAGGAAGGCAAAAGTATGAAAGTTGTCTATTTGTAACTTTGTAACACTTTAACACTTACCTGTAATTTGCATTTTATGCACTGCTAACTAGAAGCCAAATTAAAAATAAAAACCTTTATAGTCCATGCACATCCAAAACAATTACTAAAAAACTGACAATCCAAATAATTTTGTACCTCTTGAAATGTTTCACAGTTTCGAACATAAATGAAGAACAGGGTATGTAATGCCATCAAAGTAAGATACACATCTAATATTTTATGATCCTTTAACACACAGCTCATGCTTTATGCATCATGTGTTGGCAACATGATAATATGAACCCCAATAAGGCATTATTCATGAATATTCAAAAAAGCAACGGATTACTGAATGATTAAGTAACATCCATTGCGCCAATATTGGACTTAAAAACCTGAAAAGGACTGAAAACCTCATGGAAAGCATACAAATGTTGGATTCATAACAAAGGACACATGATTAATTTATGTTTATGGACATTTTTCACATAGCATATCAATTACATATGAAACCCTTTGATATGTACAAAATGATAAAAAAAAATATGTGCAAAAAAATTTAAAATGAATAAAGCATGTAACAGTACAATTAAATGTACTCTAACTTTAAGCTGCATTAATCAATATTTTTACATTAATGGTGAATGAAATGACTACATGTAATGTGAAAGGTGGTACTTGTAGTGACAAAATCACAAGGAATTACCACTAAAGGCAGGATTATACAGTGCGTGAGGGACTGCATACATCCAGTTTGTTGTGACCACAAGGACTTGGACTTGTCTGCGAAGCCGCTACGCTAGCAAGTTACGCAAGTCCTTCCAGGGACTCCAGAAAGTGGTATAAACAGAACTACTACGTGTCCGTAGTGTCCACAGCTGTTTATACATGCGTCCATTTGGGAATATAATCCAGGTTTAACGCTGCAGCGTTTTAGCCCTTTAGTTCATAACAATGGCAAAATGAGCGACTGGCTGATATAGAGAGCGGAGCATTTAGCAGCCAGAGTTGATAAAACCAAAGCTTAAAGGAATATTAATATTGAATATTGGACTTGCATTCATCAACAGAAACATGACTTCAAATTAAAGATAGTGTGTCTTTGTCACATGGATTTGTAAATGGCAGAACAGTTTTCCAATTAGCAGTGTCAGTTTGCAGAGATTTTTAGTGACCAGAAATTGATTGATGCAGCTTTAACAGAGATAGTTTTCTAATAAGTAGTGTTGTGGACCTGTTTTTTAGATGAATATTGAGTTTTTGAGGCAGTTTTCAGCCCATTTGAGTCATTTCTCTTTGAAAGGTTCTTTTCCACAACTGCAGTAAAACACATTGTTGTGCGCTCTTCCTCCCTCATACCAAACTTCCAACCATGTCGACTAAACAGCCCTGTTAAAGGTAGCAGTGGGAGAACGGAGGAGGTAGCGGTTGTGGCAGGACAGGCACAGATGCCCCATAACTATTTTAGGAGAGCTGACATTTAACACTCAACCTCAATAGTCAATCTCCCAAACTGTTACCAAGTTTAATTGATTGGATAGTCTTAACTTTGGACAGTTTACCACTGATCTATGGTGTGATGCTTCCCAAAAGGTCAGGGGTCAGGTAGCTGCCTGGTATCGGCATGGTCTTTGGGATTATCAGCTGTGGTGCAGATGTCGAGTTTGGTGTCAATAAGAGGCTATTCTGCCTGTCAACACCATCTACCACGGTGTAGACAGGAGCCGGGGGAAGAGGGGACATGAAGGTGGTATCTGATTTGCTGTTAGGCGAAAGGGTAGCTGAAGAACTCACATCTCCTCCTGTCTGGAAGGGTTCACTCATGTCTCCTGCGGACAATCTTGGGCTCATTTTTCTAGCCTTCAGCTCTGAGGTGTAACCCCCATGATCTGGATTCACAACCAGGAGCTGAAACTCCTTCTTTTCATTTGCCGCCATAATGTCTTTCTCTGCGTCTTTGTTACTTGACTTCTCCACCTCAGTTTGTTCCTCAGGTGTCAGCAGCACCTTGCCTGACGACCTCACCTCACTCACCTGGGTGTACAACACCCCTCTGCCCGGTGCTACAAAAGGAGGCTCCCCAGCGGAAGGGCTCTGGACCGGAGAGCTTGGCTCACAGGCTGTCGGGAACGATGTTTCCCCACTGAGGGTTTGATTTGGGATGAGAGGCTGGAAAGCTGATGCCTCCGGGTCGCTCTGGAGATCTGGGTCGCAGCAGCTGGCCCGGCCCGAGTCGTCGTCTCTGAAGCCGATGGAGAGGGGAGTGCAGGTGGAGGAAAGGGAGCGATGCATGAGACAGTCAGTGTCCAGATCGGTCAGTCTGTCGTTGTGCTCCTCAATGTCCAGATCGATGAACTCCACCCAGGGGTCGTTGTTGTACAGCTCTGGCCTCAGATCATGGGGAGCACCAAGGATGGATGTCAACTCCCTCAGCTTCCCTTTCTGTGAGGTAAAGAAAATAAAAGTTGATACACTAAGGAGACCACATTCAGCTGGCAAATTGGCTCAGCTGCTTCAGGGATAATTCCAGTTTATTACAACTTGGGTCTTTTTTTTTGCAGCCTTGGCCATCTGTCAGTAATATAAAATTGTTCTCATCGAACTGGGAATGCAGTGACATAGCTAAGGCTATGTCAGATGGGTCAAGATAAACAAGCAGGCTGTAAACAAGCCCACAGGTAAGCCAAACTTATTTAGAAGCGAAAACATACTTCCTGATTCAACTTTGCACACAGAGGGATTATTACTGATTATTGTCTGTCTTGGGTGAGCTCACTTTTGGTTTTACCTCAGAAAGAAGTGGTATACCTTGAGTAGTTCTGGGTCAATTCCTCTTATTTTAGGTCCAGGAACAGGAGGCAAAAGAATAACCATCAACCTTGGGGGAAAAAAAGAAAAAAAGTTAAATTTGACATAACACATTTGCGGGACTAACACTATTGTCAAGCTCTGCACCAGAACCAAGGAGGAGTAGTACCAACAATGGCAACCACTAGAGCCGAGATAGACGCTGCTATCGAGGCTTTTATTTTACATAGACGTCAGACTGTATCTTCTCAGTGTCACCTGACAACAGTTTGTTTTACTTCACTCCACTGCATTCTTAAACAACCTGTGTGTAGGATTTAGTGGCATCTAGAGGTGAGATTGGAGATTGCAACCAACTCGCCTCACCCTCCTATTCCATTTGTGTCAAAGAAACTATGGTGGCTGCAAAACTCAGCCAAAATGCGTACGCATTACCCTGTCTAGAGCCAGTGTTTTGTTGGTCCATTTTAGGCTACAACAACCCCAAACCCCAAAAACCCAATGATTCTTATTTTCAGGTGATTAAAAACTAATAAAACATACCTGTGCATATTATATTCCATTTCTGCCAAAATATCTTCCTAAATGTTACACACACACCTCTGGAAAAACCGGCATGTTGCCACGACTACCATCAGTGTCGACTTAAAAGTTGGATCTGGGCGAATAGGTCTCTAGTTAGTTTTAAAAAAAACAAATCCCGCTTGGGCCCTCCCCCACGGGCCCTCCCCGGAAACTGATGAGAGTGGAGGCAATGTCAGACTAAAGATGTTAATGGAGTGTCACAAGTTGACAGCTGTCTAATATCCGGCAAGTAACACATTAATGACATTAGAGAACAAAAACACACTTAACTTGATGTGCATACATGTATAGAATGTCTCGCGGTTTAACACCATTGAATAACAGAGTCACAGTGGCAGTTTTTCAAGGTCAAGCCGCCCACACACTGTGATTCTCACTGAGCAGCAGTCTGCACTTTCTCATTTCTCTGAGCTTCTCAAAACCTCACAGTCACACACAGAAATCCTGATGGTTGTAAAATACTTACTTTTCCTGCTGTGATATGATGACTAACATCAGGATGGCCACTAAACACAAGGCACCAAAGATGAGCAGGGCCACCACTGGAAACCTCGACACTGGGAGAAGAAATGGACACAAATTTGCTTATATTGCACTCATTTGAGCATGGTTAACATTATACCTGCAAAACACTGGCAAGTTAGCATTGTCGTTGTGAGCATGTTTGCATGCTGACGTTAGCATTTAGCAAGTACATCCTCACAGAGCTGCTAGCACTGCTGTAGTGCTGTGTAGTGCTGTCAGCTTTCAGTCTTGGTATACCATCATGATTATATTAAAGCTACAGAACTACAGTGCTGTCCAAACTAACTAAAACATTTGAGACAGAAAGTCCTTACAATTCATGGCTAAAGAATTGGAGGAGCACCTTGTACAAATATAAATGTACTTCTACTTTACTGTTTACCACAGGGGCTATTTTTTGTTGATATCGATTCAAGTTACTGATGCACAGTGAAAAGAGGGGAGCTGTCAGGTGGACTTAAAGCAAGCATTGAGAGGCTTATTCACACCGACAAGGACACTGAGCTGCAGCCTCTACAAGTTGAATGTGAAACTGATAAACCTTTGGAACAGCATGTGTAACAGCTTTGTCCATCCAGCCTGTAAACATTGCAATGAGTGTTTACCTTTAGATGGGATGTTGACGAATACTGAGTCGCTAAATTCTCCAAACTCTTTCACACTGAACATTTTGCACCGGACCCGGACCTCGTGATTGACGTTAGTTTGAAGTCCATAGATGGAGCGTTGGGTGCTTTTCACAAGGTCGGTCTGTGGTGAAGAAAATGAGGTTCAAACACAGCACCACAATCGTCTCCTCTAAGAAACATTATCCTTTCAATACAATAAGAAAAAGTTTACTATTAAAATCAGTCAAGGTATATTAGAGCCTAGGGATGGGATGATTTAATTGATCTGCAATGCAAGACATACATGCTTTTTCACAAAATGTAAGGTAAAGTGATTCCATTATGTCTGAGTGCCATTTTAAAAGTATGTTAAAATAAAGTATATTTTCATGATTATCGTGATAATATCGTGTATCACAATTAATCTGGCCAAGATAATCGTGACATGAAATGTACCTGATAAGTAGTTAATATGGTTCTAAATTACAACTTCACTGGAGAAGTAGAGACACCCACCACTTCCCACACGTCCGAGCTGACGTCGCGGTACTGGACCTCATACTGCAGCATCATCCATCCCATCTCTACATCCGCAGACAGAGGCGGCTTCCAGCTCAGCATAATGTCGTAGTAAGTGCTGGTCAAACTCACATTCAGCAGCGTCCAGTTCAGGCCGACAGGAGGATCCGGTTGCACTGCAGAACAGAACATAATTTTAGGATAATTGTATCATCAGTAACTGAACAAGAATCTCAGTGTTTTAACCGACAGCGTAGTCTTATAGTTTACACTGACTCATGCATTCATGAATTCATTCTATAATATATGGATGGTATAGGCATGTTAGTTGAAGTCCTCCAATGGATTAAATTAATTGATGGAAAAAAACACCTAATCCCTCAAGATCACTGCTCTGACTGCCTTTTTCAACTATATGGACAAAAGTAAATGGACAGAATGTGAGCGGTTCAATTCAGGACAAATATTCCCCAAAGTCCCCTATGCTGGTTTTTTAACCATGGAGTGGAAAGAAACAGTAGAATATGGCAAAACCTCACATGACTACATGGGGTTTTAATCCGCTTTCATCAACCTTCTCTAATCTGAATCATGACAGGCGGGCAGCGAGGCTGTAAACTCACCAATGTCTTGAACGTTGAAGCGGCTCTCATCGTAGAGGACAGTTTGATCCCTCGAGCGGAGCTGGACTCTGTAAGTTATCCATACAGATGTGTGGTTCTCATTGAAGAAGCACTCGTGGGGCCTGTCGGTGCTGTAATGGGGACACTCCCTCCACTCTTTAGAAGTGGCAGGGAGGGGTCTGCAGGGGAACAAGAGGAAGGAGGTGAGATGAAACACCTATTCATTCAGTCAGAAAATCTACCCCACAAAGTAGTTTCTAAATAGTTTAGTGAGTATCTTTTTAGCTGTAGATCGTAACAGGGTATACAGAATGTGCATAATGTTAGTGATTCTAAGACCCTTACCAGTGGAGGGGCTTAAAATATAAAAGTTTCTCTTTCCTCCTCTGGGCAGCACAAACGTGCTCAGTAAATATCGTGCCAATGTGCCAATTAGATCATGAGATATCTTATGAACAAGCTGACATTCTGGCCTGAAGGCAGTGGTAGAGGAAAGTTCACAGAGTATGGTTGCACTCACAAATTGGATTAAACAGTGTCTCAGAAAGTCTTGATTTGATTCAGTTCAATTCATTCTTGAATTATTATTATTTTAAGTATATCAGATGAACCCCAATATTGCGTAAATTGGTTTATTCCTTTATTTTGATAAGACAAGTGAAGATAGACAGGAAATGGTGGAGAGAGAGAGAGAGAGAGTTGGAACTGACCCTGGGCTTCTAGAGTAAGGGGGGTTACTTCTGATTCAAAATGTAATCCTTTGTTCGGGTGTGCTAAAAGGGTTGTGTTCCAAATAATTCTAATGAATTATGTGTTGATTTTGTTTGAATATGGCTTTTTTTCAACTAATGCAACATTTTCTCCTGTTGGACTAAAGTTTTTTTCAAAACGACAGACCCTACTGTTTTACTACATTTCTCAGGATTTAAATAAATAAAATAAAGCTATATCATTTTGAGCTGTCTTTAGTAGCAGCTTAGGTTTGAATACAAGACGGGTAGGGAAATCAGAAAGCACTGAAAGACTGTCGGGTTTGTTCTTTCAATCTCCCCATTCTTAAGAAATCTTGTGGACTTTTGCCTTGTCAACAGAGTGAGCAGGTGCCCTAGATAAGGCTAAGACACAACAATGTACACATTTGAGTTGTTAAAGCAGCAACATCTTCACTTCAGCAGCTGAGAGAAGAAGGGTTTTTAAAGTTCCTACATTTGCTCACACCGACATGCATTTTCTGACACATCTTTCCTTATCAGACACATGTAATCCAATGGTTTCTCTTTTTGTTTCTTCCTAATATTCTTCTTTATTTCTTTTTTCTTTATTTTATTATCTGGATCACACACATGTAATTGTTCATTACTAATATAGTTATTACTTATCGGTTACATATGTGTGAAGGCAGCTGAAATGTTAAAATGTGAAAATGTATTGCACTGTATAGGATGCTAGGACCATAATTATGCAAAATGTATGGACCACCCACACATTTATTAAATTTCTTTATATTTTTTAAATCAGATTTTTATTTGTCTTTGTATTATTTAAATGTTCTATTATTGTAATTTATAATCTTTGATGCATATGAGCCTGGATAGTCACTATAATGTATTATTTGTACTCTGCCAAGTTGTATCCAAATAAAAAGAAACCATAGCCTCTTTCCCATTTGCTTTTTTTTATGTTACCCTGATTTCCTTGAAAGCACAGAGAAACCACATATTTCTGTTAGTCATGACAACGTTTTTCCCCCTACATCTGTTTCATGTAGAATAAGCGGAGCTCTCCCGGCTCAGAGAGGCTATGGAAAGTGCCGACATTCCATCTGCAGCGGAAAGTCTCCATGTTGGTGGAGACACAGCCAGTGAGGTGTGGGTGTCTCTGGGGGAGGACTGTAGGGAAACAGAGAGAGGAAAACGATTACATATCTCATCATTGTTGATACTGTGAAATTCTGTTTTGCTTTTTTTGCTTCTGACTGATCATTGCCTGTTTGGGTGGCTGCGCCAAAACTTTAGAGACAGCAGAACAACTTGTAACCTAATTCCAGTGAGCAACCCAGCCACAGGGCAAATATCAGCTTTTTCCTGGAAGTCAGTCTTACCGCTGTTTAAGCGAAAGCTGCAGCTGGAGAGTTCACTGTCACAGCTGTCGTGGAATAAGCTATGTGCATTCTCTGTACTCAGAAACGCACTTGCACACAACTTGGATCCTCTTTTACTGCCTGCATAAACTGAATCCATGTGTGCACAGAGCAGTCAGTATAAGAAAGAATTTTATGTGTGCTGAAGATGGAAACCATGTCCAACATCTTTGGAAAAACATTTAGCTTTTATTTGTTAAAGGGGAGAATTTTGTGGTTCCAGAGGGAGCTGTGTGACGTCTGATAAAATGTGAAAAAAATAATTAGACTACAAGTTTGAAAATGAAAAAGGAGTGAGAATGTTAGACCTAGCCCACTCCTCATTTATGTTTGAGGCTAGCGGTTCAAGGCTACATTAGCCATTACTAGCCTGAATCTCCAAACGGACTATTGACCATCAGAATGGGTTGTGGGTAATGTAGGAATGTAACGAAAAATGAGTAGAATGAAAAAGATGATATCTTTTCTTTTAACTATGTATTGTGAGTCTAAAAATAAAGCTTGCTGCCTCCATGTTAGCAGATGGGACACGGGCCAAACTAAAAAACCTTGCAGTAGGTTTGACTCAAGGTACACTTACTACCTTTTTCAAGATCATCTCACAGCCTCCATAAGTGGATAGAGTTTGCTTGGAGAACGATCTGCATGGCTAGTTACTGTGGAGTGTTTATTTAATGTTGGTGAACTTTGCACAAAGAGAAGAGCAAGCTTTTTTTCCTTTACATTGCCGTTAAGTAAACACTGCTGATTGAATTACCAGGAGGCATTGTGATCAATGATTCTGGGGACAGCAGCAGCTAGCTGACCACGTCAACATTTCAGAGAGGAACAAAACACAAGACAGGGCTGGCTGAGTACCCAGAAGTGCAAGGACAAGATGGCTCCTTCACAGACGAGAGGCAGCGCTCGGAGCAGATGATGAATACCTCTGGCTTGCTTAGGGTAATTCAGGGAAAGGGGAGCTACAGGTTAAAAATAACCTGTTTACAAGATCATCGACTCCTCCTCCGAACTGTGCTTTGCTTAGCTCAGGTTTACGAGAAAAATCTATTTGATACTCAGCTATGCAGAGCATTTTTGTGGCTTGTGGATAGTTGGTACGTGTGTGACAGGGAACATGTGTGGCATTTTGGGGGCAGTGTGATTGCTGGCTTTATGTGGCTACATTTTTTTCTCAATTGTGTGAAGGGCTATGTTTATTTACTGCACGGCATAGGTAGTCGGGGCGGATAGTGTAGGAAAACAAATAAAATACACTGCCAGTAAACATTTTATGATACATTTTGTATCAACATTTTGCAACTTCCTGGACATGTTAACTATCAACATTACGTTGATAAAATCATATTCCGGGCGCATTACATTCTTTTGTAATAATTTCAAGTAGACAGCCGTTTGTTTGTAGTACTTCTCAGATTTTACATTACATACAAAACATATATTCAACTTCAGATCAGAATACCAAACAGTATAAAAAGTAGTCAGAATGACCTACTCCAGCTACTACTAAATAATCTACTAATATAATATATATGGGGTGTAAAGATTTACTGATACGAGTCGGAATTTAGTTTTATGACTCGCACTGAATTGTTCCATATTAAAACGCATCGTCCCTGAATTTGAAGATGGCATACTGGGCCCAGGAAACATTTTACAAATCTAAAAGTGTTTTTTGGATTTATATTGTGCTGACAATTCCGTACTTTATCAGTGAATTTTTGAATGAAGGCCTTTTAGTGGATCTGAATACTTCTTTCACCACTGAGTGCATGAGAAATATTTAAAGAGAATAAAAGCAAAAGGAATGTATTGCTTTATGACGCCTAATTCATACATATACAGTGTACATCTGGTCCTTATTAGCAGAGAGCGTGATTAGAATAACTAGATTAGCTTGCAAGATGAACATTTTTCTGCTTGTGTGCTTATCAAAGAAAGTGCTGCTGTGTTTGCTCAACAGAGCCGGCAGAGTTCACTTCTGGTGTAAGTAAACATGTGAGCAGTAGTCATAGAGCACTTTTCTCAACACAGTCGGCACATAGACAATTTCCAGGATGGTAATATCAATTTACAACATATTCTCATTACAGGACTCCACTTTCCGAGGCACAGTGCCACAACCCTACGAGGTAAACATGTTTACAGCATGATTTTTCTCTGAGTACTGCTGAGACTGAGCTATTTCAGGGTGAAACAAAACATCCTCGCTCAATCTGTTTTCATAAGTGCAGATGTGTTTCCTTTCAGACATGATTTCAAAGGGGGCAGGAAAAAGCTTCTGCATGAATTTCCTTTAAAGGACTCACTCACACATTCAGCAGATACCATAAATTCAGATCGAACACTGCTTATTGTCATTTTTTGTTTATACAACCTCATGATGATAATTAATGTGTGTTTTTCCAATCGCAGCATCAATTAACATCTGCACAGTGTGATGGTGGGAAGCCTTCATTAATGGCTTTCCTGTGAGCACACAGGGCAAACGGTTATTTAGAGAGTCACATGTTTAGAGATCAATCAGTGTGCTCTCAGGGGGAAATACCTCATCCTCTGCATTTAGAAAGCAATTTCCTTCCCTGGCTAAGGGCCACAATGCTCTCATCAGTGATTACTGAACCTTTTGCTAACCTAACAAGCCGTATGGGCACAACGTGGACAGAAATAAAGCTTGTGTATGACAGAAAGGGAAGAGTGACAGTATAACCTCTTCAGCCAAGAAACGTAATGACATTAAGCACCAATGTCCTGTTTCCTGAGCGATATAAACAGTGCTGCTCAGGTAGTGAGGAGGACAAAACACTATCACCATCACCCCTACAGGGACCATTCCATTTCTAGAAGTGGTACCTCCGGTGGCTTGTGCTTCAATACAGTTGGGAAGTGAGTTATTTCTGGCGACCAGTGTTGTAAAAGGAAAAGCCCCAGACATTTTCTCACAGGCAATGTCAGCTGACCGAGTACATGAAACTCTCCTGGTTGAATCATCAACACAAAATGGTTCTTTGATAAAAAGTCAAAGCAAAAGTACTACAGTAAGAAACAACAAAGCACAAAGCTTAAAGTCCCACTCCACAAAAAAGGTTTTCTTCTGGTTACTACACTGTGATGTTTGATGTTCACTGAGCAGAATGATGTACAGTATGTGCAGAGTTTGACACTAGAAGGATTTTTTCACATGCATCTGCTGAAAGTGGAAAGTTTCTCTGTGCATACGGAGAATCTGATTTTAAGGGCCGGGGTTTACAAGCATGATTTGTGACATCACAAATAGTTTGGAGATCAATGACAATGGACCTGACAGTGACATCTTGTGTCCAGCAGGAAAACTTTGAAATGATTGAAACATTCGTTCATATTCATAGATTCTGGAATTTTTAATAAGGCAAAGGGAGTAAATGACTTATTAAGGATCTCAGCTATCCACTGATCTACAGACGGCTCGATGTAATTTCTCTGGGGGGAAAGTCTTTTACTGGCCAGTGTGCGTCATGTTACGGATCCAGGAGTTATAATTAACACAGTATGACTTTTATGTCAAACTGGCATATATCTTCAGGGTTTGGGCTACATCAGCAGTGAACACATTCAATTTAAAAGAAATACAGTCTTGGAGCAAAATAAGCTTCAAAGTTTTACTATCCGCTTTGGGCCAATGTAGCTAAGCTGGCTATTAAGTGTTTTTCTAACCATTCCTGAGCGACTCTATCTCTCTATTTTAAGTTTGTGCTTTATGCTACAAACCGCTCTACGTGATGAGAGTGTACGGCTAGCAGCAACCTGTGTATCTATGTATTATTTTTACAATTGATGGGAATTTGATTTAACATTGGTCTTGATAATGTGAGTAAAAATACGCGGAGTGGGGTAGCTAACGTTGCTAGTTAGCAAAAGGTAGCCAGCAGGCATAGGCTGTTTTTGATAGCTCCTGCCTGCTAATAGCGGTTAGCCTGTGTCTGTGTGCATAATTATGCACCTCTCTTAGAAAATACTAAGATCATAAATATTAAAAAATATTTCAATATTTGTTCTTTTGTTATGTAGTCTCTCACAGGAAAAGCAGCCATTCACCACAGCCAACATCCGCAGTCTGAGATAAAGCAGCAATTCAGAAATCTTCAGGCTATAATAAGTTGTCAAACTTGCTACCAAGTCTGCATTAAAATAACTATACTTGGTTGAGGCAACATTTATTTCAATTTGACCGCAGTCAGCTCTCCCTCGCATATTATGCTACAGGAGAAAACATTCCTGTCAGAACTAAGCAGCCTAGTTCAATCCAACATAAAGACAACAGACAAAAACAGAACAAGTGGCAGGAGAACAGGGGTAGAGGGGAACACGTCCTCCATCCAAATCTCCACCAAATTACTGACAGTGTTATGTAACAAGACAAAGTACAGGATGTCCGTGCATGACTTTAGTGGTCAGAGCAGAATTTGTTTATATATGTGGATAAAATACGACCCATGTATGCAAATACACAGCCTTTCCACTGTCACTGAGGGGCTGTTTGGTAGAAAGGGGGGGCTCTACACACTCTCTAAACAGCTTCCCATTGTTCAGCAGTGGAGTACTCTCTGCTCTCCAGAATTCCTGGGAAGCCACTTTACTAGAAATCCGCTGGCTGTTCCATGTGGCTCTGTGTGGAGCACTGTTGTGCAACACATCTCATTTGAAGGCCAAGGCAGCACAGTAACTATGCACTTGCAAATGTTTTATATTGTCCTGTCGTCCATTAAAAGCAGATTTGTCTAAAAAATTTGTTCCATCTGGTGTTGAGCAATATTTTATTCGCAACAAAATCGATCAACGGGAATTGGGTAATCTTGGCATCATAAGACAGCAGATGTAAAAGAAAGCATCTTCAATGCCAAGCATAAAAGCTGCCAGTAACATAACGCAATATGTCAATGTATGTTGTATAATAAACAGAATTTTAAACTTGTCTCAAATCTGTCCACAAATTAGCAAACATTTGAATCCAATTAAACTATGCAAGAAAACTGAAGACAGCAGTTGCCATGAATGTCAACAATCATAAACATACCTGGCTCAGAGGCTGATTCCAGCGCTGAAGCAGTAAAGATGTAAAGGACGAAGAAGAGCATGGTGACAGTGGCAGCCATGGTGTTGAGCTGTGGAGGACACATGTGGTGAATGTTAGTTTCTCAGTGCAGTCCACCCAGCTGAGCCACAACACATGAAAGTCCAGCCCACTACCACCATTACCACTCCTTAACTTTTTCTTTTAAATTCGGGAGAGGTTGGGTACACCCATAATAAACCTGAATAGAGTCATAAGTGTTTGAGATAAAAACATGCATTCAATGATTTTACGTCTCAGTTTGTAAACTCTGCTCCAGTGCACACATCCGAACATTCAGCGGGATGAACTCTGTTCCCTCTTTGCAAATATTTTGCTGAATACTTTGAACCCTTTAGGACAGGAACCCAAGAGATCAGTTTGCCTCTTAAACTTTTTATTCTTTTTGATTTATGTAGGATTTTACTTCTACATATGAAATCACTCATTTGTTTTCTTTTAAAAGGATCTTATTTCATCCAAGTCATTTGAATGAACGACACTTTAACTGATATGTGTTCTCAGTTTTTACACTTGAACTGACTAACTCCTTGAAGTACTTCTTATCATCACTTAAGCATTGTCCATGCCAGACGTGTTCTCCCCTATTGGAGGCATGGCGCCTGGGAAGAGCGTACAGGAGCAGGAGGATGCAGGATATGTGAGTTAAAAGCAAGTATATCTCCAGCCTTCAAAATTCTAGAAATCGCTTAATTTGGAAAAACTTCATCAACTTTGCAAAAAAGTTCTGATTTAGCAAACGTTTCCACTCCGACAGTCTCTTCCACTTGCTCTATTAACACAAGGGCTCAAGCAGACATTAGACGGACTTGGTACTAGGGAGCGCTAGCAAGGTTAAGTCTGTTTAATTTCCGGTCCAACTGATTCTCACACAGCTTTTCCAGGTAATGACATTTCAGCTTCCTTCACTGATTGCGTAACTGCCACTTCAACTTCTTTCAGAAACCTTCCTTTTCGGTTTTGCGCTTGAAATTAAACTTATTTCTTTCAGGACTTCCATCTCCATTATCACTTCCACTACAACATACATCACAGCTCCTTCCAGCACTTCCACTTCAACTGTGCTCCAACTTCATTCAGGGCTTACGCGTTCATTACACACTTTAGTTGTTAGTATTCACACTGTTCCTGGACAGAAGTGTTTCGAAACAGTGAACTGTTTGTTCTAAATGTGACATCCACTTCCAGCCAACAGCACTGGGTTCTTGACAGCACTTTTGAAATCCAACCCCACTACATTCTGGTTGTGGTCAAAGCAAGGGCGTGGGAAGAAGGGGGGGGTTGAGTAGAGAGCACCCTACCCTTTACGTCCCAGCCATTTGTTTTAATCTACACATAATACTAAAATAGGTTAAAAGTTGTCCCTGCAAGGACTAGTAGGCATATTGAGTAAGTCTGGTACACTTCACCTGTTTCATGTCATGTGTTCCATCGCACCATACACATCCATCTGGCGTCACAACCGGCCTCTTGTTTCATCTTGTAATTGACATGACATTCTCAGCCTGATTTATCAATGAAAATATAATCTAATACCTGTTTGGAGAAGCCTCCTTACTCAAACAGCAATGTCATTTTCAGATTTTGGTGGCAACTTAACACCTGTCTTATTTCTGGCCTTTTGATTACTTCACGGCCTAAAAATGTGTGTCTAACAGCCAAAAACGTTTGAACAAGTCACAGAAGCATTCCTGCAAAGAGAGGGTATATGGGAGAGGATCATGTATCTAAGAGGTATCAAATGTTCTTGATCCCAAGGGATTTCTGGGGCAGATAGAACAGAAAAAAAAAGTATCACCTGACTGAAATGAATTAGCCTTAATAGGGAAGCAAACGTGCTAATTCTTGCCCATTAGCACTGATGCCAAACACTGGCTCATTTCAGTTTATCAGAGGAGAGGATTACTGAGCTGTTGATGTCATACTGAATGAACACCTCTTGAATTTAATGGAGTTTATCTGTTTTAGGAGCTGTTGTGAAGCATGTGTTGTTTTTAAGTGTGACCTGCTGTGCACTTCACACAGGCCATACACACATATGTAGAATATTGGCTGATAAATCTTGCCTGGATTGTTTTTTGTACTCTTCAGGCTGCAAATGTTCTGCATCAGTCAGACTCTGTGTTTGGTTCAGCAGGTTCACATATGCTAAGAGTAATTATCGTTAGATAATCTTTCACTACTTGTGTTCGGTTAAGTGGAGGTTCAATTCCTTGAAAAATGTTATTATGATGACACGTATGTGCAATGTTAGGGCTAGGAGTCAGGCACTATGACTTTATAATCTCTGTTTACCATGCAGCTGAGGACAAACGAGCTTTTAGACTTTGGGATTTCTCATGCTGATAAGACAGACTAACAGACAAAACTACACTCAAAGCTACAGATGGCACAAACTGTTTAAGTGAACAGGTGTGGACTCCACAAACATAGTCAATGTCATAACAGTTTGTGAGCAGCCAATAGTCCCATTTCTTATGTATTTTAATGCCATTTAAGTCATATGCTGTGATATATAACCTCTGCAGCTGCAGAGAGGGTAGTGGGAGGTTTCTGGGATTTATGCAATGATACGAAAAAACAGTATTTCCATTAAATCCATTTTAAACTCCAAAAGTATCCCTGATAACTTCAACACTTGAGGGTCGTGACAGTTTGTGCACCTAAAACTGGGGTAATGGGACATAAAGGTTGAGAAACTTTGATGTAAGAGGACATTAGAACTAGGGCTGTGTATTGGCAAGAATAAGACAATAACATATGTATCACGATACAGTGGTTACGATCCGATATATTGCGATACTGCAAATAGGGCGATATATTGTGCCCTCAGTTTACCTTTACCAGACGGCTATCCAGTGGTTGGGAGTTTAAACACAAATCAATACAGTGTTATTGAGATATTGTTATTTTCTATTTATAATTAGAAACTATGAATTCTGTTTTAATATCACATTACAGTAAAACGTACTTATCTACTGGTGCTATGATGATACTATTGTGTGTGCCTGTGTTCACCTTCATTGTGGTTGCTTTGGAGAAGAAACCGTGAATGTAAAAGGACTGCGGGGGAGGAACATATTTTTGTTGTATCAGATGTGTTTCACTTTGTGCAAACGGCAAGACCAAATACCTCAACAACCAGGGGAACGCCATGTCAGGTAAAAGGCAGAAAAATAAGGCCTGAACGCTACTGTGCCAAATGTTTTTGTAACTTTTTCACTTCTCATGTAGGTCATTCGTTGCAGAATCTGATTCAATATGTATCTGTGATAGTGTAAATATGCACCACCCACAATGAATGAACATTGCTGTACATCTGTGGACGATTGGCGCGGCTTTAAATTGAGTTTTAATTCTAACATTGTGTTTCTATTCTATTCACTTCTCATTAATTACAGTCATTTAAAGCTACAATGCGTACAATTTTTACACTGTGCAACTTTGGTGTCCTCTCCCAGGTAGTAGTTGAAAAGACAACAAGTTAAAGCAGCATTGTTTTTGTTGTTTTGTTGTTGTTTTTTGCCACTAAATCTCACACACTGGTCCTTTAAACTGCTTTATATGTTCCACTTTTCCCACCAGCTAATGGTGCTGCTTCCATGCATCATAATTTATAAGTAAATATGTTTGTTTATAAAATCTTTATCTAAAACATAATATGTGACCAACAGCCATCAAATGTATGACGCAGTTGAGCTAAACGTAACAAACTAATTTCAGGGCTACATCGAACTATTATTTTAATTATCTATTTATATTTATAATCTACCAAATATTATTTACTTGATTAATTGATAAGTCGCTTATTCAATAAAATGTCATAATTAGTGAAAAATGGCAAAACAGTATCTAATAACAACAAGTTATATCCTTTCAAACTACTTGTTTTTTCGGGCCAACAGTCTAAAACCAAACATATTTTATTAGTTGTATTATCTCATGAGACAAAGAAAAAGACCACCCATCTAATAAGCTGCAACTTGGGAATGTTTGGCATTTTTATTTGGAAAAATGACACAAATCATTCTCAAAATAGGTGCAGATATAATGTTGATCAACTGATTGATTATGGACAGATTATGAACTGTTTTGGCTGTTAATATTCTTCATTCTAATACATAAACACATCAACAATAAACTGTTTTAAATTTGCACTATTAAGTCCCTCAAAACTGAGCTTTATGGGGCCTTGAGAACCTAAAACATGTTATTTTCCACCTTTTACCACCTGTACTCAGATGTATCTACCACATTCAAACCTCGACAAGCCACTTTTGTGACAGACAGCTTGAACTTATTCTTCACAGTATTTTATTTTAATGACACCCCCAGTTTGCCTTGCACGGTCTGGGGTCAAACCTGTTTTTCCCAGTGTGCTCTCTCAGATTGTGCAAGATTCCTGCAGAAAATGTGCACAAAACGCTAAAAGCTCTGACCCGATAACGTGCAACAACAAGCAGCAACTGCCTCTGCTGTGAGGAGACTTTATGATCAAACACACACTGTCAGACACTGTCGGTTTACATACAGCATCGTAAACACACAGGAACATGCAGGGGGGACATAAGGCAGCTCACCGCTGTGGTGGAGTGGACAGCAGTCTGTTCCCAGTCCTACAGCGGCAATGAAGTCCAGAGTCCCCCTGAACAGACCGCGGACACCCTCTAAAACCCGCACCGGAACACGTCTAACCGAGGTCCGTGCTGGCTGCTGACGCTGTCGAAGAAACACTGGCTGGTTGGCTGTCGGTGTGTGTGTGTGTGTGTGTGTGTGTGTGTGGAGCAGGAGCACAGCTGTAACAGTCACTCTGTAGTTTCTGAGGCAGAGAAAGGGCGCCATCTGTCGGTGGAGTCTGGGTACAGCAGGAAAACTAAGCTACTTTATACTAACTGCACCAGTATTGTCATTTTTACTTTACAACAGCTTTAGTTACTTTTCAGATTAAATGACATAGTTTTAAGGATTAAAGCAAATAGTGCCTTATATAAAGTATGGTAAATCAACTCCACAGTAATGTTATAGTAGGCTAATAATAATCATATATTATAGTGTATGACAGGGGTCAGTGGCGCCTAAAGAAGTGAATACCTTTTAATTGGCCTGTCCTGCAAAGGATAAACTCCACACTCTTGCATACTTAATTCACCCAAAAATGTGCCAGTAGTATTTGCTCATTGTTACTTAACTACAGCTGCTTAACTTCAGGAAGTAAGGATCATTAAGAAATGAACATTACACATAGGAGAGGAGCAGATCTTGCAATCAATACTGGCCTAAAGGATATAAGCTGTGACAGCTACATAAAATAATGCATTTTGAGTCAAGTGTTCCTTATTCATCAACCAAAATTAGACAACTCTGTCATCATACCTATCCCATCAAAAATAAACCATGCACATCAGAGGGGATTTAGTAGTGCATACCCAATGCTGACTGAAAAATAAGTATATGTGTGTATACCCTGCACTACACTATTGACAGGGGCCATTCTGCTGTCCAAGAAGTACTTTTGCTTTTGTTTTGTTAATTGTTGTTGCAAATACTTTTACTTAAGTAAAAGAGTTTTACTTATAACAGAGTATTTTTACAGTGTGATATGTAATACTTAAGTAAAAGGTTTTAAATACCTCTTGCACTTCACACTGCTGAAACATGAGCTGCAGGCTCTAACAGACAGCAGGGCCATAGCCAGGATCTGTCCAAGCCCCATGTACAAAAAAACACACACAAAAAAGAAAGTCTGGAAACATTTATTTGGATTCTTGTTATGTAACTGATATCTATATATATTACTTTGGGTAATTGTGAATTCATTTTCTGTACATTTCATTTCCTAACGCAAACCTCAAAGGTCTCTACACCCTGCCACAATTTTGGTGGGGAAATACTGAATCCCTCAAAACCTAAAAGTTTAAATATACTGAGTATAAAAATACTAGAATAGGCATAAAAAAACAACCATTTATAGATTTAAATTGTGGAATTTTAAATCTTCTGACAACATATTAAATACAGACATATTCACACATTTGACTCAGTTTTCCTCTATGCTGATATACTTAGATTTAGTTATGCCTAGTAAGTCCCTCTCTGTATATCAATAAAATGTAAAAGGTAACAAAGCATCATATCATGTATGCATATCTCAGTCCAGCCATCAGGTATGTGCAGTGAAATAAAAAGTTCAATATTTATTATTATTTAAAAAAAGCAAATGCTTTTACTTGTGTTATATAAATACTGTGACTCCAATAGTTCACTTGTATTATAGTGCAAGTTTTTATTTCTTATATGCTGTAATTTCTGCATATAGAAACAATGATGAACCTAAAAAAGGATAAATAAAAATCCCTTAAAATGAAGTCAAGCTCAACTACATCTTTAAAACTTTACCCAACTTGTCTACATGTAATGGAACTGCTCCTCAATAGTAGAGCGGCATTTCAGGTCACGTTCATGTCGAGTCTCACCCACTCACATGTCAGTGACAACTTGTTTTTGACTGTGCGTGTCATCAGACTGCGAAGACCACCGACACACTCTCCACATACTTTGCATAGCGCACACATCCAGACAGAGACACATGCACACACTCAGTGTGGTTAAACAGTAGTTACTGTAAGTGTAAGGCAATCTTGCTCATTTACTTAAGCCTGCAATAACTGATTTTCTTGGCCACATGGGGGCAGTGGAAACAAGTTGTGAACACAACACTGCAATATTTTATATAAAGTTAAAGGTCCAGTTGGTAACATTAGGAGGAGACAAAGGGTAAACTGGGGTGGCCAGACATTTTTAGGGGTTCCCCTGGCATGCCACCCATCTAGATTCACCCCTGCTTAAAGCGGCCTCACTCTTAATTATGCATAACTTTAAGCCTTGATGTAATTTAAACAGGGGAGTTATATATAAATTCAGCCCTCCATACAGTTGTCATTAATGGAAAAATTAGCAATAAAGACCAAATTCTTTGGGCATTTTAATATGGGGCCTTATGGAGAGTGACTCACTTTTGGAGTCACTGATGCATTGTACCAAAATAAAAGTTGTGTCACAGTATATACAGGCATAAAGACAGAGCAGCACAGCAGAATATAGACAGACACTGACATAATGTTGTTACAGTTAAAGGACCAGTGTGTAGGATTTGGCGGCATCTAGCAGTGAAATGTCAGATTGCAACTAACTGACCACCGCTGACGTTTCTATTTGACGACCTGGGAATGAGAACAGGAAACAGGAAATGTCCCTATATAGAGTCAGTGTTTAGTTTGTCTGTTCTGGGCCACTGTAGAAACATGGTGGTATAACATGATGGACTCAAGGAAGATGACCTGCGCTGTCTGTAGATAAAAACGGCTCATTCTAAGGTAACAATTTCTATTCCCTGACAAAAGAGCCTCCTGAATGTTGGACCTTTAGGTTGTGTTTGGCTGCAAGTTGAGTTCAAGTGCAGGTGCGTGCATGTGGGGGTATGAGGGGGGAAATAAAGTTTAAAAAAAGAAAAGTAGAATAAGTTCTAAATATACAAATAAGGATAGAAATAGAAAAGGGAAACTATAATAATAATACCAATTAAAATAAAAATTAGAGGTGGAGGCGAGCTGGGTCTTGTGGAACTGCTATTTGCCACACAAGCACCTGGTTGACAATCCCTTCTACAGCTCAGCTGAGACGAAAACCCCAGGAATGTCCCAAGACCAAGAATGAAAGAAGGGCACACATACACACACACTGTCTGCTTCATCTGTAATAAAAAAAACAGATATTGTGTATTGTATATTGTGGAGCTACAGTATGACATCTGTATCTTGGTGATAAAGAATAAAAATGAATCACCACTAGATGGTAACCATAACTAACTATGTTTGTAGGCCTGTAGGGACTCACTGCTCACTGGCTACAGTTAGAGCTCCAGATGTGCCGAGTGTGCTTTTTGTTACATTGGTCATGATCTCTGGAACAAACTGCATGATGACGTGAAATAAGTCACAACTGTGTCTCTGAATTACACAAAATCAGGATAACCACTTGTGACGCAACATACTCCTGTCGCAATCCAGTAAGGCCGCTCTGTTCACTCCTTCCTGTACCCTGCAGCACTCAAAACAAACAGTCACATTTTTGACTGGAAAAAACATTCGAGCACAGATGAAAGAGCAAAATAAAGCCCAACTGGCTTTGGGCCGAGGTTGTGGAGAAGAACACTGGGTCTCTGTTTGAATAATCAGTTTTCTGTTTAATGAATGAGAGTTTCTTCATGGTGGGAATTCCTGAGCTCGGGGATCTGTTGTGAAATATCTGGTGGTGCTGGTTATATGAACCAGAGTGTTCCAGGCTGGACCAGACGAGAGGGCTGAACTTTGAGGAGCACATCATGAAGGTACTTATTAAGACTTTGGGCCACTATTATATCTAACAGTGGACAGTGTTGTTGTTGTTCTGTAAGAAAGAAAAAAGTTGAGGAAACTTGAGATTTCAGGGCAACAAATTTCAGTAAGATTTTTATTGTTCGTTTAACTTAATTTCTTAAGTTTAGGTTTTGAGTTTATTCAACTTAGAATTTTTACTTTTGTTAACTTACTCCAAGTTAGAATTATTATTAGAGTTAATTAAGAATTATTAATAGAGTAATTGTTATTAGAAATTATATTTTACATTATATTTTACATCATCACAACTCAGACTCTTTAAACCTGTTAATTTAATTTAGGTCAAAGTAACAAACTACTATTTTGTATTCCTCTAGAAATTCTCATTTAACAAATCTGATTTTGAGACACATGTAAAAAGACACCTAATGGCCTCCATCATAATTTAACTTTAATTGAGTGGGTGCTGGGAAGCGTGTCTCACACTGAGTTCATAATAAAGTAAAAGTTTATTTAATAATAATATTTAAACATTTAGCAAGAGGCTAGAAAATGTCGATTTTTTTCACTTTAAATACTGATAATTTTGGTTTCTGTGGCCTAACAACAAAGGTATTTATGACACAGAATATAAACTGGCAGTTTTTACAGTGTAGAGCATGTTAAAGATCAAGAAGAATCTGATCCTCTTGGAGAAACTGACTTTTATTCATGTTATGATGATAGCTGCTGTTGATAACGTTAGTTAGAGAATAGAAAAATGCTTCATAATGCTTTTTTGTTATACTGGTCTAACATGATTAAGGCTGAGTTAACAGTTGTCTTGCTTTTGTGTACAGTTGGATTTGGCTGGTGCTCTGTCTTCTTCGGCATTATTGCTCATCTTTCTGTCTCCAGTTTGGTAGGTGTACAAATAAAAGCTGTCCACACATCTTACTGCACTATCATCATTTTTGGTAATAATGTATTGATGATGTGAAAAATGTATTTTGTTGTGAAAGGGCTGTGGTTTTTACTTGTGCTACATATATCGAATAATACTCCTTTATTTACTGTAAGATGGATATTATGTTTCAATTTATTCTAAAGAGAGGAATAAAACATACATTCCCCCCCGTTCAGCTGTCAGCAGCCTGTAAATTGCAGATGGGGGCCTTATGGAGACTGGTCTGAGTGTGACGGCTGCTCCAGAACAAAGGTACTTCAGAGCACACAAATATTTAGACTGTACTTTGTATTGCCTGGAGGTGTGGAACTCTAATTAATGAGTGAATTTGTTTTCAGTTTTGATAATAATTTGCACTATATTATATGCACAATGTAGTTTACTTTAGCTTGTAATAAACTATTTAAGTTATTTATTTATTTGAAGGAAGGAAATTTGGTTTTGGGTTGGGCCTGATATTTTGGGCCCGGTCAGAGTTCTAGTGACATGCTATAGCTAGCTGGGAAGTTGCAGTTGCAATAGCTATCTTAGTTACTGAATTAAGCTAATACATTTTATTTAAAAGATCTATTTAGCATTGACATTTGTCTCACCAATTCCAAACCATATCTTTTTTATGGAGCAGTTTATACCCTGGATAAAGTTGGATGGGGCAACACAGCTAGCATGATAGCTTCCTTTGTTTTGGATTTCCATTTCCTCAGATTAGCATTGATTAGACAGCTTGCTATTGGTCAGTTGCACAAATTCAGAATATTCCAAAGTTGAATTTGATCTGAAAGATTTACACAGATTTATAATTTGCCTGTGCAACCTGATCATGGTGGTGAATATTGCTGCCAGATTATTATTGACAGTATTGACAGAGCCTATACACAGAGTTTCTCAGTTGGGGGTCAGGGTGTTGTGTGGCGTCGCATATTTTGGGACTCTCACAGGATACTGGGACACTTTTAATTTCTATTAATGTAATCTATTTTTAGTTTAATTTTATGATTATATTAGATGTTGATGACATTTTAGATGATACAATCAGCGCTGTCACCATGTTGTCAATAAAATACAAACATTTATTTCATGACTCAGTCTTATAACTACTTCACAGCAGTGAAGTTCCAAAAATGTGAAGACACTTAAGACACCAGAAAGGCCAGAAAAAGTACACAAATCCTGGTCTGACATCTTGTGGACAACGTGCCTTCCATTTTGTTTGTAAAAACGGTAAATAAATTCAGATTGTGCTAATCATTTGTTCACTTCTTCAATTCATTTGTTTATGATCACTTCCTTTTCAGGTACGGACTCGACATGTGGACGTGTACGCCCAGTTTGGAGGTGTGCCATGTTCAGGAGAAGCCACACAAACACAACCATGTGTCTCACAGAAAAGATGTCCCCTGGAAACAGGCTGTGGAGACAGGTTCCGCTGCACCTCTGGTATGTTGCAACATATATTGTATTACAATTTGTATTACAAAACTTTTTTCTAAATTCTGCCTGTTGCAATGGGGAATGAAAACTCTTTACTGAAACCCTGATGCAGGTCAGTGTATCAGCCAGTCTCTGTTGTGTAATGGAGACCAGGACTGTGAGGACGGTCTGGATGAGAGAGGCTGTGGTCGGGACAGCAGCCAGTACTCATGTGACATTGACAAAACGCCTCCCAACTCTGACTTTACAGGCAGAGGGTGAGTACCTAAAACTCCATTTAATACCCCTTCTGGCTTTTAGAATTCAGTCAAATTTAGAAAGGGTTTGACCTATGACCAACTGTATATGTTCGTATATTAGCATAATTTTACATTATGTTTGGTATAAAAACTTTAAAATAATCTAAAAACATCAAATACTCTTGGCAACCAGCACAACATATTAAAGTCTGAAACATATGTCACCTATTAGACAATAAAATGGATTTGCTGTGTCATGTTTTACAGGTACGACGTTCTTACAGGCAAACTGAAGGCAGGTGTCATCAACACTCTGAGCTTTGGAGGCCAGTGCAGGAAGGTGTTCAGTGGGGACCATAAAGTCTATTACAGACTGCCACAGAACATCCTCAGGTACAATTTTGAGGTAAGACGAACAAGAAATGTGTCTTTGTTGTTCATGTTTACAGACTGGGGCAAAGGCCTGACATTGCCACCCCTAGCGCCATGCAGCTACTGTAGCAAGTAAATAACAGATCCCGATGTGCTATTCTCAACTGCTCTAATGAAACTAAATGTTGCCTGTGTTTGTGCTGCAGGTGATAGTAGACAATGACGAGAGCGATGAATCTTACGAGAGCTCCTGGTCCTACATGCAGCACATCCAGTCCAATGCCTTGGTGGGACACGATCGCCGCACTTTCCACAAAGAGCTCACTGACAATAAGGTAATGGGACAACCTGATCTGCTTCACAAATTACTTATTTTACACTTCTAATTGAAAGTGCTGGACAAACTGGTTTGATATCTTGGGCTCTGGTCAAAGGTTTCTATTCGCCAACTTACAGAGAATGACATGGCAGTCTTTTCATATCTATCATGCAGGCCTACAGACTTATAATCCTGAAGAACAAAGTGGAGCTGGCCCAGTTCCAAAACTCTGCCCCTCAGTATCTGACTCTCGCCGAAGGCTTCTGGAAGGCCTTGTCTTCGCTGCCGATCACATACGACTACTCTGCCTACCGCCAGCTGTTCCGTACATACGGCACACACTACCTTTCCGAGGGCTCACTCGGTGGCGAATACCAAGCCTTGTTGGAGTTAGACCGCCAGGCGCTTTCATCAACCAGTAAGAACTTTTGGTTGGAATTATGTTGCTTTTGATATAAGTGCATTAGAAATCTTGATTCAGCACATAAAATCTGAAGCAGAGTGAATATGATGTGTTATATTTTAGTGAATCTTGTGAATTTGTTTCTTGCATTGGCTATATTGGTCATTATACCTTTATTTTTAGAATAGTCTGCAATTAGATTTTTGGTTCCTCTGTGACATGAACAAGTTGAAAACAAACAGCAGATGTCAAATACATCAAATATATATTGGCTTAAACATAACTATAAACAATACTCTCCTACAAAATGATTTGTATAGTATCTATGTACTGAAATGTGGTGCCTGTCAGCTGATTACTGTTTGCTATCTCTTGCTCCTGCCTTGTCTGTGTAAAGGCACAACAGATATAGAGTACCAGAGGTGCTGGAAGAAGGTGAAACGCCGTCTCTTCAGGAAGAAAGTCAAAATCACATGTGAAAAACTGACTAAATCTTTATCATCCAGCCACGGTGAGTGAAAGGTTCTTATTCAGAGTGTCGAACAACACGGTGTGCCACAAAGGGTCGAAGCNNCCCTGACGGCCCCTCATACGAAGCAATCATTCATACTCTGATGCTTGGATTTAAATCAATCAAACTGAATTCAACTTGACTATGACACAGTCTAGGCCTGAACTGTATTTGTCATTTGTGTGCAGGACACAACGTAAACAAGATGCCCATTAAGGTCAATGTGTTCGGAGGTGATCCGGCCCTGACAGGCGCTCTGACGGTTCTGGACCTGGAAAACCCAGAAGCTAACGGAGAGGTCTACGACAACTGGGCCTCCTCTGTCAAAGACTACCCTGAAGTCATAAACCAGAAGGTATGACAGTTGTATCTTATTGATTAATTGATCAATTGAAAGCTTTTGCATTCCATTTACTTACCTTTGCTTTCTATAGGTTTGAAGTTTACAGTGGCATTCAAAATTAATATTAATTATTGAAACAATAAGAGTTATTTCAGAATGGAGTGGATATAAAAAGCTTATTGTTTAACCAGAAAGGGACAACTTCACAGTACAGTACAAATTAGCTAGGCCTTCCACTGAAAATGCTCTCTAGGCTAAATTTATTAATTTAGTTAATTAATGAAGTTTTTATTTAAAAATACACTGAGCAGAAGACAGATTTTTGAAAGATCTCATCTTTTCTCTTGTCTTTATTTGGTATTAAGGTTATCCAAAAATAACTGGCAGTAATGAAGTTACATTACTTACATATTGTGGTACTTCGATTAGGGTTACTAACTACATTTTGTAACAGGTAATCAGTAATTGTATTAGATACCCTTCCAAAGTATGATGATGAAAACTGTGAGATCTGCTGGTTCATTCTAACGTGACCCGTTTCTGGTTGCTTCTATAGAAAAGAGTAATTAGGCAAGAAAGGTTAGATTCATGTTTTGTTGTTTGTGTTTTTAAGCAAAATGTTTTTCACTAATACAAATGGCTTTTAGTATGAAGACTGACCAATGTGTTTGGAAATCAATTTCGGCTGGAGTGCCTGAAGTAAACCACAACCAAAATCTGATGTAGCAGGACAGAGCTGCTAACGTTAGCCTAGTTAGCTGATAGTTCCCTCACAGTGACTGTCTCAGGCCTGAACAGGGATTTTTCCAACGTAACCTGAAACCCCACAAATGATATGATATGTGGAATGCCAAATGACCCTACCACCGTAGGTAGCAAGCTAGTTAGCCAGGCATGCTAATGTTTGCATGTCCTGTGAGTGGTAAAATATATAATTGTTTTTCTATTAGTTATTATAATAATGATGGTAATATAATACATTTTAAAATATATTTATGTTCTTATTTTAATTATTATGCCTGAATTATTATGCCTGAATTATTATTTTGTTTATCATGTTTATCATTTATCATTTATCATGTTTAGGATTTCAAATGTTTTTCCAATGTCTAGTATTCTTGGTATTCCTTCCTGTTCTATATGTGTGCATTAATAAAGCGTAAACTTGTTTTCCAGCTGCGTCCTCTGTCTGAGCTGGTGAAGGAAGTGCAGTGTGCAGGTTTGAAGAAGCTCCACCTGAAGAGAGCCACAGAGGAGTACCTGGCAGAGGAGCATCCCTGTCACTGCCAGCCCTGCCAGAACAATGGCCAGCCGCTACTGACGGGCTCCGAGTGTCGCTGCGTCTGCCGGCCGGGAACGTCGGGACAAGCCTGCGAGAGGGGAGCTGTGATTGGAGAACAACCAGGTAAACAAACACAATTCTGAAGGGGTAATGGATTGGTTAAAATGTTTAGTTTGGGTTCAAAATGCTAAAACAGGATTTAATTTAATTTTATATTCCGATTTATAAAAAAATGACAAAAGCTTAGATAGAAAATAAATAGAGCTAGATTCTAAGGGAACACCCACACACTAAAATAAAATGTCAAAAGAAAAACAGTGTAACATTTGTGATTTGTAATTTTGATACTTAGGCTCAGATTACTTTTCTTTCATCATTGGTACCTTAAGAACTATCTAAACTACAACTAAACTTGTCAATTTAAAACAAAACACCGATATTCGAGTTGGAAAGTTTACATTGAAGTTAATAGTTTTAGAATAATAATGCCAACACTTTGCAAGATTTGAAGATTTAATATAAAGTTAAAGAAAGGGTAAAAAAATGAACCTGTATAGTTTAACCAAGTTGTTCTAAACCCCTTTCATTTATTATATGTTACACTAAATGAAAAGTTCTTTATGATTTACCACAAAAGCAATAAAAAAGGTTCAAGGGGTCAAAACCAACTCTTTCACAAACAAGACAGAACAACAAAGATATTTTCTCTTTTTCTCTCTCAGGGGTGATCCATGGCAGCTGGAGCTGCTGGTCCTCTTGGGGAGCCTGCTCTGGAGGTCAAAGGTCAAGGATCCGAAGTTGCAACAACCCCGCCCCCAGCAGAGGGGGTCACCACTGCTCCGGCCCGGAGGTGGAACAGAAGCCTTGTGAAGACGCAGACATTGAGTATTTAAAGTAAGGACACATGTACACACACTGTAGCAGTAGAACAGAGATCTACTCTAACCATGTCCCTTATTAACCTCAACCAAGTCTTAACCCTAAAATGTAATCTTGCGGCAAACCAGAATTTTTACCCCAAATCATAATTTAAACAATTATACATACTTACATGGAGTGCCTGAAAATGTCCACAGGAGTATCCTTACTTCTTACAGCGTACTGCTACCCACGGTGAGCATGGCCATATCCACCACTGAGGTCACCCGGTCCCAGCCTCGGTTTATTTTTTGAGGAGTATAGAATAAAATTTGTGAAATAACTGCCTAAGAATAACCTTGCTTTGGTGCTTTAATACCTTTGGTCCTCTGTTGTAATAAACATATAATAATATAATATAATATATAAATGTATTGTTAAACGTCCTTGTTAAAACTGATTAAAAACAGTAAAAGGGCTATGGTTATGGTTAGGTTTGTGCTGAATGAGTGTTCTGGTTCAATTCAGGCACTGCTTGTTTCTAATTAGATTCTAAACAGTGATTTGAAAGTCACCAACTAAAGGTCCAGTGTGTAACATTTAGGAGGATCTATTGGCAGACATGGAATATAATATTCATAGCTATGTTTTCATTAGAACATAATCACAAGAATCGTTGTGTTTAGAATGAGATGTTTTTATCTACTGGCGGGTTACCTTTTTTGGCAGCTGCCTCGTGAATGGCCATGCTTCTACAGTAGTCTAGAAGGGACAAACCAAACACTGGCTGTCGTTCGCATTTTTCGCATGTTTCGTAGGTGCCGTAGTTTCTCCCCCATGTGCTTGAAAAGGGAGGGGGAAGCTGGTTTGTGCAACTACACCACTAGATGTCACTAATTCTTACACGCTGATGTCCTCGTAAAACAGTGAAATCTAGTCCATTATAAACTGTAAACTGTTTGTGTACAGGATGATGGAGCCTCAGTGCTTCAGTCTCTCTGTGACTCCACCAAAGAGATGTGGACCGCCTCCAAACCTCAGGAATGGATTTATTCAGGTGAGTTTGATTGATTGATGCTGTGTTTCTGTTTTTGGGATATTAGATAGTTGGGAAAAATAATGTTTTTTTTAATGATTCTGGAGTTTCTGTGTTGTTTTAGTTACTGTGTGGAGGGGATAATGAAGTGCATGTTACTGTATTTTATTCTCAGAACCCCAGAGATTTTTACCTGGTTGGAAACACAGTGGAGTACTCCTGCATAGACGGTCATTACCTCAGTGGAAACCCTATGGCTGAATGCACTGAGAACCAGGCATGGAGGACAGGAGCGATGGTTTGTAAAAGTACGGCTCCACTTCATTAACTCTGCCAGGGTGGTTATGTATTTGGTTCCATTGTTTGTTCATTGACAGGATATCAGATTTCCTACTTTGTCGTACTTAAAATCCCTTTCTCCTTGTCCCAGGTTCCACATGTGGGGTTCCTTTGCTGAATAGTGACGTTATAGCCACGCCCACCACAGCAACCTATGAGATTGGAGACAGAGTGTCCCTGTCCTGTCCTGCCGGGTCAGTGCTGGAAAGTGAGCTGTCAGAGATCATGTGCAGTTCCAGTCTGCTGTGGTCTCCTTCTCCAGCCAGCGCTCATTGTAAAGCCGGTACAGTACTCTTTTCCTCAGTATCAAATGTTATTGTTTAAAGCTTCTCACACACATTTTACTATTTGAGTATAAGTCCAATATTCACTCTCTTTTAGCTCTCTTTTTGGTCTCCACTAACTCCAGAGGGGCTCTTTAGCTGTTAAATGCTCCACTAAGTTACCAACCCGCTAGTTGCTAACTTGTCTAGGTAGCCTAAAGTTGTTTTTTAGAAAAAAAAATCTGTAAACAGCTGCCTATTGTGGCTAAAAACGACACTATGAGAGTGAACCAAAACAATTAAGTTGTAGGCCAAACCAAAACAACCAAAACAATGAACTGAAGTCGCTATAAAGCTCAGTCGATAGTGATAGTGGCAGAGTCGGGTTATATTTTGTTGAGGTTTGTCACACTTTCATATGCATGTAATGTTGTGTTTGTGTGAAGTATACACACCAATCCTGCCTCCTTTATTTTCTTCTCAGCATCCACAGCTCCCGCTCCTCCACCTGGCCTGAAGTGTAAGCTATGGGAGACTGTAGGAAAAACTGACTGTGTATGTAAGATGCCATTTCAGTGCTTGTGAGTATTTTTAATATTCATTAAATGATCGATATTTCTGCATTACACACAGGAAATGCCTGATCTAAGGTTTAAAAGTAAAAAATAAATAATATGTCCATATATTGTCTCTATTTAGGACGTCTCTGCAGTTGTGTGCCCAACTCGGCTCAAGCAGAACCCGTTTACTTGGAGTTTGTCAGCTAGGAGCTCTGAAGTGTATGGGCCGGAGCTTCACGTTGGCCAGTGACAGCGACTGTAACTGGCCAGACCAGACATCCACATCCTGCGAAGACTGCAAACCAGGGACAATCTGTCACGGTGAGTCTGCTGGACATCTTATAAAGGACAATCGTATTAATTCCAACTTCAGTTTTGAGAAGAAAAGAGAAGAATCCTTCAATTCTGTAATATGAGCATGTTTGTGACTGCATCAATAATCGTTATTTGTCAATCCTAGAATCGACAAGCAGATGCATGTGTCAGAACGTGTCAGAATGCCCTAAAGACTCCGCCCCCCTGTGTGTCAGCTCTGGGGCTGGCAGCGTTGCCAAGACGATGACCGAATGCGAGGTTGGGGCCAGAAGGTGTGCTGGGGAGCAGCTCAATGTGATCAGTATTGAGGCTTGTCCAGAATAAAGATGATTGTTGTTTTATTTTACTGAGCAGTCTCACATTGTATAAAAAGGAGGAAGTTGTGTTTTCTCAGTGACTGAATTGTAAATAGAAACAAGTACCTGAATGATGTTAATATGTTCCTCTGCCATCCTGTGGTGTCTTTTTTGTCACGTTGCGTGTAAATATAATTTTTCCTAAATAAATGCCTTTATTGTATCTTGTTTTTGTTTATAAGTTAATAAAAAAAAAAACACTTTTCAGACTACACTTTTGTCATTTTGATTTTGTTAACATATAAGTTATTTGAAGGGGTACATTTTCTAAATACTTGGTCACCCATCAGATTTAGGAAGCTGACAGTTCCTAATTACCAGTAATGAATTCAAAATATGTGTATTTGAAGATACTTTATATTCATTATAGAGTCAAAAATGTCTCTCTTTTATCGATTTATCAAAGAGCAGAAGAGACAGGTAGAGACAGGGATATAGCCCAGTTGTTATGTTTTTATAGCAGTGGTTCCCAACCTGGGGGTCAGGACCCCCACTAGGGGTCGCCAAAGCTTCACTGGGGGGTCGCAAGGATTTCTTGACTTTAAGGAAAATGTGGCTTTATCTCAGCATTTCATTAATTTCTGCGAAGGCAGCTAAATTGTTATTTTTAAAGTTTATGCTATTATTTAAGATATAAACCTGAACACGCGCTATATTCACAGAGCCTTCACTTCCTACTAAACAGCATCGTCATGCATCAGAAAAGCATTCACTTAAAACAACAAAGATAGCTAATAGAACAAGAAGGTCAGGGAGAAGAAAAAAATAATTCTACTAAGTATTTATAATTGAGTTATGAAAATACATAATACAGACAAAGAACTGCACATATACATTTATTACAAATATCAGGAAAACTCATTTCTGATGCAGTATTCACAGGATAGATCTGCTCATAATTCCTCCAAATTGCGCGTTTTACACAAACTTGCAGTTATTGCATTCAGTATTTGGGTTCATAGTACAGTTTATCAGTTTTTGTGTACTGTTATTGTTATGCGTTGAATATAATATGAAATATCCATAAAATGTGACATTTAGTCAGGGGCTGTGAGTTAACTCAATAATGGAAAAGGTTTTTTTAAAGAAAAAGTCTGGGCACCACTGTTTTATAGACCTGCGCAGCATTCAAATTTGGAATTCAAATGTCAACGTTATGAATAAGGGTTCGTAAAAATTTGATATAGGCTACTATGCAGGTATGCTCCATCATAATCAGCCATAATGCAGAATTTCAATTAATTTCAGAGCTCAATATTCTCTTATCTTCCAAATTCTGTATAGAATTATCTGCATATTACTGACAACCATGTTGTGGTATAGAATAATTAATTTTATAATGTGGAGCAACACAAGGAAGCATTTATTCAAATGGGTCCAATGATTCACCCAGCCTGCGGTGCACAGGTCATTGTTAATGTGAAACTTGGATGCTGTGTAGTGACAGTGCATCGCCATAACTAATCAAAGAAAGGATTATGTATTATTTTATTTATTTGTAAATAAAATAATACAAATTCAAAGTTTGAAAAATGTATATACTAGATACTGTGACTTACATTCCTGAAAGGTGAGCCAGAGGTACAGTGAAAACCTCCCTAATAAATAAAAGAACAGACAATGTTATGATTTTATGTTTTTATTATTACATGTGAAGCACATTAAGCATGTGTAAATATTTCACACTGGCTGTAATTAGACTGGCTGACTGCTGTTGCGGTGGAATATTACATACAGAGTACTGTTGGATGAATTCAGAGGAAAAGCTTTAGGGGGGATCATCTGGACTCACAGATGCCTTCATTGAGAATCTCAAACTGATAACTAGCACATTTAAGGGCAGCCAAAGAACAAAGGTTCATGCTACGAGTACTCTGGTTCCTGGTCAGCTTCACACAGAACATGCGCTCTTCAGATCTGGGGCAGTCCCGAGCAGCTTTGCACTCACACTTCTTCGATGCTGAGGACAGATGAGAGAAAAATAATTTGATGCAATATGTTAAGTCTTCAAATATTCAAACTTAATTTGTGTTCTTTATGTCGCCTAATGAAGTTTTAAAAATTATATCTGATAAATCAAGAATTCATGCTGACAAGTTTTGAGCAACAGCAAGTTCAAAATACAACCACCAAAGTGAGGATGACTTCAACATAACTGCAGTGAGACGTTCCAGCAAATCATCATGGGACTCTCAAAATGTAAAGGAACATTTAGATTCTTCAACAACAGGAGGATGTGCTCAGAAAGACTAATTTAACCATATTATTTGAGCCTTTTATATGGAAGTGACAGTTTATCTTACTCTGTGTAAACACCTATTACAGTTTGCTGAGCTGCTTTTGCACCCAAAACATTTAGCCATGCAGTGGATGACTATAAGTTCAGCATTTTTGGAAATGTGCTAATTCACTCTTTTTGGGAATACAAAATGCCGTTTTGGGAAGCTGATAATGCAAACTTTTGAAGCCAGGTTCCAGAGTGTAATCTTTTACCCTAACCATCGCCATGCAATTATGATTTTTTTCCTAAACAAGACCTTAGATTAGAAGATTGCTACCTTTCACATATATGTCCATAAAATAAAGATCTACAGCTTAGCTTAGCATATGCTAACCTTGGCCAGTCCACAAATGTATTATCAGAACTGAATATCAAACTCCAAACTAATTGCTCGTTGAGTGCATATGCCAAGACTGGCCACTGGGACAAACTGATAAAAGGCTGACTGCCTGCTTCCTTTAGGCGCCAATGTTGGTCTGTTCACACAATGTGCGTTGAAGCATAGGCTAGAGCTCCATGATTGGCTCGTGCTCTGGAACGTTCATTCTGGGATCTGTTCTATTTTTTCCATGAGGCATGAATTTGTAAAGAAAACACACTGATAATAAATTTATACATATCATATATTAAATAATCGCAACTGACTGCGCCCACTTCTTTGTGCTAAGCTAAGCTAACCAAGTCCTGGCTGTAGCTTTATATGGACAGATTGGAGAGTGGTATTAATCTTCTCGTCTGACTCTCAGCAAGAAATTAGATACTGTATGTGTATTTCCCAAATTGTCAAACTATCCCCTTAAAGTATATTCACTTAAGCTTTCACATGATGTAGATAATATGGTTTAACTTGAGATCGGTTTAAAATCAGTCTGTCTTCAGCAATTAAAGTCCTCTACTCCCATCTCCTGTTGATTCCATTATCTGTCCACAAGTTCCACAAATACCAAATATGTCACTGAAATTTGGAGATATATTTATATAATTATACCCCATAATGATGCAGCCATAAACCTTTTACTTTAAAGGGTTAATCACTTTTCAGGAGGTTGAACTGAGAAGTAAAGTCTTATTATAATCTATTAGAATGACAGCAAAAATAAGTCCTAGGTTGTAAAAAATAAACAAACAACAAACTGAATGTAAAAATGGCTAAACGTCAGACAAACTCACCAGAGCAGGTCTCCCATTCGTAACAGGTGTCATGTCCACAGGGCACCTGCACAGAGCTCTTAGAGGACATTTGGGCTCTGAACGTGGCCCACTCCAGTTGGGCTGAATTGTCTGCCTCGCACACGCCCTCGCTGACAAAGAAGAGCGGATCATTGTGGCAACGGCCAGCAAGGAAGGAGCAGATGGACATTGACACGGTGACACCGACGTCTATGTTCAGGATACAGAGTCTCTCTGGCTGTGAACTGTACGCACACGCACACACACACACACACAGAGGTCAGTCATCTGCTGGTAAAAATAATAAAACTAATGTTTTGCTTAGCTTTAAAGTTAACATAAATTAAACACTTTTTTATATACCACAATTCATGGATACAAAGTGCTTCACATAATAATAACTTTTTTTAAATGTTATGATAATAAGAAAAGCGAGAATAAAGTAATTCATAAAAACTTACAGGCAGCTGTCCCGTTGAATACAGACACACTGAGAGTTCTGTAGCCTCTCTCCTGGACGGCACTGTCCCTCAGGAACAAACGTGTCCTCTGCATACAGGAAATACACAGAAACACCTTTGCTGTATGTTTCATACAAAACAAAGGCCCCATTTGGGACCGTCCTGGATGCTTTCATTGAAAATTGTATTTTAATGGGACATGGCTATGTGCTGCTCCTTATCAGAAATGGGGAACCAGATGTGCATTTTCCAAACCAACCAGTTGGTCCTCAACCTTAAAGCATTCTTATCTCTCTTGTAAAAGCAAAACATGGTGTTAAGAAACACTGATGATAAAGTATAAATCTCAGGTTTTTGTCTTGTCGTAATTTTTTTTGGAGTGTAGAACAAGCTCACTGCTGTTACTTGTATCCTTCGGGGGAAAAACACCCACTACTCTACACTGCTCTCAGGCCACAGGGGACAGTGACAAGCACCTTTGCAACTTGCCGCACCAGAATGAGCCAAAGAATAAAAACGTACAAAGATGAGGTTTATGCTTTATTGGGAGCATTCATCTTCAAGGTTGAGGACTAAAGCTGCCAGTGTGCTTCTTCAGAACTGCTAGTCGCATGGTTGAATAAGTTTGAAATAAACGTTTATGGGAGCTGTTTACGACCATTTGTGTAATTTCCCAAAAATAATGATCCGACTTCTCTCTCTTGCTTTGTTTTGCTATTTCTGTCACTTCATGTGAACAATTGAGTGCAGCACTATACATGTCTTCCAGGAGAGACTGTGTGAAAAAATGTAAGTTATATCACGCCTTAAAGGCTCAATGGAATGGCAGTTAGGGTCCTTCTGTAATGGGATATTTCTGAGTGAAACAAAATATAATAATTCATTCAATAATCAAGAGAGATTTAATCAAATCAGATTTGATTTAGTCACTAAAAGGTGGATGCAGCTTTCGACAGTTAAGTGTCTGGAGATTCACATTGACTTGGAACTGTAGAGGCTTTACCCCATCCTTCCTTTAAACCACTGTCCATTATGAACATCTGGCATGTTAATGCTACACACATTTTAATTAAGATTCACAAATGTGTTTAACAAATGAAACAGTTTGTGATTAAACCATAACATTAGATTAATGTGTTCAATAAAAATGTCATGATTGCAAGAACCATGGGAATCTCCTTGTCTTTAAGATTTCCCTTGCGACACACCTTAATGTACTACTGGATGTGCAAAGTTTTTTTTCCCATGACTGCTAGAGCAATCTACTGTACCGTTAGTGCACCGTAGGTCAGCAGGTAATGGAGGCTCCCAGGTCAAACTGTCGGCGCACCTGTAGAAATTTTGTGAAGACAGCACCAGGCCCGTCTCTTCACAGTTCAGACCCACTGATTCCCCGACTTTGTACTGTTCTTTGTAGGGGAACAGCGACATACCATCAGGGATTTCAGGAGGAAGGCACAGTCTCTCTAAAGGCACAGGAGGACAGATTTTAACCTGACATAGATATCAGTCGCAGAAATATTTAAGGTAACAGCTACTTGTGTTTGTGGAGAATGAATGATGAAGAGTTACTGATGCATCTTCCATTTGGCTGACTCCACGTCCCATCAGGAAGACAACTGATGAACTGAAAACCGTCCAGGTCAAATCCAGAGTAGCACTGGAACTCCTCATCCTCACCAAAGTTATAATACTGCTTCGCTTTCTGCAAGAGGAGGACGTTAATAAATACAAGAAAAGTTACTGAGGAGACAAACATAAACCTTTCTGTCTGTGTTTATACCATACCTATGAATATTATATTTCATATCTTCTAATAGATCCCCTACTGAATTTATAAGCAGTATAGAAACATTTAATAGATGGTTTATAATACACTTTAATGTAGAAGAGATCAGATTGGTCTTTTTAACATTTCTGCCAACAGCTGTTAACCTGAACTTCCAAAGAGATATTCAGGGCTGCTTAAGGATAAAAAAGTCCACTTTCTATGAAGTGGTCAACACTGTAATTGGATGTTAGAATATAAACAGATAATGAATGACAATATAACACAGCTGTGTTATAATGAAATATAGATAAACTAAAATCAATGCACAAAAATACGTCACTGCGCAAATAGCCAACGAGGTGCCTACAGAGCATGTTCTGTAATCTTCTGTAATTTTTTATTTACACTTGCAAGGAGTATACAAATTGGTTTCAATGTGTCAAAACACTTAAATACATTACTGGTATGCTTTAAATGCCTTCTGAGTTGAGTGAACGTGAGAGAAAAGTAAAGGTATTACCTATAAAGAGATAGTCATGAATATTTATACTTTTATTATTCTTAGATTTTCATGGATATATTTATTTTCCTGGCAGTAACGAGTTCCCACATAAAAAAGAGGTGAGACTAGAGAAATTAGTTTTCTCTATTTTGGCTTTTTGAGTTAGCAGACACTTCACAGCAATAAACTGTGAACTTTCTCTCTGTCTCTCTCTCT
>NW_023339774.1:3739964-3741324 GCF_004916995.1 Morone saxatilis | reverse complement strand
TCTCTCTCTCCCTCTCTCTCTCGTACATTTCAAGCACTAGCTGCAGGCTGGAGGGTTAGTGTTTACCCTGAGGAAGCTGTTGTCAGGCATCTGTGGCCTCAGACAGCCCTGCACACCAGGAGGCAGCTCATCCTTCCAGCCCACAGTGAAGTCATCATCGTTGACACAGGTCTCCTGTCTGGACACGAAATCATGAACCAGAACACACACTAAATCCAAAGTTACTGTACGAAGACAGCACACATCCTTGACATATAGTAAATTTGAGTTGACATTACTATATAAGCAGCAAGGCATTGGTGGTTGCACATGTCAGGGTAAAAAATAGTGTTAAAGGACCAGTGTGTAGGATTTAGTGGCATCTAACGGTAAAGTTTAAGTTTGCAACTAACATGGTGGACTCCATGGAAGGCAACCCATGTGTATATAAAAACAGCTCATTCTAAGGTAACAAAAATACAACAATTCTAATTATGAAAACATACCTATGAATATAATATTTCATTTCTGACAATATAGTATTTTAAATGTTACACAGTGGACCTTTAAAAAACGTTAGCATTTCAGTGAGGAAAACAATAACTGTGTTTACATGGGCTCTAATATTCAACTAATAATCGGAATAATAGCCTAATCAGAATAGAAATGCCTCACCTAATCCACGTAAATTGGAAGAGACTGGTCCAATCTGCTCTGATCCGAAGGAATTGTCAATCGGGTTGAGTGGGGTGGTGTAAACCTACTCAGTTCTACAGGAAAATATTAGCACCTAATAACCATGTCAATGCTTTGTGGCCGGAATCAATTCGTTGTGCGCACGTTTGCCCCACGTAGGGGTAATATAGCCGAGTGTGAGCGCCTATACTTATGAGGGCTATTAAATAATAATACGGAGTCTCAGTTGTTTGAACCAGCACGGCACAGTTTTTATTGCTTTCAAGACTGTTAATGACAGCACATTACAGATCCACTCCTTCTATTTTTACCTTCCAAATTAAAGGCCCTAGACATTTACACTGCGTAACTGCTTATCAGAGGAGTAGAACTTAAATTCACTCAGAGAATTTCACTAACAACTCAATAAAATAGCCTCACATTAGCAGTAACTAACTAATTAAGTGATGTGAGTGAGGCAGAACCAGTTTGTCTTCTGTTATATTTGAGATTTGAAATTTGACACTTCACAACGCATGTGACAAAAGTTTTATTCTGATTAAAGATCCAGTGTGTAGTATCTATTAGCAGAAATGGAATATAATATAAATAGGTATGTTTCTATTAGTGTATAATCATCTGAATATAAGAATAGTTGTGTTTTTGTTACCTTAGAATTAGCTTTTTTTTTTATCTACAGAGGGAG
>NW_023339774.1:3733903-3739927 GCF_004916995.1 Morone saxatilis | reverse complement strand
TCTACAGTAGCCCAGAATGGACGACAAAACAGTGGCTCCAGTGGCAGTGACCGTAGTATCCCTACACACTAAGGCGAGCGGTATTCAGTTGGTTGGTAATCTGCAACTTCACCACAAGATGCAACTAAATCCACACTGGTCCTTATCCAACATCTTCTCGAATCAGTTTATTTAGCATCCAGTTAAGAGGGAATCTCTAATCAGAATGATTTTCACCAGTACCATGTACCGGTAGTGTCAAGATGTCTTAAGCAACCTTACCTACCTTTCAAAGATGGTGATGTGACACTGTTCCTCATGTCTGGCAGGGCCCTTGCAGGGTTCGCCTCCTCTGAGGGGGGCAGGATTATTACACTGCCTGGTTCGATGTCTCTTCATTGTGATTGCACAGTGACTCCACGGGCCCCAGCAGCTCCAGTAACCATCCACTTTCTCTGTGTATTTGAACACACACCAAACCACATTTGTGGTGTGAACATAATCAATCCTTTGTGAAGAAAGATTAAATCACAAAGCTTAAAGTTCTATTGCATGTACTGCCATCAATGGCCAAAAGCTTGAACCTTCATGGTGGTGGGATGGAAACATGATGACAATGTAGGTCTGTTTGATTGGTTGTTTAAATGGTACATAATGAAATGTCTTGACAACTATTGGATGGATTGCCATTAAAGTTTGTGCAGACATTTGTGGTTGCCAGAGGATGAATTTGACTTTGGTGATCCTCTACAATCTCCTCAATCACCACCGTGAAGTTGATATTTTTGGCCTTGAGTAAAATGTTACATAAACTTTTAGAATGATTGCCATGCATTGACATCATGTTGCCTTCAGAAGTGGGTTTGAATAATTCAAACTGAAGGTCATGACATAAAGCTACAGTATTGTTAAATTATCCAGGAGTCTAGGTAATCTGAATTTAGAATGAGGAACAATACTTCCACTGCAACACACAACTCTTGTTTCTACCCTCTTCTCACTCATCAATCAGCAACAGTGTCCTCACAACTTAACTTAAACACAAAGCATACTGTATTTTGCAGCAGTCCTGCTGTACCTGAAGTGTAGTCAGGAGCTCGTTGTTCACAGTTAGTGCCAAATGTTCCGGTTTGGCAAACACACTTGCACTCTGTGCCAGAGAGAATTTGTCTGGCGTTGTTGGGGCAGGGAGCACACTTGCAGGCATCAAACTCATCTGAGTATTGCAGCAGGGCCTTCCTCAGGTGTCTTCTCTTTGTGACAGCACATGGGATCCCCCGAACCAGATCTATGATGGAAAGCCCCTGGATAAACACACAATATACATGAATGCAACATCTGATTTTTGTAGACATATAACTTTTTTTATTGTTGTTCTTTTTGAATTTTCGGCTGGATTCAAAGGTGGGGTCAGTCATTCTGGAGAATAGTTAATTGCTGAGTCTCATTTCAATAAATACCAACACTTTGGGTTGGTGGCTCAAAAATAGTTGAATGTTGAGTTTCATTTCCAGGTCATGAACCCAAGGCTTCGGTATTTGACAAACTCTGAATATAAGCACAATCTGTTGGGTTGCGTGGCTCGCTCCAAGCCATTTTGTTTGTTTGCTTTTTACCATAACCCAAAGCAAAGCACAGGTATTTGACAACCTGGGAATGAGATCCAACAATCAGCTATCTTTCTCCAGATTGACTGACCCTACCTTTAAGACATTTTAGTGGTCCTTTTTTAACCTTGCTCTCGACTATAGCAGGATTGTCAAGTACAGACTTGGCCCAGTTCTTGAAGGTTGTTTGGCCCGGAGCTGAGCCCTGCCTCTCCCAGGCCAAAGCTGCTGCCTCTCTGGGTCGACCTCCTTTCACCAAAGAGAAAGACTTCTCTGCTGCTTGAATGAACGAGCCTGGACCAAAGGAATGAATGAAGGAAAGAACATAGAGATAATGAGATCATTGGTCTTTTCATAGTGAGTAAGCCATGAATAGCAGAGTAGTAATAAACAATGTGTGCTTTCTGGCACATTTTGGTAGAAACCTTCATATTTCTTAGTCATCTTGTTGTCATTGCATCGTGATACTTTGCTGCTTTCGGTGTAGAGGATGACGGTCCAGGTGGTCTCTTTATTTAGGCAGCCTCTGACATGCTCTACTGTTTCACCTGTTGGAGAGGGAAAGTGTAGAGCAACACGATGCAGAAACAAGGGAACTGAAATCAGAACATGATGTAAGAGATAATGCCCAGCGAGGTCAGGAATGAATTGACTTTGTGGAGGCAACTGCCAACTAGAACTGGTTCTGGCCTCCATGTCGTATCAGGTTATCCATTCCTTCCTAAGGAAGTACTTATCCAAGAACACATAATTCATGAGGTTATTCTAAATATCTGCATTATATGTGATAAGAAATTAGCAGAATTGCTTGTTGACAGCACAGAGAAATGCGCTTCTGATATAACCAGCAAGACTTTGCGGCAAAGGAACCGGAGGTGCAAAAACGTTAACTCATTTCAGGGTTTTAAGATTGATTCCTGCATCCAGAAGTTTAGATCACAAGCTAAACAGTAACATGATGTAATCTACTAGCATTGTGCACTTGCACATATTTGATTGGGCAGCACAGTGTCTTGCTGGATGATACTGCATTGTGTTGTAGCCATGTTCAGCATTTTGTCAAGCTGTAAAAGACACAGAATAATTGGTAAAAGGTAAGGGAGGTAGTGAGGAGCAATATGGGCGTTAAGTAAATAAACACTTCTGCCTTTTTTGGGTGTAGTTGGACAACACATCATCCAACCTATTCATTTAAAGTATACTAATACTGAACCCTAACCTTGATCTCAGTTCTTCTATAGACTTCTGGGTTACCACTGCAGGCCAGGGTGTCATTCTGACCACCCGACCTGCTGTTGTACCTGAACTTTTGATTTCCTCTCGGTTGTACTGATACAGCAGGTCATAGTGGCCTCCCAGTCTCCCTGAGCTGTAATAGTGCGTCCCAAAGCGCTGGAAGATGTCCCTGTAGAGGGCGTAGTTGTACTCGAGAGGAAGAGCGTGAAGGAACTGGAGGAAAGGCAGTGACAGGACAAGGTCCTCCGGGTCCCTCAACTTGAACTTGGACACAGGCAGAAGCTGGTTTACCCGGAAGAACTTGGAGTCCTATGAAAGGAAATATAAAAAATTACTAAGAAGAAGAAAAAGATTAAGAAAAGTATAGCTGCAACCAGCAATGGGCATGCAATGTAAACAGATACATGCATGTGTGTGTGTTGCCCTTCTACCTTGTGGTGGACCATGTTTCAGACCTTGAGAGTGAGTACATTCTTTGAAAAATAGGGACATTTTGCCTGGCCATCACGTCTTTATGTTAAGGTTATGGTTAGGGGATTAGGGAATGATTTATGTTAATAAAGGTCCTCACAGGTATATTCCTACAAATGTGTGTTCGTGTTACGCACCATTTTCTTTGATGCTTTAAAAGCCTCCGTGTTGGACATGAATTGCGACCTAGATGAGCCAGAGAAGAAAAACACAGGGAAGAAGAAGTGGCTGTTTGCATTGATGCTTCCAGATGAAGTGACCACAGGGTTCTTTACATCGACAGACTCAGTGTGCAGCGGCTCGGGCTTGTGGCTGAAGTCCTCCACCACTCCAACCTTTAAAACCACAACCACGTTTGTAATTTAAAATCAATAACCACAAGAACAGCAACAACAAAAACATAACTCTACTTTTCCTGAAGTATTTATCTGTGGTGGTAAAGCTAAAGCTGAAAAAAGATTCTCTGTAAACCACTGATGGACATTTTTCAAATTACTATGTTAAAGTCAAAGATGCTAGTATAAGAGTTGTTATTTCCAGTCCTTGGAATGAAAGAACAAGTCCCTTTTCACGCTATCAAAGTAGCTTATTACACTCTAGAATTCTATCATAAATAAAACATACTAGGAGATTTTTCTGATGTTCATAACACAAATTAATTTAAAGGAAAAAAAAATGTCAGTGTGTGTGTTAATGACGGTCATAGTTATAGCCATCTGTATTTAAGGAGCTTTTCTAGTGTGTCAGTATTCTGACTTGGGTTGTCTACCTTTTTGTCATCATCTGGCTCTGATTGTGTGTGTTGCCCTTGAGGAGCCAGGATAACATGAGTGAAATGCCCTTTTTCTGTCACTATTACTCTGGCTCATACCCACAAAGATGACATCCCCAATTTTAATCCTGTCTACAAAGCTCTGATTGGTCACTCGATTCTCCAACTGCGGAAACAGTCAGTGAGCAATCTGGAAGTCTGGAACTGGGCTAGCTTCACAGAAGGGCTGTACAATTAAATATTAATAATACTACCGTCATGTTGAAGAACTCAAAGTTGTGAGGGACTCGATGGTAGACCAGCGTGCTCTGAGGCCTCCTCAAGTTGCAAAATTCCCCCATAAACATGTTGTCCAGTACCTGTCCCCTCGACGTCTCTGCTAGGGCATCGTACCTTCAAACACACATCAGTGAAAAGTCAAATCTCATTGAATTATCTTTACAGTAGGCACTAAAGCGTAACGATACATCTGCAGACTGATATTAGATGGGATCAATTGTTGAGCGGTAAACAGGAGCAATACTTTTTATTTCTTGGCAGCATTGAATACATATGATATCCATGTTTAATATTGTTTGTTTTATGTGTGTATATTCATAATTATCTTAAATTATCTAAATTAAGTGATGTTTACCATTCAGAATTTACAAATATTACAAAAATAAGATAGTTGTCCAGCTATAACAGCTCAAGAGCCGAAGAAAGTTTAATTTCATTTCATTTCAAGTTGAATTTTCGCGGCAGCACAATGGAATCAGCAAACCACTGACTGATATGAAACATATCTTTATCACAAAATATTTATTTTGTAAACAAAATTTGGAAGATATATTGATTTTTATTGTTTTTTAAGTGTTGGCGTCAGGCTCTAATAAGTACAAATATACAGTATTTTTGTCTTTGTAACAATAAAAGACAAACTAATAGAAATGAAATGATAGAAGAGCATTTGGCAGAAAAGAATGTCATTTATTGAACACAGCAGGGAGTAGTGGGCCAACGTTGTAAAGTCAGCAGTGATCTTTTGACCTTTAACTTACCCATTTCCCACCAGGTCAGCCCCAGGGGCCACTCTCTTCTCTGCTGGACACACAGTTTTCAATTCTCTCTCAGCACAGTCTCTCTCGTCAGAGTTATCTCCACAGTCGTTCTGTCTGTTGCATGTTAAAACCATGTTGATGCAGCGTCCTGCAGCAGAAAGGATGTTGGAATGTTTCTTTCTGTGTTTGTGTTGTGACAACATATCAGCAATTAAAGAAGTCGGTCTGAAATAAAACAGTATTAAGAGGATTGCATAGTTATTCTATAACACATAAGTTATGTAAAATCGCTAATTACTGTTATCACACTTGAAGTCGTCTTTGCAGTCGATGGGTAGTAACTTGCACTCGGTGGAGGGGAAACAGGCCCTCTCCTCTGTCAGCTCCTCACTGCAGGCTGATCCACCAAACTGGGACGGCCTCTGGACTGACCTCGTCCGCAACTGGGATAACGAAATGTGAGGGAGATTTTGATTTATTTAAGTTAAACACTGAACCCTGAACACTAAATTAAAATATTTTCCAATTACCAACTTAGTGATCATCAATTGAAACTGGCAGCTATAAAAAAAAATAGCAGTTAGAAAACCACTCTGGTCTCCGCAATCTGGTCTATGACCTCAGTATTTCTAAAGTTCTATGGCCCTCATTAGCAGTAACTGCTTTTGTCATTCCATGTACTGTATATCACTACTTTAAAATCAGCGTACTATTCATTCACTCTTTTTTATTCATATTTACATTTCAGTAAAGTTGTATCGAATTAAAGGTCCAGTGTGGAACATTTAGGGTCTGTTGGCAGAAATGGAATATAAAATTTATAGCTATGTTTTCATTAGTGTATAATCACCTGGAAATAAGAATTGTTGTGTTTTTGTTACCTTAGAATGAGCTGTATATCTATAGAGGTAGTGGGTCG
>NW_023339774.1:3729644-3733803 GCF_004916995.1 Morone saxatilis | reverse complement strand
TCATTAGTGTATAATCACCTGAAAATAAGAATTGTTGTGTTTTTGTTACCTTAGAATGAGCTGTTTGTATCTACAGAAGGAGTGGGTCCTCTTCTAAGGAGTCTGCTATTTTTAACCTTTATGTTTCTACACAATGGTGGACTCAGGGTGTTTGAGGGGGCGCACAAAGTTGTGATGCATTTAGGGGAAACAGTTTAGTCAAGGTTAGGATTAGCACCCTATTACATTTTGTCCACTGGAGCACCCTAAAAGGCACAGTCATGTTTTATCTAGCACATAGGCATCCAAGAGGGCCCTTTGCAGTGTTTTTTTCAAACATGGGGACACCAGGGTTTTCACAGCCACTGTAGTTTCTCTTACACACGTGGAACGTGAGCCGTATTCAGTTCTCTCTCTTGATGCCACTAAATCCTACACACCGGTCATTTAAGTCAGAGACAGAGAGGGTCCAGTTCGAATGTGTCTGGATTATATTTAACAATACCGGTAAGAATGACTGCAAATAAAATCAAGAATCGCTGGGAAAGAAACAACGATGAAAAGTAATCTCTTTATCCCAGTGCGTATAAAGGATCCATACAGTCTTAACGTTTTTGAAGGAAGTATTCAAGAGATCCATGTACTCTGCAATTCTGTACCAACTGAAAATTCCACAATACATGATCAATGAAAATTTATCAAAGTGAAAAATAAAGCTCCTTCCACTGAATGAAGGCAACGAGATACAATCTACAGCTGGAAAATGGTAGATTAGTGGAAAGATTAAATATTTAGGTAAGATATTCCTGGAGCTGTCTGAAGCACCATCTGCAAATTATTTTATCTAATAATATTCCCTTGCTGTGAGCCGTTCCTCTATTTGTGTACAGTAGTGTATATTTAATTTAGTCTCTTTTCCAGTCTAAATACACTTACAGACACAGCTATGAATGGGAATATGTCAGGTTTTTGCAGTGTGATTTGTGTTTCTTGCCTGTTTCTTGGCGCAGGGTGAGCAGTCGGACCAAGGTCCAAACTCTGTCAGCAGGCAGTTGATTGGACAGCTCTGCTCGTTACATGCTCTCCATTCTCGTTTCGGACACAGATTTTCACAGCTTTTAGCCCAGAAATATTCATCTTTATGAAATATCCTGTTGAAAAAATATGAAAGTTAATTTTACATAGAGCAGCTGTTGGCCTTGTCCACATTAGGCATTTGAATTTCACAACAATAACTGACAACAGCAGAGGAAACATATCTTTGGCTCACAGCAGTTTCAGTTTTGTTAAATTCGTCAGAATGAAAATGTCATACTCTGTGTCTGACTTGTATCGGTGCTATCTCACCTGTCCTTGTACTGTGAACCGTGGTTGCAGGTCCTGGAGCAGGCAGACCAGGGTCCCCAGGAGAACCGCTCACAGTAACAGGCCAGACCAGCTGATATGTAGCCAAAGAGCTGTAGAAGCAGGACCAAGCAGCTGGAAGGAGCCATGAGGGCAGTTCAAACTGGTTTTACCTCCTCTGAAAATAATTTGATGACCAGACCATCATTTAGTCATTTAGTCAAATAATTTATTGTATTTTGCATAGCGCTATAAAATCAAACAATATTTATTCTCCATTAACATCTCAACATCAATAATCTACTCATAATCAAAGGATGACTTGATGCCAACACATTCTCCACAGAGGAACAACCTTTTCTCAACATGTGAACGTGATTAGACTGTGCAGACATTCTTCAGCTGTACTCTACTCAGGGCAGCTTTTAAAACATTTTTTTCTCAAACATATTAAAGTGATTCATTAAACTTTATTTCCAAATGTTTTTATGCAATAGCTACTACACACTTTACATTGAGACTAAATATATTTTTGATGCACATACAATTTTTTTCTTTTAGTCAGGCAGTGTAAGTTTTAGTAGCACATAGCATATTTCATAAATAGAGTGATTTCACTTTTTAAAATTATACAAAGCATCAAAAACGTCATGGTGCAGGTTTGAATGTTAAATGAAAAAAGTTAATTCAGTTTTTATTTCTGCAATATTTAATTCAGTTCAGTCAACATGCTTTAAGAAAGCAAAATCTGACTCACCACGTATACTGGCGTCCTCTTCAGCAGATATTAGAGCATATGCTTTAGTTTGGCTCCCTTGTTTGGTTGTATAATTTGACAGGTAGAAGTCTTCTCACTAAGTTGACTCTACACTGCAGGCAGAACTGAATCTGACTGGTTTGTGTCTGTGGGGCCAGCAGCAATATAAAACCTCGCCCTGTGATTTATCATGGGAATCCAGTTGTTTTGGGGGAGGTTTAAACTTATATTGCCCAATCTCAAAGCTAAAAATTCTACTTTCTTAATAATCCTGAAACACAGAAAACAAAAACACATAAGGTTCTTACATAACCCTCTTGTCCCTCCTAGTTACGGGAAGTAAAGCTCTGGAGATTCCTGGCTGCAGAGACGTAAACCAGATGTTTGAGACTTGACAGTTGGAGATACTGAGAGGGAGAAAACTTTTGCAACAACATTGCAACTGGTCCGTGTTGTAAAAGGCACAAAAGTGATTTCAGCCAATGTGTAAAACTGCAACACTGTAACTCAAAGTGTATACAGAGAAATGTATGAAGAACTGCTAAGTGAATAACTTGAACTTATTTTCATATATTACACGTATTACCTCTGCCAAGGAGGTTATGTTTTTGGTGCCATTTTTGGGTTTGTTGCTTGTCTTATTTAGGAAAAAATACCTTTGATAGTGGAGGAAAAGCAAATTCCCCTAACTCAATGTAGTACATTTGTTGAACATAATTATTTAAAAGAACATCATTTTTTATTTGTTTATGTTGTGTTTTTATGTACTACAAGGAGTTTTTAAATGGTTATGAAACCATTAATACTGATCCCTCTATGACCTACATAAACAAACAAAGCAATCAGTAAAAACACTGGCTATTTCTGTAGTTATTCTTAAGGTCTGCTACCAGATCGGACTTGTAAAAGAAAGCAAATTACTGTAAATGTTGAACTATTCCTCTAAGATAAAAAAAGAAATATCACCTTATTTGTATATAAAACTTTATTCACGTTATAAAATGTCCTAAGCTGTACATTGGTTTAGCTGTGGATTCTCTACATTGCAGGACACACTAACTACACATGGCCTACTCTTGGTCATATACATGCCAAAACAAAGAATTTAGCAATTTAGACATCAACATTTTAGATTACATTAAAGAATTCAAAAAAAGTTCACAAACACAAATTTACATATTACATTGCACTGACATGTTGATGGGAAAATGGCTGTAGTAGAATGCTTCAGATTAAGACTTTATGAGTGGATTTAAATTTTTTTTGTGTGTTTGGTTTTTTCAATTCCTCTGTTTCTATATGCGGCGCATCTGCAAAGCCCTTGTGATGGGAAACTGAAACTGAAAGTAAAAAAACAAGACTAAAAGCCCTGCTAGTTTACCCTAGAGCCTGAAATGGTCATTACAACTGAAAATATTAAAGTGTCGGGGAAATGAACAACACTGATGAAGTAGCTATTCTTTATAATGGAGCATTAGAGCAACCATAATATCAGGAGTTGCAATTTTACAGGAAAATAAATCTTCTTATTATAATAATAAAGTCACAGGGAGCAGGGTTTCTGCAGGTTCCAACTTGGACTTTTTAAAAACCTTTATAAATGCAATTTAAGGACCTATTTTATGTCCACACTGACTAAAAAAAGGTACGAAAGATGTGAAGAAAAACTGGTATTGGTTTCATCTCGTTTTCGTGTTGTAGCTGTTAGAGCAAAATTATTAACAATTTCTCCCCAAAACACATTTAAAATCTAGACCGAAAAATGCCAGGGGTCACATAAATGATTACAAATCATCCTCCCTCAATCTGCTTAAGATGTCTAAAAGGCAAGCTTTGTAACAGCTTTTAATAATCTGGCATACAGTTTACTTTTACACACGCACTGTTGAATAAATTCAAAATACTTTTTTTGTATAGAAAAAGAAATTACATAATTTGGGCCAATGGACCCTTCATAAGTCCCACCCCTTTTTGTTCTGGGCTCCAATAACAGCAAACATTGTTCAGAACTTTGGTCAACTTTCTCATTTCCTGTACTTAGATATGCTACGTGCTAGGCTAATCTAAGTTGAAAAGACA
>NW_023339774.1:3728242-3729586 GCF_004916995.1 Morone saxatilis | reverse complement strand
AGCAAAATGCTAGCTAACTAGCTTTCTAATGTACATCAATCATTAGCTGGCCAGTTAAGTGGTTAGTTAGCAAGTGTTTTACTACATAGCAAGAAACTAGCTAACCAGCTAGCTAATCTATGTTTCAGTAGCTAGCTAGTTACATCTGATAACTAATGATAGCAAAACGGAAGCTAATTAGCCAGCAAACAGTTGATGTACTTCAACTAGCTAGTTAGCCAGTGCTTGGCTAATATTAGCTAACTTATGATGTGACTAGACACTGTATCTTGTAACCATCTTCAAAATTTGGTTGTCTTTTCAACACAGACATGCCTAGCACGTAGCATAACTACTTACAGGACTTTGGTTCCAAAAGGGGCGGGACTTTGGAAGGGTCAATTAAGTTCATGCACCTTAACAGTGTAGATGAATTGCTTTGTCTACGAGGTGTCACCCCACACAGCCAAGTAGAGACTCACCTGGCAAGAGTCTCTACTGAATGATGAAATACATCAGGAGGTTGTTGGGACTAAAACATCTCACACTGCGACACATTCAAAACATGGAGGTGTGACACAAGCACAGTGAGACAGCTGAAAACTAAAAATGCCAGTGCATAGCCTGAATATGTACATTTTTATACTCTTTCATTATATAAAATGGCACAAAACAGAAAGTTAAGGAGGGAAATTGCGGAATTCAGAAGAAAAAAGAAAGAGAATGTCAATAAGCCTCACTTTAAAAAGAACCAGACAATTAGCCTTATTTTTTTTTCTTTTATCCATTACTGTTTGTTTCACTATTTCTCTCTTTCCACAGGAGATTGATAATGTACCATCAACTTGAAAAATGTCTTAATAAATAATCTGAAAATAACCAAACTCGATCCAAGCCCGAACAACAAATGAGACCGAATCAGACAAGATTACAATTTCAGATAATAGGCAGAAAAAAACGAAATAAAGTTTAAAATGAAAGAGGATTTGTGAATATTTTATCTAATATACTTCACAAAATATGATAAAATAAATATCCGTTCCTTTGTGAGTCGACTGTGCTGCCTTCAGGCTCTCAGCCGGACACCATGCAGCAGAGTCCGGGGAAGCGTCTCTTCCTCTGTCTGACCAGTGGGTGTGGAGTCAGATTCAACAAGCTGCTGTCATCTGAAACAAACAAACACTTTGTAATCAGGCCTCATCGTGTCATCCTGCTCTGTTTCCATCACAAAGAGATGTCCACTGCTTCCTGACCTTTCCATTTGTGGACCCTAAATATAATAATAATAATAATACATTTTATTTATAACACCCAAGGTCACCTTACAGGTTAAAACAAAATAAAATACATATAAAATTACAAAGA
>NW_023339774.1:3723641-3728142 GCF_004916995.1 Morone saxatilis | reverse complement strand
TTTGGAGAGTGATGATTTGGATCCGATGAGAAGAACTTCACTTTTATTGCCATTGAGTTTGAGCTTATTGTATTCAGCAGTATCTACCACAGGTTGTATATGTCTGTGAGTTGGGAGCACGTATGTGAATATCTGATTATAATTTAGTATTTTTAGCTTCATTTCATTGGTTGTTGTGGATGTGGCTGCAGGACTGTGGCTGTCTTTGAGCTGCCATAGTTATGATTTTACAATTTCATCCATCACAAACATTATACCTTGGTTTTTCAGTGGCAATGGCATCGTATCCCTGAGTTTGCTGAGTAGGTTTCGCATCTCTCGCATATCTCTGTGAAAACAAAGTAAGTGACTCAGCAGATTATTTGCAGTTCGGAATAATTATTCTGAATTCCCAACGGTAGAAAAACACAGGTTACGCTGCATTAAAAGAAGCAGGGGCAGTGTGTGTACCTTTCGATATTTTCGATATCGGTTCCCACCAGCCACTGCTCCTGTAGAAAGTCGATGGGGGAGGAGGATCGGTCTTCAAGGATGGGGATGTCAGAGCTTTCATCCATCCTGAAGTCCACCTTCGGCTCCGAGTCCGTTCCTGCAGGACCCAACAGATACAGCAGCTGTGAGGCACAACTCAAACACATTCAAAACGACTGCATCTTTAAAGCAATGGATCATTTCTTCCCATAAAACAGAGAATTCTGGTGCATTTCAAAGAGAGCAACATCTATATTGTGGAAGTAAAGCTTTAGTGAGCTCATAATTCATGTAGGAATAAAGTTTTTTTTAATGTCTCGTCTTAATTTAATAAAGTTTTAGTAAAGTTTTTATATATTGTCTTATTTGAAGGTACCAGTGAAAATGAATCCAAGCTCATCGGTATATGTAAACCAGTGGTTCCCCCACTTCTTAGGGGGATGCGAGGCCTTCTTCTTTTAAAATATACACAATAGTCCTATGTAACAGCACTTCACAAAAAAGTTCCCTAAAATATCAGAAAGCTAAAAAAAAAAAAAAAACCTGTAATAATCTGCTCCACATTTATTCAAATTGCTCATTTTGCACAAACTTCCTGCAGTTACTGTGTTCACTGTTTGGGTTCATTGTGCAGTTTATTACTGTACATCTATACATTAAATATCTATAAATGAAATATCCATAAAATATGTCACTTAGTCAGGGGCTGCAAGTTTACTCTGAAAACGGCTGGGAACCCCTGATGACACACTAACAGCTCTCTACTGCCCTCTGCTGACTGGGGACTGAACTCTCAGCTCCTCAGATATCGTCCAACAGCCTGAATAATGTGCATATGTCATATATAATTAGAGGTTTTATGGCCACTTTGAATTTTAACTATATTTTGATTGTATGGATGTGGCTGAGCTCATTTTATATACTGCTGGATATCTTAATCTATAACAATACATCATAATTTATTAGTCGATTTATATTCTGAATTAATAAACTGAATCTGCTGATTATTTTATATTAGTAGTGGATGATAATTATCTCATTATTTAATAATTACTCTAATTACTACAATAAGCCTGTGTAAAAATACAAAACTTTACTTACTGACAGCCCACATTATACTCACTAATTACAATAAAATGAGTCTCCATCGTTATATAGTAGTGACTTTTCTGTACATCATTTGTGCCCTTTTTAAATTCATAATTTAGTTATTTGGATAGTCAGCCTACAGATAGTTTATTGAATATTTACAACATTTCAACTGTTTGTCTGTGCATGTTTAACAGATTATATAGACAATTAATGAACATGTTTTTTGTGCCCCAGGAAGGCTAGCTCTGCTTCAGGACACAGCTAATGGGGATCCTAACAAATAAACAAAATAAACAAGCCTAACTAAACCCTTAACCACTGTGGTGTCACAAGGCACACTTAAAGGGTGTCTCTTAAATTTTGACAATATTCTATTTTTGCCATGCATTTCTATCTTTGTGTAGTTCATCATCATGGAACATGCATAAAGTTAGAATTATTGATGTATGATTGACGCATAAAGATACCAGCATGCATGCTATTCTTGCCATCACCATTTAAAGCGTGGCGGTGCAATATCATAAACCTCCTTCACTTAAACACATGTTTTGTTTTTGGTGATGGTACTTTTTCTGTGCAGCTGCAGCACCCCCAGCAGGCACATGGATTTGAGCATCTCTGTTATAAACATCTCCAGGCAGCACTGCAGCTGGATGAAGAGTCGACAGATCTCTGGGTGGATCTCTCCATCCTCTGGACTGCAGCAGAGGAGGGAGGAGGAGGAGGAGGAGGAGGGGTGAGAGGAAAAGAGAGAGAAGGAGATACAATCAGACAAACAGAGAAGAAACAGAGAAGGGGAATGTGCACTTTAAACCAATACCAACTTCCAAAACCTGCTGCAGATTGGGCTTTTCTATTTCTCTTTCATTTCATCACAAATTACCTAACTACTAAAACTAGCAGGGTTTATTTGAAACATACTGCACTACCAAACAGTAACAACACCCACTTTAACTAATTACTTCATCCTTTTTAGATTTTCATACAGCAGTACTCTGTATTTATTGTTCGTTTCAAAATGTGAGTTGTAATTGGGGCTTCACGGACGGCTAACAGCAGGGCTGTGTACCGGCAAGAATCCAAATTTAGGAAAACTGTCAAAGAACACAGACACCCCCGAATGAATCAAATCGAAGTTAAATAAAGGTCATTGTTTATGCAACCACAACAGTGGGATCTGCATTTGTATTTCTCACAGTCGCTGTAACATTCAGTAACATAGACCTCAGTTTATGTTTACAACACTGCCATCTGTGGTTAGGGGTTAAAAAAGTCAAGGTGTTTTTGAGAATCGATACAATATTGTTCTATATTTTCTTCCACCCCTAGTCAACTGTGCACTCCTTTTTCAACTGTGCCCATTTGAACTGTTGTACCTTATTAAATTGTTTTTTTTATGTAGTTTATCTGGCTCTTTACTTTCACACTTTTCATGTCTTATCTCATTATTTATTAATTATTCATATTTTTTCACCCTCAATCACTTGGTAACTTTGTGCCATAGCCTAAATAAAACGCATTAATTAGAGCACTGTTATTCCACCAAGGGAACAGCTGGAACCAGCAGATATACACTGCTGTCTAACAGTGTGAATCAGTAGTTTGTCTAATGAGGGGAATATCAGGGTTAAAGATGCTTGGAGACGAACACAGAGGGGCTGGTGAATGTTTAATAGAAACTGATGGAGCCAAAAATGTTGTTCCTTTTATTTTTCACAATCTCTCTTTGTTTCCTTCTCACCCTGACACAGAGATGACGGCGAGGTCCTGGTGTGCAGCCCGGGCCATGGAGCATCCTTTGGACCGTGTGTGGTGCATCTGAGCCCGCAGGGACGGACAGTCGGCGGAGATCTCCCCGACGGATATGACCTGCTCCCGGTACAGCGCGACGAGGGTGTTGAATTCCTGGACAGTCTGCAGAAAATAAACAACCACGGACTGTTTGTTAGGAAACAAACAAACAAACCGAGATCACCTTCTAAGGAAGGCAAGACTCAAACTGCTCTAGCCTTTAGGAGGACTCCCAGCAGGTCTGTCCTTTGTCCCCTTTGCGCCACTGCTGCACCTGATCGGATCACAAGAAGCTGTGCTTTGGTGCAGAGCTACGTTAAACACGGACCTCTTCCCCACCATCACCTGAGATTACTGTCGCTATTTGAGCACTCACCATCCTGCTGCCGTCCACGGCCCCCTCCGTGCTCTCCCGGCGCTCCGGCTCCGACTGCGCCACTCTACTGATGGGAAAAATGATCCCCGCAGATCTTGGGCGCTTTTTCCGCCCGTACGGTGCAGAACACATGCATGCACACCCACCACCGGAGCCCAGCCAGACGCAGACAGACAGAGAGACCCCCCCTCCCCCCGCCTCTTTCCTTAAACCCCGCTGTGTCCTCTGCAAAAGAAGGAGCCGAGGCGCTCCGGCGCAGCAGGGTCGGCGCTTTAGAGCCCCCGCTGGAGTGTGTCGCTATTCCCGGAGCAGCAGCGTGTGTAGCGGGCCGGATGGACCCCCAGCAGCTCCCTCTGCATCCCAGCCGAGAGGAGAGTCACCTTCAGCCCCTCCTGAAGGCCGAGAGAGGGAGGCTCCTCCGCCAGTCTTCCGCCCGCCGCGCTCACGTGTGAGGAGGATTCAGAGGGAGCCAACAGCAAAACAAGTCGTCACCCACCGACTGACAGTTAACTGTTGAGGAGCACCAGTGGCCCAGTACACAGCCATTTTACTGTCCAACATTACACTGTCGAAACTGACCGCTGAGCAGCTTTTAAAGGCTGTTTATTCCTTTAGTCTGCTTTATCCTACTGAGCAGAATCAGCTCGGCTTGGTTTTTGCTTTTTAAAAGGTGTGTAACATTAAGGAGGATCTATTGGCAGTAACTGAATATAATATTGATTGGCATGTTTTCATTTGTGTATAATCACACAGGTGCATCTCAATAAATTA
>NW_023339774.1:3714988-3723541 GCF_004916995.1 Morone saxatilis | reverse complement strand
GAATTGAATTACTGAAATAAATTAACTTTACCATGATATTCTAATTTATTAAGATGCACCTGTATAGGAATTGTGTTTTTGTTACCTTAGTACAGCTGTTTCTTTATACAGAAGCCGCGGGTCGCCTTCCGGCCGCTAGCCTTTTGCAACTATTTCAAAAAACACCTCAGCCTGAAGCATCCAGGGAGTGGACCAGGCTTTCAAGCCAGTTTGACATAGTGGCCAAACAGACTTTTCCCATAAGGTTTCTTTGCGGAAAAAAACGGCTGTAAAATTGATTTTGAGTGTCACAAAATGACTCGTTTCACTATCAGAATTTTATAAAATTTTTAAAGTCTAAAACATTCGGAAGATTAAATCATTTCTTTATTGACAGAGGGCTAAAATGGAAGTTAGCTGGCTAGGCTAGAGGAAGTCTCTAGTGCACATTCTCTATGGGCCACAGTGTGAATTCTCCAAATCGGAAACCATTTTTTCCTTTTATTCTGATACAACATTGATGCAAAATATCACCTTATTGTTGTAGCTAATATGTTAGCAAACAACACACAGCAACATCGTCATACCATTGTTCATGTTTAACTATCTTCATGTACAGTGAGCTGCTCTATACAGTTGGTTTATCTATCAGAACTTGTTTTCTGAATAAAGCTTCTTGCAGCTGTTGGAAACTGGCTGGGCTGAATCATACAATAGATAAGTATGAGCTAAGAGTCATTTGATTCATGGTTAATACACTTGTTTGTGGAAAGATTGCCATCATGATTAGAAGAAACCAAGGTTTACTGTTGGCAGCAGATGGGACACGAACATTACATCTATCCACAACACCTTTGCTTTTCTTGGCACTATACGATCATCGCTTTACTTGGCACAGAACATCATTTCTACCAAATGCTGTTGTTTGTCCCTAAAGGAAAAACAACAGCAATTGGGTAAAATAAAGTATTTCGGGGGAAAATGAACTCTGATCCATCACACATGAGATGTCCCTTTTTCATTTGCGCCAATGAAAAAAACTAAGGGGAGACAGTGTGACTGGTATTAAAAAACAGGCTTCATGTAGCTTCATAAGATAGCTTTATTGTCTGTCACAAAGTAACAGAAATTTTCATTTGACACTCAAAAGACGCACAAACACTCACACACACTTAGAACAGGACTAAACCTGTTGAAACTACAACTGACAGGAACAGTGTTAACAGGTCATAGTGCAGGGCTTTTGTAAAGTTTTCTTCTTGTTTTATTTTTACACTAATTCATTAATGTGGCCTAATCTGTTGTTACTTTTAGTACTGAGCTCTCAAGCACACAGTTTTGAAAGATTAAACCAGAGAAAAAAGATGCATTTTTCCAAACTAATACAACTAAAACAGAGCAAATGCTAAATCTGAGCCCATATGTTCAAATAAAACAATACACACAGACACACAGCTCAAATGACGCACCTTCTGCCTTTCTAATTTATTTTTAGTAGAATTAACTCTACACAATTTGAACACATAGGATCTTTTATCAGACTTTTGTAAGTCTTTTACTTCAAGAAAGAGACACGATTAGCATTCATTGAAAGCTTCCTATGAATACAGTGAATACAATACAGTCTGTGCCAGATAGCTAAACATAAAGCAGCTTGATTCCAGTCTCATATATTACTTGTTATAGACAGAAGGCACAGACTAAGCAAAGGCACCATACTGAAATGGGTATTTTACCCACTTGTGATCTGATCTTCTGTCTGTTTCTGCTCCTGCTGTTGACAGCCCCTCAATCCATCATTCACATCAATTAATAAATGCTGCTGTCTTTACTTGTTAGCGGAGTCCTGAGCATTTCTCTACTTTGTGAATAAATCAACATGTACACGTAGAAGTGAAACTTTCTTTGCAATGCATCAGACTTCAAATCATCATCTTAAATTCTACAGAATTTCAGCATCACTCAAGAAAAAACACAAAGTCTAGTCTAGTCGTTCCTTCAGTTAGATTACAAGGTGTTGATGACTCTCACACTACATTTTAAAGGTTTTGTATGCGTTTATTGCTGACTCTTCCGAGTTTTTCAGTAAGGTGCCACTTTGTCTCCTAACCTTCCGCTTGTGCTACATTAAAGAAATACTTATTTTGGGAGGTGAACATTTTTGTGAGTGAGTGAGTCACTCTGCCTGACTGTACTATTGCTCCAGCAAATAACTTCTATATGAACACTCAAGTTACACACTCAAGTTACACAAGGAGATACAGTATGTTCATTAGTTAGCTTTAGAGTTGTTGCTAGCCATATTTTTGAACCTTTTGAACTGGAGCCAGGCAAACTGCTTTCCCATCCAGTCTATATAAATCTTGTGTTTTATTCTGTTTGATGAATACTGTTAATACCAAAGTGTTCTACCACGAACCAAAGGTTTCACTACCAAACAGAATGTTTGATGAGGTTTTCCTGATATCCAGTAACAGAATTAACAGAAGAAACACCGCTCTGCTTCAGGCAGTGGAGTTCTTCTGTATTTCAGTCATTTTCCATTATTTATGTGTATCAGGACACCTCAGAGTATGTTATCGCACTGATACCATACTGTAAGTACCTAACAAAGGCAAAACACACGCTTTGTTCAAATCATTATTACGTTTTTAAAGTTAGTTTGTTGTCAGTTAACCCCTATTGTAAACTTTCAACCCATTTGTGCAAATGTTCAGATTCCTGTTCCTTGTTTCTATGTATGTCACAACCACCTCTGCTCTTTCTAAGATACTTTACCACTTAAATAACAGGTTTGACTTGTGACTTAATCCAACTGGTGGAACCAGAAAAACGCAGATTAACCACTCTTTGTAGAGAAAGAAAAAAGTACTGTAAACTCTTAAGTTCTTCTCAGTCTCAAAAGAAGAAGTAGTACATGAGGAAACAGAGCAACAGGAAAGCCAGGATCCAGTTGACTGAGTGGATGTAGACGATGACCAGGCCGATGTCGAAGAGCCAGCCGCGCATGTCAGTGAGGTCCAAAGCATCCAGCGTGAAACCTCCATGGGCAAAGTGCCAGCGTCTCCCTGCCATCGCTGCGTGTCTCTGCTCTCCTGAAGTTAGACAGATAAAATCACCATCTGTATCTGTAAAGTGATTTAACACCCTTTATCCTCATGCTAGTTTGAATTTGTGTGGTAATGTATTTGAGACGTTTGGCAAAATAAGTCCTTAAGGCTGAATACTATGGCATCCAGGAGCTGGCAAAGTTAAAATGGTCATTAAAATGACCTTTTCCATTTCATTTTTTTGAATGAGCTTAAATTAGGAAATAATACAAAATAAAAAAGATTCAGAGAGTTCAGTTTGCAGTTTAATTTTCCAGTTAAGGCTGCACTACAGTTGCAGCAGTATACCGATACCATGTATGAAAATGTATGGTTATTACATGTGCATGTGCTTATCTACAGTATTGAATTCTACCATATTAGTGTTTTTAAAAAATGAGTTTTTAGTTATAAGTTATTATTAAGTGTTGGTTCCGACTAAAAACAGAACCCTTCTGTTTTCACGCCTTTAAGGGTCACTGTAACTGATGATAATAATTGTGTACCATATGCGGTGAATCCATGACGTTACTGTACCGTGAAAATGTCATACCATTGGAACCCTAGACAATTTAAAAATGAAAAGTCCATTGCAGTTTTAATTATACTTTTAATTTTGGCAGTTAATTCTGCATTTCCTATATATATATATATATATATATATAAAAAAATACACAAATAGAGAATGAAATTTCATTTCCATTCAAATTTCATTTTAATATTGGCACCACCCATCTTCCATAGTTATAAGACTACATTACTTATGAGATGTTTTTTCAATGAAGAGTACTGTATGTTCCTTTGATATTGTTGTTCATGGGTATGTAGTATATTTTTACAAACACCATTTCCATACAATGTACAGTAAGTTCACTATGCAATAATGTTTATCTTCTGGATTTGCATTACTGCTGTTTTATTGTTTGTAAAGCTGTTTGTAGGACTGAAAAGTCAACCGTTGTGAAGATAAAGTTTATTATTGCCACTAAAACGTAGGGAAAAAGCAATAAAATGTCTGGTTCTGATTAAACAAGGTCATGGCACAACATGGGTTGAAAAGGAGGTCAGTCATACAGAGACACGTTTTTCATATTGTTTTACTAACATCTAGAGGTAAACTGAACCATGTTTTTTCAGAAACAGCATCCTGGTCACTCAGAACAATCCAGAGACTTCACTGCCGGAAGCTGAAACTACTTTGTAGACAAAAGAAAAGAAAATATGCTAATACAACTATTACAAACACTTTCTCACCCCAGAAGGCACGGAAGCGTTTAGGACAGCTTGGCAGAGGCCATTTTGCACACGAAGCACTCTGGAAGTTCTGCTTGCGGGCGTAATACACTTTCGGGAAGAAGGTCTTAGCTGTTTGGTTGAGCTCTGAAGAGAAATTGAGAAACAGTATGTACAGTCACTATTCGAATGGTTGAAGACAACTAATTTTTACGGAAGCCCTGAGAGGCAAATGAGAGAAAAAAATTCTGTAGATCTGTTTTCTAAGTCCAATTTAAATTGTTCTCTCTCCTGTGTTTAGGAGGTAACAGCTGGGTAAAAAGGTTTTACGAGGATAATTATGTTGCTTAATGTTTTTTTTCCTCTGTGAAACAGGTGGAAATGTAACATTAGTTTACTTTTTCCCACCTGTTTCACAATTTAAAAAGAAAAAAAGTACTTCAAACTTGAAAAGATTACCCTGACAAAACCATTTTGTTCACCTGTTCTTAAGTCATTAAAACGGGTGAGAATAAAATTTTGATCTGACTTAGAAAATGGATAAATAGATTTTTTTTCCTCTCACTTGCCTCTCCTGGCTTCCACACTTTATGTCATCATTCCTCATTTTTGTCCTGTAGGATATTACTATCAGGTCAGGGCAACTACTAATGATTAACGTAATGAATATTTTTTATTCATCCATTATCTATACCCACTCATCTTGTGCTAGGAGCCAGGGGACTGTAGCCTATCCCAGCATACACTGGGCAAGAGGAGGTGATGGTAACTATGAAATATACCTATCCCAGAGCCCCAGGTGACGTCTTAAAATTGCGGTTTGCTCCAGAAACCCAAAGAAATTAAAAAAAATCCCTTACACTGAAGCAGCTGGAACCAACAAGTGCTTGTCATTTTTGGTTCATGTCTCTTTAATAATCAATTAACACTAGTATCAGACAGATAGTATCAGAGTCAGATATTTCAGTATTTGTAAGAAGCTAACCTTTGTGGAAGTTGGTGTGTGAGATGAGGGTTCGGCAGAGGGGGCAGGGTGCGTTCGTCGGTCGGTTCTTGGCGATCGAGCGGAGACACGGCTCGCAGAAGACGTGACCGCAGGGCTGGCAGCTGTACGGGCTGAAGTAGACGTCGAGACACACGGCGCAGGTAAGGCCCTCTCTGTCCTCCTCTTCCTCCTCGCTGTGCAACAGTGAACTGCTCACACTCTCAGCCTGGACACAAACACACCCCTTCAACAACAACCTCCATCCAACCAAAAGTCAGGATAGTTCTTCATTGTGCAATCACACTATACAAATCAGTACTGTTTAAAATGCTGTGATTTAGTTTTAAAGTTTGTTTCTCTGATGGCTAAAAACCCTTTCATCTCACTTTTCTCTGATGATTTTCTAGACCACATCAAATAATCCAAAATTGTACCAAATCCTTGCAACCTCTCTTGAATTTGAGATATTTTTTTCAGAATGTCTAAAAAGAAACATAATATAATCAGTCAGTTCATACATTTTTAACAGATGACATATTGATTAACAGCTTCCTCAGTGCCTTTCTGTGCTTTCTGTGTAACTCCCAAACTTTCTATTAACAGATCAAATATCCAATAACTTCTAAGGCTTTTTCTATTAAACAAGTCAGTAAAAGAGCTAATTACATTTTGTTCTGTGGTAGTGATTTTGAATTCGACCCTGCATACATACACCCACATTGTCAGTGTGAACCCTCTCACCTGCTCCTGCTGACTGTGCAGCCATCGCTCTCTCCTCTTCTGTTTCCTCCGAATAGCTTTCAGACGGTTCTTCTCTCTTTTGCTCATTCTGTTTGAGGCTGGGGAGGCCATAAAGGCTTGAGGCTGAGAACATAAGACACACAAACACACACACACAGACACACGTCAAGAATCTTAATCCCAGTCAGCTGAAACAACAGAATGCATGAGGAAGAATAATTAACCACAACCATCACCCTCTTTATCATTTTCCGACGGTTTAGGCTTTAAGGGGATTGCATACAAAGTCTATTGGCCCGAAGCAGCACAATTAGACTCATCTTTGAGAGCTTAAAATGTTTCAACTTGAGTGAATAATTTGCGCATATCCCGGGGCTTTATGAACAGAGAGACGAGAGGAAAAATGAAGAGCAGAAATGAAAGACAGAACTGGAGTTTCTGGTAAGTTGTCAGTCTGAGCTGCCGCACACAGGCACTCCTACAGACTGTCGGTGATCCGTCGCTAGTTTACAGCGTCCAGTTGGTACATTGGCTGCTTGGAGCGAATATGCACACACATTCCCGCCAGTGACACAAGGTAAAATGTGTTCTGTTGGATTATAGAGAGCCTTTCAGGCTGTAAGGGTAAAACTGTTTAGCCTGAGGGTGGCGCTAGAGGAAAGGTCATAGGGCCATTCAGATCTACAGAGCTCATACTCATACTTGAAGAACATCAATGTGGTGCTGCTTTAAAGCAAAAGGCTTCATCCAATGTTTGTGTGCCAATTTTTTGCCTATATCATATAGAGTGATAGTATAGCCACTGGAACACCCAAATTCAAAGGTTTTCTTACTGTCAACAAATGTCTCAGAAATAATACCAATAGGTCAAATGGGAAATAGAATAATATTAATATAATGTAATCAGTCCTAATGAATTCACTGTAAATACCAGCTCTTCCTCGTCCTGCTCGGCTACACTGTCAGAGATGGATCTCCCTCTGAGGAACAGGGCTGAATCTGAAACCTGCTCGTGGACAGCTGTGGTCTCTGGAGAAGACTCGACGTCCTCCGCACTCTGAAGCAGCGGCTCATGTGGAGGTGACCTCGTCCGTCCAGAAACGTGTGGATGGCAGGCAACAGCGTTGACAGAGGCTTCATCATCGCTGTCAAACTGCTGACTTGTGGCATACGACACAGGTGACCGTGCAGACTCATCTGTCCCTGCCCTCGTCATCTGGGCAGCAGACTTGTCCGTAGGGCCTGCGGGGCAGAAACAAGACGACCTGATGGTGGCATCGTCTTCCAAACTGCAGCGTCTCCTGTGAGAGAGGCAGTACAGGGGGCTGAAGGAAAATGAGTGGGTGTTTTCACCGTCAGCCAGCGAACTGGAGGCCTCCGCAGGGCCGCTGTGGGACATGACAGCCGCACAGTTGAGCTGTAAGCTGTCCAGCACAGTCCTATTAAATTCAGGCCTCTGCTCTTTGCTCTGAGAGCCTGTCAGCACACCGGCCTGTTCCTTCCTAGGCCTCGTCCTCCTCGGCTGGACTATGAGAACGTAGTGTTTGTGGTCCCGATCCACGCGGCTCTTGTTGAGGTGGACAGTGGCGTCCCGGCCACAGGGACACTCGCTGCGGTTAATGAAGTTGAAGCCGCCCAAGCGAGCCGAGCAGTTCTGGCAGTTCAGTTTTCCCACAGTCCACTGGGCCTAGACAGACAGCACAGACACATCAATCACAGTCCGAAACCCTAAAACAGTTAGGATATAAAAAGAGCTGCAAATTCTCACACTTGAGAAGCTGAAACCAGAAATGATCTGGAAATATTGCTTTATCAATAATTTAAATGATAGGCCTGGGTAATAAAACAACAGGTATCAGTGTATCACATGTGACAGCCTGCTGAATATTAGATTATTTAAACACTTAAAAAAATTGTGTAAACTTGATTTTCATCAACCATAATACACTTTTAATTTAAGTGAACTTTTAATTGAACAAAAACAAAACAGTGTATGATCACAGTGTATCCAAAGCTACATGAGAAAAAAAATTATTTGTTTTCAGTTTTTTCTTCACCTAATGGCAATGACCACCATCATTTAGCACGTGCACACACACACACACACATTTCATTTCTGGGGTGGCACACTTACCTGGTGAACCGAGGTCAAAATCCACTCTGGCAACGTGTCAACATTCACGTGCCAAATACTGCAAACAGCAGCTGAGCTTTCATCTGTGGCCTCAACCTGCTTCAGCATAAAGGACACACAATCAACCAGGACAGCTCCCATCAGACCCAGTTTCTTTTTTTATGACAGAAACACAGGCGGTTATCTTTGAGTCATCCCAACCCCGACGTCGCCCAGCAACTTTATGGCTATGATTAGAGTTCATTCTGGATTGACTGAATTGATTAAAGGTCCAGTGTGTAACATTGAGGAGGATCTATTGGCAGGAATGGAATATAATATTCATAAATATGTGTTCATTAGTGTATAATCACTATACAGGAATAGTTGTGTTTTTGTTACCTTAAAATGAG
>NW_023339774.1:3712585-3714888 GCF_004916995.1 Morone saxatilis | reverse complement strand
GGTTGAAATCAAGACGAACACATTATTAATTAATTCGTTATCACGAGAAAACGATCTTTGTTATATCGAGATAACGAAATAATAAGTCGTCATCATGATATAACAGTGCATAAAAAAAAATCCATGGCCGTTCTCGGCTTCCGTAATTTTAGATTAATAAATGGATAGATTTTTACTATATATTTACAATTAGAGATTTTATGCAAAAAAGGTATTTTGAAACGTTGAGCTTAATTTCTCTTAGGCCGAACCAGGAAGGTGTACAAAATAATTAAAACATAATATTTTGGCCTGAACTAAAAGAGTGTACTGGGTGGCGGCAGAAGTCTCAACTCTCTTTATTTTAACGAGGTATGACACGGAATGGTGTTTTCTTTTCATTTACCTGGGGGTTTCTCCACTTCTCTGGTCGCTTCTGCACTTTTGGTGAACGAGGGAAGGAGCGTATGGGTTTTTGGTCTGTTCGACTTGCCGTAGTGTTCCAGCGTCGTGACGTCACGGCCGGGCTTTAAGAGAACAGGCTGCTGCTGTAACTTTCCTGTTTTCTTCCTCACCACGGCTCAGAAAGTCTGCCAGCTGTCAGGTAGGCGACTGTACACAATATAAGTGTCAGTGTGTCGAGTGCCGTTCTCTCAACTATGTTATTGTGGGTGAAAACGCCAGCGGAGAGCGTGTTGTTGTGCTTAACAGAGCTAAGTTAGCTCTTAGTTTTTCTTCCGTGGTTGTTAGCTGTGCAGTGAACGGGCTGAAACACACAACTGGAACTTTAAAGTGTATTTGTGCTGTTTGTAGTTTGGACACTGTGAGAGAGGAAGTCCTCTCCGCCTGCTGCTGACTGTACACCTGAACGTAACTCCTTTATGTTCACTTACTGGCTGTTTATCAGAGGGTCAACAGGCTTTACAGCGCTGTGGGAAACCTTTGAGATTCCAGGCAGAGACAGAGAACAGCCCTGCTCACATGCGTCCGCTCTGGGGCTGCTTTCCATCGTTTGAGCCCCTGACTGCATACAAAGATATTTAGACAATAGTGTGCTTCCAACTTCGGTTAGCAACGTGATAATGCCCCACTTGCATAATCCCGGTTTGGTGTAGAGCTTTGATTCAGTGGCCGAACCCGACTGGACCCAGGTTCGGGCCCAAAACTGCTGCCTCTAGGTCGGGCTCAGGTCGGGCTCAGGTCGGGCTCTGCACAGAGACCTCGACCCCATCCAACACCTTTCAGATGCACTGGAACACAGACAGCAGAGCCGCACCCCAGGTTGCAAAACCTGAAACCGAGGAATGGGGATTGTTACTGTGGATATTAATACACACGGATCTAGAATAACCTGTTCAACAGTCATACAGCTTTAATGTCCAGGTGTCTAATACTTTAAAAAAAAAATGAATTAGCATTTATCCAACAGGATTTTTTTTCCTACTCTGATTCCAGATGTTTATTCTAAAAATATCCACATCAGTATATGTAGTCCTACTAGGTACGGCATCAGGTTACCTTATATTTAAATAACTGTGTCACTGCAGTGACTTCTCTTATACCAGTCTACTAAAGGTCTTATGTAACTGAAGTCCATATCTAACCCTTTTTTTGTTTAGTGGAGACAGAATACAATGCAGAGGTGATACGTGTGTGCGGGAATCGACATGTGGCGTACTTGTTGCTTTCTAGTGTACACTAATGCTACACACAGATTGTTTTTACTCTGGTAGAAACATGCAAGTATGTTATACTGAGCAAAGTGCAGGTGTGTTTACAGTTGACTTTTGTTTTCACTATAACCATCATCATCACCATCTTCATCAACAGCTGGGCTGAAAAGTTCAAGAGGCCGAAGAGAGAGAACCATGCTCCGCTGCAGGAGGTGTCGGAAAGGCATCGTAGACTCCACGTGTTTGTCAATGGTTGGTGAAAGTGTTGTGTGTCTGCTTTTTGGGTCTTAAGTTGCTTCTTGTGAAAGCTTTTCCACCCACTAAGCTGCTACATCCGTTGCTTGTGAGGAATTGTTGACTCTGTTTGTCATTGTTGTAGCTAGTGCTGAAACAATGAGCTCGCCAATCACATCATGCAAAAATGTCAACCATTGTGTGTTTCTAGCTTCTTAAATGTAATAGGCTAAATGGTTAAAGGTCCAGTGTGATTCACAGTGGTGTAGTACCATCATCTTCCAAGCAGGAAAGAGAAACTATGGTGGCCACGAAATGTGCAAAAGACACGAATGCCCCTGTCTAGAGTCAGTGTTTGCTCCGTCTGTGCTGGGCTGCTGTAGAAACATGGTGGACTCATTTTAAGGTAACAAAAAC
>NW_023339774.1:3708292-3712485 GCF_004916995.1 Morone saxatilis | reverse complement strand
TTTAACTTTAAAGGGTTAATAATAAAACCGTAAATTGATGAAGTGAATTCGCACCATTAAAGTACAAAATGACCTGGGTTGTTGGGCAGGAAGCTCTTAATGTGAACTTGGAGACGACAGGGAACAACATGAACAGAGAGAGGTACGGGAGGTGCTGAGGTCGAGAGGGGCCCAACAGCAAATGCTTTGCTCTGCTGTCGCCTAACATCTTATTCCAGCCAGGATGAACAGAAAATAATGACTTTTGTCATTGTTCTTTATTACCTTTAAGAAGTATCATATTTATTAAACAAAAATGGTCTCTAAATCTCTTTCTATGGATATAATAATTAAACTTAACTGTTACTGTGTAAGAAATGAAGTATATTAATAGAGACAGGGCTGAAGAAGAATCAGAGCCCACACAGGTCCAATCATTTCACATAATGCTCGGTCTGTGTATGTCTGTGGGGTTGTTCTTCTTTTCCATGTTACTTAAAATACTAAAGGCTGCATCGGATTACCAAAGCGGACCGCCGCCAGGTGGCAGTGTCACACCTGGCGGCCCCAGAGCGCTGGCCGTGGTGCTGAAGACTCATTTTTAATATAAAGTGAACTGTAATTAAGTTCATACAAAATAGAGAATGAAGATATTGTTTAGTATAGAATATAATATGTGGTGTCTTAATTTATGGTGTTTTTAACTTCGATCTACACAAGGCAAAAAACTAATAATGCCACAATAGTTCCATGATTTTATAATAATAATAATAATAATAATAATATCATTATTATTATTATTATTATTATTATTATTATTATTATTATTATTATAACAACAATAATAATGCCTATTATTATTATTATAAAAGAAATTAAAGGTTTATTTACAGTGTGGTTTAATTTATTCTTTAATACAGTACAATACAGATCAGTTGACTGACAACAATAAAATGAGACAAAGGAACATTTCGGAAGCTGCATCACAAACTGACGAACTTATTTTCTCACCGAAATGACGAAATCCACCTGTTTCAAGAAATGTCTAAAATTCTGAAAGAAGCGAATAAAGAAATAAATAAAACACAGCAAGGTGATTTGACTTGCAGCCCGAAGAGCACAGAAATAAAGTCAAATATCACAGGTTTGTAAATATTTATTAATAACTCCCACATCTCCACCGCCTCAGCTGCCGACTAAACACACACAGGCAGTCAGACTCTGTTACATCCTCACAGACAAATGACGCATTTTCCATCACTGGTATAAATACGCAGCATCATTCTCCGTCTGCAGCCGACACTCACAGTTCAGACCCTCTCTGGAGCACCAAACAGTCCACTATGCGCTCCACAAGGTGCCACGGTGTGATGCGCACCGGACTCTCCACCAAGTAACGGAGGCTCTCCAAACGAGTTTACCAACAATGGAGGGCACGAACAACACGACAGGCTGGTCTCAGTTTGACAGCCCTTCCAACAAAACCCCCAAACCCGAAGACGAGGAGGTGAAGCTGAGTTACCAAGTGGTCACATCCTTCCTTCTTGGCGCGCTCATCCTGTGCGCAATATTTGGGAACGCGTGCGTGGTTGCGGCCATCGCCTTGGAGCGGTCTCTCCAGAATGTGGCCAACTACCTGATCGGCTCTCTGGCTGTCACCGACCTGATGGTGTCGGTGCTGGTGCTGCCCATGGCGGCTCTTTACCAGGTCCTAAACCGGTGGACTCTTGGGCAGATCCCGTGCGACATCTTCATCTCTCTGGATGTGTTGTGCTGCACGTCGTCCATCCTGCACCTGTGCGCCATCGCTCTGGACAGATACTGGGCGATAACAGAGCCCATAGACTACATGAGGAAGAGGACGCCGAGGAGAGCCGCCGTCCTCATCAGTGTCACCTGGCTCGTCGGATTCTCCATCTCGGTGCCGCCGATGTTAATCATGCGCTCCCAGCCCAGCAGCATGGCAGAGGACAGGGCGAACCCTAAGCAGTGTAAGATCAGGCAGGACCCCTGGTACACTATATATTCAACCTTCGGGGCTTTTTACATCCCGCTGACGCTGATGCTGGTTTTATATGGGCGGATATTCAAAGCGGCCAGGTTTCGGATCAGGAGGACTGTGCGTAAAACGGAGAAAAAGAAAGTGTCCGATTCTTGCTTGGCGCTATCTCCCGCGCTGTTCCACAAAAAGACTCCCGGAGACGCGCAGGGCAAGACCTGGAAACGGAGCGTGGAGCCCCGGCCACTGCCCAGCGTCAACGGCGCGGTGAAACACGCGGAGGACGGCGAGTCTCTGGAGATCATAGAGGTCCACAGCAACTCCAAGGGCAACCTGCCGCTGCCCAACACCCCGAGCTCGGTGCCGCTGTTCGAGAGCAGGCACGAGAAAGCGACCGAGGCGAAGAAAAAGATCGCGCTGGCGCGGGAGCGCAAAACGGTGAAGACTCTGGGCATCATCATGGGCACCTTCATCCTCTGCTGGCTGCCCTTCTTCATCGTCGCCCTGGTCATGCCTTTTTGCCAGGAGTCGTGCTACATGCCCCGCTGGCTGGAGGATGTCATTAACTGGCTGGGCTACTCTAACTCTTTACTCAACCCCATCATTTACGCGTACTTCAACAAAGACTTTCAGAGCGCGTTCAAAAAAATAATCAAGTGTCATTTCTGCAGACCGTGAGGGTCAGCCAGCAGCCCGGGAAACCAACAGCCTATAAAGTCACACCAAGAGATTGTTTGAAAGCTGAAGAGAGGGCTCATCATGATTTACTGTCGATCATCACTATCGTTATCAGTACTGAAATATCCCCAGAAATGTCTGTAGCCTATGCATAGATAAAGCTGTGATCGTTTGATTGAAGCTTCATGTTGCTCATCCTGTTCTGTAATGTTCAATAAAGAAATACTTTTTCATTTATTTTGAAGTCATGATTTTTTAAAAATTAGGTCCAGATTGTCTTTTGGATTCTGCAAAGTAAATGATTTCTAAAGTAAGTGGTAAAATGAGGGACAGTGAATATGCCTGACTTTGTATGCTTTTGCTTAAAGATCAGTCAGTGGGCAGAAAATGTATCATATAACGGTTTTGATAATTGATTAACTATAATTGTAAAGTGTCTTATATAGTTGCACATTGATTATCTTTAGGTTTGAGGCTGTTGGTCAGGCAATACGTCACCTCGGGCTCTTATAAATTGTATTTTTCATTATGTTCTAACATTTTACAGCCAAAGTCCATTCATTGAAATAGGCCTAATAAAGAGATTTATAGATAATGAAAATACTTTTAGTTGCGTCCCAACTCTAAATGCTGTTATATTCCACTCCCCATGTTCAAATAGTACTGTACATGTGTCAATTAGGAAATTAGAAGTGAAGAATCCAGAAGGAGCAGCACTCAGCAGGCACATTTACATTCACATCAACAGCAATTTGCTAAAGCTCTTATCCAAGACTGAAATGGATGGTTTAATGTCAGCACTGAAAACAGCCGAGCTGCTGCCTCCTTATATTCTAAGTGTCTGATTGTCAGTGTTTCCAGATCTGCTTCCTCCGGTCTTTTCTTCTTTACGTGCAGAGAATTGTCACTCAGCACCTGCAAACACTTTATGGATGTGCATGAAAATGGTGCCATTTAACATCTGGCCTCCGCTGCTGCAGTGCCTGCGAGCAAGGCACACAATGAGACACTTTCGCAGAGGAAGCTGCCGACAGCGTGTTCCAGGTGTGGATTTGTTTTTTCTTCTGTGTGGCAGAAAATTGTATTTGACTAAATGTTCTCTTCAACCACACTGACCTTTTGATGTGAAAGTCATCACACACTCACACACTCCATAACCATTGTACAATAGAATTTAAAGTCTAGTGAACAGTGTCCAGTGTTTCAGTGTGTGAAATGTGTGTAAAATATATGTAGAATATTTAAAGTGGATGGAAAATTGCAACCATAAAACACCGGCTGTCACAGATTTCAATATTTACATTTCAGAGCTTCACTGGAGAGCTGGAACTAACTGAACCAAGTCAGACAGAGTGGAAAAAAATGATTTCAATAACCTAAGAGAGAGAGAGAGAAAAGGAGACAATATGTTGGCTTAATGGCTTAATGTTTGTGTAATATTTGTGAACTTAAAATTGTCACAGCAGGACTTTACTTCTTCTACTTTACTTACTAAATGTGTCCCCCTCTTCAACAGCCTCCTCCTGAGCCCCCAAAT
>NW_023339774.1:3701462-3708192 GCF_004916995.1 Morone saxatilis | reverse complement strand
TTAAAGCTCCAGTGTGTCACATTTAGGAGGATCTACTGGCAGAAATGGAATATAATATGTATAGGTATGTTTTCATTAGTGTGCTGAGAATAAAAATCATGTTTCTGTTACCTTAGAATGAGACGTTTTCAGCTACAGAGGCAGCGGGTCCTCTTCCACGCCACGTTAAACAACCAAGTTTCTACAGTAGCCCAGAAACAAATCAAACACTGGCTCTAGATAAGAGCGTTGGCGTTTCTCAAGAATTGCAGCCACCGTGGTTTCTTCTACACTCTTGGAATGCTGAGCTATATGATACTGAATCATTTCATCCCAGTATGAAAGAGGAGCAAAGAATGAAATTAAGAAAATAAAAATAAACAGGCAGGGAGTTAAGGTTTATTCAGGTCTAGTTTTGCTCGGGTTGTACTCTATTTCTATTTGACAAGGAATTGCATAAAGAATACTGTCCCTTTGTTATTTCTTCATTATTATTATTATTATTATTATTATTGTAATATTCTTTAAATACAGGAAAACACTGTAAAACAGTTTACATACTGTAAATATACCCTAATTTACTGACCAGCACTGCGTTGTAAATTTACAAGACAAATCTACAACTGCAATTTTATTTCTAGTAATACACTGTAATTCTAAAATAGAGTAAGAAACTGTAAAATAAATAACAATACAGTAATTTGCTGGCAAAACTGCTGTAAACTTACAGTTAGAAAGTCTCACAGTGTAGGTATGTTTTCATTAGTGTATAAACACCTGAAAATAATTAACGTTGTGTTTTTGTTACCTTAGAATGAGCCTTTTATATATGCCACCATATTGAACCACCATGTTTCCACAGTAGCAGCTTGCCTTTATTGGACCAGACAGACACAGAGAGCCACAGGTCGGACCATGGGTTCAAGTCATGGTCAAGTCATGTCTAATTTTAATTCTGGCCGAATACCACGTCCATAAATGTAAATTAATACATCCTGTTTATTGTATTTAAATATGAATTGATGCCCTACATAGATTGTATCAGGATCTTGTTAAATTTAAAAGCAACTAAAACATGCATAATGTCTTCTGTGGTTTCTGGAGGAGGCATCTTAAATTTGACAAATTAACGGTGATGATGTCATAGTGATGTCATCAGAGTTATCTCGCTTCTTGTTCGGCTTTGCAGTTTTTACCAGGAAACCTGTGTTACAAACTGGGGGCATGACGTTTGAGTTTGACTTTTATTTTTAAAATGTGTCTCTTGCATGTCAGCCAACTTTATGGAGGTTACATGATAAATCACACGTTTTAAGTGTTTCTCTGAAAAGCAAAGTGCTCATAAAATATGTTGCTTTGCCTTAAAATAAATGACCCAACAGTATGATAAAGTATCCATGAGCATTGAGTCTCCTCACCCCTCTGATTGTGTGTTAATCCTTAAATATCACAGAGAAATGGGTAATCAAGAATTCCTTTAGTCTTAAGTGTGCTCATTGTCAATCCAAACAGCTTTTTTTCTGCAGTATGGCACCATATTATTGTGCACTGTCACATCAAGATAAAAATAAAATAAAAACACCAACATCTGTACTGATACATTTCCTCCACAACACAATTGTTATGCTGTCTCTTCGATGCCCAAATCCTTAAATTATATTCCCTGTCAGTCAGATTTTCCATTATCTTTATGAAAAGAGACATTTCTCAAAACAACAGAAAACATCAACTAGAGAAAAAAAAGACCTGCTGACTAAAGAATGAAAGTCAGTCTCCACAAACCAGTAACACACTGTAACGCTGTGTGAATGTATCATGGTAGATGCTTGTGTATTCTCCAGGTTTGTTGTCTGTGCCTCCTCAGAGTGCACTTGGCTGTAAATCAGCCTGCATATTGGAGGAGGTGAAGAGTGTGGATTAAATTTCATCCATACGCTCTTGAACTGTTCAGTCATGTTTCCCCTGCAGGAGCACCAGTGGCGTTCTGCTGTCAGAGGAATTACGTTACGGGTTTTCACAGCCTCGCAGGACCCACAGACAGAATAAACCCTCCTCATCCTTTTTGGATCTCTTCTTGGAGCTGTTGCTGTTAACAAGCTTAGAGGAAAACAGCAGAACAGGAGCTGCAGATCGGCCTCTTTAAGAAGGAAACACATATATATATTTTATGAAAATTATAGGGGGCATTTACCGCAGTGGCTAAGACTCTATACAATGTACTGCAGAGTTACAGTAGGCCTAAATAAAATAAATGAAAGAAGGAACATTATATTAATATTTTTTTTAAAGCCCCTCTGTGTAAAATTTCTGTGTGATTGCAGCATCTCTTAAAATATTCTGTTGGCATGAGTTTGTGTCGGTAGAAAAATTAAACAATATCAATGAAATACGGTGCAGTCTCTGTTCATCTCCGTGTCCTCAATTGTCGGAGCCATGGGAAATTTATATAAAGAGGATGAAAGATGACAAAATACATTATCTTTAAAACTAAAAGCTTTATTGGATATCATTTTCACTTTTTTAATTAAACAAAAGTATTATTCCAATCCAGAGTATTAACTGGTGAAAAAGTTTTAGAATTGAACAAAACTTCTTTAGCACTGATGTATAATAAAAATCTTAAAACAAGGTTTTATTCCAACGTGATATCATGGGATGGCGTATAAATACTTTTAAGGACATTTCACTTCTTTGTCTATGCATGTTGCACACCATTATTTACAGTTTACAGTTATGTAAAAGTCCAGTGTGGAGGACTTAGTGGCATCTAGCGTGTAGTTGCAGATTGCAACGGTCACGTCGCTTCACCCTCCCTTTCCAAGCACAAATGAGATGAAACTATTTGGTGGGCCATGAAATGCCCAAAAAAACATGAACAGCCCTATCTAGAGTCAGGGTTTGGTTTGTCCGCTATGGGCTACTGTAGAAACATGCAAATGGAGACTCACAGTGTCTGCAGATAAAAACAGTTCATTTTAAGGTTACAAAAACATACAAAAAATATTTTCCGGTGATTATACACTAATGAAAACATACCTATTAATTATATATTCTATTTCTGCCAGTAGATCCTCCTAAATGTTACACGCCCTGGACTTTTAACGCCGTTACAGCTGGTGCATTTCAGGTGTTTTGGACGTGCAGGAAAGGACGAAGTCATGTGTCCTTTGTCAGGCGATCTTGTCATCATGGTAACAACTGTCAATTTGGTTAGGTTTAGGCATTAAAACTACTTGGGGAAGCTTAGGAAAACATCATTTTTGGGTGAGGTCACCAAACAAATTGGTACAGATCAAAAAACTAACTGGGCAGACTGTCACAAAATATACTGGTCCCCAGACAACCAACTGAAAACACTTCATTTTAAGCATAGCATAATTTCCTCTAATTTCCTTTTAATGTCACTGTAAATTAAGAAAGACAATTTAATTTGGTAGTAATCACAGGGAAGATTGAAACAGTATTCAATTGGTTTATGTCCAATTAAGTCAAATTAATTGTAACCCAGAGAGGTTTTTAGTCAGTGCACAGCAGTTCAGCGGAACATGCAAACAGTTCAAATTGTCTAAAGACTAAGTAAACTCAGTGAACTTCAGACTGTAAATTATGCAGTTTTAAAAGTATAACTTTCTTTAGTAATGAAACTTTGATGGAACCATGTCAAACAAGGATTCCCAGTCATGCCCGGGTGTCTCTCCTGGAGCTATAAGTAAACAAATGAAGCCTCTGATGTGAGGTTGTGATGTTTCCCTGGGCTCCTCCAACAATAATGAATTCAGAACTGATTACACATACATATTAAATCAACTTGAGCAACCCGAGGGCTGGGCAAAGTTTTCTGGACTTTTTTCTGGTTCTCTGGTCCTGCTTTTGAACTGAAGTATTTCACATCTAAACTCCAGTGGTCGTGGTCTGTCTTCAGTATTATAATTAACCCCTTTAACTCCTAATATTAAATACTATGTTTTGAGCAAATAAATAGCCTTCTGAAATTTAATTTAGCAAATCTGAACAGGTACTACTTAAAATTCTGCATAAACTTTTCAAATTAAAGAAATTGTTCAATATTTTGGGAAATTAATGTATACATGTTCTTTCTGTGATTAAGATGAGAAGATTGATATAAGGGATGAGTTAGTACGCCATTTTTTTTATCTGTAACCAACTAAATGAACTATCGTATCTATGCCTGGAATGGGCGGGGCTTAAATCTGATGGTGGTTAAACCAGAAACTGTTGATTTAAGCTAGAAATTGACATGGATTGATCAGAAGTTTAAAATGTATTAAAAGATTATTTATAAAACAGCCTCTGAATTGAGTTTCAAAGCAATGTTTTGGATCACAAGTGTAGGTGAACTGTTTTTAGAACAAGTGTTATTGAACGTTGCACTAGTTACGAGTAGGAATATTGAAACTTTTTACTCTGATGATGCTTGTATTCGTAAAAACTACATTTAATTACCTGTACCGGACACTCATTCCAGTCGGGTACTCGCTCAACCTTCATTGATATCATTCTCATGTTTCTATGTTACGCACAGAGTAACGTTTGTGGTTAGCTCAGCTTAGCATAAAGTCTGAAAGCAGAGGGAATCAGCTAGCCTGGCTCTGTCCAAAGTTTAAAAATACACCTACTAGCTCCACCTCTAGCATTACCTCTGAATCTAAAGGGTAAATGTCTGAAGGTCCAGTGTGTAGGATTTAGTGGCTCGCAGTTTAGCAAGTATTTGCACATTACACAACTTACTCGTTTCACCCTCCCTTTCCAACCGCAAGGTAGAAACTACATTGGCAGCAAAATATGCGAAAAATGCAAACGGCCCTACCTGGAGCCAGTGTCTGGTTTGTCCCTTCTGGGCTAGAAACATAGTGGTTCAACATGGCGGACTGACTGACAGAAGGTGACCTTTGGCTCATTTTTAGGAAATGAAAACACAATGATTCTTATATTCAGATGATTATACACTATACTACACTACACCTATGAATATTATATTCCATTTCTGCCAATAGATCCTCCTCAATGTTACACCCTGGACCTTTGATTCATACACAGAAACGTAAAAATTACAATCTGGGGTTTATGGGGGAGTTACGTGCTGTAACTATTGTTCAGTGTTTGGTCCATTCACAAGCTGCTTTCTCTTCCCTGTCCTCTCTTAAATTGTAAAGCCTGGTCTGTTTTTGGTTCCCTAAACCTGACCCGAGTGAACCCATAGCAGGTGTCAGTACTGTCACTTTGTTTGGTTTCACAGTCAGTCATTTTAAGTGGGACATCAAACAGAGGCTCTTTGTTTGTTGTCTTGCTGTTTGATACCTTCTGCAGGTGTTCCTTCTCTCCTGCAGCTGATGTAAGCCATATACTGCCAATGATTTAGGCACCAGGAGATAAAAGTTAACAAGCATTTGGTCTAGATGTGTCCGCTGATTGTATTTACTCAGTGTTTAAATTAGAGGGTTGCAAATAAAAAGTCATAATAAATGCAAAGTTATGTAGATTTGATTTTCAAAATGTGATTATCTTGCTGTGCTTATTTTAAAAAATACATAAATCCCAAAATGACTTTAAACTCTAATGAAACCCACTTTACTTTCCCTTATCAATCATTTATAAACTTTATCATAAACAATTATAAATAGCTTGTAACACATGTAATGTAGGCCAGTTGTACACAGCTGTAAGGACATTTTAAAGATTTACTGTACGTAAATGTTTATTATAATAATTTGAACTTCTCCTATAAAGACATATTTTATATTGTAACAGTTGTATTGTCATTAATCATCTATTTATACAGCAGCCTCCACATATGAGTTACTAGTTGTTGACAAATACATTAAAAACACTTATATTGGCTCACAACCATATTATAGTTAGTCATATACCATTCATTACATGTTTATATACTGCTTATAAATGATGAATGAAAATAGGGGGACTTAATGTATAGTTTTCCAGATGGACTCAAAGGTTATTTAGGGAGAAATAATAACAAGCAAAGAAAAATGCATTATCATAAAATTGAAAAACAAGTGTGCATTTTCCTTTACTTATGTCCCCCTCTATAGCAGGATGGTGATGTTACTGTTGCTGTGTCCAGAGCGAGGTATCACAGCAAGTGCTGGCCTGTCTATGAACTTTGCAGTTGATACTCATGGCCCCCAGAGCAGGGGTCACCAACACGGTGTCACCAACACCAGGTCGCCCGCAAGGACCACATAAGTCGCCCGCAGGCCTGTTCTAAAAAAAGAACAACTCACAAGTGTTGAAGTTGGAAAGGTCAAAGGTCAGTATTGTGCGCGTGACAAAACTTCAGCGTTCGCGGGCGCAGCTGAATGCGGTGTCTTACCCCAAAAACATGGCAGCAAAAAGAAAGAACTTATAATTTTCACAGTGAATGGGAGGAAGAGTTCTTTTGTACTACTGTGAAAGAAACCTGCGTGTGTCTCATTTGCGGGGCGACTGTGGCGACGGCAAAGCGGCACAATGTGGAGAGACACTTCACTACGTCTCACAAAAGCTACCATGCTAACTACCCACTGGGCAGTGCACTACGGGCAGGAAAAGCCCGTGAGCTAAAGGCAGCTTTGGGTAAGTAGCAGTCTTTTTTCACAAGGCCAGCGAAAGACTCCCGAAAAGCAACCGAAGCCTCGTTTAGACCTACACATTTTCTAATGAAGAAGAAGAAGGCATTTTCAGACGGAGAAGTTGTCAAAGAAGCAATGATGATTATTGCTAACACTGTACT
>NW_023339774.1:3693001-3701362 GCF_004916995.1 Morone saxatilis | reverse complement strand
TAGTGTACTTGTTTGTTTTATTTTTGTTATTTAATTTTTTTGGTTGTCTTGTGAAAAATGTGCCCTTATTGTGGAACTGAATATAAACATGAAAATAAAGTAGACTACGTGAAGTTCCTGCTGATTGAAAGTGTATTCAATATGATGCAAGTGGGTACTCATTTGTCCATCAGAGTGACAATTTGACAAAGGATTGTTAGCTTTGATAGCCAGGAGTTTCAATTTGACAATAGATGTGAAGTGGGTTCATTTCCAGTGCGTGTCTTATTGCTTGTGTGTAGAGTTTTGACACAATGAGCCAAGTTTTGCAAAACGTGTTCAAGCAATGGGGCCAAAAACTGTAAAATGTTGAAACATTGTGTTCAATTCAGTGTGCTCATGAAATGTAACAGATATAATTTTGTTAAATGACCGATTTGGTCATTAGTTAAAAATGTGATAAGATTTATTTAAAAATATGAAGTTGATTGTTCTTAAACATTACATAATTGATACTTTGTTCAACCATGGTGCAAACTAGTTCCATGATTTGTTAATAAGTGTTTGTTAGTGCTAGTGAAAATGGGACATATTTCCTATGAAATGTTGAGAAATTTAAACAAATTGATTGAGATTTAATAGAAATAAAGTGATTGAATATTCGATATTATCTGTTTCCCCCCACCTTTGTTAAGTCATTGGTTGATAATTATTGTGAGAATTAACATTTATCAGGGTGTCTTCACATAGATGAGGATCATTTATCATTAATAAATCATATATAACTAAGGCACACTGAGCAATTTGTGTAATCAAAACTGGTAGCCCTTCGTATGACTCAGTACCCCATGAAGTAGCTCTCAGTTTCAAAAAGGTTGGTGACCCCTGCCCCAGAGGATAAACTCTGTTAGTGAGCCCATTAACCCTTCCTGTAGCGCCACCCTCAGGAAAAACTCTGTGTTCAGACAGAATGCCAAGCAAATGTTTGCCTGCCATTATTCACACGAATTTGACCACTGGAGTGGTTTTGCAGTCGGTTTTCATTGGCCCCAAACAGCCATGTGCCAATTGTAAAGATCTGGAATGTAAAGGTATATTGCAATACAAATATGTGATTCAAATCAGTGAGATGAAAAATGAATCAGCCTCAATTTCAGACTGGTCAGCAGCTGTATCAAGCAAAGCAAAGACACAGCATTTACTTTAACATTGAGGATGCACTATCCTCTGTTTCAAATCAGAGGTTAGGCTTCTCTAAGTCAGTCAATAAAAAAAGGTAAGAAGATGACAGACAAGAGATATGAGGCCGTTTTCTGTAGTTGAGAGGGTTATATTTTCAGCTTTACTTTTACAAAGAATAGGAAATACGCATTGTTTAGCACTGTTTATACCCTACCAGCCAGCTAGCAGTGTATGCATTGAAAGTGTGTGTAAAGTTATGAATTGGAGTTATAAAGCCTCTGAAGGGACAAATAGTTTGAGCTGCAGCTGAAACATTTTCCATGCGGATGTGTCTCAGCCTCAGTTTGTGCCGTCCCGGGCAAATTATTGTCTCTTACCACTGAATCTTGTAAGAAATCGCTTTACGTTCTGTCTGAACAGGCCATAGGATCAGCTTGGTCACATGTTTGCATCCCTCATAGAGCAGACATGACTGCATACAAAGGGCACAACACAACATTTTAAAATGCTGAAAGCACAGCATCATTTGAAAACAGCAAGGTGTGTGTGTGAGCAATATCCAGACGTCCTCATTAAGTTATTGAGGATGGATCAGTGCATGACATTTCCCATCTGCCTTTTTAAATCTGACTGTCTGAACCTGGTGAGACACATTCTGAAGTTGGAGGTCTAGTTTTATTGTTCAAACTCTCAAGATTGTTGACTTTAATTCTATCTGAGATTTGTCTGAGTTTTATGTCATTGTGATTAAGCAATTACTAAAGTTCTGTATCCAGCTGTGTTAAAGGATAATGCTGGAAATATTCTATATTTTTAATACTGTTAATAAATCATTGTATGTCAAGCTAAAGCCTGATAAATCTTTTCCTCCACAGGGGTGCATTGTTGTCTAAAAACTATTAATAATAATAATAATAATAATAATAATAATAATAATATAAAAACAAACCAATGAGCCACATCGATAGGGAATTAAATTTGTATCAATCCACCTCTGAAAATAGTCCACAATAAAAGCACTATTTACGCCTTTTTGAGTAATGTTTGCTAAAAAGAACACAACGGGCTGGAGCTGATGCCAGCTGACACTGGGTGAGAACTAGGAAATTATTTTGCCTTTTTTAAAATAAAACTAAATATTTGTGACCTGTTGAACTAACAGGTTTGGGACTGAGTTCCATAGATAGGGCTAGGGAACACAGCAAGATGCACACTAAAGCATTGTTGGTTTTGGTCTTTTATTTGTTGATAATAGACTTTCTTCACAGCAGCCATTTGACATGACATGGTAAGGTAAAGTTTTACCAATGAAACTAATTAAGGTTTGTTCTACTCAAACAGAGCATGTTAGCTCAGTGGAAAGACACTGCTACACTAAATGGAACAGTCATTGGTAACACCTGTGTTTACTATTTCATGTGGCTGCTGTGAAAAAGGTCTATAAGAAACTGTTAAAACTGTTAAAAGCAACTGTGGTGACTGTTGCAAGGCAGGGCTTAGCGATATTTTCATCTGCCACACACACCAATTTTTTTTATTAACTTAACTCTACAGTACAGAGTGCTGCAGTCACTACTGACTACTACTCACATGTCTCACATTGACCTATGAAATGTTTGCCAATAGTTTCAATAAATTGTTTTCTGCATTTGAGTAATGATGTAGTAGTAGTAATGTAGTAATGATGCTTCTATGGTAGTGTCAGTATCAGAACACATTTTAGTTTTCTTGTGTTATTTGTAAAGTTACAAAAATACAACATGTTCTCACTACTAATAAAGTTTGCGTGGTTAACGCTGTGGAATGGTCACAGTTTGGTTAGGTTTAGGCACAAAACCTACTTGGTTAGCTTTAGGAAAAGTTTACATTTTGCACCTATCGTGACTTAAGTACACTGAAAAAACAGCTGCCTCTTGAGTTAAAGCTGCAGTAGGTAACTTTTATACATGAGAAATATAATCTGAGAAAAAATCAGGTTCCTCTGGACGCTTTGGGTTGGAGGCTTGACTGCCGAGTCTCATTGCCAGGCTCCTAAAGTATCTGCATTTAACACTCTGGGAATGAGACTCAACAATCATCTGTCTTTTTGGGCTCTGATTGGTTGTTTTCATTGAGGCCCTGTGTATTCTTGCAAATACCATTAGGACTACTTGCAGGAGTCAGGAAGTTTTTTTTAAAAAGATTATCTGTCTCATACACTACTGTCAGGATGTAGTGAAAGTTTCTGCAAATATGACAAAAAATATTTTTAGAAAAGTTACCTACTGCAGCTTTAATGTCCTATTTGTTTGGTTCATCAATCTGCACCTCCATGCAGACTTTCTCGCTCTTATACTATACGTCACCTGACTTCAACAGCTGGAAGGCAGCGTCATATACAGTATTTTGAAGCAGAAGGCCACTGACCAAGCTGCATATTTGGCAACTTAGAAAGGAGACCAGGTTGGAAAATAAGGTTGTCCTGATTAAATCTAAATCAGGGTGGCCTGCTGGAGAAACAAATTTTGTGGTTGAATTCCTGAATTGTAACTAGAGTTTAGCTGTGATACAAGTCAGTGTCGATGATGAAGTTTAGAGCAGAGAACAGACAGCTCTGGATGTTTTATGTTTTCTTACTGTCCCCTCATCAACACAACAAGCGTCCTGGAGTGAACGCAGTATTTTCCCTTAGCTGCAGCCTAATTCCATCACTTTTTGGATTTAATTCTACTAATCTCTATTATAGTAACAGTAATTTATTTTTTATAGCGCACAAGGCAGCAAACACTGAGTAATAAACTTCTTAGTAGTAGAAATTGTTATAGAGACTTCTGGAATGCAGCCCTCCAAACTCTCCAATACATTTCTTCATTTGTATGAGGAAGACGTCCTCCTCCCTCTGCATATGCACGCTGCCCATACGGCAATATCTGTAGTCTGCAGAGCCTGCATACAGAGCATCACTGATGGGTTTGCTCACAGTAAGCATACATCTACTTTGCTTTCCACTTTGCAAGAAAACTAGACACAGATTTGATCAAGACAATAGGTAGATAATATATAGGATGTGTATATGGAATATTTAGAAAAATGTGTTTTATTTTATGTTTAAAATGATGTATGAATGCTATGATAAATTCATTACATTTTGTTCTGGCTGTGCTAAATATTTAAATAATCTTTTTACATTTTTATACTTGAATTTATTGCCTCAGGAGATGTGTTTTCATACAGTAATTAGCGGGATAATGTATTAACAGAATTCATAAATAAATATTAAACATACTGCCTAGATGTGCGACTGAAGTGATTGTAATTTTAACAGAAGCAGCTCTTTAACATGTTGCTCAGGTTTTGTGAGCAGAATTTAACATACCTTATTCTTTCATTTAAGTCACAAGGAGATGTCACTGAGAGCAGACTTGACTTTTAAGATCTTAATGATATTCTTTGAGAAGTTTTGTCCAAAGACCAAACACAATCTGTTTTGATCCTTTGTGACACGACCAGTGCCAGTTGCATACTTTCATCCTTCAATAATATGACTTGTTTAACACTTTTATTGGTATCATGCAGAGGTGATGAAACTGAGGGCAATGCTTACAATGACCATTTCCTCTCACTGAGAGATTATAAAATGAGAAAAGGACAGATGCAATTACCAAGAATCTGCACTTTGAGTCAAGGGCTTCTGGGACAAACAGTCATTTAAAGGGAGTCGGGGTCAGATTTATGATCCTGCAGACCATCCACTATCAGTCAAGTCTGTTCCACACAAAACATTTCAGGAACAAGGACACACTGTGTAATTAATGTGACGCTCTGAACCCGAGCTCAGCTAATATCAGACATTTGCATCTGCAGATTTACACAAGTTGATGTCCCCAGCGGCTGATGTCACCTGTGGGTGTAGCTTATGAGTTAGAGCAGGTCATACACTAATCTCTTTACCATTTGCCACCTACAGGATGACAAAGTCATTTTTACACTAGTGCCACCCGCAGGCAATGAATGATATAACTGTAGTTGTTTCCTTTTTTATAGCTTCTATTACTGCTACTCATGGGGTGGGACAATTATCTGTTCGCACACTGACATTGTGAGGACACTCCTTCTATCTGGGGACAAACAGCTGGGCTCCATAAAGTAAACCATTTTGCTATTAAGATCTCATTTGTTTACTTATACAAAAATATTACAAACAATAAAAAGACACTAAGGAAGGGGATGAGGTACATACAGAACAATTGATGGGGCAATACTCTGATGGTGTTTCTGACCAAGTTCCAGTGGCTGCTCCAAGGCTTTTATCAAAACCGCTGACAATAGATAGACGTAAGACCAACGACTTATTGCAAAGCATCGTCTGCGTTCTTTCCAGTTCATCAAAAAGATCTTCGCAGACAGACATCCATTTGTAAGAAATGAGTGTACTGGTGAAAAATTCTGGTCGCTTCTAACTAACTAACTTCCACAACAGATGTAAGGAAGAACCTCTGCTTCTACCAACATTGGTCAGGATAATTGTCCTCAATTTTGGAAAGTCTAATAGGAGTCATAAGCTCTTCATAAAATTTGATCCTGAATGACCACATTTTGTCCTTATATTTTCTCTTGTTCTTATTAAAAGGGTTTTCAAATCATGTTCCCATGCCAGCTGGAGGAGCAGTAGGCTGCTGAACAGGCTAATGATCTATTGGCAACTGTACCTTTGCAGGTGGTTGCCTTTGTAAGACACTGGTCATGCTGTGAACAAGAGGTTGGGCTCCATAAGGTCAAAAAACAGTTTAATTCACAATATTAAACATGCACATGTTGTATTTAAAAATGTAACACCAACCTGCTGCCGCATGTATATATTTTTTTACCACTGTAGGAAGCATTACTATGGGCATTCTGAAATAGATATGTAACATTTTGAGATGAAAAACCTCTATTAATATCAATCAGATGCAGAACACAAACACATTCGTATTAATCCTTGCATGACATTGCCTCATTTTATTTAATTGCTGCAGCAGTGTATTGTTACAAATGTCTTTCCTGCTCAGCTTACAACCAATTAAGAGACAATGCTGCAGTACATGCACAGATTGAATTAACTGGCTTTTAGTATGGAGACAGCAGCCTTACTAGCAGAATTAGACACAGAAAAGACTAAAAAGGCCTTTCACGCAAGGTCTCAGTTTTCACCCAGGAGAGGAACAAACAACCATTGACTCAAACAGCTTCCCACATGAATTTATAAACTATTGCTGAATTATAAATGAGAGGACAATTGGGAAAACATGGTTAAATATTGAGTGAAAATGTATCTTAACAGCTTGTTAGGGCCAAGGTGGATGCAGAGGTTAGTATATGAACAACAGACAGATGTTAGCAAAGTGTCCACAGGGCAACTTCAGAGAATGATCAATCTATGCTCATCTGAAAAAGTCTGGTCAGTTGTTCCTGTACTCATTATATCTTTGCTAGTTGTTGTTGTACTATGATTTTAAATGTGTTGAATAGACAAATGGCCAATTTCAAATTCATGTCTGAAACTTCAGCGTTATAATTTAATACTGTAAGTAAATGAAATGCAAAGTGAGACTGATACAGAGAGAGAGTGTCAGGGGAAACCGAGAGAATGTTGTGAAACAGGAAGGGACACTGCCATGGAAAACCAGCTCAGGAAATGCCTCCTGTTTGAAGAAACAATGGGCTCTGCTACAATAACTACACTGTAAAAATGAAGACATTGTGTATTATATAAGAAAAACAAACTTTTCTCTTGCTATCTATGTTTAGCACTCACAGTTAAAATATTTGGATGCAATGCAGTAACAAGTTTTGTTAACTTGAGTTTTTTAGTTGTGGAAAACTAATCATAATCATATAATTAATCACCAACCAATTTAATTCATTAAGCCTCTTTCTATAATCTTAAATCTTTTATTTTTGACTTGTTTGTAATTGAATATGATTGTCACTTTTCACACACAGAGCTTCTATATGACTGACATGACTTCAGTCTAGTAACTTAAAACAGAAGTTCTATTCTGGTTGGGAAATACACTTATTTGCTTTCTGTGGAGAATTACAGTAGATGAGAAATAGCACTCTCATACCAGTCCGTTGAACACAGCTAGCTTAGACAAAGACTGGAAACGGGGAAACTGATAGTTTGGGAATAAAATCCACCTACCAGCCCCTCAAAAGCTCACTAGTTTGAATAATCCCTTCAAAAGCTGAAGTATAAAGCAACAATTTGTCATTTTACCCAGGGTTATACCAACCACTAACTTCCAGGAGTCTCCATTGGTTGCCTGGCAACTGCTTAAACCTCACCTCACCTCATTCCTTCTCATCTAAATCTCCTGTAGAAGCCAAATGAGCGTCTGTCATTACTGTATTAGGTGGTGTAGCACAGGAGGGATCAGTCTTGACATTATCCTACTATTACTAGTAACTGTCGTTGCTTTAGCTTTTGTAACATAAGGATTTGCCCGTTCCTCACTAGGGAGGCAGCACAATCTTCAACCGCAGGCTGAAAACCACCTGCAAACTACATCTTGACATCCCATGCTAGCACTTACTTCTATCTCATTTCTTTTTTTTTAAAGCCCTATCATTATTTGCAATATAGATCTCTAACAAGCATGATTTATCTGTTTATTTGGGAGGGATGCACGTCTCACATTGATAACAGTTGCTGGGTGTACCTGTATCTTATTTCTTCTTAAGTTAAGTTGACTTTAAGTTGAAGTTTTGCACTGTGATGATGTAAAATATGATGTTCTTGCTGAGGTTACAAAAGTAACCAAAAATTCTAAGTTTTGCAAACTCAAACTCAAAACTTAACTCAAACCGTCTACTCTATAAGCAAAATATTCATAGACTGATGCCTTAACATTTTTAGTTTTATCAACTTCCTAGTGTTTACAGTGTGTAAAAATGTCAATATCAATAGACAAAGTTGCTATTTACAATATATTTAGAAAATAAAACTCTGAAGATGATCCTGGAGATTGTGAGGCTCTGAATGATGAGCACTTACCAGGTTGTGAAGGACATGACATACAAAAGCGAGTCTTTCTTTTACCACCAAAAGTTTTAGAATAGACGCAAGGTTGAAAAAGGTCTTCAGGGAAAGAAACAGTGGGCCTGTCACGCAGTCCTTCCAGCAGTCTGAATTGAGAGACAACCACACTCTCCAGTGGAACAAAACATAATCACAGT
>NW_023339774.1:3649270-3692981 GCF_004916995.1 Morone saxatilis | reverse complement strand
TCCAAACTGCAATTTTCTTGCAGAGGTCTGGCACAAAGTCTGGTATTTTAAAGCAAAGTAGATAAATCAATTCAGTGCCTCAAAAAACTCAAACTTCAGTTCTTGAAAGACCTGAAAGTATCTGAACAAATATTTGTCTATGCCTTAATAGTCACACTTAATAGTCCCTGGATGATTATCAGTCCATTAGAGGGGTTTGGGTAATCACTGCAGTCTTCTCAAACTCAGAGGTCTCCAGTCATGTTCTGCATCACAAATCAGAGAGACGAGTGTTCAAACAGGATGACTTTGGAGTGGTTAGAGAGGCTGGAGAGCCTGGACGGTCTGAAAGCTCCAATCCGAGAGTACACATCTGCGTCCGAGCAGGCACCCCACGACAGGTGAGGGCTAGGCGGGGTGGTGTGGATCACAGGCAGGGGCAGAGGGAAGGCCAGGACAGGAGGTGTTGGAGGGAGAGAAGGTGGAGTGTGGAGTGGTGGTGGAGGCAGCACCGGAGGTGGGGGGAGCGGCAGTGGGGGTGGAGAAGACACAGGTGGGTGGGGGAGTGGGGTGATGACAGTGGGGATGACCGGGGTTACGGTTTGGACAGGCGGAGCAGCTTCAGGGACCGTCCCGTTCTTGGCTAGCAGGTCCTGACATGCTGCAGGGTGTTTGAGTGTATAGGTGGCGGTGTGGAAGAAGCTATAGTACTCCAGAGCGTGCCTCGCCCTGGCCAACCTCAGCCTGCAGGACACAACACAAATGAGGGTTTTTTTTTCTTTTTGCCCCTGTATTTCACCAATGGCGTAACTCCCTCAATCTGAGATAAAAAAAAACATGCTGGTCAACATTTCGGGTAAGATGAGAATCGTTATATTAATTTAAATCTCATATCCTTGCATTAAGTAGAGAGCTGGTGTCAGGAAATAGTTAGGCTGGCTTAGCATGAAGACTGAAGGTGGGGGAGACAACTCTCCTGGCTCTGGCTCCGTCTAAAGCCTAAAAGCTTGGTCACAACAGAAAGTGGCACAGCGAAATTTGTCTTTGCATTATTTATTTTTTGAATTTTATTGTGAAAGCTGCAAACTCGCACATCCTTTCTGAGGAAAAATACAGCTGTAGCAGGAGCACAGGTGCTGCACCTATTGACAATATACTTTTCAAAGAACACAACTGTCAAACTGCCAAAACAAAAGGACAAGACAAGGACGCTGTAAACCAGTTAGCTGTAAAGTTTGTGTGGAGATATAGCAAATTCAGGCCTCAAATAGCACCGGTGCCTGCGGGCGGGTGGACGCAGCAGCAGGAATCGTGAATAGCAACAGAACTATTATGCTTCTAATTTCGCAAGTGAAAGTATGTGTGTTTAATCATGGGTCCAGTACTAAGCTCTGTGGGTGCGGGTTTGCAAAACTGGACCTATGTAGGACAACTGTAGCTGGAAACACTCTAGCACTGCGAGAATGGCTCCTCAAGCTTCATTCTACCACTACTACTACTGCTAGAGATGATCGAGTACACCATTATCTGTATCTGTTCAACCTACTACATTTTCCAAAAGAGTCCAAAATGAAAGAAGCTATTGTAGCATATTAGCTGTGTTCCTTCAAAGGTCATCACTGTCACGGTGTAAAGTCTCCCCCACTCCAGAGGATAATGTGCGTATATTTACGTTGCCTAACTATTATGCTGCCATGTTCCTGTTTCACCTGGGTCAGAGACAGATCCAGCTCATGTGGTAACACATGAAAGCTACTTTTAATAGCTTAATATACTTTCTTTTAATAGAATATAAGAATATCTTTGTAGAAAACAAACAGTAAACAGGGTGAAAAAAGATCCAAAGGCCTGGGATGTGGATCAAGTTGGTTTGTTACATCATGTATTACTCAGTGACATGTACACACCTGTGTCTCAGCTGTAAGAGTCTGTACAGCAGCAGCAGGATTATAGCTCCAGCCACAGTCACCAGAAGCACGGCCACCCTCACGTCCAAGTTCCAGCATGATTTCCCAGCAGGTCCAGGTGTGTTGCAGGTCCTGGGGGGCCGTGGTGTCTGGAGGGTTCCCTCCATACCCTGCTCAGGGCTGATGATGGCGTGGACCAGGACGGGCTGAACAGTGTCCAGCAAGCTCTTAGGCTGAGGAGGGATCTGGAGAGACGTGCTGCTGGTGACCTGAAGACCAACCTGCATTGTTGCCAGGTTTGATCCAGAGGGGAAGAGTGGTGGAGCGTTGCTTGATCTAATCTTATTTTCCCATGTTGAGATGTCTGAGTAGTTCCTTCAAATGGCTTTAAGCGTCTCTGCTCTGTAACATAAAAAGTTCTCAATCACAGTATGTTTCAAAATAAAGCCTTTGTATTGTTTTCTTTATGTCTTTGTATCTATTTCACAATTCAGTGTTAAAGACTGCTATTTTAGGATGCAAACACTGTAAAAAGATACTATCCACTTAAAGAGTAACAGAGCAACCAACCAGTCTCTCCTGGAAGTTGCGGCATTATGATTGGAACAATTAACACAAATTCAACCAACCAAAAAAGTTATTTTCTGTTTTGTTTCCCACGCTGTACCAAATACATAACAAACCATGACCACAAAAATGAGGTACATACTGAACTGTGTATTTACTGTATATGGGCAAATATAAGAAAGAACACACTTTTTAACAAAAAAGTAACTTACTTACTTATTCAAATTTGATGGCGTTGTTCTAGGCATATTTGAGAAAAACAAAAATAGAAAAAACGAACAGGAGCACTGGTTAAGAACTGGCTTTCCAGGACCAAATGGAGAATCCAGAGGACACACCAATGGGAGGAGGCCAGTGAAAACCGCAGGAAACAGTGCACTTCCCTAACACACAATCCTGAGATGTGATTGGAGATCACTTCCTATCACCATGGTTACAGGAAACTGGTCAAGGGTGTCTTTTTTTAAGGACTTCATTGAGTCGAGAGTGGGTCTGAACAAAACACCCATGTGAGTACACGCAAACTCAGAATAGCAGCTTACAAAGGGTCAGCTGAGGAGAAAACATAGTTATTATTCTTCATCCCTGCAATGATATTGTAGCACTCCATCCATGTAGGATAACAAAGCAAACCAAGCCTCTTATCACACATCATACAAGCTGGAACTGGTACGAAGTCAAAAACTCTTAGTCTTAGTCCTAACTCAGGGAACAAAACACCAAATAGAGCGGTAGAACCATATATACACAGTCTGACCTTTATATCAGAGCTTTATCTGGAGGGGGGATTGGGGGGAGAACAAATTAAACAAAAGCAGTTTCAAAGTGAAAGAGAAACGACTGTGTCAGTGCCACCAATGCGGCCCACATTAGTCCCGGCTGTGCCAGTGCGGGTCAACAGATGCAGAGAGATGGTAGCCACCGTGAAAGGCTGGCCGCTATCTGATTGAGCCGGTATTCAGGGGACGAATAAATGACACACAGGCACAGAAAGAGGCCGGGCTCCGACGCAAGTCCACCTCTCATTTATCTGTCTAATAAGTTCTGATGCCGGGCCAAGCCGAAAGGGAGGAACTCTTAGCTCTCACTCAATATCCCTGCCTGGCACCCTCACAATCCTCTGATATTAAAGAAGAGAGTAATATTAAAAGATCTGTTATCAGGGGCCCAATTGTAGTTCAGGGGGGAGGTGATCCGCCCAGACAACGTGCTAGAAAGGAATTTGGGAGCTGTACGGTTTCTTAAAACCACAAAGATGCCTAAAGAAACAAGTGTTTTCATTCTGATATATTCTGTTACTTTATTCTTTTGTTGTGCCATGTCGTATTAATTAGACCAAATTCAGGATTTTGGGGAGGCTAATTAGTATAGAGGATGGACACATTTTGTGGCCAGGGTTCCTGCACTAACAGTCATTGTCATTTTGCCCACATACTATGTTACACAACTAGCAGCTGGATGATTTCCATTATCTGGATGAACAGGGATCTCTTGTGGTTTAATCATCAGCACAAATCATCGGTAATGGGGGGGAAATGGTACAAAACGATGTCCTTTTTTTCAGAAATCAGAGCCCCAGAGAGTGCTCTGTCATCAAGTTGCAATTGGACGTTGAGCTTTGTATCCCCAAAACTGTGTTTTGTTTTGTTCTTGTGTTTTGTTATGTGGCTGAAGTGTTATTCATTGCAATGCTGCTTTAGTGACATGAGCATTTCTCTGGCACCAGTGAGAGCTGGGAATACTACTGTATCTGCTAGGGTTGTTAATAATAATAATCTAAGGCATATGAATAATGAGGAAAGTGAACATTATGGTGATATTGTTAATAATGGTGTAGATGATGAGGATGACGATGATGACAATTCGATGAGCATTAGGAAGACTAAAGATGATAATAAAGATCATGACAGTGTGGATGACATTGATGTTGATGACTGATGATGATGACAATGAGTATGATGATGAGGACAATGAGGATGAGGACTCACTAAAGATGATGATGATGATGATGACAATGAGGATGAGGACTCACTTGATGATGATGAAGATGATGACAATGAGGATGAGTACTCACTGATGATGATATGATGAGACAATGAGGATGAGGACTCACTGTATGATGATGATGATGAATGATGATGATGATGACAATGATGATGATGATGACGATGATGATGATGACGACGAGGATGATGATGGCGGTGATGACGATGATGATGATGATGATGATGATGATGATGATGACGAGGATGATGACGATGATGACGATGATGATGAAGTAAAGATTGTGATGTTGAGGATTCTGATGATGATAATAATAATAAGGATGATGATGATAAAGACGTTGATGATTAGAAGGAGGAAAATGATGTGTTAAAGCTGATGGCGGTGAAATAAAGACAGCGTGGGGTGAAAAGCAGCAGAGAGAATCCTCCAGTTAATCATCCCAGAGATCTGAATCTATTCATGAGCTCTTAATGTGAAGAGCTAATGTGGCCGTTGTCATCTGAGTGTGGAGCCGTCGCTCTGACAGGCTGACGGAGCCAACCGACTGAAGTAGGAGTTCAGTGATTGGACTTTCTGCGTGTATGACTAAAGACTAACAGGGAGCTGTTAAGTGCTCTTTGACTGGCCATCCACAGTTAACCTGCGCTGCTAAACAAGAACGTCCATCAAATTCTGGACTATAATCGCCTTCAAAAGTCTGACGCAGTGTGTGGGAAGAAAGACAGTAAGGAAAAAAAATGTTTTACTTGTGTGTATAGAATCACAAAATGAACCGTGTGCCTTAAGAATGTTTCCCTATTAAAGACCTTGCCAATAAAGTCATGGGTTTAGAATAGAATAGAATCAAAAGGGACCACCAGTGTGACTCCCTTGAGTTGCTGTCAAAACGTCTTGCCTTCAAGACACGAGGAGTGAGCACCTGAAGATCTTTGCTGGTACACCCTGAAGAAAGGACACCTGAGCCATTCATTTACTGATGAAGACCACAAAATATAAGATAAGATAAGATACTGCTGCTTATAAAACACCACTGTATGGTCCTTATTTCAGTCTTAAAATGCTAGCCTCACAGTTAGCATGTTATGACCCAGGGCCATAGCTAGCACTGAGGACAAGTTTACTTTCTACAATTACAAATAACTTACACAGAATGTTTGTATTACTACCGATTCAATATGCTTTTGAATCAATACTTTTTAAAAGTAAAAAAAGTGGCAGTGTGGCATTCTTTGACCATAATGAAATTTATAGTAAATATAACTGAACGGTTTAATTAATAAATATAATTTGTTTTTGGGCACAGGGAAAGACTGAGTCAATATTTGTCCTCGAGGCCTCAGTCTGTATAATATCCAGGCTATGGCCCTGCTTCATTCAAATAAAGACTAAAATCATATTTTTAATGACACATAGTTGTTGACAGTAAAAGGCAAAATATTCATACCATTTGAATATTTTCGGTTTGTTTACTGATCGCAGGGTTGGCAGATCAATCCCCATCTCCTCCTGTCATGCCTTAGTGTCCTTGAGCAAGATGCTGAACCCCACATTGCTCCCGATGGTCAAGCCAGTACCTTGCATTGCTTCGGATGAAAGCACCATAAAAAATTGAGCCATTCACAATTTGATATAAGATACAGTACTACACAAAAAAGATCAAAAATAACATGTTGATCTTTTGTTTTACTTAGAATAAAATACACTCTTGTACTGTGGCCAAATTTATATGCCTTTCCATTCTCATTTATACACTGCGTTTTCATTCCCAAGTTTTGTTGCACCCATCAGCGTCTCATACTGACGCACAAGAGTTGGGAGTGACATTGTGTTAGGCCGTCCATCCGACTAGTTAAAGTTTGCCCAGGTTAGACGGTGATAAACAGATGGTTTCATCCAATCACCTCCCAGGTATGTTTTTGAAAGTGCCTGCCCTTTTCCAAACAGTTTTTAACAACGACTTCCCAAACCATTTGCCACAGTCAGTTTACATTCAACAGGTTTCAACTGTATTTTCTTAAAAACAAAGGTGGTTTGAAAAGCTCTGGAGGAGTCACATTAACTATGTCGAACTCTGACATTTATTTTAAAAAAAACTTGAGCTGCATGCATAATCTGGTGCATTTATTAATAGAAGTATTTTACATAAAAACTGACTCATTTCAATGTGCAATTCAACATACCCTGTAATTTATTTCTCCTTCAAAGTCTCTATGGAGTGATTAGGCCTTATCTGCCCAGTCAACCATAAGAGGGTAACATGTCTTTACTGGTCACTGACCAGCATTTATCTAAATTCCACACAACCCTAAAATAGCATCCACCCTGGCAAGTGGTGACGACTGCATCAGGGAGTTTTAATTTTCAATAACATCAAGTACACTTCAAAGATAGCGAATAAGTTTGTGAAAGGAAATTATAAACTCAGTGATACATTTGTAACATTGATATCAGGAAATTGAACCCATTGCTGGAGCTCAGACAGCACAGAAGCAAATTGGCCATTAATGTTGAGCTTAATAACACAGCAGAGGGCTAATATAGGGATATATAAAATAAATTGACTTGACATCACTAGATGCTGGCTGCATAATCAAAACATTATTGTATATAAACATTAGCTAAATTAATAATTATTTCATTATATGATGTTTATATAACACAAATAAGCCTTAAAGCCTTAAAGGTGCAATTATAGACTGATACTTTATTAATAAATAAGGATGGTGATATTCTATATTGTTCTTATTGTTACCAAATCCCAAAGGTCAAAACCAACTAATGAATTCATCCTGGCTGGGTAACCTGGCTCTGTCTGAAGCTAACAAAATCTGCCTACTGGCACCTCTAAAGCCCACTTATCAATAGATTATATCTCACTTGTTTAATCAATAGACAGTTAACAATAAACACAGTGAAATCTGCCAAAAGTTGGGGGAGCATTGCTATGGAAGCCCAGTATTCATATTAAATTATGTTTGACCTATCATCAGGCCCTGCGGTGGGTATCAGGCTTTGCTATAATCAATCTACTGAGCCCCATGACAGGTGACACCATTCAAGCTCTGACCCAACGTACCTTTAAGCTGCTTTTAAATCCTGCTTTCACCCAAGAAAACATTGACATGAAAGGATTTCACTCTCGGCACAAAAGGGAATCAGCATATTTGTGTTGGACTATTCCTGAAAAAGTGCTTTTGTAAAGTCTACAAGAAAAACTACTACATAACTGATGTTGGCTTGATAATAATTAGGATAAGATGCATGATGCCTCTGGTTGCTGTGAAGCACATAATCTATAGCCATCAGGTGTCAACTGGTACTTTACTTTAGCTCCACCTTTGACACTAATGTTAGCTAATGTAATTAAAGATCACAGCCTGGCAAATACTGTGCTCGAGTTTAAATTCCTCCAGTGCAACAACACACTGCTCAGAAAACCTGGACACAACCTGGACACTAAACTCATATTTAAAAGAAAATGTTTTTTTTTGCAGGAATATTAATGAAATAGCATGACCTCAGTGTCCTCAATGGTAGCTACAGACCTGCAGGCTGGTTAACCTGCTGATGAAATATGATATTAACAAAATAATAATAACCAACAAAACTGATGAAATTGAAATAATTAATACACACTCAAGAGCAGGTGTCCATATGATTAAATAAATAATACAATTTCCCCCAGTGACACACACATACAGACATAGAGCCATACTGCCGAACACAAAGTGGTGTTAAGGAGAAGAGTTGTTGTTACTTACTTGTCATATAGTATATGTACAGTTTCTGGCCCTGTATCTTCTATGTATCTACTTTGGAGGAGTTGATGGGCAGATACAGTCAGGATCACCACCTCAGGAGCCAAATATCTCACTCCTGGACATCTCAGCACAGAATGACTGCAGGGACTGAACTCCTGACCCGGCTTATGTGTCACAGTCCTGACTACTCACCAGACTAACCCTGCTCTGCCAATTCAAAAGAGAGAGGGAAAAAAGAGCACTAATTATTTAATTGACGTGCAAAGTGCCGTTGTTAACGCCCTGACACCTCCCAGTCCTCACAGTCCTCTTGACACCACATCAGTCAGTCTGCGTCCTGGTGGCTATCTGCACTCCCACATGTGTGTCTGCGGCCTTGGGCCTCGTGCTGTCAGATCAGCTTTCCACGGCAGACAGCACAAGGTCATCAGACGATGACCCTCGGCCGGGGCTCCCCCGCGGTCGCTCAGCTGTCCACATTCATTCTCAGTCAGCCGCTGTCCTGTGCTCACCAGCCGTCAGGGTGGCACCGTTCTGCAGCCGGACCGAACCCCTCATCTGTCCACACACATACTCACAGCTAAATATCTACAACTGAAACTCCTCCTGACATTTTGGGAAATTCACTGATTTGTTGTCTTACTGTTGGTTTGATATCGATATCAGATTCATATCTAAGCACTCTATATGGAGGCAGCTTGTGTAATCACTGGAATTACTCTCATATAGGGCTGTAATTATTTTCATTATTCGTTAATCCACTGATTGTAGCCTCAGTTAATTGTTTGTGAAATATTATTTCTCAGTCGAACAACTAATGGACTAACCATTTTAGCTTTACTCTTCAAATGGTGTATTCACAACAATGTACATTCCCACAGCAGTAGTTCTGTCACTACAGCGTCAGTCAAATCACAGTCGTCTCTGTTGCTTGGAGTTTCTCTTTTAAACAGAAATACAGATCTCCTTCACTAATTATGTTTAATTTCTTTGCCTTTTTTAATAGATTAAATCAACACTTCCTGCACAGATGTTTCACATTAAGGAAGAGCCACTCAAATGCCTTTGATGTGAAAGAAGGGATATGATCTTTGAGCCACTGGAAGGCTCTTCATGTGAAACATCTGTGCAGGAAGTGTTGAGTTTCATTGATGTTAGCTAAGGAATAATGTTACAATCTGGGAAATGTGAGTTTCCCTTTTTTGCCTTTGTTACCATTCTCAGTACCTGTCCGACAAATACATAGACTGTATAACTAAAAATGGAGTCACCCATAGATTCTGGAAAGCCGTTGTGAAGCTCAGTGTGGACTCCCGGCTAGCCGGCTCTCGGTTAATCAAAAAATGGGCAAAGAGGTGGAGCGTGGGTGGAGCTGAGGTGGGCCAAATGAAGCCTGGTTACTGAAAACAACAGCCTGTGACGGCACCCAATTGGCCAAGCTCTAAATTATACATAACTTTAAGCCTCAATATAACTTTAACGGGTAAGTTAAATGAAAATTCACCCCCTGTACAGTTGTCATGAATGGGGAAATTAGCTACAGAGACCAAAACTGTTTTTGTACCAGGCTGTAAACATGTTTATATCTGCTGTAAAGTTGGGCATTTTAATATGGGGCCTTATAGCGATTGACTCACTTCTGGAGCCAGCCTCAAGTGGCTGTTCGAGGAACTGCAGAGGTCTCCGCTTGAATAAAAAACAATGAAGAAAGGAGGAGGAAGGTAGCCTGGCTAGCCTAAATTAACCTAATAGCACCTCTAAAGCTTACTAATTATTATGACTAATGACTAAGGGCCTAGTCACGCAAGAAAGTGACGCATCAAAATTCATCCACACGTTTTTTTGGCTACAAATTTTGTAAGAATCACTTAGCCCTACAACAATGATAAATTAAAATGTTAAAAAAATAACTTATTCATTTTCATATATTTTTTGTCAAAGCCACAGGGAACCACTGTTTTAGAGGCTTGGTGACGAAGCAATAACTCGCTAGGCTGGTTGGTGAACTGCTGTAGCTGGTGACCTATTCGCTAACAAGGTGGCCAGCCAGAAACATGCTAGCAATTAGAGTAAAATACATTGTCCCTTACTGAATCAATACAGGATGTGATTTGTCATATATTTCCATGCACACCCTACTCTAATGCATACAGTACTTTTCATATTGCTTGTCTGTATACAGATCTGTGTTAGTCCTGTCAGTGAGGAGGAATATTAATTGAGTATTTTCTGTCGCTCATGGTGAACTGTTCGACCTGAAGCAGCATTCAGCAGGGAAATACCCATGTCCAAGTGACTTTAAAACTGATGCAAAAAAACACAAATTGGTGCAAAAACATTCACCAGAAAACAGGAAATTAAGTGTCTGACACTTAATATTGAATGTGGCAACCCTCATCACAATAGCTCTATTCTCTATCGTCTCTGTACTTGGCTGTTTATTCCCGCCTGGCATTTTGTTCTCAAGACTCCACATCATTGCATTCAATAAAGAGTTACTGAAGGGGGATAAAAGCTTTAGATAAAAGTTTGCTAGCTGTCAGTAATCAACTTTGTTTGCTCAGTCTTTAACAGGACAATAAGTATGTTTATTCAAAATACGTACCATTGATTCCTATCCCAATAGTTCTATAACTATTCTTTTTTTGTGGAGCAGTTTTTTAGGAGGACAAGGTTAAATAAAAGTAAAAAATACAACACAGCTAGTAAGATATTATAGCTTCCTCCATGTCAGACTCCTTGTCCCACCATTCCCTCAAAGGTCAGTGCTATCACACAGCTTGCTATTTGAACGTTTATAAAGTGAATCATGTTCTTAAATGTACCCTGTGGAGTAAATACAATGATCTGTATGAACTGTTTTTGCTTTGAAAGTTTAACCAGATTATCTATCACTTCATTTGGAGGTTCAGATGAAAGAGTGATTCTGAAATGTTAGTAATAATTTCCCAAGTCCACATGAAAGTCATTCTATTTTGGAGGTGTTTTGGCCTTTAACAAATACCATTTCCTACAAACCCAAGACGGCTGTGGCCAGGTGGATGCTACGAAAATTAAAGATTTTTAGTGGTGCCATGTTGTCCAGTGTTGCTTTTTAGCTGTTGTAGCATTTATTAAACACATCAAATAAACACTGTAGAACTCCATTTGAAGATTTTTTTCTCAACAGCTTGTTAGACACTTCATACCTTCGAGATCTGAGTGTGTAATTCAGGATTAGTTTTCACGCCTCGCGATTCAAAGTGGACGCTGGTGTCAGACTTGGTTTGTCTTGAATGTGGAGATGAGATGTGGGTTAAAAGGCTTTCATTAGCCTCTAACCAAATGCTTAATAAATGCTTCACACTCATCAAGCAATGGTTCAATCGACTTCATAATTTCCAAGCTTATCTCCATATTCATGCCGGTGACGTAGAGGTCAGAGTTTGAATTATTGTCAAGGTGCCTTTGAACAGATTTATGGTGAGGACTTTTCTGCTGGACAGTTGTGCAAAACAATCTCAACTCAGACTGTGATCAGTTTGAACTCATACTAAACCCAAGGTGTACTTACAAACTTCTAGAGCTTTCAACCATCTCATGTGGTTGTCATTAACAGATGAAGTTTGTAGATGTTAACTGTCCGTTGCTTTCCTTTTTTCTGAGCAGACGTGAAGTCCTGAAATTGCTCAAAAAAATGAATCAATATCTTTAGTTCCGTGACAATTCCATACTTCAATAAAGACTGATTGATATGACTGAATGCTCTGGAAGAAGCTAATAAAAGCATCTTAAGTTGAGATTGCTTTGTTAATGATATTTCAATGTCAATTTTAAGCCAACATAGAGAAGATATCTTAAAAGTGGTCAGATAAAGGCAATGCTTGAACATTGTAAAGATTGTTCTTGCTTAAACAAATCACTAGTTCTATCACTGGAAATATTAATTATTGTCTGCTGGAGGCTATACACTATGTGACAGCAGCAAATGATTAAAGATGCCCGCCAGATATGTATCAAGACATATATACAAATAGTCTGCTAATAGTGCCCTGCACAATAATGTGTGTCTGATTAGAACATTATCTCTCTCACAAAAACAAACGTGGAATGTACTAATTTTTCACAACTTAAAATATCCCTTAAAGACATTTTGTTTAATTTCTAAGAGTTTTCAACTGCGTCTGGACCACAATATATCTATTACATTACACATGTGAGTTAAGAATCCATTATATACAACTTGGATGTGCTGGGTGGTCGCTATCAAGATTTGCCTTACATCCACCAACTGTACAAGGTAGCAGTGACTGGTTAATGACTAACTTTCAACTTATGTGACATGCTCACAATTAACCGACGCATAGGCCCGCCTTAAAATCAGATTTCACAACTGAGCACCAGGAGGAACTGCATGTCCACTACTCGCAGTGCATGTGAAACAAACATCCTTCTAGAAGTCAACATCGCACCATACCAGCATTCACACAGCACACTACAGGAGCAAGAAGAAAAACATTCAAAAAAACATTCTGAAAACAAAAAAAAGCTGTAACAATAAAATAAAAAGAGTGCATAAGATACTAAATTACTCATTCAGACCAGAAAAACTGTAGATGGCATTATGTAAAGTATGCATCACCTAATTACCTAATCACTTCCAATAAGCATTTTCTGTATCTCTGCACATCGCTGAGGTGGGCTGTCTACTTCCATGTGGTCAACTTCGGGAAAAACAACATGTTCTCCTTTTCAGCAAGACCATTTCACAGAATCAACTGAACAGCTCTGAATTAAATGTCTCTCTGTTGGTCTGACTCATAACCTTTCACAATGCAGCACACACAAGACTGTAATGGTAATGTTGGCTTTAAGTGCACTTCCAGGCAGGCAGGTGGTCGAGCACCTGTCAGCTCCTTTGTGTGCAGTAACACGCACACGAATTGAATCACTGATTTATTTTACTGTTATTAACTAATTTTTAATTTAGAAACTTCAGATATAAAGTTCCAACGGACAAACAAGCCAAAAGGGCAAGGCAGGCTGGCGGGCCCACAGACAGGCAGCAGGTCTAAACACAATGCAGGTTTGGACGTGCAGAAAAAGGAAGATATCAGGTGTCCTTCATCGTCATAACAATGTTGTGAACAGTCGCAGTTTGGTCAGTTTTAGGCAGCAAAACTACTTGGTTAGGATTAGGAAAAGATTATGAGTTAAATTATGAACGTACGTTAAACTAAGTCAACGATGACTTTTGGTTTCACAAGGGACACAAACCGTGGTTTCCTGGGTCAAAGTTAAGTGTTTGTTTCCCCCATCCATCCACCCCATCCTCCTCCATACACTAACTTTGTTGCTCTTTATACTACATCACTTCACAGAAGTTAATGGGAAGGATTGGTGGATCACCTGCACGCAAAATTGAATGCAATTTGAGTTATTCCTACACCACTTGGTGAGTCTGGGCTGACATGACAAATATGTTACCTGTCACCACAGGTCCTCAATTCTGCCACAGTTCTGTCTCGATCTCTGTTAGCAGATAGCTTGCTCTTGCCCTGATTTCAGCCGGCTGTAAATCTTAGGGGAACATTTGGAACAGAGCCTCTGGATTTGTCAATGTGTGCCAGAGGCCTTTTGCATCAGCATCAACAGGGGTATTTTAGCAATTTAAATCTTTAGATGGGTCCAAATCAGTTCAGCTGCGTAAAGATGCCCATCTGTGGATATACATATGATAGGAAGACTAATCTGAATCTAGCTCTAAAAGCCACAAAATCACCTGCTAAAGAGAATAAACATATCACTTCACCACATACTACTGTGTAGCAAAAATATCCAGTCTAATCCTTTTAAGAGCAGCTCTCCAGTTTACTAAACAGAGATTTGCCAGCTTTTGTCTTACTGAGGGCAACATGAGGACACAGGAAGAAACAGGCCAAAAGCAGAGCGATTATGTCTGAGAACAAATTGAATCAATTTCTCTGAATGTATAGTAGGTGTTAAAATTAGATGTGTGCCTCGTCTATGGTGGTTTTACAAAGTGAGAGAGTAAGTAAGTAAGTAAAGCTTTATATAGCACCTTTTTGACACAGAGATCCAAAGTGCTTTACAAACAACAAATATGCATATGGGTATAGCCATACCCAATCACACAAACATAGGTAGCATGTAAAAACACACATAAGGAAGATAAAAAGCTGTAGAATTAATGCTAACTTAAAATCCTTACTCCCTGTTAGTCAGCAAAGGTCACCGCTAAACAGTGAACACACAGTTATATCGCTACATATATTCAATGGATATTCCAGCGATTTAGTATTACAAATTGCAAACTGTTTGCGGGCTTGTGAGAAACAGCTTAAAAAAGAATAGTCGAATTGAAGCACCAGAGGTTGAGATATCTGACTCAAGCTCCAAAAACACTGGAAGCTACACTTCCCATAATGCAAGTTGATGCAAGTGTCATTTATTACACTTTCCTTGCTCAATGAATGCCCACATCTTTCAAACCCAACACCTTCAGTGTGTGAAACAAGCTTTCTTTTTTAAATTTGAAACTGAGATGCACCTCTTGATGTCATCTTGGTTATTTTCGCAGTTTCCTTCAGACCCGCAGAAGACAATATACAACTGTTGACAAATGAACTAAACGTCTCAGGGGAGAGCCCCTATAATGACAAACATTCTTTCGAATATCAGGAGCTGTCCAATTCACATTAACCATTTCATCACATCCATTCATTTTTTAGTCTAATTTTGTTCAGGGTCACATGGAGCAGAAGCTTATCCCCATATCCCAGCACTGGAAGGGAGCCGATGTCTGTTATGTAGTATAGTCGTATGATATTATACAAAACCAGGTAATGACACACTGCCTAATGATACATCTTGCACAGCAATATGCATCAAGAAAACTCTGTCTCTAATGGTTGTCCGTGTCTCCATGGCTGAGGTCATGGTATTCAGAAAACAGTGGATTGCTCCCATCGGGTTGGGAGTGAGTCGCTGCCCCAAAGTGAAGGAGTTTCTTGGGGTCTTATTAAAGCTAAAGTGGAACACGTGATTGACATGTACTGGACTGTCACCACCTTTTGAATCCATAATAACATGTGTAAATCCACGTTGATTACAGTTGCCATCCTTTTGAAAAAGCAAGATACACACTTTTCAAAGCTAGCTTTTTAGCCAGCAATTATTTCAAACTCAAAAGGTAGAAATTCATTTGAATTGAAGCTAAGAGCATGACAACTGAAAAATGTGATTAGCCTGTTCCACAAGGGAACTTGATATCCTGTAACATGGTGCCTGTAAGGTACACATTCTAAGTTCTGCCTTACATTTCCACAGGATACACATCACTGAAAAGGTGTTTCAGATACCATGACAACATCGTCATAAACACTGCGTGGTAGGTGAGTGCAGTTCAGTTTAATTTCCTTCCCATTAATGTGTGATGACTTTAAAACGTCAGCAGTAATTAACAGAGCCCTACTTGCATTAGGAGGTCGACAGAATGGAGCTAAAGGACCAGCCTCCTCCCCGCTGACCAGGGTACGTCCAGGGTACGTCCCCATCGACAGCTTCCATTACCTCTCTTTCTTTGCTCCATACCACCATCCCACAGCTGGATTTTCTCCTGAATCAAAGAGGGGGAGGAAATGGTGAAGAAACAGGTAGAGCGCAGACTGCAGCATACAGCACAATTTCTTTTTTTAGAGAACATTTACACAGACAAATAACAAGGCTTCAAACACACACGTTGGATATTCTGAAGAATAGCAGAATATGGCCTGTATATTGAATTGATTTTGCAAACCAGCTGTTGCAGGGGAGGAGTGGATGACGGGGGGAAGGATGTTGAGCGGATCTAGGGGGCAAGTCATAGATGGAATCCACTGGTGAATCCAAACTAATTACAGCTGTGCAGCTGGTCCACTACAGCTGATCACCTGGTGGCCTCACTTATGGTATATCAACCACTGGGGTCCAAATTTGGACAATGGTGTCTGAAAAGTTCCGTAACATAAATGAGACAAGCTGTAAAACAGATGTAGAGGGCTATATCAGGGCTCCACGTGTCTCTGTGTAAACTATAAAAAGATCTCGTACACAGTGTTTGCATTCTGCCATCCAACCTGCTCTTTAATAACACGGTTTCCATCCAGATAGCCTTTTCAAATCTTAAAATGAAGAAGTGGGCATGTAAATGCTCTGACAAAGACAAAAAGTCATATGCTTTAGTTGCCATGGTTATGGTGTGACTGAAACATGTCTGACAGACATTTAGTGAAATTTGGGTCAGTTGATAATGGTGAGAATGGAACACATCTGACAACGTGGGCCAAGTGGGAAAATGTAGGACAGTACATGTTAAGTGCATCCATTTAAGATCCTTTAGCCACTAGAGGCCTGAAAACACAGTCTCAACAGCACTTGTACATGTATGGAAGAAAAACCAAGTGAACAGGAGTGACGGGGGATACAGTCTAAGATGTTTGTTCTGAGGACAAGGAGAAAAAGAGGTGAGGAGGAATAAACACAGGAGAGAAAGCAAAAACATTTTATAAAAAAATTTCCTCAAAATCCAGAAACATTGACATCTTCAGAATGAGAGCAAGAGCTCGGGGCCACATTATGTACTGACGGCAGGGCTGCACTTATCAGTTAATTAAGTATGCAAGTATTCTGCAGATTATTCTGTTGATTAATCGAGTAATCAGGTAAGAAACACTATTGCTTAATAAAGCAATGGTAGCAATAGAGCAATAGTAAATGTATGAGACAGGTATTTTAGGTTGGTTTCAGTGTTTCCTCTGGGGGGAAAAGCTTCTGTTGCACCCCCACTGTACTTGTAGTGGAGTATTATATATATGGAGTATTTTCAAAGTGGGATATTAGTACTTAAGTAAAGGATCCGATCCTTCCTCCACACCAGCAGCCTTACTGCACCTGTGTGTTACCGGCTAGGCTGTGTGTAGTGTTTGCTGCCACAGAAAATAAATGAAAAGTCCCTGTTCATGTAACGTTAATACAGTGTCTTCTTGAACTCTTCACAGCTGAATAAGTCCAGACCACCAACATATAAAAGATGAACATCGCGTCTCCTTATCTTTTGCCATTCTCAGTCTGCGCAGTAGCGATTGGGGTTGGCGCTGTGGAATTAAGATCCCGTCCACACACCCAGCCAACTACCTTAAAAACAAACTTAAATGACACAAACTATTTAATAAAAAAAAAGGATTTGACGTGTCCTTTGATTTTTTAGTTAGACCTATATCTAATCTGCTAACATGGAGGCTTTATGACCTATACTGCATTCAGCTACCAGAGGGCGATCAAGAAGTTTTGGCTTTACTTTTGAAGAGCTGTCATGTTGTCCATGTTTATGCACGTTGATGGTCCAGACTGTGGACAGCTAGCAGATATTATTGCATATTGCGAAAACACTAAAAAGCACTTGTGGTGAATTTCCAATGTCATGATAATTGTGAATTGTGAATATCCTCGCACGGCTTGACTTAAAAAAGCTGTATACAGTCCTATATTGATTCACTGATTTATTTTGAAAAATGCGACAAGGGGCAGCCCACATTTTTCCAATCATTCTAAAATCCTAAACCTGTCACCATGGCTGAAGGCTTGGTTTGCCCGTTGTATCCCCCTCAAATTTTTTTTTATGATTATCGTGATATCAAGATAATCATGACATTCAATTTTCATATCATCTCCAAGCAGCTTTTCTCAGTAAAGCACTGACATTATGCTGGGTTTTTGTTTTGTTTCAGCTTGTAATGATCTCAAACTTTAGACTATTCCTGTCATTTTCTCTGTCTCTTTTCTTCACCCCTCGCTATTTTCTCTCTTCCAAAGCATGTTCTGCAACAGTAATAATCATCTGTGCAGAACACATTGAGCTTTATATAGTTATATGGGGTCAAATGAGGCTTAAATTCAACTGACAGTACTGACAAATGAACAGTGATTATAGGGCAAATAGAGGCGGGAGTGGAAACAAAAACAGCTAAACACAAACTAACAGCTGTTATATAAAGATGAAGTGTGTGCTGGTGAGGAAAAAGGTTAGAATAAATAGTGCATGGATTGTACAATGAATTATATATAGATATGGCCACATGTACAGCTATTCAATAATGTACAGTGTATGTAACCTGCATTGTAAGTAATGCTAAAGCAGACAGTGAATCAAATGATAAGTCAGACAGAATAATGCTACTGTTACTGTAAAATACTGCACCAATAGTTTGTAACTAGAAATCATTTTGTGAAGCTTTTTGAGTCCTCGTCACGATATGAGTGGCCGGGGGGAGGAGTTCACATAAGTTGTTGTAATAGAGAAAAGAGGAGTCTGCATTGACTTTCTTGTCCTGTGTGGCGGCTGAGTCAAAGCAGACAGTGACGAAAGTGGAGAGAACAGACTCAGCGGCTGCCATGTAGGACTGGATCCAGTAGAGGTTCGTAGGACGAACGGTGCCCCAGGCAAAACCCACCGCCTAACCACTGCCGCTCTGTGTGTGTGTGCCCCTAATATGCTATACAATGGGGGAGGAGTGCTGGCCTGGCACCACAGTGTGTGAGTGATGTTGCCTGGAGTGCAAGGTTGCTTTTTTTGAAAGTCGAAGAATCAGTGTTCTCTCTTTGCTCCATCTCACAGTCTGCATTCAGCTGCAGTGCAATTAGAATTTTTGGTTCTCTCAAATTAGTTTTTTTAATTGTAGGCTACTTTTTTTACTATAAACAGCAAATGTCAGTTCTTTGACTGAAAGTACAGACAGCGCTGTAATTACAATCTCAAATGTGACCAATTGTTTCCGCCAGTTTCACCAATCATATTTTAACAATTTTTAATGGTCAATCTTATTGAAAAACAAATGCCTAAAAAACAGCTGCAACAATCCCACAAACAGCCCACAAAATCCTGGAGGGACTGACTGTATGTGTGATAGCTCAGACAGACTGTTCTTGGGTTCTCTTCCTGTCCTTAAGAAGGGCTTTCTTTATGCTTGTTTACTTTTGCTATTTTCTGTACATAATGTACAAATATTACACAGTATTCACTGAGGGGTAAATTCATAACGAATAAATTGCAGCCGCTGATAGCACCATGAATTGCTTCTGTTACACATTCATCTGTAATTTTCTTTAATTGCCCCAGCAATATTTGTTTGATAAGTGTACTGAAGTAGAATCACATGATATTGTCTGAGTCAAAATGTTTGAAATGCAGTTGCAAGAACAAAACGTTTCAAAACTCATTTCTTACAATGTTTGAAAATAACTTATATTGATTATACACCAACTCCCCCTGCTTGTTCATTTGGTTCTATCCGCAGGTTGTATCTATCTCTTGTTTTTCTTTGACCCACCCTGTACGAGTGTTTTTTCTGACTGATGTTATTTGGGGTGCTTTAACTGTGCGCTCTCCCTCATGCACATGGAGATCTCTCCAGAGCGTAACCGTCGTCTGTTTCTCACAGCAGTAGGTTTTCTGTTGTTTTACTGTTTCATTCCCTCACGGTGAATATATGGTATTGTACTGTCTGTGTGATGCATATGATGCACTGTGTGATGCACTTTTGCTTCGCCTGGCTATAATCACTGCATCTCACCCCTTATAAATGCACTTTCTTGGTTACGTTGGTTACCACCAACTCTCTGAAGATGCAAATCATTTTTTACTCTAACTGCGTGTAGCTACTAGTGCTAGGGATCAGCCGTTACAATAACCAATAATTAGCTGCTTCTCGTGGCTAATATCAATAAGATAACCGATAATTTTACACTTCTGTACTTTGAAATTAAGTTTATAACCTGTAGTTTATTCACACTTGATGGCAAGAAAGATGCAAAGATGGATGATTCAGTGTTGCATAGCTCTGACCGAACCAAATCTATTAATTATTTAATCTATCTAACTATTGTTAACACAACAAAAAAACAGCTACGAAAGTTTTGTCTTTCACAGAACATAAAGCCTATCAAATGTTTTGCATTAGAATTCTATTATTATTATTGTATTATTATAAACCCTTATTTATCTGTTATCTGCTATAATTTAATTATCAGAATAATTCACTATAACATACATTTCCCATTATCAGCCCTCATAGCGATGGTACTGGTGTTTGTGGCTCATTTGCATATAAAGGGGCCAATGCTGCCCTTTGCACCCTTTTGCGGGGGCTTTGAGAATTACAGTTTCTTTTTGTCTCATTTTTGCAGGTTTACCGGCCCCAAAAGCTGTGCAATCCTTTTGTGAAGTTGCCCCTGAGAGCAAACTGAATCCGCGTGTCTCTTTACTGGAGAGTTCATTCAATAAATAGCTTTATTTTGGAGGGAAAAAAGCTGTCTCCTGTCTCATTACTGTCTGCAAACCATTCCTCTTTTGTGGAGCAGTCTATATTCCGACAGAGGAGGATAAATACAAAGGGACTGGCAACACAGCTAATAACCTATTTAAGCTTCCTCTGTTTAGGACTGCCTATGTTGCCTAGGATCTCCACTGACTGGATCAGCAGCCCGGCTGACAGATTGAATGTATTTGCCTTACTCAGTTGGACAGTTTTTAAACCACATACAGACAGAGGCACAAAAATCCATTATTGAAAGTCTATAGATCATCAGATATTGATCACCTGTGTCAGTCGCCTTTAACTACCCAACAGAGGGATGCAAATTGTGCTTGTAATCCAAACCTCAGCTCATTTCTCTTAACTGTTGATACTGTAGAATGTAAACCGAGAGGGAGCAGTTGGCAAACAGCTCCATTCTGGGATCGGCCCAAATTTTCACCTACAAAAAGTTTAGGGCTGACACTTTCTGTTCGGTTGGTCGATGTGCTCTCATCCAGCCAAATTCACATTGGTCAGACAATCACTGGTGCTACTTTAATCAGGAGAAAAGCACCTCTTAACCCGGTATTTTTGGGGGCGGGAGGGACATATGCAGACCTGATGTATGTTAATGTATGCTATAATGTTAAAAGTTACATTGATTATGTATGAAAATAATCAGAGGCTTTGATAGAAGATAAGACCTATATGTGAGGAAGTTGAAACGCCCCCATTTTCACGACTTTAACTGGCAACCTGGAGATTGCAGGGCTGAACTTACTGAATGTCAAATGTCAAATAACCAGCAAAGATCTCTACATCGGCCCCCAGCCTCAGAGGACAGAAAAGCTGAGTGGATACATTTTATTTTTAAAGTGTGTGTGCATTTTATTACAGAATGCTACAGAGTAAGAAGGGCTAATAACGGGCTAGAAACAAAGGTTCGGGCTCAATGAGGCTCAATAATGTTACTGGTTGTCCGTGACCTGAACTCAAAGTTGGAAGCAGTGAGTTCTTCTTTTTTTTTTTTGTGATAAAAGACCTGTAAAATCTTCTCATTTGAGTAAAAACGTTTACCATTTAACATTATCTACAAGACAATATAATTCAGATTATCTGAGTGAAATTTGTTTGCTGATAAAACATACAAAAAACAACATATATATACACAAACTGCAGTATGTAGATGCAAAATAAACCTTTCCTAAATGAAAATTAAAGATTGGGCTACTTTTCCGAAGATTGGGTGGCTTCTGTCCAATCCGGCAACATGGATTAGAACTACATTCTTGATTTAAGAGAAAATTAATGCATCATTCAAAATGTTCTATACCAATAAACAGAGACAACCATTAATAAGTAAAAACATCTATTTAGACTCAAAAGTGACCGTGGCTGGTAATGAGAACAGTAAAATTCGTTCTCATTGATCTAGAGTCACTCCAGGATAAATATGGTCAATTAGAGAAAGAGTCGGTCGGTTACCAGCATGCAAAAGAAACATCTCATTAACTGAACAGAAACGAATCACTGGTTTTCAAGTAGTGACGGAGGAGGTATAGACATAGTGACTGTCGGTGTATGAGCCCATTTTCCTTTACAATCAAAGTGAATCTGAATGAGGGTTCTCAGATTGCTGTGCCTCAATAAAGTGAACTTTTAAGGAGTCCTGTTCACATCCTCCATAGTCACTGTAATGAGAAAGAAGGGATTATCTCAAGAGACAGTAAAAAACAGAAATATTAATCAGGAAAAGATGAGACAGAAGTGCAGATTAAGAGATGAGCAGAGTTACCAGCTGCCGATGTGTCTTTCCTCCTTCTGGTCAGCACTTGGGGTTAATGTATATTTGCCCGGGACTACCACAGCACATGTGAAGCCTCTGTGGTTATTTCTTGTGAGCGCCAGGCTGTGAATGAGTCGTGCGTGAACCTCAGGATGACGGAAGAGTGAAGGTATGGTAATACTACCTCCGATGAGATGAGACACAGCTAATTTCCCAGTGTTCGTCCACCAGCTCACATCAAGGAACCTCCACTGAGTTATACCTGGTGTGTAAACGAGCTGTCTCAACAGCTGCCTGCTCAAAGCCATGATAATAATTCTCATTACCCTCAGGTTTTAAAATGACTTTGTTGTGGCCGCTGAGGCGTCACACTGGCTGCTAATTACGTGTCATCACCAATGAACTGACAAAAAGAAATGTACACAGAAATAAACACGTGCACAGTGATTATGTTCCCATACGTCTCTTTTTATGTACATTTTGAAATTGCACATAAAAACACCAGATGGCCAGATGTATAAATGATACATACACACAGAAACCCTGCCATCCTATCTTTTGAGTTAATGATCTTTTAATTTTACCTTTATCTGTTTATGAGCTCTACAAATTAATCATTGATCGTCCTGCTGACGCTTAATAAGATGATTGAGATATTGTGCGATACCACGATTACGGTAACGAATTAGTAGACGCTATAAATATCTACAGCCGTGCGTAATGACAGCTGCTCGGGTGCTGTTGGAAAACCTAAAATTGCACTTCGTCCTTGCCGGTCTTCTCATTGACCGGTCTAATGAGAGGTGGAGCTGGCACGAGTGTGGATATGCAAACGGACGTTTAAGGGCGTTTCTACGTCCATTCACGGTAAACAGTGGGAATGAAGCTTGTGCACGTGTGCCCAGTTCCACAATGACTAAGGTTTATGAAGGAGAACTAAGATGAAAAGAATGTGTGTTCATAATTCTGTCTTTGTAAGTAAACACAGTTTTTACACAGTTTTCTGCATCCATTTCTGCTGTCAGTTACATTCACTGTTCACAATTTTTAGCACCTCAGCAATCCCTGGTACAGAATATAGACATATTCATTATAAGGCAGGGATCAGTACTCAGTATCGGCATCTGGAGGTATCAGAATCTGTAGAATTTGGTCAGATGTCATTGGCTGTTGTAGCTATTGTCATGTATTTGACACTGCAGGTAGCAGAGCCCAGCCCTGTCTCAGAGATATTAGGTTTATATTCAACTAATGAGCAACAGCAGATGAGTTTTAGGGAAATGTAATTCTGACTGACTTGTTTTCTATTGACATAATTAAAGCAACATAACATAAAATGTTGATACTTAACATATCAGTAAAATGTTCACTGACAATGTGTTTATTTATCAACATTTAGCAGAAATCACGATCTTTCCCTGACCTTAACCAAAGAGCTTTTGTTAAGTCTGGACACGAAACCTGTCACCACAACATAATTATGAAACTATTTTGTAACATACAAACGGAGACAGGGTGGCATAGGCAGTATGGACAAACGCTAGGGACGCCAGGATAAGTGAAAATTAGTGAAAAATGATCTGGTCACTGTGTGACTGGGAAAATACACAGATCAGTTCAACTCGGACGCTAACGGGTCTCTCTGTGCTCTCTGTGAGCTAGTGTTTGCATTCAACCAAATATCCACTGACTGATCATTTATGTAAATAAGTAATGACAGATGTCCAGTCTTAAAGCACTATCAGGATATTCCTAGTAATTTCCAAAATTACAGAGGGGCTTTTCTCAGCTTATCTTTTCACACACTCTTACACTTGAAACCACTGACAAACACCAGCAAAGGTTGAGTTTGTTGTTAATGGACCCAGTAATGCTGAGGTAAATATATTCCCTTCCAAATTACTGTTTAGCCACCAAAAACACCAAATGTACAGGTCTGAATAAAATGTATTCTAACGGTAATTTGAAATGTTGAACAGAAAATGGGATAATAAAAACATGAGGCGGTTTCTCAGCACATGGTGTATGACATTGAAACAATAAGTAAGACTCAGCCTCTGTGTGTGCACACCACATGGCGTTTCGCTATGACACCTACCGGGGACATCACCTCTCCTAGCATAAACATGGAAGATGGGCTCATTTGAGAGAGGAGAGTTATCAGGCGGCATCTCGCCCACACAGCCACTGATAGCTGCAATCAGCAGAAGGAGGAAGAAGGGGACTCGAGAGGGCAGCTCGTCAGCTCTGATAAGGCCTTTTGTATCACCTCTGATTGAGTTGGAATACTTAGAAGGTGCTCTGTAATGATAGCCATCTTGGCTAGTGCCTGTCCGGCTGTGCTGTCTGAGGATCTCGGCCATTTTGTATTCATGTGTGCGTTTGTGAAGAGCGATGGAGCGGAAAGAGAGAGTGAGGATGTGAGAGTGTTTGTGTAAGTCAAGAACTCGAGCTGGAAAATGTAAACACGACATGGCCGATTGTCCTCCATCAAGGAATGTCGTGTCGGATGAAATGTGAATACTAACCAGGGCCTGCTGGGAAAACATTTACATTGTGGGTGTTTGACTGAAGCTGCTATCTTAGAGTGATTTACAGTGACGGTAAATCTGCTGTGTTTAATTGACAATTAAAGTCCAGTGTGAAGGATTTAGTGGCGGTTTAGTGGTGTAATTGCAGATTAGAACTCCCTTGCTTCAATATCCCTTTCCAAGTGTGTAGGAGAAACTACGACCATAAAATGCAAGAAAAATGTGAACGTCCCTGTCACAAAAAAACAGCTGATTACACACTAATGAAATATAGTGTATACTATATTCCATTCTTGACAATAGATCCTCCTAAATGTCAATCCTAAACCTTTTGTGATTGAGAAATGTAAGCCCTATCTCTGTTCCAAAAGCTCTGACTGGGCAGGATATATTTCTCCAGGGGCAGGGCCTGACCCATGAAGGACAATGTCCACGCACACATGGCCATATATTGTAGTGTAGAAAAATAATAAAAATTAAAAAAGGAAAGAAAAAAAAGTTTTAAAATAATTCAAGCAACAACTTGCATCTATTTTAAGTGCCGCTGTTTGCTGGGGCCTTATTTCTATGATTGTTGATGGGAGTGGATGGCTGGTGCTTTTTGACTCGCAGCATGGCGGCGGTTTCCCATAAAATCTCTATGGCATAATGGAGCTGTCAAAACGTAGGAGGCCCGACCCAGCTGAGCGTGCTGCAAGCAATCATATCCACAGATGACTAAGGCAATCCTAATATTATCTGATGTTGTCATATGAAGCTGATGTGTGAAGAGTTTCAGTCCATGGCAAATACATTCCACATTTTTGTCATGATTTCTCATAGTGTGTGCTGTCAATTACAGTAAAAAGGATAGCCTACGCCTTTGTCACTTTAAAGCTTAATTAATAGGGCATTATGGATCCTCATGGATGTATCGACTCAATGATCAACGATCCAATATCAACATGCGGATATTAACTTTACTCTCAGGAATAAATCAGCAGTGTGGAAATATTTTGGATTTTGGGCACAATCCACACATATACACAATACAAGAGTGTATGTTCCAGATGCTGCCTGGTCACTAGGACTGTCAACAAATATTTTAAATTCGATTATATAATCAGTTCGGCTGATAACTACAGTAGCTACTGTAGCGGTTTAGCTTCCGAGGTGTGGAGCTGCGCTTCCAATTCAAGCCTCGCATCCAGCAAAGACAATAAATTACATTTATTACATGTACCACCACTAAAGCATGCAGAGTAATGGCTAAACATTTTACACAGAGCAACAGAGAGCAGGAGAGAAAAGCCATTGCTAACCGTGAAGCAAATGCACTTTTGTTATGAATTAGCGCTACACAAATGAAACTGAATTGAAAAATACAATTGACCAACTTAGATTACAGTCGCTAAAATGAGAAGGCTACGAGTGCTTGAGCATAGCTAGTGTATGTAAATGTACAGCAGGCAATTGTCCAATGTAATGAAGAATACAACACAATGAAGCAGGTTGATGTGGACAACACAGAAGCACTCAACCAGCAATGATACGCTGACCGCAGCATGTCAGAGGGGGTCACGTCTTTAATGTTATGGACTGGTTTATAGACGTAATGTGCAAAGATAGATAATAGATTAGGTTGAATAATATGTGATTTTTTATAACGAATAATCAACATTTTTGACAACAACCCTGTGTTGCACTTAAACATGAGAACTGTGGCACATTGTAGTAAACCACAGAAAGTCAGGGTTTTTTAGTTTTTATTAAAAAGAATAGATTGTTAACATATATCACCAAATATCCTATCATTGTCCAAAGAATCAATACAATATTGTATTGTGCTGAAACTTTATTTTTTTATATTTATACCCCTACTAATTAAGTTAAAAAAAGCATCTTAAGTTACTAAACCGGGAACTCCTCAAGTTCCACCAGATGGAGCAGAAGCATGTGGCTGAGGAGAACAATATGGGTGTAGTTTGAATGGATGGATAGATGGATGGAGCTACTGTCTGTGTTAACTCAGTTTCATGGTCCCACCCTGTTCCCACATCTGTGTGAGCTATTTTCTCCCAGTTTTAAGTCAGAACCCAGCTGCTGATCGTGGGGCTCTGCCTGTTGGTGGAAAAAAAAAAGCCTGTGGCTCATTTTGGCCTGGGACTATAAACCTGCAAGGTCTGTGTGGAAAGCCTGTCCCCCAAAGCGTCATTCTCTTTGGACTACATATGGAGAGGAGAATAGTATAGTTGGAATTCAGAGGTCTCTGAAAAGCAGTGAAGGCAAAAGTGTATAACCCCACTGTAAGGCTGTAGTGCTCATTATACTACGGACATCAAAACTATTGGGTGAAACAAATTTGATATTCGTAAATGCTTCACACGATAGCAGGGCAAAAAAATCGCCCAGAGTTTGGCAGTTTGTCGTAAGAGGAAAGGCCATGTTGTTAGCTAAATAAAAAAGGTTTGCCTTAAGCATGGTGGCCTTATGCAACATTCAGCTAAGACGATATTTCACTATTTGTGTAGCTACGGTACCTGGGTTTTGGGATCGCAACCAAAAAGATACTTTTTGCGATATTTTACTGAGAAATATAAACATGTTTACCTAAAAAACCCTCTCCATTTAACAAAAGAAACCAATATCCTAAAATGTTAAACGTTGTCTCAGCCAATGCAGTCTAAAATGGGCCAAATTTTGATCAAAAATAAATCAGGAACTATCAAAACAAAGTAAACTTTCAAATCTGTCCAAACAGTACTGATGTTTGACAGAGCTGGACTGGAAATATAATTCAGGCTAAGAATGTCAGCCCAGGACAATTTTCACAAACCAACCCACCACATATCCTGTAACTGTTTTGTTGAAATGTGTCTTCTCTTTACTGCTTATTATTACACACAAAAACTGCTTGACAAAAAAATCTCAAATAGTTAAAAACTGAGAATGAAAGATCCCCAGTGGGCCACAAGGGCCGGTGAAAGGCTTGGTAAACACAGTCATTTTAAAATAGACCAAATAGACAATGCCGGCTACACTCACAGAGGCCACAGGAGGTTAGGATTGGTCACTTGATTGATGACGCAATTATGTTTGACCTTTTGACCCAACCACGTTGAGCACCGTGCCGAATTGCACACCTTTGTTTGATTTCTGTTTTTTATTTGTATTTTTTTTTATTTAATTTAGTTAAATTTAATTTAGCAGGGACAGTGTACATTAATAAAACATTTCTGTAAATGTGCCAGAGTTAGCCAAGAGGCTATTTTCCATCTGTTGTCCCTGGACAGATGTTACAGTTCAAAAGTTTAAAAGTGTATATTTTATATTTTTGTTATAAAAGGATATTGATCACATTCTCACATGATGAGGTTTGACCTCACACATTAGAACCATCGATCACAGACAGAGTGTTAAGATCTTACAGGGTGCTATGGATAGGACTAAGAAACTATGCGTCATACTGCATATAACAGGCCAGACCAAAACCAGTTCCTGTTTGAGATAACTATAAGGACAGCTTATCTGTTGCAAGCTGCAAAGCTGTTCAGAAAGAGGCCATTAGGAAATGTTTCATTAACTTTCTTGTCAATTTTTCCTCTAAACTGGGTTGACCAGCATATTAAGTTTGGTAAAGATAATTTTAGGAGTGGGCCTCTTTTGCATTTTTCTGTCATCAGAGTACAAACTTTAAAATGTGAAACTGAGTGGCTGTTATAACAGTATAAAGGAGCACAAATATCCCAGGGTGCTAAACACTCATTATGAGTTTGTTGACAAAGGTCAGAAAATTAAATGTGACTCTGGATTCCAGCACATAATTAATTTAGCAAGAAAGTGATGCCAGTAACAAACTTTTAAAAATCATTTTGTTTTGGAGTTTTATTATGAAGTTTATTTTGTATGAATTCATATTCATGCACTGTCTATCAATCAATAATCCTGGTCTTTGCCAACATTACTGACATTTAGTGATTTTGCATTACATCATATTTTGGGTATCTAGAATTGCTAGAATCCAGAATTACTACTAACATAAATGACTGTGAATATATAGAGAATTATGTGTATTTGACCAAAATAGTCATTTTAGATTTTTTCAAGATTATTTGCACTTGCAACAAAAGACTTAAAGGCTTTGTAATCATCTAATCAGCTGGAAAAATGCCATAGCCCACCGTCCTATTGGTTGCAGTGCTGTGAGATTTACTATATGTTTCTTTCATTTCTCAGACTAAGACATGTATAACAGACATACAATCAGCACAAGTTATTAAGTGCATTGTGTGCATAATGATTACAACAAGTGAAGTGATGCAAGTAAATAATCAAGCCATTTCAGCTTCTTATATGTACATTAGAAGGACCTGAATCTGTTGAGTTGTGTTAGAAGCAACCTTACGTCTCCTACTAAACATATTTGTTGCTGCAAATTAGTTGTGAGACAGGTTGGCCATGAAACTAGAGGCCACAGTTTGTAATATAGGCCTTTAATCAATATTCTGCATTTCATACATTTTCTGGAAGCATAAAGTAAGTAGCACTAGCCATAGATGTGTTCTATAGCCACTAAACAGCAGGTGATGAGACGGCAACAACATCAGTGAAAAGCCACACTGAGGTGGTTTGACCCGTTGCTTTATCCAAACTCTTTGTTCATAGCCTTTTCTACTTCAGTGTTTCTTTTCTTGCATTATTTTACAGCACAGTCTGTTGTACAGGTGGAACTATACATTTTGGCTGGTCTTTCTCAGCTATTCTTGTGCGACTGATTCGGTAGTTTTATCAGTATTTGCCTGCTGGTTTATGTCCGATCAATGAGTGCAGGCGAAGAGTGTGTGCAGGTAGGTAGACAGACAGTTTTTTGGGCTTATTACAGGCCTGTGACTGCTACAGATAACAGTTTTTTTCAGAGCATTTGATTTATTGATTGCTGACCTACCCTAGCTTTAAGTTGTAATCTTTAAACCTACTACAAGGAGTTGATAACTGGTTATAAAACAGTCTCAGTTTAATACTGATGCCTCTACATGAACTAGATAAGCACAAGACCATAACCAAGAAGATTGGCTATTTCATTACAGTTATTCTTAATGCCTGCCACTAAGTTAGATTCGGTCGGATTGTCCTTAAAATCAATGGAACCGGGCGGTGGAAACACTACTGCCTTTCAACAGGGCCACCAAAGTCAACACAAAATGAAAGTTTCTTGTTGCTGCTTTAAAATTTAAGTCCTGGTTGATTTGGTAACACTAGTACAGGTTGTATCAGCTAGTGCCATTTAATAGCTCAGCAAACACTAAGTTACTACTTTATCAGAAATGCAACAACAGCAAGTGGTGTATCTGTTTACAGTGCGGCCAAACAAATACTAATGAGATTCTAATTAAAGACTGTAATTCTGGATTACACACAAACATTGTCTACTTTGAATCAATTATGTGTGTAAAGGCAATTTGAGTCCAGCGCACGAATGGCTACGAATTTCTTCTATATATTCTATACTTTTGTGAACAAATGGACTTTGGCATACAGTGAGATAGAATCCTCTTGAAGTGCTCAAGTCTATGCAAAGGCGTAAACAAGTATAGACAAAGCCCCACACTTCTGTCTGTGGCATTTTCCAGGTCTGCCTTCAAATGGTGCAAGGTCCTACAGAAAAAAGAGTGATTACCTTCCATGAAATGCTTTATTCACTGCAAGAAAGTCTGACCTCTTCATAATCTTAAAATGCCACAGTTCCTGTCATTCACAGATCCCTGCTCATTTGTGCCTTCCAGTCATTTCTGCAGTGGGAAACAGATGGCATCATCCACTGCTGCCATCTGCCAGTCTGCACCAGCCTGACACAGGTTAGTAGGTTTTCACATTATAGAGAAGCTCACACGACTACTATATGGAAAGAAAATAAAAAAGGAAAAACTACTGGCGCAGTCATCTGAAACCTTTCCTAAATGTGTTCATAGATAAACTCCTAACATGTAACTATAGACCTGTCTGTATGCCAAAGGAATCAAACTTCACGTAAGTCATTCACGAAAGTCAAAGGTTATGAGCTGTGTGAGGAAACTGTGAGAGTAATTAAAAGAGAAAGGAAAAACTGAGGTGTGTGTGTGCGTGCACCATGAACCAGTAGGGGTTCAGGATTTGTTTATACAGTGTTCAAGTTCAAGTCAAGAGAGGAAAATCTAATTCAGTCAATTAAAACTAACAGATTAAGGTAATTGGGTTAGATAGACTTAATTAAATATCAGACAACTCTGATAAGGATAATGATATTCATATATAGTTTTACATCTACAGATAAAATAGAATTTTAAATTAGCATAATGTAGGTTAAACTAATGAATATGCAGCACAAAACATGTATACTTTTTTCAAGGAAATTCAAGGACAGTGGTGGTGAATGTTTAATGAAACAAGCAATATGTACGTGTAGAATTTGAAGACATTTATACCTCTAACTGTATGTAAAGTATGCTCCTACAGGGCTCTAAGTTTATTTTGATTATTGATTATTCTGACAGGTATTTCTCCAATGAATCCCTTAATTTATAAAATGTCAGAAAACAATGTTTTTTTGTCTCCTGACATCTCTACTGGAGAAGTGGACCAGGGACCAAACCATCTAGTGGATGAAAATCAGCGTTGTCACAATGACGTCATGATAAAAGATGAGGACTAGCTTCTCCTATAGACTAATAGTGCCCCAGAGAAAGTTGTTTTTGTTGCTATGAAGAAATATTTTTATTCATTTAGAGCCAAATGACAGATGTAAGTCCGACAACCATTCTCTTTTAGCTGATTTTAGGTCGCTACCAACACAAGAGTATAGAAGGATCTGTCTCTTAGGTGCTAAATGCTCCACCATGTTTGCCTCGTAGTGATGTATCCGTCGCGAACAAGCTTTTTCAAACGTCCGTGACCCGTTTTTTTATTAGTATTAGTATTAGTTTATAAGTAATACACGGCAGAATGATATGATGATCTCCGCGCTACAGGTGCTCTATGCATGCAGTTAGTTTATTTGTCTAGATGTCAGTGGTGGGCATTAACAAAGCACATTTACTTGAGTCCTGTATTTAATTTACTTTTTTACAGTACTTTACTTGTTTTGTTAGGGGTGTGTGATAAAATAAAATATCAATAGTTGTCCTCTTTTAATTTCTATGCTTAAGTTTTTATAGGTGTTTCTATCTGATTTGTGTAGTGGTTCTACAAGCAAGTGAGTGCATTCATTGGGTGGTTTCAGAGAGTTACAAGGGTCTGTAAATGGAATGAAAACAATTGGCTACAGCAATTTATTGATATTAGAAAATGTAATGTTTTACTTTTGAATACTTCAGTACAAGGGATGTATTGAATAATTTAAGTGATATATGTGTACACATAGAAATAGAAAGTCAAAACAGCGCTAAATAATAAAATGAAGAGCCGTTTAGGAGCCAAATGATTTGGCTCCCTAAAAAGAAAACAGAATTCCCATCACTATCGCTAACTGTGTCTGTCTACCCTTTGATGCAGAATATAGCAATCGCTGTCTTTTTGTTACTACAGACACCACGGTCAGCTTCCATGGAGTCCGCCATGTTGAACAACCATGTTTCTACAGTGGTCCAGAATGGATGAATCCAATATCGTTTTTCAGTCACCATATTTTCACTTAAAAAGCTCTAGGTCGTTAAATATGTCAAACAGTGTTCAGTTAGTTGCAGTCTGAAACTTCATCACTAGATGCCACTAAATCCTACACATTACTCCTTTCACGTTCATGTTGTACATGGACACCGTTAATTGTTCTTTTTTTTGGTCTGTTTTGTTTCACATAAAAGTAATTATGCTTGTGTATTATTGCTCTTATTAGTTGAAGTGTAGTGTCACTAATCAAACCCTTTTTCGATTGTCATTAGCAATGTTAGAAAGAGCAAAACTCAATTGGATAATGATGTCCCTGCACTCCTCATATTTGGTATCTCCTTCCAGCAGCTATTGATTGGTCATTGTCATCGAACCCAATCTTCACAAAGACCTTTGGGACTTCATCAGAACAATGTGTGAAACAGAAAGTTGTCTGGTTTCAGCTTGGCTGGGGAGACCAAAAGGCGCCCAGATGATCCAATATGTCACTTTATCTGACTGTGTCCAGGCTGTAGCCACTGCAACCACCACTGCATCAATCATCACATTCCTCCCGTCAATATAAATGCAAATCATACAATCTGGTAAGGCTGTGTGGATTATGATTTAGCAGTAGACTGTCTGTGTAAAATGATGCTGTGAAAGGTCACTGGCTCATTAAGTTCGGGGCGATTGCCAAGACTGGAACAGCGAGCATAAGGGGATGAGCTGACTCGTCTGTACACTGTAAAGAGCAACAATATTGCCGGGCCTTTTTAAGATGTTCAGAGCTGGGCCTGCTGTATTGGGTAGCAGCTGTAAGATGTGTCAAATCACTTACAGTGAGGCAAACCTGCACTAGAGAACTATGTGACCTTTTGTCATTTGATTCAATGTTTATATACACAAGAAATGTAGTTTATTTTCCATCTCATTTTATCTTTAGTATGACTTTCTTTATTTTAACTTTTTCATTTGCTGTTATGCTTTGTTACCTAAAATTCTAAATCAGGTGATAATAATTCAAGTGGAGAAAACTGTTTGGGGAACAGTTTTACAGTGGGAAAATGTTTGTGTGCTTAATGACTAAAGAGCACATGACTTGAATGAGTAATGACTAAAAAACACCCAGTGCACAGGAGTCCCGCTGGCCAGATTACATATTACAAATTAATATTTTACAACATGACTGGGCTTTGTTTAAGTCCCCTAGTGATGCAGTGAGGCACACACTCACAAATGTCAGGTTGGTTCTGATTTCAGGACTTATTTTAAACCATTTTCCATTTTAATCAAGAAAAGACTCAGCCTGGGAACCAGACAATCTGCCGAGCACTCATTTGCATCTGCGAATTAGGCTACAGGATTGATGGTTCCTTTTCAGTTTACAGAGGTTTTGGTCCTACTGTTTTCTCAATTATCTTAGATCTTTAGATCTTAATGGAAACATGGTTTCTCCTTATAAAAAGGGCTGAGAGAAGCATGATAAATAATATGTTTTGCAAGTAATAAAATAATGTTCCCATCAGCCTCAGCTGTACTAAGATGCATGTTAGATGGTTAATGTTAGCAATTACCTCAAGGCTCTGTTGTGCCCAGTACAGCCTCACAAAGCTACTAGCATTGCTGTAAACTCTTGCGCAATGCAAGTATTACGGTTTGGGAAAAATTGTGGTTACAATAGAAAACCAGCCAACATTAATCGCAGATCTGCCTCTCGCAGGAAAATGGATGTGCTACATTAAGGGCACAATACTTTCTGCACTGGCACTGAACGTCAACCGCGAGGTACGGAATCATCCAGGAAGGAAAAAAAGCACAGGGATTGAATAAAGTGCACTGGACTTTAAGACAAATCACTGCCCACAGCATTTTCTGACCACCCAGCCAGACCAGCCACAAAGAACACTGCTACAAGCCACGTGATCGCCCCCAGGAAGAAAGGGACACTTGTCAAAGTGTGTTCACCTGTCAGATAATGTTTCCCGTAGCGTGCCCTCTGTAGTTGGGGTTATATCAAAGGGAAAACAAACTTTGACACAACGTATGCAGTTTACGTTAAAGCAGATATAAATTAATTAAATTAAGTTTGATCCATTCCTCACACGTCTTATTTTTATTTTTGTATCAGTTGGTCTATTGGTTAACGCTTTGTTCAAGATACCTGGACAAATGATGACTAGTTTACCATTAAATCTGATACGAGTATTTGTGGTGTCCAGAGGATAATTCGATCCGATTTTTGACTCTCCAACGTTTCCACTAGTGGCACCATCAGGTCAAACTTTTGATTTGCTCTACATTGTATCTCAAAACCAGATTTTCAGGAAATTTGCTGCTCATAATCCTCCCCCCCAAAGGATGAATCTTTTACACTCCATTGGCTTCCTCTCTCATATCAAAATGAGAAAGTTTGGACAGAGATTATGCCATATTTTTGACTGTAGACCCTTGTGATCCTTCCTCTAGTGCCACATTCAGGACAGGCTTTACATTGTAAGGGGGTAGCAAGACATGTTGTTTGTTCTATCCAGCTTTTGTCCCACTCAATTTTTTTGGCATACATATACACAGGAACATGCATACAAACACACACACACGCACACACGGACGCCTCTGTTCTGGACTTAATCTAGTGATGGCTAAACTCCAGCCTCAATTAAACAGTCCATTTAAATTGCAGACCTTTCTCCACTCCAGGGATAATTACCCCCATTATTCTATTGATGAAGTGGCACCTGAAAAATCCCTTTAATGTTTTACCCTCTTTGTATTTTGCGGCAGCAACACGCCTCCTGTGTTGCATAAAGCAAAAAGTTCTTTTAAAAAAAGGTCATAATGACTGTGTGGGCACTGGTTCAACCTCCAGAAAACCAAACGTCCACCTGTGTCAAACTGTGCTAGAGGACCATTAAACTCCACCTGCTGCTTCTCTGTGCTTTTAAAATATCAATGTAACAAAGTCGTCATCATCTGTTGCACCTTCTAGGACTATCACTACAAAACACAGACAGGAATATGAAGTTATTCCTCCATTATTAGAGAAGTATAAGTCTTTATTATTTATTCATGCCAGCCCCTCCTTCACTGCCCTTCTCCACAGAGGTTTCTGTGGCACGGCAGCCGTCCTCATTTGTTTTGCAAACTAATTCAGGACTATCAGCAGCCTGGCCGATTAATTAGGCAATCGGTCGGGAGCAGAGGGAGTTTGTCACGGCGAGGTCACTGCATGGGGTTTCCATTATTCCCATCTCCCACTGAGGTGCATGTAAACCTCTTACTGTTGGCCTTGTTGACCCCCAGAATAAATGTCTTAACATTACTGTGCATTTAAGGGTTTTAGTTCAGGTCTTATTCTTGTAGATTCTGACTGTTGAGTAGCTAGAACTAGAAGTTTGGGGGTTTTTGTTACTGAAACAATTGATCAATTATCAAAATATCTGGTGATTATATCTGTCTATGGTGACTCATCAGTTCATAAAATAATTGTTTCAGCACTAAAGAAAATATTCATTGAATCTGCTGATAAGCACACAGAGCTAAAGACAAACATCAATAGCTGAAACGTGACATTCAGATAGCCAACCTGCTTTGAGACATTGGAGGGAGGTGCGGGGGGGAGAGCCACGAGGCAACAATACTGCATGAGGCAACAGGTGTGTGTCTAACCAGAAGTTAGTTACTGCAGTTTAGCCCATCTACTGCCCTGTAATAGATTAGGGGTAGGAACTGGCTAAAAAATGATCAGGGTGCCCAGATAGCTCACCTGGTACAGCTGCTGCCCCATATAGAGTCCTTGCTGCAGTGGTGCAGGGTTTGAATCCAACCTGTGACCCTCTCTCTCCCACCTTTTCTGTCACTTTTAGGCTGTCACTATCAATTAAAGGCAATAAAAGCCCCGATATAAAATATCATTACAATACTTAACCCTTTTTTTTATCTGTGGTATTCCTGTAATATTCCTAAAGCAGCTATAGGGACTCATTGATTAGAGGCTAACAATGGAGACAAATACAGTGTTGTCTATGTTTTTAATCTATAACTTCAGTGGTTTCAAAATCACAGGCCACATTATAGATGAATATGGTGCTCTCTTCTGGCTTATAGTATGAACTACAGACAACTTTAAAAAAGTCATAGCTTGATTATTTAATTAGTAATAACACTAATATAAGAACAACTCAAGGCTCTGAGCATTACATTTAAAACCTAAAAATGGTGGATCTTGAACACTAAAACTTTCAGCAACCAAATCTGTAGCCTACCACTACACCACAGGGTCAGCTGTGTCTCTGACAGACCAAATTGGAAAACTGACCTGTTGCAGTAACTTGTCAAGTCTATGTAACGACTTCCTAAAACACTGAAATCAAATACAGAAAAAATACAGTGCAAACATTTTCTGGTCACAGCAAGAGTTGATGAGTTGCTGCTTTTATCTGTTTTATATCATTGTCAATGCATTCTTTCTGAATCTTGGACTGTTTATCTAACCAAACAAGCAACTTGAAAATGACACATTGGAGACACTGATGGACATTTTTTAGAATATTCTGACATTTAACACACTAAACTATTTTGTTCCATGACTTAGGCACGGTGTTGGGCAAGTTACTTGAAAAATGCAAATACTGGTTACATCTGACTAATTGTGTTACTTAACAAAAATAATATGTTACATTCTGTTCATCAAGGGTTAGGGTTAGGGTTTATAATAAAAATCTATTCATCTTTCACTGACCTTGAGGTGTTAACTCTTCCTTTCCTGTCTTTGCACTCAGACTGCTGCAACTCCCTCTTCTCCATTTTATTCCAAGGTTTTAAACCACATTACAAAAAACAATACCCACCCAAGCATCTCTTCATCCAACCTTTCAGTCACCTGAGCATGGAGCACAAACTCAAAAAATACTCCCGATGAGTCCAAACTCCAGTCCAGAATATAGAACATGTTAAAACCAAGGCCTCCAGACTGTGGTAGGACCTTCCTGAGGAGCTACTAGAGAAGCCAATTTGTATTGATTGACAAGACAGTGAGACCCTGTCATTAGCCAGTGTAGGTGGTTTTTAGGACATTGATCAACTGTTGAGAGGAAGAAATATTCTCTGTGGTGCTAATGCTGGCTCACTTTGACAGGAAGGAAAAACATAAAAATCATATCTTTGCTTCTATAGTATTGAAAGAGTTATCCTGGGATAAATTGAATGATGTCAGACCACAAAGTTGTCTGTTCGTCGATAAAAATGTTCTCGCTGAAAGCTATAGACAACTTGTGGGATCTTTTCTTATGTTCTGTCTGGGTGAAAGACACATTAAACCACCTTAAAGTTCTCTTTGCAACTGTTCTGTCTGGGTGAAAGACACATTAAACCACCTTAAAGTTCTCTTTGCAACTGTTCTGAGGACAAGTTTTTACACTATCACTTTTTAGTCAAACTTTCTGCTCTCTGGCAAAAGAAGGCATCCTTAATTCCAGCGCAACACGACATGGTCAGTTCTCCTCCATCATGTTGTGGCCTCACCCCCAAGCTCTTATAATCAGTCACCTACAGTCACAATCAACCAGACACATCACTGCTATCCACAGGAAGCAGAGAGGACAGAGCTGCATGCAGTACAACAAGTCTACAATTTGGGGAAATATACTGGCACACAGTGATGAGGGTCAGCCCACAAACTCTGTTAGCATGTAAGTTAACTGTTCCAGAAGTGTTCACTTTTGTTTCAGTTGGTGCTAAGCTCTGAAATCTGTTTTCAATTTTATTTATATATTTATTTTTCTGTGTATAAATGATTGGATTTAATTCACAGGAATGATTTCGATGATTATTTTAACCTAAACCTTAAAAGATAGATACAGATAATAAATACTCACAAGAATGAAATATCTTTGTATTATAACATTACATTAAACTAATGCTGAAATATGTCTTGTTTAAATTTGCTTTATTTAAACAACTTCAACTGTACTTGTTTTGAGTAAAATAAAGCATATCATTATGAGACAAAACTTCCATTCTACCTATTCTTGGTTTAACAATAGCAAATGAATGATATACTTTTTTGCTACTTCATTTGAATTTGATATTAAAATTATACTGTTTATATTAACAGTTAATTTATTCAAGTGTCACTTTAATGGCACCGTAATACATTTAAAAAGGTCCAGTGTGTAACAGTAGGATCATAACTGACCAACTATCCAGCACTCATCTCCCCAACCCCCCGCCACCACTACAAATCCAGCTCAGTCCACCTGTGATGCCGATGCCAAGTCTACAGTTTCTACATAATCCACAGATTTAGTGACAGACAGGATTGGACAAAGTCTCCAGTATTGTTGTCAATCCAGCTTCATCATAGACACCTCCTGAATTTATTCTTTTTTCATAGCCACATCTACCACAGCACAAGCTCTACTTCAGGGCCTGAGCCAACATCTGTGGCCCAGACCACACCAGCAACCAGCACAGCAGCAGCCGCTCTTCAAATAAGGAAACTGTCTCTGTCAGCTGTAATTCCTCAGGTAAGTTGGTCAAAAGCCAAAAGTCTTTGCTCTTACAAGTCAAATATTGTACATCAGTACAGCAACTCTGTGAGGCTGTATACTTAATCACAGAGCAACACATTAACATGCTGATATTTGGCAGGTATAATGGTTATCTTAGTTAGTTTAGCATGTTAGCATCCTGACATTAGCCATCAACACAATGTACAGCTAGGGCTGATGGGGATGTCCTTAGTTTTTCAGGCATATGGTAATAAATAAAAGTAGGGCTACATTAAATCCCATTGCAATTATTTGGACAGATATTACAATCTGATTCACTTTTACTGGGAATGTTTTTTAATAATAATAATAATAATATAGAATAATATTTTTGCATCACAATTTTCATCGTCATTTTCACTGAACCTTTTAGAAAATTTTACAATCATGATTATGTGACATTTGTTGGAGTCTGTACCATGTTTTTCTTACATTTGGAGAACAAGATTTATAGGCCAAACAAATGGAATTGAATGCATCACAGCTGAGTTTTCCTGATATTTTTAGGAACTTTTTATACAATTCTTTGTCTGTATTGAATGTATTTATTTATTTAATATTTAATAATAAATACATCGTAAGAGGCTTTATCCTTGACAAATCCAGTGTTTTCTTCTCCCTGGCCATTGTTCCATTAGCTTTTTGGTGGTTTTAACTGCATACTTTTCTAATGCAGGACGATGCACAACACTTGTGTTCAGTTCTTTTTTACACCTTAAATAAATATCTAATCTTTCTTTTTTTTGCACCTGGTTTTAATTTGGCAGTTTTCTTCACAGAAATACACAAAATGCTGACATAGGCCAACTCTGTGTATTTTTTAAGTTTTCTTACATAAAGCTTTGGCGAACCCTAGTGGGGGCCCCGCCCCCGAGGTTTGGAACTACTAGTCTGGCTCACGTCTTTCTAACTTGTTTTCCACTCATTTTCAAACTTGTCTTCATCTCCAAACAACGCTGCCTTGTTGCATAGCTATTTTAGTCTAATTATTACTATATCTTTATTGTGTTTCATGACTAAGAGATTATCTATATGTTGTAATAATATTCTACTTTTTAACTGTCTTTGCCACATTCTAAATGTATGTGCTGCTCTCTGCTGGCATATACTAATAATTACAATTAAGATGTACAATTTAATCAGTCACACTATACAGTAGAACAGCACATTATAAGCACCTAAAGGAATATTAGTAAAACCATATTGAACACTACCACATGCAATAAGCTCAATGTTAATTTAAAGTATGTCAGAAATTACATCAAGCCATCCTAAAAGTATACTACCAATAGAGTGTGTAACCTTTAGTGCAACTTCCTGTGGTCTTTAGGTTTTAAGTCTTCATTACAACAGCTTCATACCATGACCAGGCCACCCCATGAGATTTTGAGTGTGACTCAGTCATTGTGTAGCCTCGCCCCCCGGCTCTTATAATCAGTCACCTACAGTCACAGGAAGCCACACACACTACAGCTGTCTACAGGGAGCAGAGAGCGCAGAGCAGCAGTTACACGAGTGCTTGTGGAGATACACAGTAAAAGGAACACAGTCATGAGGGTCAGCCTGAAAGCTCTGATAACATGTAAGTAAACTCTGACATTAATGCGTGCCATTGGATTTCTCTCTTTCTCTTTTTAAGATGTGCTTTAATGTAAATGTCTCGAAGAAGTCAGAAAACGGGGAAGGTCACAACACAAGTATGAAGATAATTCACTAGCTTTAAGGAAACTGCTGAAATAAGTTGAATGTCAGTAGTGGATGGTGACATTTTGGCTCAGGGAGATGGAGGGAATGCAGATATACCATGTTAAAAAGTTGACAAGCCGCACAACTACCATGTAAATTCTTTCATGCTCCATTGCAAAAATGTCTCGATTTGTGTGAGGTGAGTCATTCCTGCTTGTTTCATTCAGTCTGACATTTTTCACAATTCAACTTACAGCATCTTTTAAGAACAGACTTTTTTCCCGCTGGTTTAAAGATGGTGTTTATTTTCATTCAAATCACAAGCCATCTCTCCCTGATGAGCGTTAAGGCTACGTAACAGAATGCTTCTTTACTGTTTGATTTGCTGCTGCGCACTAAAATCTCACTGTGAGAGTACACTAGATATTTCCACTAGTGTTCATAACTTAGTGACGATTAAACTAATGTGCTCTCAGGCACTGACTTTGAATCTGCGAAGGACACTGTGTTGTTATAAAATGTGCGTATAGTGATGGAAGTCTTACATCACAGGATAATGTATTATCCCTTAGATTATTTCTGAAAGATTGAGACTCTCTGTTACTAGATGATGCTGAAAACAGCAACACAACAACAACACTTCTTTATTCATTTGAAGTCTGATCGTTCTAAAAACACCATGACCAGAGTACTAAGAACACATGAAAACTTGTGTGTCATACCTGATCTTTGCCCGGATTTCCTGGTCATTGGAACAGTGATAACGAAACTTTGTCTCTCGTCCTTAACCATTACATTATCCTGCACAAAAGAAAGTCCCAGAATCAGAAATATTTTATTGATCCCCAGGGCGAATTTGGGTTACATTACAACTGATCAAGTTGCTTAACAAAGATAAATATGTGTGCCAGTGTGATAACAATAGTATAAAGTGTGTTTTCAGTATTAAAGTTAGAGTCAACTAGAGTATTGCCTGTTTAAATGATTATTGCACAAATGATTGCACTATTAAGTCGGAATGGTACAATTGAAGTTATAAATTAGCTGCTGACAGGGTGTGATAAATCGATGTCCACGACGCAGTCTAATGACCGAGTTGAACAGTCTGATGGCCACAGGCAGGAATGACTTCCTGTGGCACTGTGGAGCATCTCTGTGGAAGTCGCAGGTGCTGAAAACCCCCGACATACTGGATTGTTAAAGGATAAAGCTGGCATTATTCTGTATTTTTCTGAAGTCCATGTGTTAGTCTGTCTCTCACTACTTTCTGACATGACCACCTTGTAGTTTTTATCACAGGAGGAAACAGTGCATTTGTTGGAGACTATATTCAGCAGTGGATTCATATTTGGTGGTCTAGTGAGAGTTTATGGCAGCAGGATCAGTTCATTGATGATTTCTTTTATTTTCATGGGATTAGTTGACAATAACAAATATACTGAATATCCCCTGCCTGATAAGTAAAAACTTTACTTTGATACCTACTCTAAGTGTCATGTGAAAATGTCTTTGCGTTCCTTGTGTTTATATATAAATTTCCTATATTTTTCCTATATTTATTTACAGTGGTGAATTTTAAATATCATGATAATCGTGAATCGTGATAGTCGTGAATATCTTCACATGGCTTCACTTGAACCCATCTAGGCATCTGATTGTGGGATTACTGTTGTACAGTTATTGGTTATACTCTTTTTAATTGCCAGATTTAGAGCTGTTCTGTTACCTGGCTATCTGCCACTAGCTTAGCACGGTTTATTTTTAGCCAGAACTTTAACTGTACCCTACCAGCTGCTAGCTTAACATTGACTGATTTCAGCCAGGAAGCTGACTTTTTCCATGGCCCACACATAACAGATTAACATCTGTCTGTTCTACATGCCACTGCAACTAGTTATTATTCAGATTTTGTTGTTGATTGTTGGATAAACCTACTGAGATGTACCATCTTATGCCCAACAGGATCGATCCAATAACATGCTAATGAAAGGAAACAACAACACAAAACGAAAAACAACAACAGTGCTGCAGTGCAACTAAAGTTGAATAATCAACCACAATGTAAAGTAAAGCACTATTCCAGCAATTTAGTATGGCACTTCCATAAAATTAGGGTACTCAAAATGGTGACAACAGAGTTACTTGTTTGGAAAGCACAGCCAAAGAAGTCATTGCACAACTGTTTTCACCAAGACCCCAGGAAGAGCGCCAGGCTTTGAAGCCAATTTGATATAGAGGCCAAACTGTGTAATTACAGTAATGGTGTCCATCACATGATGCACAGGGGCCTACAATGACCTTATAAGACCTACAATCTGGAAGCATATGCAGGAAATCTGGGTAATTTTATCCCGGGATAAATGCAACACTGATCAGCTTCCACAACAATGAACGAAGCTCTCCTTCAACACATCCATGATTTACAAAGATTAAGTAGGCCCTTCAAGATAGGAATATAAATATGAACAGGTGAATAATCATTCCACTAAGGTCTTCTCAGGTTCTTCATATGCTCTAATTTATGTTAAAAACTGCTGCAGGTATGCACTTTAAAACATCTTTTGTCATGGATTGCAGGTCTGCTATGGGGCTGTGCAACAGCCAACACCACACCTGTGCATTCATCATCTACCCTAGGATCCATGGCAACCGATAGCGACAAAACACATTTACCCAGTACAACTCCATCTCTAACTCCTTCCACCACCGATAACACTTCCACCCAGTCAGCCAGCACTGAGGACAAACAGACTCCTGACTCGACAACTCAGGACTTTATCACCGCACAAAGCCCGTCCACCAACACAAGTACTACCACCAACAGTATCACCACCGGCGCCTCCGTCAGCACCATCCCCAGCACCACACAAAGCAAGTCCACCAACACATGTACTACCACCAACAGTACAACCACCGTCAGCACCATCCCCAGCTCCACACAAAGCCAGTCCACCAACACAAGTACTACCACCAACAGTACCACCACCGTCAGCACCATCCCCAGC
>NW_023339774.1:3627626-3649170 GCF_004916995.1 Morone saxatilis | reverse complement strand
CCAGCTCCACACAAAGCCAGTCCAGCACCAACACCACCCTCGGCACTACAAAAACCATCAGCACCACCCTCAGTATCACCAGTAGCTCCACTTCCAGCGCCAACACCGCCACAGAGGGACAGGACGGACACGAGTCCAAGGCTCTGAGCTCAGGTACGCAGCAACAAGAATTTGTTTTGATTTTCTTTGGTTTTTTAGATTTGCTCAAGTAAACGTGTTAACACAATGTAAAATATATTATGCAACAGGTTTATGCAAACTAATTTCATATACTCTTTCAATCTTTATTTTACACTCAGAAACAACACAATGAGGGATAATAACCCTTATTTACAAATGTAATATTTATACTAAAGCAAATCTGTGTGTACTGTAGGAACAAGACATAGGCATGCTAGTGGTTCTCTAAGGCTACAGTAGTAGTTTAGGCTCAATGCTCACAACAACATGCTCACAATTACAATGGTAACATGATGATGTTTAACAGGTATAATATTTACTGTTTTCACCATCTTAGTTTAGCGTGTTAACATTGTAAGAATTGCTAAATAGCACTACAAGCAAAGCTGAGGCTGTTAAGACTTTTATAGATATCTGTTCATAAACCAAAGTATTGGAGAAGTAAGACCAGATGACAGCGCTAGATGAAAAGTCAGGTTTCAAAGTGATTGTAATTTTACTTTTAGGGACCATAAATGTCTATACCAAATTTATGAAAAAATAGTTGCAGAGATATTTCAGTTACAACAAAGAATGTAAACTAACTAGTGGCAGTTGGGGTAATTGATCCATGAGTTTGAAGGCTTATTATTAGACACCAAAACACTGCACAGCAGTTCGGATACTATTAGGAAGTATTGTACACCCCCCAAAAAAATTCACTGTGGCAGTCATATTTTATCTTGCCTTGATGACTGGGAGGTAAACAAGGTGATTACATTAGATAGTAATCAACCAGGAATGTGCACTTGCACATATTTGATTGGCCAATGCAGTGTTTAGCCAGATGGCATTGCAATGCAAACTTTGACCCAGGGTACGTTTTTTTTTGCTGGAAAACACCACGTTGTTTTGCCAGAGACTCTGTGGACCCCCACTGTGTCACTGTAATCATCCCACTGAAATGAATGATGGAGCTGTGTTGATGTAGTGCTAATTTCTGTCTGAATGTTTCTACTGTTTATCACTGGACTCATATTTACAAACCAACTCCAGCTGTCTGCCACTCATTGCCTCTGATGTGCCAGTTACTTATTAACTTTTTTATGAAAGCATAGTCAAAATATATTGCCAGTAAACTACAAGTTACCGCACAAAGCCATTTGTTTCTGATGTAAATCTGATGTAAATCTGATGTAAATCTGATGTAAATCGTCCGTCCCGTAAAACCCAGAATGTGAGTGTCAAATGTACACATGCATAGTCAATGCATCAGATATTTTGTTCCTCCTTCTCTGTGACCTCCTTAAGCAGTGTCAATCTGTGGTTAATATGTTAACAGTTTCCTCCCATGCTTCCTTGTTTACTTTGCAGTTGCGTCTTTACCAGCTCAGTGAGTGAAAATGGCAGCTGTTCGAAGAGAAACGGCTGTAGGTTCATTTGCTGGGCATTTTATCATTCACCAGCCATTTATTGTGGCAGCACAAGCCACTCATTACAGGCCTGTTAGTAAATGCTAGGAGTTGTACAGGCAACACTGGCATGAAAAATTCAATACTCTATTCTCTACAAATGGGAAACTTTTTTTTAAGTTGGATGTTATCTTCTGTGGACTTATGATCCCAGTGTTATCATATTACCCTCACCTTTGCAAAGACACAATGCTGGTTTAAGTGCTCTTTAGTATGGCACTAAAGCCTCAACCACTCCAGGTTTGTTGTCTTGAAACTCCCTTGTGTGAAGGAACTATGAAAAGAACTTCCTTTCCATCATCAGTAAACCATAAATTCTGATAATACCTCTGACTCAGAAGTTTTATGGCATCTCTCAGGGTGGTAGTTTTGGAAATTACAGCTTCGAGGCTAGGTGTCATATTAAAAGTGTCAATTACAAGGTGTCACCCAGTGGCCCTTTGGAGGAACTAAATTGGGAATGATTTCTCTGCAGTTAAAGTCCAAAACTAAAAGTTTATGTAAGTTTCCCCATCACATCTGAATAACCACAAGAATTAGGCAAATTAGACGAGACAACGGTTTAAACAGCAATGGTTTCTAGTCCATGGTGGGGCAGTACCAACCCCTAGAACATTGACTTGTACACATAATCATCTGGGAAGTTGTCGTTGGAAACTGGAAAAGGGCAGGCACTTTTAAAAAATACTTCCAACCAACCATCCACAGTGGGCGTCACGGTGGCTCAGAGGTTAGAACTGTCATCTCACAGCAAGGTCCTGGGTTCGACTGGGTTTCCTCCAGGTTGTCCGCTTTCCCTCACCATCAAAACATGTATGTTAGGTCAATTCTCCAGTCAAAGCCCTTGACCAAGGCACTTGCTCAGATCTGGAGTTGGACCCTAGGCATCGCATGGTGGCTGCCCACTGCTCCCAGTATTTGGTGTGTATTAGTTTCCACATGCAGGATGTGTAGCACATACCTCTCTCTTACACTCCACCTACCTAACGCAGGTTGATGTAGGGTTACACTAAGTTCAAAGATCAGACACTTCTGTCCCATGACGAGTTCAAGATTGATAATCTACAGTAAATAGATAAATTCGCAGGTCATTCGTTGTTTAAGATAAGGTCCCTTTGTTGTCAGAGTAAATCCCTAAATACAACATTACACACTCTGAGACAGTTGGCCCAGTTTCCCACAAGGAAATAACTAATTAATACATAAGCTCAAGGGTCAGTTTGGCTATCAAGTCTTACATGACACAGGGTTAGAGATTTACCAGCAGAAGATGAAAGTCAGTAACAGTAAAGTAGAATCAGTTGAGGCCAGCCACGTACTGTATGGCTTGGACCCATCAGGGAACTATGGGGTGTGTTTAGATGATGACAATCCCTGGACAGAACAAACATTTTAAAGTCAGACCCTGTAAATTTTCAACAAAGAATTACTTTTTGAGCCCCCCACAACCCTGCAAAGGGATAAGCTGTTACAGATAATGTAGTGTAAAAGCTCTTTGAGTGGTCGGCAGACTAGAAAGGCACTATACAACTACAGTCGATTTACCATTTACCATAATGGATGGATGGATGGATGGTGACTGCATGGAGTGTCTGAAAGCAGTTTGCCTAACATTTTGCTTCGCTTTGATAGCGGCAGGACTCTATGGATCGCAGTGTCGGTCTGTGTATTGGTCAGTCGATCAGTTCACACTTAACCTGACATGCCCACAACATGTAGGCTACAGGGCAAGTTTCTTTATTTAGTCTCAGTTTTTCTTATGGTATAACGGCAACTATAGAGCAGCCTACTAATACAATACATTTAACTAACATGTTGACATTATATCAGGCTGCAAAATGGATGACTAAATGTCATGGACTTTAAAGGCACCTGTAACTGGGTGGGGCTGTTACCAAAGTACAGTAATGAATAATGTAGTGCATTACAACCAGGTTTAAGATTGTGAATGATGGTGTAAGTTATGAAGTACTGTGTAAGTATATTAGGAAGAAATAAAGAAATGTAGGAAGAAAGTGCCTGGAAACACCTTGAACAGATAACTGCTCTATCGTAGGACAAGAACTTACAGTGGATATTTTGAGATCTGACTCCACTCTCTCTCTCTCTCTCTCTCTCTCTCTCTGCAGGAAGTGTTGCAGTCATCATTTGTGTGTTCATCCTAACTGTCATCCTAGTGTTAGGTGGGCTGTACTACTACAAGTTCCGGTGAGTCCAGATCTTAAACAAATCTCCTACAAAGTACATTATCATACTACTGTCAATGTCAATTAAAGCTTAGGTGATGGCATTCTGTGGGAAATGTAATATTATATGGATTAAATTTATATTGAACTATATAATATACTTTAGTTTTCTGCCTCTACCCCAGTACAATAAAGATGGATGAAATTTCATTGGTGAAGCTCATGGCACTTAAAAATGACATTTAAAAATCCAGAGCAAACCCATTTTTTTCATAAACCATGTGCTGTTTACTCAGGAGGTTTTACTAAACACACTATGAACAGGTGTCATAAGGACTATTCTTACTACAGTACTGAATAAAAACTGTTTGATTTAACTGAGGAGATTTTTTCAAGCTTCTTCTACACCCTACACCCTCATCTCTCACTCTATTTTCTATTTCCTCTCCTTCCAGAAGAACATCTTATGGACCTCTCCTGGACAGCAACGAACACGACACTTTAGGAAACTTCAACAACCCCATGTATGACCCTTAAATCTTAACTTATGAGCTCCCACTCCAGAAGCTGTCCCCTAAACCCAAAGGCCTCAGTCTGCAGAAACAGTAATTCTGATCATAGTGTGTTTATAGCGTGTGCATAATGACTTCAGGATGATCACATTTTATAACTGTGATAAGCGGCCTGACAGCTTGATTGCGCTTGATCACAAAATGCAAAACAAATGTTTCTATTGATCTTAGTTCAAGTAGCCTCAGGAAATAAAGTTTTCAGGTAGCTTTTCAAACCACTCTTAAACTGTGAAATGAGATTTCTGTCACAAAAATATATAAATGTTCAGATTTTTAGGTAATGTTAATTTAGCCGTTGTTCAAAGCTTAGACACTCATCAAGAAATGACCTACTTTTAGGGAGGAAGTGGAAACTTGTTGAGGATTATAATGACACATAACGGTCTGAGTGGTTTTACAGTGAGTGGAGGCCTGGCAGAGTGAAAATAAGAACAAGAGAATAGAAATACAATTTATGGAGACAGAAAAACAGGAAGGAAAAGATGTAAATAAAACAATGGCATCCTAGCACCTCTTTTTTACAATTTCCTTTGAACCAATAATCAATTTGGGCCATTTTTGAAAGCGGAAAAAGAAGGACTAGGGCTTGTTTTCCCATATCTTTACAAAAGATTTAAGAAAATGTCAGGGTTTCATTCATTCCTTTTCAAATGAGGTGTGTAAAGGTTTTTTCCATTCCGTCACATGCAACTCTTTCAAATGAATATGAACTGTTTTCATATTGCAATCTCTGCTGGTGCAGAGGCAGAGAGGGACTGGCCTTCAAAAGGAGAATCTATGATTCAATCTCTGCATATTCATCCTGAAGTCTTGGGCAAAACACTGAAACTCTTCCTGCTCCATCTGCGGATCTGCTGCTGAGCCTGACCTTTGACCTCCCCAAGAAGCACATTTCTTTACAGCAATCATATCAGAATGAAGCCGGAGTTCTTCAAAAAACATCTGAGAAACTCTCATTTACACTGACACTGTTTTTATTATTATTGAATGTTAATAGTGTTTCTAACTTTTTGAATGTTTTAGTGAGATTTAGCTGTACTTACTGTACTACTGTACTACAGCTCAACAGGGCTGCATTTCTGATTGTAACTCTTTCAGTATTTGATATAGTATTGTTTATTTGTATACAGGTGAAGAATAATGTGACAGTTGTGGTACTTTTGACACAATTTTATTGTGGGATATGATTTTCTTAAATTGTTGGAGCAATTAAAGTGATAACAGAATATTGTGAGTCCCTGTGATTGTCATTTGGTACCCCAAGTTATAGCTGGTTCCCACGGTGTTACAAAGAATATGCTGACATTATTCAGTGAAGGTAGCTAGCTAACATTAGCTTAATAGCATTAAATTAACCACTGCGTATACTGGGTTACCAAACACTGAAACTCAAATTAGCTTCAGCAATAGAGCAAGTCAATCGGATGAGCAATTGTTGAGACATTAGATAATCTACTTAGAGCTCCCTCCATGCTTGTGACAGTAGATTATATAACACACACGTTTTACAATACAACTGCATTAAATCTTTTGGAGTCATGAAAAATGATATTGGAACGCAAAAACCCTTCAGCTCTGTGTTATCCAGAATAACTACTGTAGCTATCTAAATACCAAGCATGATAGCCGTTTCAAAAACATTTGAAACAAATAAAATGATATTTTGTGTGTGTAAAACAACACATGGATGCCGAGATTCAGCACAATGTCTTTATCTCCTCAATGGGCCGCAGAGTATTTATTAGGGGAAGCTTTAATCACTGTCCTGTCATCACTGCCCTCCCATCGTAACTGCTTCTATTCTCCCTCTTTCTCAAACCTTTTCCAATGAAATCCTCCTCTCCTGCCCACGCTCCTCTTCTCTCATTCCACTGTAACCCCACACCAGCTTCCTCGTGTTGTTTTTCTAACCTCCCCTCTTTTTTCTGCCTCTTCCCTGAGCTCTAAAATTGTCAAATGATTTACTGTTGTCTTTTGGTTGAATGTTACTGAAACGCTGTGAATGTAACTGCTTTTCAATGGAATCTGGTGGAGGGGTAAAGAATAGGTTTAGAAAGAACTACATTTTGGAGTGGATCCAAATCATAGGACGGATACACAAATTATTTTTCATTTTCCTATGGCAAAATGAAATTTCTCACACAAGCGTGAACCTGCCGTACTGAAAGTGCCGCAACTGAACATACAACAAAACACAACAGCCACCTCAAACATCTCTAGAAACCAATGCAGGGGGTAAGGAATAAGCAAACAGGTATGTGACATTTCCGGATAATCTGGAATTATGGATTTTCCAACCTGCACCAATTCATCAACTTGAAGTGAACGGTGTGCAGATTTTCATATCATTGAAGACTGGACTATCAGAGGTCTGTGCTCTTCGAGTGCCTTTCTAGTTGCCTATGAATTCTTTTCTTTTTTAAAAGAAGGATGGTTGTTTTGAGACAGAGAGGTCTGCAGTTTGTACAGGATACAAACCCTAAATCAAATTACTAGCCTAGTAACTATAGATGCAAATATTCCCTCCATACATGTAGCCTAGTGAATTATAAACATAAAGTAATATAAAATGGAAAAAATCAAGTATATACAAGTGCCACGAAAATGTACAAATTTCCACCGCTCTCTATTACTGGGCAGCAGCAGTAATAATAGAGGGAGCAGATTCTTGTGCTGCACTGTTATTATCAGGCCCTAAATACTCTAAGCAGTGTTTGTGTGTGTGTGTGTGCGTGCGCTTCTTTATAATTACACTGAGGGAAGGGCGGGACCATTTCTTTACATTAGAAACATCTGGACAGCAGATCCCCAAAATGATATACTGCACAAGGACTTTTACTTTTAAATGTACTATGTGGATATAAAACTTATGTAACAAATACACTCCTTAAAACGGACTGCAACTGTTACTGACAGATATGACCTCTTTACTCTACAGTGCAGTTATGTGCCAGTAATCTGGAATTATATGAAGTCAAATTCAGTGCAAATGTACATTCTCTTTGTGTTGTCAGACCTGCATTTCCTTCCTGATTGGATAATAGGAGAAGTAGGAGAAAAAAAGATAAGAGGAGAAAGAGTCTCTTAGCTGGCAGTGATGCTGCACAGTAAGTGTGAAGTACAATGAATATGGTTGTTCTTCCGTTCATTCACTGCCCTCATTATTATGAGTGTCAGACTTTGTGAAACAGGAAGAAGCCTTTTCCTCTCTCAGTCTTCACTCACTAGAAGCTCATAACTGTTTGAAACCGCAGTCTGACAACACGAAGCACAAATATAATAACGGGGGGGTGGCTTACACGCTGTGGATATTTACCATTTAGAATGACACCTTCGCCTTAAACAAATTGCTTTTACAAGATCAAGAATAAAACAGTTAAATAGACAAAACTGATTTATCAGGATACTAATCACATTCCCTCAATGTGGATCAGCTATGATATTCACAACAGGAAATCAAAGTCACATGAAAAAACTGTAAAACTGATGTTTTTTTTGTGTGAACAAAATTCTATAGTAGAGATGGCCCTAAAGTAATCCGTATTTTATCTGTGTGATACCTGCTCCACATGGTGTTTTAGAGGAGCAGACAGAAGCTGTGGCTGTGCTCTGCTGTAAAATCCCTCCCTGATCGGACTCTTTAATGCAAAGAGACGTGCTGTAATCAACTTTAGTAAGCTGAGTCAGCTGACCAACCTTAAAGTGGATATGAAGAAGTCAACCGAGTTAAGCTGATTTACTAAATGGACTTCCACAATAACAACTGTAAACATATAAAAGAAAAAATAAGATCTGTTATATATTTTGGGGCAAAGGGTGCCGCCATCTCGCAGACCTTTGATCTGTAAATATAGCAATATGACGTATTATACGATATGACTGGCACACCTTAAGTTTTTGGCGGGATTTGAGCAAGAGTCGGCTGCCATGCTAGCTCTGTGAGGCTGTCCTTAAAGGCTCAGCTGTGCTTTGAGCTGAATGCTAACGTCAGCAGGCTAAAATGTTTACAATGACAATGCTAACATGATGATGTTTAACAAGTATAATGTTTGCCATGTTCACAATCTTAGTTTAGTAGATTTGCTGATCACCAACCACAAGCCTACAGCCAGTGTTTGGTGTGTTCCTTCTGGTCTAGTGGTCTAAACAGAGGCAATCTGTGGTGTCTGTAGATAAAGACAGCTCATTCTAATGTAACCAAAACATGATTCTTATATTCAGTGATTATACACTAATGAAAACATAGTTATGAATATTATATTCCATTTCTGCCAATAGAGCCTAAATGTTACACTATGGTCCTTTAAAAAGGGTTTTAAAAAATGCATTTAATCAGGACTCACATTTATATTTTGGGGCTCTTGTGTGATAAAGTTAAAGCAGGAATTTTGGAAGAAGATAATGATAGAAATGTATTGCTTGTAAACTGAAAAATGTGTTAGTAGCAGATCACAGAGGAAGCATTTGTGAAGGACAATAAAGTTTAACTCTGATCTGATACCTTTAAAACCACATACACCTACACGCAAACACACACACACACACACACAGTACATCTGCCCACACACAGACAACAGGTCCAGATCATATACATGAAAGAAAAGGTTTCACTTTCTGTCTCCCTGAGACTGAACGCCTCTGGTTTATTCTCATTTTCCCTGTAAAACTTTGGGATTGCAAGCTCCGGCAGGGTCTGAAAACATTTGTTTGCATAAACGATTACATGACCTGTCATGAGATTTTGGAAGATACAATGAGAACAGTTGTTTTATCAAATTAAGTGTGTCACTTTTCACAAGTAAACTATTGTAATCTCACCCCTGTCCAATTATCGGATTTCAGCCAAATGTCAGTAGTGGCACTGTGGCATTGTAAAAGGCAGAACTGCAAAACACCTTTGGGGAATTTTTTAATGAACTGAAACTGAAGCAGTGATTTTACATCAGTTAGTTAGTTTGTGTTATTGTGTGACTCTAACACGTTAGTTTGCATCAAACACCAAGTAGCACAATAACACAAGGAAACCAACCGATCAAGGCAGCGGTAGATACATTAACCTAAAAGTTGTACTGGATATATATTGGATATATATATACACACAAACACACATTATTACACACACACATATATATATAAATTGAGCAAATAGTAGCTGTAGATTACAAAATCAGGCACCCGTTATTTTTCACAAGCTACCCGAGCCAAATACTTGAGGTCCTGTTTAAAAAATACTAAGCTGATGAGCTTAAACTACTGACATGAATGAAAGTTAAACTGGGAGATTCAGACTCCGGAAACTGATAAGATCTGCTACAGAGAGGATGTATCGCACAGACACTGGCTTGCAGATAGCACTTTAACTTAAAGTCAACAGGCAAGTTAAATACTGTCCTGTTTTCAAGTCACGCACTTCAAGTTCATGAGTATCACTTTCTTGGCATTAAGGAAATGAGTGCGATCAGTTAATATTTACTATTGATAGGTCACCAACAGTGGGCATAAATGTGGGGACATACAAGATCATTCATTTGTACAATCCTGTCAAAAGTAATGTATAGGTGTTCACAGCCAGTTCAACATTACCATTACTACTCATGCTTAAAGTAAATAAAGTGATATTTGGAGCATTTAGATTCTCTTCCCATTTTGATGTTGGGGTTTCCTGAAAGTGTAGTTACTGTACTGTAAGTTGCAACTTACCTTTTTCACCAGTAGATGTCACTACTCACCAGGGTTTGTTAAATACAAGATGCAACACAGAAAAGACAAAGATAGAATCCATCAGAATCCATATATCCCATCGTCAACCTCAGGTCCTTCAGACAATGAAAACAGTCGTCATGGGGTTAACACAAAGTTGACATTGAAGAAATTATATGATAAAGAAGTTGACACAACTAGTAAAAACTGAACTGATGCAGACAGAGAACTCAGTGACACAGACAGACACTATGACGCGGATTACAACACTGGTGATAAGGATGAGGGTAGACCACAAATCATATTAAAATGCTGCCTCAAGAGAGAAAAACGAAAGTGGTACAAGATAATTTATTGTGTATTCTGTGAGTAAAACATAAACAGAGCAATGAAAAAGAAGTGGCCCTAGTAACATGTCTTCCACCAACATCAAAGAAATTTTGCAAAATATTAGAGTGTCTTCGTACACTGAAGGAACAGGGTGAGACAGTAACCTGCAGACAGCTGCCAGAACATGCAGAGCACTGACAGTAAGGGACAGAGCTTCCAGGTCTATAACGTGAGCCAATGTGGAAGTGTCCTAAACATGCACTCCATGTAATGGCCAGCAGGGGGCAGCTCCATTGGCTGCAAAAAAAAAGTCCAATTGAGTCCTATGGGGAAATGACCCTACTTCTTACTTAATTTATAAGGTCAATAAACAGCTTCCTAATGAGTTTATAGTCTCAATCTCTGGTTTAAGTCTTCTTCCATACAGCATGATGTTCATTTAGTAAATGATGGTCCCATTTAGAGCAAAACAGACAATAAAGCAGGGTATGCTTTGGGGCATGGCTATGTTGTGATTGACAGGTAATTCTCAGTGAGTCCGTCCAGCTTAATGCACCAAAGTCAGATTAAACTGTCAGACTAGGCAGAGCTGATTAAATACGAAGCTAGATTCTGTTACTGTGTTGACCATTTTCTCACTTTTCAGAAACATATTTTAGTGTACTGTTTATCTGTTATACGAGATTGTGTGACCAGGCGAGCTGCAATTGTTTCCTCATCCCTCATCATCGTCCTAAAAACTGTTTTATAAAACAATGGTTGAGCTGAAAGTTGAAGAAAAGATCAAAGACTTTAAACTGCTGCTTCATCTCTTCTACAGAGAGCAGTCCTCACAAAGGTGCTTAAACATTGTTAGTATAATGGTAATTAATAAGGTGTCCCTTGAAGTAAGAAATAACCAACTCAAATGTGAATTTGGTGATGGACTCCTGGAGAAACATAGGTGTGATTGACCACAAAATGAAGATATTAGAAAATATCTTGGTGCCACATAGGTTTCATCTAGTTATTAGCAAATAGAGAATCTGGTTTTACCTGGTCCAAGCGTGATTGGGCAACATGTAAAGGCTGAAGATGAACCGGCTGCAGCCAGAGTAAGGAGTCACTTGGGCTTGGTACCTGCAGTGTGGAACCTCTTTGAGTCATGCCGTGCATGGACAGACTAATTAGATTTAATGAAAACATTTGATTAAGCAACATTTCACTTCCCTTCTTTTTGTTGTTTATTTGCATGTCCTGACAGCAGAGTTCCACTTCTTCACACTGATTCCTAGAAGATTCTACCAAAACAGAGGCTTTTTGGCTCCATTTGATTTGGAAAATCTACTGAACTACTGAAATTATATAAAAAGGTCTCATGATATTCAACTGTACATCTGCAGTCTCTGTTCACCTCTGACCCTCCCCTTTTTGATAAACATACTCTATTGCGATGCTTTTTTATGCATCTGGCATACATTCAAATGTCTTAACCACTGACACATTGAACTGTGTACCTCACAGCCATCTGCTGCTGTCTGTTACTTGATTCTAGCTGTCGGTTATATTCACTTGTGGCAACTAAAGCATGAATAATTTTGGGTTATATCTTGGCAAATCAAAGCAAAGTTCGGTAGAGACGCTGGTGCTCTCACACTCTCCATAGGATAACTATAAAGAATTTAACACGACATCAACAAGTGGAATCTTGATCCTGTTGCAATACTGTCTGCTACTACCGTGACTGGACTGAACTAGTTGACATGAGTCACTATTTTTCAGTCGTCAGTCCTTGTCAAAGTGCCTTGTTTGTAATATAGTAAACTGCAATATACTATATTGCAAAGTATATGGTATAATTTTACACTAGAGCATGTTTTTATTGTCTTTATTATTTATTGACTTTATTTGGACAGTATCTCATAAACTTCAGAAAAGTAACAACACTGTAAGTCCACAGGCTGATGAAAATCCTGTTTATGTTGCTCATCAACTTCTGTGTTATAACATCGCAGTGGTGGAAGTATTTACCAAGGTAAAAGAAATACTCAATTACAAGTAAAAACATTTAAAATGAACATGTTAGCGGTAATTTTATGTTGTTACATGTTTCCTCAGCATATCATATTTTGGTGTAAATCTGAAACATATTCCCTTCTGACACGTAGTGGATTAGTGTACAACAGTATAAAATGGAAATAGTACAAATACCTCAATACCCCGACATGCATGAACATGAGTGCGTAGAAGGCTGATATTGAAACCAAATATAACAGGAAATGCTAAACTTATTTGAAATTACATTTCAGTGATCTCATAGTTTCGATTTTGTAGTATTTTGAAAGTATTACATGTTTTTAAATTCATTTATTTTTATTTTACAATTCCTAAGATTCCTCCGCGTACCACTAGACGCAGCTTGCATACCACCAGTGGCACACGTAGTTTGAGAACCAGCGTTGTAGACTATTATTGTGGCATGTTGGTGGACACGTGTTGCAGTTTTTGTGTGAGGGTCCCTGTCATGTAAAAATAACATTCAGCTTTGTCACTGTAAGGTAAAATGGTACTTGTAGTAACAACACAAGCATGAGGCAGCTCTGTGCCGTTAGAATGAGGCTGTCTGTGAGCCAGACACTGATGGGAGATGCTCAGTAGCCAACCAGCAGCAGCAACCTACTTATTTATACTTTACAAACTCTAAAGAAGTGAGCAACATGCTAAAATAGCAGGCCTATTCATGAAAACAGAAAGAGGAAGTTGTCTGAACTTAAACTGTCACTGCAGAAGGCAGAGGGGGGCACTTTTAACCAACCTTGGTTCAGTTCCAAAATCATCATGGTCTTACTGTGACAAAGGTTGTTTTTTTTTTGTCTTCTTCGCCTAAACTGACCAGTTAACTTACAAACATACAAATAAGGACTTCCTGACCACACTTAAGAAACTGTGGTTGGATGACGTTAATAACTGACTAGACCTGGGATTTTCCACTGAATGGCTGTGGGTAAAGTGTAACCAATGAAGCTGTTGCTGTTCATGGTTGCAGATAAACATTTACTGGTACCCTCCTGTACTACTGCTGTCACACTACTATTTCATTATGTGCTGATATACATATTACTGTGTTATGACATGTACAGATGATTTAATGAATTATCTAGACACAATAATGCACTAATCTAATTGATTTTATTTGATTTATTGATTATTTGGTCTGTAAAATGTCAAAGTGAATATAGTCTACAGCCACACTAGCAGCTCTTTGAGACTGTACTTAGTACAGATAGGCTAATTAACTGGGCCAATTTTCCGGCATTGGCCAACGTCTGCACTCAGGAGGACGACAAAACGTCTGCAGACACATCTATACACGACTTTTATTTGTTTTGGTGCCAGCATTATATATTGGCCATCAGTCGCCCTGCTTTCTGAATATCAGCATCAGAAAAACCCATATCGGGTGACCACTTGTACTAATGTCAGCATATTAACATGCTCACAGTGACAATGCTAACATGCTGGTGTTTAGCAGGCATGCTGATTACCAAGGGCACTACCTTAGTTTTGCATGTTAGCATGCTAAATAGCACTAAACACAAAGTACAGCTGAGGCTGATGGGAATGTCATTCATTTTGCAGGTATTTCATTAAACCAAAAGGCATTGAACAAATTGAAATTTGGACATAAGGTTACCAAAGTTTTTACAGGTTATCCTGGATGTCTGTCACAGTAAACCTACAATATCCAACCAATAGTTGTTAAGCTGTTTCACTCAAAACCCCAAATCTCAACCTCATGGTGGCACTAGAGGAAAAATCAGGGGATCACGATTTCCTTTACAAAAGTTCATGCAATCAGCAAAGTATAAATTAAAGTGTAGTAATCCATTGTCTGGGAACCATAGACATCTGGGCAAAATGTAATGCCATTTCACTTAAAACCAAAATGTAAACCTCACTATTCCTCACCACTAGAAGTGAGAAGATCACCAAAGTCATTAGGGTTCATCCTCTGCGGGCCATGAATGTTTGTACAATGTCATATCAATCCATCCACTAGCTGTTACATTAAGATATTTCAGTCCAAAAAGGTGGTGGACCGACTGACAGACACACCGGCAGTGCCATCCCGGATCCATGTCAATAACAGGGCTTGAAAAATTCCCATCATAAAAAAACACTGGTTCTCTGCAGAAATGGGCCCACTGCCACCATTTTTAAACCTGTAGCTGTTCTAACAAACAGCACAGGGCTCCGAGCCAAAGAAACATTGTGGAAAAAAATACAAATAAAATAAGTGCTTTAAAGACATATAAACCACATCTATTTATAAATATATATAAACCACATCCTTTGTTCATGTTTAGGCTGGTTTACATGATCTGTGGTTGTGGATGAGGTCTCCCATTTTTCAGAATTGTTTGTTTTGTTGATCAGCTAAACTTCTAGTTTGGAATTTCTCATGATTCATTTTGTTTATGATTCATCCTGAGGTGTGTTGTGGGATTTTCGCGAAGAGAAGAGAGAGGAAGAGGTGAGGGGGGAGAGTTTCATAGTGATGAAGTAACACAGCAGTGTCACATGCACACACAGGTCCGATCAAAGCGTCGCTCCACTCTGACTCTACTGTAACATTCCAGTGACTGTTCAGCACTCCCGGAGCCCGTCTGTATGTTGGATCTATCTCTGTTACCTCATTCAGACTTCCGACTCCATTTGACATTTCTCAGTCCCATCCTCACCACATCAAACCTTAGATCAGCCTCCAACATAGAGCATCATCAAGAAGATTTATATTTATATCAGACAAACTGAGTTGTTAAATTCTTGATAAATAAATCAAAATTTGATCATCAAGTGCTGTGAACTGCTCTTGACTGACATGAGAGCAGAAATGAAAAAGGGGCATTTTTCTGTTCCGCCTTGTGTCTGGTAAACCTGCTTTGAAGTGTCATGCAGCTGATCCTACCAACAGTCAAGTTTCAAACAAAATACACACCTATGCTACATATTGTAGTATAGTATTGTAACAAAATACTGCGATACGATATTTTTCAATATTTTCTTACACCCCTAACATATGATCACATATCATATACTTTATATATTGCCCCAGCTCTTCATTGTAGAGCATACATATATGTATACTTTTTTGCCAAATGGTAAAATATTTGCCAAGAAAAATACATACATACAAATACTCATGAACAAAATAAATAACTTAAATAAATAACTTTGCCACTGATTCAGCTGTGGGTGAGATATAAGTGTGTGGTAAACTTCCTCTCCTGCCCCTCCCGTTCACTCTTGCCCCAGACAACCCAGTCTTGCCCAATCCTCCTCCCTGGTCCCCTGCCTGTCACAGCCCTACCCAGCCCAGCCTCCCGGTCCAGGCAGCATATATATGAGCAGCAGCTGCTCCTGCATGGAGGTCAGACGTCTTTCTGTACTGAGAGTGATCACAGCTGCACAGAACCCCACTCATTTTATTCAGGACATAAGGGAAGTAAGAAAGAACTCGAGAACAGGTATGTTTTTTTTAATTTTTTTAGATTTGATTTTAAAATGTTTTATTTTTTATTTAATTTCGATTATGTTCTTGTTTTAATTTATGTCTTTATGATGCTTTGTGGGTTTATGAGAAACTTCTCACTAAGTATGAGAATATGTATCTCTTTAGAAAACATATATGTGTTTACTGCAATTACATTACACGTTTAATTACAATCCTCCAGTGTACTGTAAATATGATGCTCAGCCTCTGACTCTGTAAGTGACTGTGTTTTTGTTTGTGGCTTCCCTCCTTCGCAAACAAGAACCAATCACAGATGGAGCTTCTGACAACCGCCCTCGTCATCGTCCTTCTTACAACAGCATCCGCTAAGCCGGTAAGCTAACCACAAAGCTGCGTAGGAATCCTCCCTCATCTTCACTGCTCTTTGTCTCTCATTTTCCCACTGTTTCCTTTCTTTGTTGCACCTACTCTCACTGCTGAGGTTTGTTGTGAGAGTTTGAACACATTCCAGTCGTGGGATGTAACATTGTAACCTCTAGGGCACAATAAGCTTTTGACTTTTGGTTTTGCTGCCTATTTTCTAAATATTTCACTAAGTTATGTTTATTGTGACAGTTTTTTATTGGCTTCCAGAAATGGTAAAAAAAAAAATATTTTTATCAAATCTCTCTGGCTATTTACCCCATTCATTTATACAACGTATTCAATAAAAACAAAGATTAATTGATATAGCTAGAACTCTTGATGATTAAAACTGAATTGAGATATTAATTAATTGCTAAAAGAATTAAGTTTTTATATCTTTTCTGCCATTATAGCACCCTCTTCATTCATTCAATGTCCTGAATTTCTGGTTTCAACTGATGCTGTTGATTGCTGCAATATGCATGGGGGTGGACACTAATAACAATTTAATATATCATGTCAACACACAGGAAGTTGACAAGGTGCTAGGCCAGCATTGTTAGCCATTGCGCAAGTTCCATCTGTAATGTGAACAAGTCACGTCATTTGTTAGTCAGTGATGGGATTTAAATCATGGGTTAATGTACATGGTGCTGAGTAGTCAATTTTAGTTGATGAAAGTCAACTATGTGTGTTAATGTTCCAGCTGTGTTTAGTTGTAACAACAAAAGATGGCAATAGCTGCATTTGAAGTACAGGTCACCGGAAACTGTGTAACTCACTGAATTTTTCACAAATTCCGGCAAATGATAAAATGATTCATAATATTTCACAGTCAGTTGACAGTCAATCGCTAACCAGCAATATATTGATGATGTTTTTTCCCCTTTTTCAACAAAAGGGGAAAAAACATCATTGTATAGGCTACAGGGCTTCATGTTCCATTCAATTGCCGCAACAGCAGGTATTGTGAATGCTGCCTTATGGTATGGTTAAGGTGTGGAAAAGATTGTGATTAAAGTTTTTATTTTTTACTTTCTACTCTTGCATTAGCATTGAATGTAAATCAGAAATGCAGAATCGTCCAATATAAATGTAATATCTAGGAAGCCTGGGCTGGGAATCCGACAGGAAATAGTGAGTATCTGAGTCTAACTTCTCTTGATATTCCCTCCACAGTTTGGTCGGCGTCGGCATTATGATGCTGACATCACTGAGAACGACCGGTTACAGGGATTGTCAGGCAGGAATTACTGGTTGTATCAGTCTTCAAGCCCTGAAGACTCTTCTTCAGATTCGGATCAGTCACTAGATTCACGGGAATCTAGTCAATCTTCAGAAAGTCAGTCCTCAGAAAGTCACTCTTCAGAAAGTCAGTCTTCGGAGGAGTCCTCCTCTGAGGAAGTTCTAATCACCGATCAGACAACACCGGTCGTGACCACCACTACCAAGACAACCATCACCACAGGAGAAGGGAGTGCACTCACCACTGAACCAGAAACAATGGGCACAGATAAGCCAACTGTAACACCCCCACCAGCAACAACGACCACACCTGTTGCCACTTCCCCCGGCAATGTGACTCACTGTGTTACTGTGGAGATTCCAACAGCAGCTCCCATCACAGAAAACAGAGGAGACAACTAAGCAACTGAAATTCCTGTTAACCGACAAACAACAACTAACCACATTCCTATTAAAAATGTCATTTTCAGCACATTTTGAGTCTAGAATTATACTTCAGTTATCAATTCAAGAAACAAAAAGGTTAACACATAAGGACAGGTTTTCAGTAAGTGATTGAAATTAGAAGGTAAGCTAGATTAGCTAGCTAACTGTATCACTAACCCACCAAGAGGACTTCAGGGAAACTAAAGTAAGGGTCATTACATCATAACACCTACGTTCTAATGCTATTTAGCGCCAGACTTTGGTGGAAGTCTTATTGAAACTTATGGCAGATGCATGAAGAAGCACACTAAAACCCAGCATATATACATCATATAACATTTGGAGAAGACGCTAACTTTGCCAAGAGCTTTCAAGTGTGGCACCATTATGCACGGTGACGTAATGACCCTTCCTTCTTTCTTGGATGAGTTGTAGCAAAATGCATTTAAGATGCACTTCATTTAATGACCACTAGATGCTTGATCCAAAAATACTATATTGAAGTAAAGTTTTGTAAATAGTTTTTCTGATGCGCATCTTTGTGGCAAGTTACTTTTCCATCAATAACATATTATGGCTGAAATGAAGGAGAGTTTGGGTAAATGCTTGATTTAGCTTGCGTGTTTCTCAGCCTATTGCAGTCAGCAGCAGAGGTTGTCCCTTACACATCACATATCTTCTCCACCAATTCCAAATGTTAATGTTCCAGTGACTCCAGTAACTGACAAAGATGGCTATAGAAAGACTGTGGCTCCACCCATTTAGTTTCAACTCAACCAATCAAGGAGCTCCACGTGGCCCCAACCCTAGAAATCCATGCAATTCTTGGTTTCGTTTGACAAGCAGCAGACACCTAATTATACTGATAATCAACATATAGAAATAACATTATTTTGTTGTTTGACAGCAGAAACAAAACGTATTGTCAGCCATTGTTGTTTCTTTTGTGTTAAAGGTCCAGTGTGGAGGATTTAGTTGCATCTAGCAGTAAAGTTTTAGATTCCAACTAAATGAACACCACTTGCGTCTGTATTGATAGACCTGGGAACAGGCTGTGTAGTGTGTAAGAAAGGCCCTATCTACAGTCAGTATTTGGTTTGTATGTTCTGGGCTACTGTAGAAACATGGTGGTTCAACATGTGAGACTCCATGGAAGGTGACTCATGGCATCTGTAGATATAAAAGGCTCATTCTAAGGTAACAAAAACATAACAATTCCAATATTCAGACAATTATATGGTAATGAAAACATAGTTATGCACATGATATGCATAGCTACATTTTACACACTGGACCTTTCTTGTCACATTTCACACTGTTATTAACACTAATATCTTCCAAAGATTCTCATTATGGACATTCAAGATGGTAGTTTTAACACTACTGGTCATTTGGAACCAATATATCTGCTCATATAGTGCATTATACCATTTTGCTTTACTATACATATTGTTCTATTTTGAATTTAAATGTACATTCAGATGTTTTATTGAGATTACACTGATTGTTTTTTGATCATTTGTTTGTTTCTGATATGACATGAAGACCTGCAGTGTTTTAGCCATTAAATGGTGATACTACAGAGACCAGACCACAGATATGTTGATATGTGGTCATATAACATAAACAAATCTCATGTCATGTTTACCTTTAAAGTATTAACTGATCAGACAAGTACAGGCAGGATACTCTGGTGTATTTCTCCCAGTGTGCCAAATTGAGTCAATTCCAGTGTATCTGCATAAATCTGCTTTTGAAATAAAGTATTTATTTTTATGTTTTATTATTTTACAAGGATTCTCTTATGTGTTGGCATAAGCTTGTTAAAACAAGAAGATATTGGAAGATTGTCACCACATATCGCTGAAAAACCACTCAAGCATGAAGCATCCAGAGTATGTATCCCACAGCAGTGTGTTTATAGACTGTGGAGGGTGTGTGCTGTTTGTCTTGTCAGCCCTCGCCTGTTGTCTGTACATGCTGAATAAGACTGACAGAGTTATTGGCACGGTGGGTTGTTTCAATTATGGGTTGTGAATTCATCTTTTTCCAAATTAAATATAGCTTAGATGCCTGAAGACAATGTTGTTGGTTTTGCTTCTGTTTAAACATGTGTTGCGCTTTGTTTTGTTGAGCTGGATCTAATGTGCGTGATTGAATGAGTTGTAGCAGTATTGATTTTTCTTCTAATGAAAAATAAAGTATCATTATTACACTGAGTTATTGAGTTTAAAGGTTTTTCAAAATGTTGTAGCTCATAACTGTGTTTGTAAAGTTTGGATGAGGGACACAGTGATACCACTTTTACGTACTTGCCAATACCGCATGCCAATGTTCCAACAATGACTTTGAAAACGTGTTATATTTTTATCAGGGGTTCCACACTTTCTGACTGTAACTAATAAAATGTTGTAAATGTTGCTTAAAATATCTTCAAACTGCTAACATTGCTTCGTCTCTGACTACCTGCTCAACTAACGAGAGGTTACGTAACGTCACGCTACTGTAAAGTGATATCAGAGTAGTTTTGTGATTACAATTACTAGTACATGAACTCAGTATCAGACCCAATAACTGATACTGGTATTGGTATCAGTAAATCTCTAATTTCAATAACCCTGAGTATGAATAATGTGAATATGAAGTGAACTCACACGGGGTCTCAAACCAGTGGTTTAGAAAACTGAGGAAGAGAGGATGCTTCCACTGCACAGTAGAAGATTTATAAGGTAATTTTACTGTCCTCTTGTGGTATTCAGCCATGCAAGTCATTTTGTTTTTAAAAGCACAAGTGTGTAGCATTAGTGGCATCTAGAGGTGAAGTTACAGATTGCAACCAACCAATGGCTCGCCTTTCAAGCATGTAGGAGAAACTACGGTGGCCCTATCTACAGCCAATGTTTGGTTTGTCCGTTCTGGGCTACTGTAGAAACATGGTGGTTCAACATGCTGATAAAAAAAGCTCATTCTAAGAAACAACAACACAATAATTATTACATTAAGGGTATTATACGCTAATGAAAACATACCTATTAATATTATAATCCATTTTTTCCAACAGATCCTCCTAAATGTTACACACTGGAGCTTTAAGTGTCATCAGGTTTCGCGATATCTGTCTCTTTGATTTTTGCTGCTACTACTAATTTAAATGGTTCAAGGTGTCCTTCTAGAGACAATGCCCCCAATAATCCACACCCTTACTGTTTTTATTGGAACCATACGTTCAACCAAAGAAAAAGTCCCTACACTGAAAAAAATGTTTTGTTGAACAAACGTAATTTTATTTCGTCAAGTTTTTGCACGAAATAATTTTATCTGAAGCTAGATATAGTATTTATGTTGACTCAACTAATCATTTTTAAGTAATTGCAAATAAATTATATTAGTAATTTTACCTCAATTACTTTGAGTACATTTCACCTAAATTTCCTTAGTAAGTCCAATTACATTTTGAATGTACTTAAATAAATTATGTATGCTTTTTCAATTTTTTTGTGCTTTTTCAAACCAATTAAATTGTTTAAAACTAAACCTTTTATTCAGTTGATTCTA
>NW_023339774.1:3627275-3627526 GCF_004916995.1 Morone saxatilis | reverse complement strand
GAATAAAATACAATTGCCATAATTTAGATATTTTATGTTTCATTATGTTTTATATTCACTTTTTTCAGTGTATGAAAACGACAAATAGTCTCAAAAGCCTGCCCATGGCACAATTTGAGTGAAGCGACCCTTCACAGCCTAACTTCTGAGAATGGGCGAATCATGTGAGAGACAAATTGTCCTGCACTGTAAATGTCACACTCCAAATCTATATGGCTGTATGTCCTTATTATACTAGTGTCCTTAACAAA
>NW_023339774.1:3625276-3627130 GCF_004916995.1 Morone saxatilis | reverse complement strand
CCCTTAAACTCAAGTCTAAAAAGAACAAACCTCTCTTGGACCAGGAGCACTTTCAATGGCTCAGCCCCATCTAGTGGGAAAAGTCATTTATTACAGTCAAACATGTTCCTGGCAGATATGTGGATCTGCTCCTGTGCATAAAGCCAGGTCTGTGAAGAAATGGCCTACAGAGCCCTGACCTCAACCCCATCCTACGGCTTTGGGATGAACTGGAACACAAATTGTGAGCCAAGCTGTATCACCAAACATCTGTGTTAGACCTCACTAATGACCATGTGGCTTAATGTGAACAAATCTCTGCAGCCAGGTTCCAAAACTTGGTGGAGCGCCTAAAACCAGAAGCGTGGAGGCTGGAACAGCAGATAAGTGCCTGTGGTTTGGGAATGACATCTTCCACAATCACACATGGGTATAAACGTTGTTAAAAGTTGACTAGTGACATTGGTTCAGTGACATTCAGCTCAGTTTCAGTAACCAGAGTACTTTAAATTAGAGGCTTTCTACCCCTGAGGAGAGCACTACGCAAGAGAAACTGTGGTAGGTCCATTAAAATCCTAGATGTTGTTTTTCTTTTCTTATTCTTGACGGTCTGGTCTTTGAACTGTCACAAAAGTCACTTGATTTATTGATTGTCTTAAATCCCACTTCAGAATTACACAGCTCACCATGACTCATGGATAAATATAGTAATCACAATTAGCCTATTATCTTGTTATTCTTTTAGTCATCTACATAAAACCTCAGCTCAGGCACATTTCCAGCGCTGCATGAGCTGTCAGCGACCCTCCCTGAAGGAGTGGCACGATGCCGAGGTGACGAAGAGGGCAGGAGGGATTGATGCCAGCCCCTGCAGGATCAGGACATCATTCAATAATTAAAAACCTGTCAAGAAACACATCTACAAAGCTATGCACGTCTTCAGCCAGCAAGTGAGGTCAGAGCAAACTGTTTCAGTTTCTGTTCCATCAAGAGACTGCCTGCACTTTGTAACAGGCCAAAAATCCTCAGTTGTAAATCCTTAAATCGTTTTTCTTATTCTTTGTTTTAACACTTGTCTTTTAGCACAACACTAGGAGCATGAAACATAATATTTCACTACACATTCTGCCCTAGACATTGTTGGACAATGGAGCAAGAACATCGCCCAGTTTATTCTGAAACATTCTGGGAATTTCACATGACAAATAAGACGAAAAGTACACCAAAAAAATAATAATAATAACAATGCATGTATGAAAAGGCCATGGAAGGCCAAGAATATCCTTATTTAAACTGATCCATAACACAACAAAAAAACATATCAGAAGCAAATACCAGACCCCCTGCACAGCCACAAATATACAGTCACACACAGCCAACAGGTGACTGAAGAAACATGTATTAAAAAGCCCTGCTGGCTGTGTCCTGACAAAAAAGGGACATTATAACTTCCATAACAACCACACAGCAAATAGTTAAATGCACACACACAGCAGGACATTTAACCAAGAGTAGAAACCAGGGAGCAGACAGACAGACAGACAAAGGGTGTACCTGACTCACGTTATTTGATGCTGAAGCCCTTTCTCCTTTCCTTCATGGGGATGAAGGGGTTAATATCCATGTATTTATGTTGTCATTTTGTTTGTTTGTTGACTCCTTTGCTCCGCCCCCCATCACTGCTAGCAACAGCTAACTAGCTCATATCATTAGCTGCACTGTAGAACCAGCTAACTGGTTGTTTGAGTGTAACGGCTTTGCTAACTTTCTAAGATTAGTTCACAGTGAGAGTGACTGACTTCAGCTCACATTTACTCTCACAAAGTCCTCTGGGTGTCCAGTTTCACAGTAACACTGTCTGTATCTGACTGTGGG
>NW_023339774.1:3625052-3625213 GCF_004916995.1 Morone saxatilis | reverse complement strand
AAAATTATGAGATAAAAAGTCATACTTGTTAGATAGAAATTCTAAATTATGAGATAAAAAGTAATAATTATTAAATAAAGAGTCAGAACTGTGAGATAAAAAGTAATAAATATGGGTAAGTATGGAAGACCATTTCCACCAGTAGAATAAAAAGTAAGATA
>NW_023339774.1:3624491-3624952 GCF_004916995.1 Morone saxatilis | reverse complement strand
TTTTACTGGCAGAAATGGGCTTCCCTAGTGAAGAGATGGCCACAGCAATTAAATAAAAACGTACAGGTTATGTGACAAATGGAGTTATTAAACCTGTTTTCAATCAATTGAATGACACTGATGACTATTTTGAAGTCCTTGCCTTATTTCCTGTGATAAAACATACACAGAATAACTACCTTTGCGGTCCATATGTTCATAAGCATTGCCTTTGTTTTTGCACTCAAGTAATGATATCTTTTACAGTGTCTGTCTTTATTTTCTCATGAGGGATAATAAATCAAGCTATGGCCTGTGCAAATGAAACATAATTCACTTACTGCGACGTTCACAGAAAAATAAAGACATCAGAGTCCAAGCTACAATGTTTAAAAAACTCACATTTAAAGATTTCCTTCAGCACATGTGTACAAATAGTCAGAGTGGAACAATACTTAATAAAAAAGTATAATTTCCACATT
>NW_023339774.1:3623554-3624356 GCF_004916995.1 Morone saxatilis | reverse complement strand
CTTCAAGTTTCTACATCTCACTTGCAGAAGTTGCAAACTGTTTAATAACTTAATATTCAAGTTTGCACACATTCTTAGTGTTCCCATACTGAAACAAAATTGTGATATGATGTAAAACACAATATAAGAGTCCTGTTTTTATTGTTGCTCTGTGCATGTGTATTGTCTAGACACCACTGACAGTTCATTAATGTATTCTGGATTAGCAGTTCAGTGTTTCAACAGGAACAACATCAATCTTACATTTTTAGCTGTCTCGTCTTTCCACCCGAGGGGCTTCGCTGCTGCAGTTCTGGGGGCACAGATGACATGAAGGCTGTAATCAGTCAGAACTCCTCTGTGTTTATGTGTCTATACAGCATTTGACAGAAGGGAAGACATTAACAGAAGAGGAGAAGTCTAGACAAAGTGTTCCCATATGAGATTTCTCTTGAAATCACTCTCATATTTCTGTAAAAAGTGTCAGGTCTGTGTCGAGTTTGTGCCAAGAACATAAACATCAGCTGTTACCTAATATTACTTTCAATCTCAAAATGACAATTACACACTGATCAGAATGTGTGCTGTACTTTACAGCAAAACTGTTCTGTCCCTATTTCTAATCAACACACACATATTTCTGCAACAGGTCGTGACTTGCCTGCCAGCCTATGTGTTAGAGGGTTATATTATGGAGTAAAATGTGTAAAGAAGAACTTCTAACACTTTACGTAGCAGTTCAAGATCAAGTACTGGTTTATCTTTAACTTTTATTTTTATTGTAGGGTTAGCTTTATCATTGGGGATTGTGTGTGTGTGTGTG
>NW_023339774.1:3623352-3623493 GCF_004916995.1 Morone saxatilis | reverse complement strand
TGTGTGTGTGTGTGTGATGTTGGCTATTTGATAGTCACATTAAGCTTTAGTTACCACTGTCTTAGAATTTAATTAATTTTACAGTCATTCATTAGTCACTTATTAACCTTATACTACGGTCTGGGTGAATACTCAATTCTG
>NW_023339774.1:3623006-3623319 GCF_004916995.1 Morone saxatilis | reverse complement strand
GGACACCTACTAAGTAGTTAGGGGACAGTGACATCGCTGAGCCAAACAGCTATATGAGCACAGGGAACTAGAAAGATCTCCTGTTGCCAAGCCAAGGTTTGTCCTAAATACTGGAGTAGTGAACACATCTAGGCATAAGATCTTTATGGGATATAAGGATTCTTCCTGGTATTAGTTAAACGTTTAGGTGTTGGGAAACAGTGTTATGGCGTTTTTTTCTCCACTGCATGTTGGACAGTATTGATATCAATCTCATTTGTGTGATAAAGGTCTAGTGTGCAAGATATTTGCAGAATATGGCAGGAATGGAATA
>NW_023339774.1:3617471-3622982 GCF_004916995.1 Morone saxatilis | reverse complement strand
AATATAGGAATTGTTGTTTTTGTTACCTTAGAATGAGCGGTTTTTATCTACAGAGGGAGCAGGTCCTCTTCTACGGAGGCCGCCATGTTGATATGACAGATAAGGACTAACGTTTTTTGTGAGTTTTGTGGCCACCGTAGTTTTTCCTACTCATTTGTAAAAGTAGCGGAACGTGAGGTTTATTCAGTTTGTTGCAATCTGCAGTATGGAGCTGCAGTTAGGAGCTGATTAACCTAGCTTAGCATAAACTATCTGTTTGTGTTGATTGTGAGCTTTAGAGGTGGTGTTACTAGCTTTGGACATAGTGAGAGTGCTACTGATCTCCTCATCTAAATTGAATAGGCGTATTTCCCGAATTTGTCAAACTTTTCCTTCAAAATAATAGCTGGGTCATGAGAACAGGATGCAGTCTCTACTTTAGTTCATGTTATTTCTTTTTGAGCATTTCTGTGTATCATTGTTTTATGACTCTTCTATGCTTAGCTTGTTCAGCAATTTCTGTATCTATTTTCTCACCACCTTTCTTGTCTGAAAACAAATGTAAACAACCAGTATCTCTTTTTATGAAAAAGAACTTTATTAATATTTTAGAAATGGTACAATATGATACATTACAGTAAACAACATGGGACAAACAACATGTAGTGTAGGTAGGAACTGTGCAAATGAATAGGACTCTGTTGTATGTATGTGTGTGTGTACTGCATCTATACCTGATTGAACCCTGTACTGGATTGTGAGTTTCTCTTTGTTTACATCCTTTTATCTACACCAGCTGATTTGATACTAGCGCGCATACGAAGCTAAGCCACACAGGCAGCAAATGTCTGGCTTAATGTCAAGTTTAAATTCTATTATGCTTAAAATGATTACAAGTATTTAAATAAACTGTGCACTTTTCTCTCGTATTTTAAAAGCAATGTAGGTTTGCATATTGCAGTCATTTATGAATGATTAAATGCAGTGTTTTGCTAGTGTAGATATCAGGACTTAACTGTGTTTGTTTCTGTGTTTTTTTTACAGTTTTGACCTATTAAAAGGTCATGAGGTCAGTCAACCTCCTGTTGCAGGTAGCAGTCGTCAGTTTCAACACCCTATAAAGTTGCATCAACCACTTTTCCCCTGCGGGGTCAAACATGGGATTTAACAGGGCAACCAGACCACAGGATGCAGGAGTTATTGGTTTATTTAAATATAACCCAAAAGATGCACAAATAATCACAGAAATATTGGCTGAGCACATTGAAATCAATAATAATTAAGTCTTGGCTGTCCCTGTTTGGCCCTGCAGTGGAAAGTGGCTCTGGAGGGGGCTTTGTGCACCTGGATGCAGCGTGCACTCTTTATGTGAATCTAACTGACACCACCGTCCACTCCATTTCGTGGATGGGCAGGGCTTATTTGGCAGTGATGACCACAGGCATGTCAGTGGCGGTGTCAGGTCCCGCCCCCTCCTCCTCTGAGTCACTCTCAGTGCTGTCGCTCTCGTCTGAATCGCTGTCAGCGGCCCCGGGCGTGGCCGTGGCTGTGGCCTCCTCGCTGCTCTGGCTCTCCTCGTCCTCTGACTCCTGGCTGGTGCTGGCACTGTCGCTCTCGCTTGCGGTGCTGGCGCTCTCCTCCTCCTCTTCCTCTGGGGTGCTGGAGCTCTCGCTTTCACTGGTGGTGGCATCGCTGGCACTAGCGCTCTCCTCCTCCTCTGGGAGGGAGGCCTGGCGGGGGCTGAGGTCCTGGGAGGTGCCGGAGGAGGCATCCAAGCCCTGGCTCTCCACCTCAGGGGTGCTGGTGTCCTCCTCCAAGAGATCAGAGTGGACCTGAAGAGCCTGGAGGTGAGGCAGAGGATGGCAGGAAGGGTTAGTTTGTTTTGTTTGTCTATAAGTTCACAAAACATAAAAAAGTGCACTAATAGAGAGAGTTCTTTGTCTTTTAGTCTGCAGTCTTTTTAAATCTTGGTATATTTAGGTTTTTGTCAAATGTAGAATGGAGGTATCTGTCACAGTTAAAGTAAAAGTGCTGAAATGACTTTAATCCAATAAAGTCAACTGAAATGCAGGTACTGAAAGGAGATGAAGTGAAAGTCCTGCATGAGTTACTGTCAATTCAAGTGAAAATCCTCTCTGGAGTGTAAGGTAGGAGTGAAAGTTGACGTTTTGGCTTAAGTACAAGCACTGAAAGCAGTTGAAGTGTCACATAAAGTGCAGTTTGACAGTGGTAGTTGCTTGCAGTAGCACATTCTACAGCAGCCAAACACGATTTCATGTGGACTCTACTGACGGCCTAACATTCGCCGGAAGATAAAACTGACCTGTACCTTGTACACCTGAAGCGACTTCTCCACCTCGTTGCCGTCTGTCATGTCGTAGGCCATCTTCTTTCCAGCGCCCACAAACTCGTAGGACTTGTAGGGAGCGGGGACCTTGTGGTAGGATTTGTCCTCCACGTAGACAATGGACTTATAGTCACTGGGGTAGCCTCCCAAGCTGTCACCACGGCCTGCATCCGTGTCGGTGACGATGGTAGGTAGGATGGGCTCAGGGGTAGTTTCAGCCACGGGTCCCTCTGTGACGATCACAGGGGTGACGGTGGCAGTAGCAGGGGTGGAGGCCTCGCCTGACTCTGAGCTGTCGCTAGACTCGTCCTCCTCGGTTTCCTGGAGCCACAAGGGTGGAAGGGAGTGAATAGAGTTGCATTGTATCTAATTTGATTGATCTGTAATAATTATTAGCTGTTCTGGTCCTTTTTTCCTTAATTGAAGCTTTGTTTCTGTTTTAGCCAGCTAACATGACAACTGACCCAGTGCTGTATATGTAGCCAGATGTGTTGTGGGTGCTTTTTATACTCACACTCTCCTCTGCTTCATCGTCATCATCGTCATCGCTGTCTCCACTGTCCTTGCTGACAGAGGCTGTATCTGAGGACGAAGCTGTGTCTGCGCTGTCAGATGTGACTTCTACTGGAGCCTCTGCTGCCGCCTGTTGCAAAAACAATTAAAGCATTAAAGTCATAAACTTCAGCAGGATTGTAGTCTGCAGACAAAAGACAAAAGAATAATAATAATTGAGACTGATCTCTCACCTCGTCTTCATCTGAACTCTCTTTGCTCTCGTCTGATCCGGCAGCAGCTGCAGCCACAACGTTCTGCAACATCAGAGAGACACAATGAATTAGATTAATCCTCTATTTACCCTTTACTGTCTTCATTCATGTCTCACACAAAAGGCCAGTCAAAGGAAACTAATTAGTGCAGGCTCTTTCTCCTTCGTAGCATCACTGGATGTTAGTGTCTCTCCAAAGACAGCTCTTTGGTCCCTGACATGTTAAGCTCCAAAGGATGCTAATGAATTAAGGTGATCAGGGAGTCCACATGGTGGTGGTATACACAGGGAATGCATGTCTTTTATTTGGACCACTAGGGCCACGTTATACCTATACTTACTGTCAATGTGTTTGAAACAGGGCTGGATTTGAAGCCACTGCCGCACATTCCAAATTCATATTCAAAAAAGATTTGGCAAATTTGATTGGTGGTTCAAACAACTTTTGGGGGCGCTCGGGGGCAAACAGAAGAGGAGAATAGGTTGATGAAGTGAAGGAATATTTTACCTGTACAGGTGCTGCACGGGCCTGAGGAACCACTGGCGTCTCTTTCCTGACGGCTGGAGCTGCTGGTCGTCTCGCCTGTGGACAAGACCAACATTAGTCAGTGTAGAGGTCTCTCTATCTCTCTTTCTTTCTCTCTCTCCCTCTCTCTCTCTCTTTATCTATCTATCTCTCTCTCTCTCTCCAGATACTCACCACTTCCTCAGAGCTCTCTGAACTGCTGTTTGAAAGTTTTCTTGCCTGAAAAGCAAGCAAAGACATACACAAAGTGAATCAAATGTAAGAAAATCCACCGAAACTGATGTCGAAATTGTTTGAAACTGATGTAAAAAATGTAATGTGATCCAAGGACAAAGCTGCTGCTCTGTGCTCATCAAAAGCTATATAGAAGTTCTGACTTGACAGGGAAAAGGACTCACCGGCCGGCAGAGAACTGTGGCGAAGAGCAAAACGAAAACAACGGCCACTTTCATTGTGTCACGGTTTGGTGTCTGGATGGGGAGAAAACCAGAAAACACGCAGGTTGAAGTCGCACAATAAAACATCATCTTATAACACAATAAAACAATAAAACATAATCATGATACAAACACCTCGTACAACACCAAAATACTCGCCCGGAGGCAATAACTTCACAGGAAACACAATGACATGTCAAACTAAAATTGAGCTGCGAGCCTTGTCTGTAAATCCCCTCGCCCAGATTCCTTCCTAAAAATGGAGGTTGCATGGTCACATGACTGTTAACTAGCAGTGGCACTTCCTGAGGCCTTGGTATATCACAGGAAGTCCTTAATTAGAGACCTGAACGAGTGGTTATGTGTCCCTGACAACTCTGTTTCAGTACAGTAAAACATTTTCTCTGTCATCAGAGCGAGAAAATCACATCATTTTGGTTTGTGGTTTTCTTTAACTATGAGACAGGAGGTTTCTGGCTGATCCTGGGCCGAAAGGTGTGAGACAATAACAGGTATTATTTCAAAAGGGACTAATTTAGCCTGTGGGTGTTTGGCTTAAAATATTTAAGGGACATTTACCCCCTGGGGTCGCTGAATCCGCGAAACATTGTCTATTGTCTCGCCAATAATACAGCGTAGAAATATGGCTTAGCCTGAATCTGTAGTCTCTCAGCTTCCAAGTCTGTATGACATTCACACAGTAAACTAGGAGAAGAGGGTGTTGTTATTAGAAAATGTCATTTTAAAGATTTATTGTACATTTATATACTATTTTATTCGTATATTCCACTATTTTTGCGAACCTAAGAGATAAACCTATTTCAAGCACCAAAACAGTTGGTAAACAAGGTTTGTTTTCACAAGAGATCTGAAGAATTTCAAATATCGGACTCAAATAACTTCTTTTTGCACATTTTGATATAAAATACATGGGTATATCATGCTATACAAGTCCCTTTAAAAGTTAATTTAAGAAGATATGTAAAAAATTGGGGTTAAAATTAACTGTTGTCCTGCAAGCAGATACCCTGGAACCAAGAACTCTACATGAAATCAATACCTTGCTTTTTAATTTTTCTACAAATGAGAGTCAGTATGTTGAAGAATAAGCCAAAATGCTAAACTAGGATAAAGAAAATAACACTTAAAGATAAGGTTGGTGTTCTTCTATATGTTTCATATTGTCAACAGATCCCATTAAAAGGCCAAAAACTGTCTATTGTTCTCAGTCCATTGGATCCTACTGAAAATGTAGGCCTAAATCTTTAAAAACAGCTCACAAATATATACTTTAATTTAAAAAAAAGACTATTTAATCTCCTAAAACAGCTGGACATTGTAGTTTTTAACAAACCATATTCAAACAGGTGGAAATAGTATATTTGTTAGGGACTATTTTCAGCAAAGGACTAATACACATTCCCTTCTCTAGTGAGGATTTACAGCAGCAGGACAG
>NW_023339774.1:3610013-3617388 GCF_004916995.1 Morone saxatilis | reverse complement strand
ACATGTCACCCAGTGCAACAGTCTGGCTCATTGATGTGTTTTTAATAGTTCCTGACAACAATGGAGCTCTATGGCACAGAGGAATGAGATATATAAGGCTTTGGCTACACACACAGTAGTTGTTAGTGGGATCTGTTCATTGTCGGTTTTGGTCTTTTCATGGGCAACAGTAACTTTTACTGATGTTCAGAGTACTTTTTAAGTGGTATGTCAGCAAAATGTCAGTATCATGCATCCTTCTTTTAACTGCAGATTAAACTAGATTAGGACGACTAAGATTAAACCTTGTTAACAGCATCTTTAAAAACATTTCTCTCTTACTATAATCTTCTTTTCATGTATGTGTGGGAGGAGCAGTCTGAGAGTCTGCTTCTGTCTTTAATGATGGACTCTTCCTATACTGTGTAATTCACCAGGTTATAAGTGGAAAGCCACAGTGCAGCAGAAACATGACAGACGCCCATAGGACTGTAAGCCTGTGTGTATTTCTGTACGTCTATCTTTGTGAGGACCAGTACGAGTTTTTGACTTCGTCCACATATTTGCAACTGGATCTGAAGTCCTCAAGTCTTTTAAATGCTGTTTGGAGGTTAGGATTAAGTTTTAGACCTAAGGCTAGAATTCGGTTTAAGGTAGTTCTAGGATTAGGGGCTACGAATGTTTTATGTTCAGTATGTGTGTTCTTGTTCTTGTTCTTTATAAAGACTTGAGAGTAGGGACATTTTCTCTTCCTTGTTTGGGGGTTCAGTCTTGGTTTTAGAGTTTAGGGTAGAAATGGGTTTAGGTTAAAGGAATAATTTACATTTAGGAAAAACACACTTATTAACTTTCTTTCTGAGAGTTAGATAAGAAGATTGATACCGGTTTTATATCTGTACGCTAACTATGAAGCTAAAGCTAGCTGGAAATTAGCTTAGCCTATCATAAAGACTGGAAGCAGGGGTAATCTTTGGTTCTGTCCAAAAGTAACAAAATCTGCCAAACAGCCCTTCCAAAGCCCACTAACTAACATGTCATATAGTTTTTGTTATATCTGTGCAAAAAACAAAGTGTGTACATGACAAGTTGTGGTATTACAAGGGGTGATGGGCCAGACTATTTCTTGGGCAGGAGCACTGACTTCCTGGAGTCTTCATTGTGAGGTTGCCAGGCGGAGACCAGCGGAGACTTTTCTCCAAACTTTTGTCTATTTAAATGAAACCCGAGAAGGAATCATCAGTCTTTTGTTGAGCTGTTAGCTATTTTGGACTGAGGGCTATAACATGACGATGCCTCACTGCCAGGTTTAAACTAACACCTAAAGTCTCAGTTTGAACCTGAAGAACCTGAACTCTGTTCAGATGTTTAGTTAAAAAGCACTGTGTACTCAGTAAGTGTGTGTTATCAGTATGTTTACTCATTGCGGTTAGTCGGGGATGGTCCTGGTCATGTGATACATAATCCAGAGGCTTGTTTCCTGCTGCCCACAGCCTCCCCTTCCTTCTCTGGTGTCACTGTGACACTAATCAGCCAATCAAACACTGCCGCCCCGGCTTCACCTCTGACCAATCACAGGCGGACTTCCACTGCCATAAAGTCTTAAAAAAGAACTCGTAATTAACTGCAATAAACTGCAGAGCTTTCATGGCAGATAGCCAAACCCTCCTGTGGGTTCAATGTCAGTTTGCTCAACACCGACTGTTAATCTCTGAAAATGTTGTATAAGTGTGTTTGAAAATCAGTCAAAATGAAGCTGGAGTTTGTTAGAAAACTTGCACAAAATACCCTTTACACCAAGTACACTGCAAAATAATCTTTAGGCCATTGCTGTCTACTAGTGAGTTATAAATCATTTAGTTTTTACTGAAAGTGAAACAAAATGTTAGTTTCCAAAAATGCACATTTTGATCAATATTTTATGAGAATTGTCAGTATGTGGAAACTACATTTTATGAGGCAGATTACAGTGCTAGGATCAAAACAAATGGCATTTGCTCTTTAAAAAATACTATTTACAGTATAGTACAATAATAAATTAAATCTTTTTTTATAAGAATTTTTTGCAGTGTCGCTCTGGATATGTTAATGGTACATAAATAATACACACTACAATATATAGTATATGGTCAAAGGTATGTGGACACCCAACATGTTTCCAAGGCCACTGGCATTAATCTGCTGCTGTATCAGCCTCCACTGTCCTGGTTTCTGGGTTTCCCACCAGAGTATAGAATCTGGCTGCAGAGATTTGCTCCCATTTATCCTTAAGAGCTTTAGTGAGGACCAACACTGACATTGGGTGACAAAGTCGGTCTCACAGTTCACATCCCAAAAGTGTTGAAGATGGAGATGAAGTCAGGGCTCTGTGCAGACCACTGAAAATCTTCCACTACAAACTTGGAACTGGCTTTGTGCATAGGTTTGAAGGCCCTTCCTCAAAATGCCTCAAACATCACTGCATGCTGTAGCATTCAGATATCTCTTCTAAGAGGATCTGCCCATATCCATGAAAACAGCCACAGACCAAAAGTAGTGTAAAAAAAGTATGAAGACAGAGCTGTCCACATACTTTTGGCCATATAGTGAAAGAACTTTTCACACTGCAAGTTTCTAAATGCTGGATTGTATTCTTCAGGCTAAATAAAGCAGATTTCCAGCAGCTTATACAAATATTAACCTGCCCTTTCACCTCTCATCAGAGCACCAGTGCTGCAGGAAAACTCCAACCAAATACGGTAAACTATACACATAATGCTCAGTGTCGTGTATTCATTCTGACCTTGTTTGCAGTCGGAGGAAGCTTCAGGAGTTGAGCTGCAGGTTGTGGAGCAGAAGCAGACAGACGTGGTTTGCCTTTAGTTTATCTCCTGGGTTTCCCTGGATGTTGTTCACTGCTCAGTGATGCTGCTGCAGAAACTGAGCCTCCTGGTTGGCTTATAAACCCTCCAGCCTCCGGGAACAGCCAATCGGCTTGGAGCTTGTGATGTCATGAGGTTAACCGCTCCGTGGTCCACCTCTCCTCTCTCTCCCACTCTTCCTGTGGTTGGTGCTGTGGTGGTGTGGGGGCAAACGCACACACACACACACACACACAATGCAAAGACAAATACATGGATAAAGACATGCAGACATTTACAGCCCCGACAGAAACATGTGAATGTACTCTCTCATTCTCACACAAACACACACACACACTCACTCGTTGTGTATGAAGTTAATTTAAGGACATGTAGTGACAGGCACTGGGAAAAAACAGCAGCATATAGTGGCGGGTGGTATGACAGTGATTCAGCTTCCTCACAGACAGAAGAAACTCATCTGACTGAGGTCTCTCTGGATAATTGAGAATTTGTCTGCGACGCTAGACTGATGCCTCTTAAACTGTCGAACAAGGGGAGAGGCTGTGTGTGTGTATGTCTATGTTATGTTTCCAAATAAGCAAGTAACTTTTAGTAAATTGCTGTGTGTGTGTGTGTGTGTATAAAATATATAATATGAACTCCAGTCAAGTTGTGCCTCCTGGAAATATATTGTGTACAGTTGACGTTCAGTGATTGAAACAAATAAAATACTTTCTACAAAGTACATTTAATATTTAATGTACCTTTAAATGCAGCACAATTAATTTAAGTGTATTATTGACAGTGTTTAGCTATTTACTCAAAAACAAAAATCATTTATTTTTCAAAAGTACATTATTAAGCCTTTTCAAAAGTAATATAATTACTTTACTTATTACTCCCCCAGTAATTAGTTACCCTACTAGTTACTGGGAAAAGTAATATTGTTACTTTAATATTATCACTAGTACTAAGTTCCTGCCCAACAATGATTATGGATCATAATACACACCAATAAAACCTCTATTTTAGGGTACAAATGTTCTCTGCGTACATGAAATATTACATTAAAAACTATCTCCTTTTCTTTTTTTTTCTTCTAAAAGACTCAGAGTGACAGTTGGCATCTTCGTCTTACTGTATATGACACCCTCTATGCTTAAACCCTCCCTCTGGATCAGGAAAGATTTGAGGAACAAATTGACGAAACCTGAGGAAGAGCAACAGAGGAGGGATCTCTCCCCCAGGACGGACAGATATGCGATTGATAGACATAGTAACAGTATTGTCAATCAGGGTGACAAAATTACTGATTAATTGTAAACATATATGATATATTGATTATTGCAACGCACTTTCCTCAGGTATTTTACAGGGCCCTCTCCACCGTCTCTATCTGGTATGGGACGCTGCTGCTGGACTCATTAGCAAGATGAAGAGGAATGATCACATCACCCCTGTGCTTGCCTCCCTGTTCAATTTCAAATTGATTGCTCACTTTCAAAGCCTTAAACGGACTTGCTTCTGTGTCCATTTCTACAAAGTGGGGAGAGAGAGGGAGAGGCCCTGGGGAGGCTGATGGTCCAGCACGGAAAAGGCTGCTGGGAGAAAGAGCACGAGCACAAATGCATGCAGGGCAATTTTGTTGAACGGAAGACTAATGTGACCATACATTAGACTTCCAATATGACCTTCAGAATAAAAGGTGTGGGGGGTCGATAGGCAATGTAATTCTTCATTTATACCCACTGTGTGAAGTATGGATCAATACTTGGTTTCAGAGAAATAGATTCCTATATAGCACATGTCCGCTCTTGTATCCTGCACATATTATAATGACAATCAGCCAAACAGAGCAGTGTATCGATCAGATACTGTGCAAGTCCTGTTTGATTAAGATCATCGTTGTCATCGTAGTTCCACTATTTTTCTGGCACCAGTTATCAGTTCATGGTTTTAATTAGCTGGTGTGACAATTAAATGCTGCATTACATTACATACTTACTTCAAAATGTCCCCTAAACTGAGAAAATATCAAAAAATATCATATTGCGACATTTCATTTTGTGATATTGTGTAAATTCTCAAAAATTATGCTATGATGTTGTATGTTACAGCGACAAATGCAGATATGGTTTTATAAGACAGTTTTTTTCCTAAAAGTTACATTTTAATTAGTAAGTAAGTTAATTCTTAAAGTATATCGCAATTTATCGCCTTGCTTACAGTATCGCAATATATCACAATATACTGAATCGTAACCCCTGTATCGTGATACGTATCATATTGCCAGATTATTGCCAATACACAGGCCTAAAACTTAGCAGTTTTTAGCACACATTCTGTTTAGATACCTTAACAATATTATGTTTTAGAAAATAAGACGGTGGTGGATCTTTACGAAAAAAATGAGGAGGGAGTAGGGTGGGTTGGATCCAGACAGACATGCATTCTCTGAATTCTCTGTAATTTACATTTTAAACCCGCAGCCTCGTTGAGACTACAGAATCATTAAACTTGATTGGCTCGTAAAAGTGTCTGAGTCTGTCTTTGTGTGTTTATGTCTGACACACTGACATACTGGCTGGGTACATATATACTGTACACTCACACACTCACATGTAGAGTTGTTTCAATGTAATTGCGCTAACACACCAAACTAGACATACGCGCACACATACCTGCACATTTTCAGCACAGCTGCACAAACAGAAATACACTAACTTGATCCCTCACACATCAAAGTAACATAATGCTTTATTACTAAGATATCAAATGTTTCCTATATGCACACATAACTTTTCCTCTCATATTTTGCAAAAATACTGACGGAATAGCAAAAGGGGGTTGTATGACTGACCTCTGTTCACTATCGCTGGTAATACTATAGCAAACACTAAGTAAAACCCTGTCAACAGTCTAGAACAGTCTAGTCTAGAAAAGCTCTGATAAACCCACTGCACACTACCTGCTCAGCAGGAAACAGCAGACAGACACAGTTAGCAACTAGATGGTGAACATAGTGGGATATTTATTAGCTTTCCAGATATTTCCCTCAGGAGTTGGTTGAGACCAAACCAGAGATTAGGTCCAGTGTGTAACATTGAGTATGATCTATTGGTAGAAATGGAATATAATATTCATAGGTACGGTTTTCATAAGTGTATAATCATCTGAAAATAGGAATGGTTGTGTTTTCGTTACCTTAGAATGAGCCGTTTTTATCTACAGATGGAACAGGTCCTCTTCTGCAAAGTCTGCCATGTTGAACCTCCATGCTGGTGCTAAATCCTACACACTGGTCCTTTAATCCAGCTTTAACAAAGTCTTTATGAGAATCCTGACTGGTGTATTGTAACTAAATGAAAAAAGAAATAAATCTCCACTGTGCACTTTGTATTAACACACATTTGAAAAATTTAATTAAAATGTAGGTGCAAGCAGCAGAAATCCACCAACACAACAAAACATGTTCCCACTGGACATTAAAGGACAACATATCACAGCAAAGCACTCCCCTTCTGCTGGGAAATGGGATAATGTGGATATACAGTTAACGTCACAGTACATCCTGCTTTGGCAACATTTCTAATGAACCTAAATCAGTAATTCAGAACAGACGCAAATTAAGATCATTCATAGGACACATGCAGGGCTCAGAATATAAACACATAAACATACAGAAATTGAAGTCATACATAAATAGTCATTTAATCCATTTGACACTGATTTCTGAACACACACAAACACAAAGAAGACATACTCTTATATATCTGTCAGCACCGAAGGTCGCTGGGTTAATACACACACATCGACTGTCTGATTACAGTAACAGTGTGTCATCACTCTGAACGTACAGACACGTTGAACTCTGACAGCTTGATGAGTTCTGAGGCCTCACAGTCACTAACCTTCAATTACACAGCCACTCAAATCAAAGCTTCTTCTTCCGCAGACGCACTAAGGTATGTCGCACAGCAGGAGCATCCCACTTGCTCTTTAATGGCCCAGGAGGACTATTTGATAATTGATAATAATTATATATTTTAAATGTTTTTGTTTTTGAAGATGACTCTGTTCTTTTGTACTTTTTTCAATAAAAATGTTTTATTTAAAAAGTTACCTGTTGAAGAGTTGGTGTATATTTTCCCTTGGATAACAGTACTGAATGAACATCAGGGTGATTTCTTTTCATATAACACTTCTGTACAGTTGTTGTCACATAGTGTAAATTATGTTATTTGCAAACACACGCTGTGTGCTTGTGCCAGTGTGTGTGGGAGAGAGAGGAAACCTGGATGATCTGCCGTTTGTTGGATTAAAGGACGAATAAAGCAGCATGAGACACGTCTGGGATGAATGTGTCAGGACACGCTGTGTAAAGCTTTCTACCTCTGTTTTCACCCACTGACAGAATGTTTATGTGAGATCATTTCTTGTCTTGTGTTTAGGTTTCTGACTGTATTTATGTTTTTATGTTACTTGTTACAGGTGAGACCCACTGTGTCTGCATACTGATATTATGCACTATGTACTAAAATAGATGGTGCAACAGC
>NW_023339774.1:3595334-3609913 GCF_004916995.1 Morone saxatilis | reverse complement strand
GAGGGGGGTGGGAGGGTCACCATTTTCACCGGAACAGGCCATTTAACCATCCAAATGATTTCTAAACGGGTTTATTAAGCTGAAAAAGTTGCCAAGTTCCCCTTTAACTTTACAAGTTACGGACATGGCAGATTGACTCAGGATTAAGATCACATACAACCTCTGCAATCATTACAAATTATTAGAGGCTCCCAGGTAATGCTAGTCCCGTGGGAATAGGCCCTCTTAAATCACATAATCTGATGGGATATGACTCGTCAAGAAAACTCCCCATGCATTGCCAACAACAGTCAGGTGCATGTAGGTCGCAGGGCCAGGTAGTAAAACATCAAAATTAACCACCACCACACATCATCTGATATTTAAGTTGTTTCATTTATGTAACTATAACTGACCCATGTCTGCAAAAGCAGGAGTGCTGTATTGGATTGCATTAGATTGCACAGCTCATCCTGTTATTGTATCCAATCTGTTTGACCCTATTTTCACTTTATTTTAACATGCATTTGATCTGGATATATTATCTTGATCAGGAAATACTCGTGTAAATGCACAAGGTCTGAAAATGCATGGACCAGACCATATCTGGAGTTGATTTGATCTCAGAAAGGTATACATTTAGTCTGTACAGTTTGTCCACATTCTCAACAGTGGAAACTCCCACTCATTCCACTCCGAAGCAGCTAACCCCTCAAAGAGCACGTCGGAATCATGGATGTATAAAGGAGAACTGTATGTCGCATTCAAAGATGTCATCCGAGATAACTAACTAAAGATGGCCTATTAATTCCAATGTAAGTTACTCACTGGGTGTCTCTGTGGGCTTCCTCACGCCTCTGTGTTTTGGGCCTTTAGACCATGTGCATTAGAGACTGGCTGAGCTGGCTGACTTCCTGTTGGCTCCCTGCACAAATAATTAATCATACAGCTCTTCTAGACTTTCAATATGTTGAACCAAATTGGTCGAGTATGGTCACTACGCTTAAAAAGCCTCACAGCTGTACAGCGGTTCCTTTGAGAGCGAAGATTCTGTGATCAGATGTCATTATCCAGATAATATAGCCAGACACAGATTGTAGGTTATTATCAGGTATAAATGGGGTCTGTATGATGTGTGACTCTGTGATGAAAGAACAGGCTGTAAAGGGTAAGGAGAAAGGGGAAAAGATGATGACAAACGATGAGAAAAGCTCACACAAAGTGAAATAAAGAAAGAAACTGAAAGAAGAAGAGAAGAAAGGATGCAGGCAAACAGTGGTGCAATGCCATTGTTTCGACTGTGCATTATCCCGAAACCCCAATGGTCCGAAAAATGTCCCATTGGACTAAAACCCCATTTGTCCGACAGCCCATTGTTCTGAAAATACCCTAACCCTATCACTAAATCATGTCCCTAACTAACATATTTCTTTTCTTTTCCTAAATCTAACCAAGTTATTTTGATGCCTAAACCTAACCGAACTGCAACCGTTTACGGTAACCACGTGTTTATTATTGCAATGTCTAGTCTTTTCCTGCAAGGTCCAAATACACTAAGGTATTATGGGCAAAAACTGGAGTTTCATAAAAATGGGCCATCGGAACAACAGGCAGTCCCCAAAATGTCTGGAAATAAAATAAAATAAAATAAAAAAAACTCTTCCAGAGTCAAAATCAAGTTTTTCCTTTTCAATCTCATAACAACAAGTGCTTTAAACCTAATTGGTCTCTGTTTTACTGACTGAGCTGAAGCGATGGTGAAACCGGCCACAGTTTGGATCTTTTCTGCCTGAATTTTGCATCTTCCATAAACAAAGTCTGCATAAGCCGCAGTTGTTGAGGCAGGAAATAAATACATTGTGAAACAGACAAGGCTCAGGCTTTATGTGGCTGGGCTTGTCTATCTGCTACGTATAACAGCCAACTGTTGGAGCTCTGCAACACAAACACAGAGCTCAATAAGAATAATACAGTTAATCTGGTGGAAAGCTCTTAAATAAAAACCGTCGCCTCTCTGAGACAGGCTCCAAAACTGAGCAGGATGAGGACCAAACCTGGCAACCCAAGAAACAATTCATCTGGGATGTTATTGCTGATTTTACAGCAGACATGGGTTTCATGTTCCAAATGAAATATAAAATAACCAATAAGAGCGGGAGACCAACAAACAGCTTCAAGTTAAACATGTTTTTGAAAAACAGAAAAATAAATTGTTCTTTCAGACTTTTTATCACTTCCTGATGTGATTCTTTTCGTGCAGACCACAGGTTCACAAATCACACACACACACACACGTACACAGGTCTGCAGTATTCTTAGCTTCCACCCCCAGTTTCCACCATGACTGGGTGGCCGTTCACTTCCTGTATCTGGTTTGGCCGCAGTGTCTCACTTCCTGGAACCAACAGCAACAGTTTCCATGGAATGACATGGCTTTCATTGTGTGTGTGTGTGTTATGTGCAGTACACACACGCAAACACCTTTTAAGGAACATATGTGACAAGTCATGTCAACATATATGTTGTCACGAGGTCATTTGAAAACAGTGCATCTTAAATTTTTCCAGGTTGCGCCAAATGATCATTTTCAACTTAAAGTCATTTCTACTTATATTATTAACATTAAACAGTCTTTCATTCCTTTTACAAACCAGGTGAGCTTGAAGGCGGGGCAAGAAGCTGTATTCTTATCCTAAACCTGTCTTACTTTGACACTGCAGAGCTTTAAGTCCTGCTGTCAGAAATGTGCAGACAAATTCAGCAGTGTGAGTAGTTGTTGTGTAGAGGACATGATGTAATTAAATATAAATATTACAACTGTTAATGACGTGTCATCAGAGTATTGCTGTACTGTGACAGTCTTAAAGAAGGAAGGGTTTGAAATTAGATTTGATTCTAAAATCATCTTTCTAAAAGCAAAGGGGCCTATGACTAATAATGAGAGGCGGTCAAATGGATGTGACAGTCACAGCCATAATAGTAGATGAGATAATATTGTGGTACAGTAGTTGATGTTACGCTGTGTTATATTTTTCTGGACAGAGACCTACATAAAGATCCTGAGGTGGCTTCAGAAAATTTTCCTGCTGAACTGCAGAAGTTGCTGTGATAAAATATGTCAATAAAATCATAACATCTAAAAAATATCTCAGTAAAGCCATGCAGCCATAACTATGATGTATGTATGGTGAACAGAATATTAATTTAGCAATATATTTGTATTCATTCATTTTATATCAAATTTAAAATTTTTGTAAGTACAAGACAATTGCAACTAAAGAAGCAATCTGTCCACAGTGCTGTAGTACCAGACTTCTCCATTGGTCTCGCCACGTATTATAGTTGGTCTCAACAGAGTCCAGCAATATATGTTTTTTGTTTTTGTTTTGATTATGTAGTAGCTACCTCCTTCAAAACCAAAAAAACTTGTTCAGAAAATGGTCACTGGTTTATGTCAAACATTGACTGACATTGGTTGCCTGGTTACCTTGGCTACCAATCAATGTCACTTGCAGTCTGGCTGCCAAAACTCATCTTACTGGCAATAACAAAAGCATTATTTTTTTCTGTCTTGGTCTTGAGTCTGTTTCTCCCCTTTGGACTTGGCCTTGACTTGGATTTAAACCTCTTTGGACTTTTTCTTGACTCAGTCTCGATTAGTCCTGGTCTTGGATTCGACTACAATTATCTTGACTATAGCACTTTCTGTCTGTACTAGTGGTTCTTGCATGAGGTCTATTATCTCACAGAGCACTAAGAGGCTAAAAATGTAAGATAAATGTGGTGCTGTTGAAAACGCAGCCTTATCAAACTACAGGGAGCAACCTCAAAACACCAAGACCAAGACCAAGGTGGGAGGAGAATACGGTTGACATCCAAGAGACAACAAGCTAAATGTATCCGTCCAATAAAGTCTCTACTTGTGCATCATGTGACCTCGGTTTACGAGCCCTGATTTGGTTGTAGAGCGCTGTGAACCAAAACAGACTAAATATGACAACAGTAATAAAGCCAACGTCGGTTCAGACCAAAGAAAATAAACTTTAGTGGTAACAAGCCATGCCTAAATGGCAGTGGTTATGGAGATGCTGGTTTGGTGAAGGACGCTGTGTTGTCCTTTAGTTTGTCAGCAGTGGCAGACTGATTGTCATGTGCAGAAACATGACTGGTGTTTAACAGGTTTTTTAATCAGAAGGGAATAACAGGACTGAAATTAGCATTTTGTTTCCTCCCTGCAGATCCTTAACAAAGAGCAGAAAAACATGAGTGAGATTGAAAGGAAGACGGGACAGTTTATTTCTGGTTTGATCACTATTGTATGTTTTCTACATAATAAGAAGAGAGCACTCTGTGCAACAGTTGCTTTTGGTTGATACCTGCAAAACGTTCCCTAATGTTCTGGGTCCTGTTTGAAATTGCAAGCTCCATTTTTCAGAGGAAAGACTCCCTCAGTTTACCCCCCAGTCAACACCACACCTGCATCCTCTTGTTTTTCACTAGATAAATAATATACTGCAGACCTCAAGCCTGAAAATGTGATGGATCTGGACCACAAGCAGCTTGCCAGCGATAAACCAACATCCCCAGAGCTAGCATGGCTAACAACATGCAGCAAGCTGAAGAACGGTTCAGATATCAGAGATAGTTTGTGATCAAGAAAAGTAATTTCCACTGTAAACCTTCTGCTTCTTACTTCTTCGTAACAGAACAGCTTGAAACAAGACCAGGTGTATTTACCTACCTAATGCTGAAGATTTAGGTGATATTATGGGATTATAACAGTTGTACAGCCAAGTAATTACATTACTCTACAGTTCTCCCTCAAGAGTTCAGCTCCAGTTTTCTCAGTTCACTGTTGAGATACACATTTGAAGTTTATATTTACTTTGTTTCTGCTTCTATTGATGATCTTTTTTTGTCACATGTAGATTTAGCCATAGTTTCAGTTTCAGCTACTGTAACTACTGTATAATCACCTCAATCTTTGCTGATCTACAGTGTAGTTTCCCCCCTCTTTTAGTTTCACTCTGACATTACAGCAGGTTGTCTGTCACTAATTACAGATGCTCTTTTTTCTGGAGTAGTCTGGCACTGAAACCAGGCCACTGAGTTTCCTGCCAATCCCAACCATACAGTCTGTATATAGACCAGTACAGCTGTGTGCATCCTGCATAAAGCAATGATACTTTTCAGAGATAAATATTTTCCCAATAAAACGTTTTACAACTGTGAGCAGGAATGTCTTATGTAGCAGAGAGGGTTATCTTAAGTCCAACACCAAACTGAGTCATTCAACACAGTCAAGTCAAGAGCCTTGACATAAAATAACATCAGCAGCAGGCCTGTTGGCAGCTCCACCAACTGAAGTAAACGTTAATTCAAGAGTCAGTCCTGCAGTTCTGAATGATGATCCCACAGCATCCCAGTAGCATTTTACAGTATTTTTGATCACTAGCCGATAAGATATTTAAGTTTTCTGGAAAAAATATAATTTAAAGGATTCCTCCTGAGGACCTCAGGTGAGAGAAAGGAGGCCTCTTGTACATTTAAGTACCTTTCCCCGTGCCTATTGTTCTGGTTTGCACAGGAAGGAAGTAATGAATGACAACTTCTCACATTATGTGATTAAGTCATGTTTTTGGGCTCCTTTTACTTTTTACTCTTAATTAAGTATGCATTACACTATGTAATCTACTTTTCTACTTTTACAATTCGCTACTGACTTACAATTTATATCCAATTCTTTCATCTGCATGTTTGTAGCCAATATGCCAGGTGTACATGAGGCAGATGCGCCACGAAGCGCCAAAAATAACTGCCCGCTTCCTTTCGGCGCCCATGTTAATCAGTTTGTCTGTTCAGACTGAGCGTGCCGTGGAGCTGGCTCACGATCCGCAGCGATCAGAGTCTGTTCTATTTTTTTCAACGTGCCGTGAGCAAGAAAGCACACTGCAGGCCAATGAAAATCTTTCTTTTTTTAAGAACGCTGCAGCAGGCACAGGTTGGGAGAGGTGACCACACTGACCAGAACAGCGCAGGACTAATTTAGGGACTGGAGAAACAGAAACCAAATGGAGACAGATTAGGTTTTTGTCTGGCTATTTCTTTGCATTGGATAAAATTTATACTAATTACATGAGTTCTACGCAGTATGCTTCTAACAGATAAAATTCCTACTTTATTTTAAAGAAATTGTTTGATCCATTCATACCTTTTATTATCAGAGAAATGTGCTTTGTTGAAAGAAGATATTTTCTACATGGATCTCCCCTTTTTATTTAATGTCTGCTATTGATCATGCAATAAACATCAATGGTCAAAAAGTACCTAATACTCTGAGTTGTGTTTGAGTGTTTGAGAAGAATACTTTTTTGTTTTACTTGTAGTTGAGTAATATGTCAGTAATGTAACAGTATTAACTTGAGTACAGGTTGGTGGCTTGAATGGTTTATGTGAGAGTCTGCAGTGATTGGCCAAATTTTTCTTCTGATTTGGCTGTTGACAGACAAATAATAAGGGATTGGGTACATTTTTAATGATTCTTGTAAAAAGGATCAGTTTCCTGGAGGGAATGTTTAGTAAGATGAAATATAAGGTGATATGTTGTCAGCCCAAATCTGTTGAATCTCCTCCAGAGAAAAAAGCTACTGGCTTTCTTCCATCTCACAGTCAAAACTCATCACATTCTCATTTTCATGAATCATAACTTGTTTCAAATCTTCCATCAAACAGCTCTAAATATTTTCAACAGAATTATCTTTCACTGCTCTCCTTAGCGTTTCATCTTACTTTTTCTTCCACTTCTCGTCCATTAATTTTTCCCAGGAGAGTACTGCTCTGACTTTTGATGTCCTTACTTAATGGTCACTTGTAATTGCAGTCCTCTAAATATAGAAACTGCTTTTTCTGTTGACGCCAGAGTGGAGACCTTCAGCAAGGACATTTCTCCAGCTCTGGTGAATCATAGATTTAAAGAAAGTAGACCCCAGCAGAAGGTATATATTTTGTGTGTTTTTACACCGGGATGTGCGTCAGTTTAATGCACAGAGACACAGAGCAGAGCAGCGTCAGAATTACAGGCCTGAAATATACGTCGAGCTTCCTGTCTGTGTGAGGAGCTCAGGGTGGTTCCCTAAAAACCTTTCTCAGACATTCCTCTTTTAATTATGCCTGAGGAGAAAGTGTGTGTGTGTGTGTTGGATGGGGATGGGGGGATAGTAAAACATAGTAAAGTCTGCCAACATGTAAAGCTTTATATTCCACTTGATGACTGGCACATTACACTTGTTCACAATCATTACCATCAGCGCAGAAAATCTCTGCTCAGACCTCTGTTTGTTCAAGCCAGCGTCTCAGACAAGATATTATGTCTTGTTGATTCTATAGTCTGAGGATGTAATTTATAGTATTCTGGATTTAGGTTAATTTTAACCCTTCATGTCTCCACATCCATATAAATGTGGGGATTGTGCAACACCCCTTTTTGACTGAATTCAACACTTGCTACGGTGTATGGGATGTTGCTGTGAAAGCAGTGTGTATAACTTTCGGGCTCTAACTACCTACGAATGATACTGATCATCATATACGTTAGATAGACAGATAGACAAGGATTTATTTCATTATCATTGACATCAAATGTCAGAAAACAGTGGCCATTTCACGTTCCCACAGCCCAAGGTGAAGCAGCAAGGCTCACATTTTACAGGCTAGAATTATTTGTAATAATTAAATAAAATGCAGTTGTGCACTGACAACCAGCAGAGACTGGGACAACATTAACTCATTGGACTACAAGTTTAGCTCTGGTTTTGTGTCTTTGGCTTTGGCTGCTAAAAGTTCCACTTTCTTCAATAGCTAGTTGCTAACTGTCTCTGTCTGCTGTATGCTAGTGGTCAAGTAGTGTACAGTCGTTTTATCAGCAGCCTGCCGCGAATAGAACAGAGTTTGTGAGAGTGCTGGGACTGAACCTTACAGTAAATGTGCCATTAAACCAAAAATATGAGCTAAAAGAGGCTCAAAAGCTCTGTGGATCTGCAGAGTTGGTGATAAATCTCTGTGAGAGCAACACTGTTAACACTATACAGTCACTTTACTAAATGTCAATGTAAAAAAATTTAATAAATTATGATTTATGTGGCTTTAACATTATGTTTGCACATGGTTTTATATGTATTATTGCTCCCAGCACCAATCCAAGCTTATCACAAACATTTCTTCTTCTGTTCTCAAATCTACTCTCAGTGATTAGCAAGGATCAAGAGCATTGTGTGGTTTCTTTGGCTGCTGGCTTATAGACTTATGTCACCCATTAGCAAGCAGCATGACCGTTATTTTTAATGCATATTACTCATTTTTAGAGCTTGTTCCTCACTCATTAGTGAGCACCACAGCCATTATTTTTTAGACATTTAAGTCACGCCTGCTTCCTGACAGTTTGTGGTTTAATTTGCTGCAGGCTTGCAGGATTAGATCAAAATGGGACAAGGCCCAGCAGCTAATCCTGCACTTGCGGACGGATATTAAGTCAGGGTCTTCGTCAAAACAAACACATTTAAACAGATTACACTGAGGGTAACAGCACGGATATCACTTCAGACTTTCTGCGTATATGTGTCTTATTAAAATGTTATGAGGGTCTGTGTTTGTGTGCACAGTTTAACTTTAGAGTGTGAATGCTATCTGTGCACAACCATAATATATTTATGCAGTAGCAGGGCGGGGACAGAGCTTTATTAGACAAGATATAACCAACACAGAGTGGACAAAATACCATTGCAGTTAAATAATGCATTTCAATACACTCATGTAAAAATAATTGCCTTTGTAAATCTTTCTTTCTTTTTTGTTAATCTTTCTATTGTTTTGTTGAAAATGTGTAACAGAGGTGCTGATTCAAATGTATGGTATTTTCTAAGGCTAGACTAAGGTATTCACTAACTTAAACATCAACATCATAACACAAAGTTAACCATGAAGAACTCTTGAACAATATAATCCAGTAAAACCTAAGCCTGACAGAGTTGGTATGTGTTGCAATAAACTGCTTGAATGTTAATATGTAACGATGTGTCCACCACTTGTATGTTAGGTTCTTAAGAACCTACAATGTGGGTGTTAAACCTGTAAATTAAAGCTGAATAAAATTTGAACACAGATGTTTGGGCCCAAATGCAGACACAAAGCCTGAGTGTTTGAGGGATAATGAGAACAAATGTCAGGGTTCCATACTGACACAGAGGAGCAAATGGAAAATTATAATTAGATAATTGCTACATCACAACATTCACAATCTGGCAAATGAAAGAAAACAGTCTTCTATTCAGCTAATGAGCCAAAACACTAAACCGAACCTCCTGTTGAGCTGCTCAGAGCTCTAAGGGACAACAACTTTTCATAAGCTTGGCTTGAATTGGCTCTATCAGTATCAGCTAAGCAAATTAAATTAGACACAAAAACACCACAACGATTTACTTCACTGCCATTGTGAATCCACTGATTCTGTTCAATTGTATTGAACTATTATGCTGCCATTATCCATCCCCTTCGTTTGATTTGGTAAGGGAACTAGATACAACATCTGAGGAGAGATTTCTTTGGACGAGAGAAAAAAGGTCCTCATGTTTCGATTGGTCTGTTTCTCAATGGCCATGGCCAATAGGCTCCAATAAAGCCCTCTTGAGAACAGGTCCTAGTACAACCATGAGAAAGGAGATTTAGGTTTAGATTTATGTTTACAGTCCTTGACCCAAGATTCCTTGCACAATGTGACCACATTTATAATGTTTGTCCAAGTCCTGGCTGACCAAGGATTTAAATGCGGCAAGTTTTTTGGAAAGAACAGTTAAGGACAAGTTCATTAGAAGCTTCACTGTGATGTTTAGAACATGGTTAGCCAATGTTGAGCCCATCCCGCATTGGCAATCTAGTGAGTCAACAAGTCTCCCTGGCATAATAAAGAAACCACAAAAGGAGACTACAAGCCAGGAGGAGGTAACATACATTTACTCTAAACTCTGTGTAGGTTATCTGACGTGAACTGGACTAACAACAAGGAGAAATTGATCCCAGACTACTGGGTGGGCGATTATTTTTGCTCTGTGCCACTCAGACGCTAGACCATTGAATGACTCTGTCTTGGGAGAATATCCAACACCCACTATAGTTGAGTTTCTGTTTTTTTTAAAGGTTACTTTGAGGAACCGGAGATGTGTGGAGGACGTACCATTAATGGTGCCTTCAAACAGCGAGTGGTTATTGCTGGGTCTGCCACACAGTCATGTTTTCGTCTTATATACTGACTGATTGGCAGCAGGGCACTGCAGCTGATGGCTACATCCAAGTAGACCAAGCTAGTCAAGGGTATACTCCACCCAACAACCCAACCTTTCCTCATCATAGGGGTGTAGCTTTAAAGAGAATATGTTGTTTCACTTCATTACATTAAGTTCATGTTAGCCAATCATGTCTGTTTGGGCTATGTTTTTTCTTTGAAGTGAGTAACCCACCAACAGTAGTTCATGTTTTTCACAACTAGAGCTGCAACTGACAATTATTAGATTATTATTATTACATTATCAGTTAAATAGTAAATGGACTGCCTTTCTAGTCTTCCAACCACTGAAAGCATGCAAAGTGCCAACTGCTCATCTCTCAACTGTTGGCACAGCATTGGGGAGCAATCTGGGGTTCAAGTGTCTTGCTCAAGGACACACTCGAAATGCAGCGGGAGAAGCCTCTAAGGATGGCAATGTGAGTCCGTCAGTCCAGGGTTCAGTCAGTCGCATTGGGGTGGTGTATGTTTGTCACTGCTGTGTGCATGAGAGCTTGGGGGTTGAAGGGTGGAAATCTTGGGTTTGGTTAAGAGGGACTGCTCAGTAGAGACTGCTGTGGTGGGGGCCACTGGTGCCAGAAAGCACACTGACTGTTTGTGCCGCCAAGAAAACTTCTTGTGAATGATACTCAGCTCATGCATCAACATGCACCGGGCCAGTGTTTTTTTGGTCGCGTTGGCTGCTGTCTTTTAGGGTGTTGGTCAGTGTTTTGGGGTATTCTGCTCACCAATAATATTTAACAAGCAGCATGGTAAAACTAGCCGTAAATTAAAGCTGTGACATTGTTCTCTTCAGTGAAAAATGCTGTGGTATCAATAAAACAAAGAAATATGTTGGTTAATAGGTTATTGGAGCTCCTGGACCCAACCAAAGAAATGTGTTGGTTATGTAACTATGTTTTTTTTAGTACTGTTTGTGAATCTCCAAGACTTTGATTATAAATATTGACTTGCAAGAGGACGCTAGATCAAGTTATTTTATCGATACATCTCTGAGAAACTTTTGGATTTAGCTATATGGTATCTCCATATATTTTGAGCTAAAAGCAGTCCACAGACACACAAATTTGTGTGAGGGTGTGGCCCCATATTTTTGTCCATGAAGATGGTTGGCTGTGGTCATGTTGTGCTCAGACTCTCTGATTGGACCAGACAGTTACTCAGTGTAGAGGAGAGAAAATAAAAAAAGGGGAGAAGACATTAGAAGACATAAAGTGGACAATAAGTGGATGACAGTAGAGGATGCGAGAGAAGAGAAAATTGTAAATGTAAATGCTATTTAAATGGATTTTAATTTCACTTTTTAATTATGCTGATGGCTCTAGTTCTGGTTCTAGTGGACAATTCAAACCAGATAGGAAAACTTCCATTGGCTGATGCCCAATCTCAAACCTGGCTGTATATTGTGAGCATGCTCATTAGCACTGCATAATACACACCTCTGGTAAACGTGTTGAATGTGCATCTTAGTGACCTGGTTATATTGACTCTGCAGTTTGTTTTAGACAGTAAATGATACAGTTTAATCCCTTAAAACAACAAGCCAGCCTCATGTCATACACAGTCTCACTGTGGTGTGTGATACAGTATCATTGTGGCACACTACGTTAGCCACAGGTTCCTATCTATTGTTCTCCAAACCTACAATATAAACTGTGGTGGCTACTGTTGGAAAAACCCTTCTTTGCGCATTCACCAGATCGGTGTGTTACGGAAAATCAAGCAGAAATACAATAGATCTGCAGGGAGTTGACAGTGTAATAGGTTCTGTTTATACTGAAGTTAAAGTAGAATTACTGTCAGATGCATGAAGATTTAAAGATGCATTTGAAATGTTGGTGGTTTGAAAAACTGGTGTCTGCTGTCGGGTTCTTTACGATCATATAATAGTAGCAGGAAAGTTACAGATAAACAGTACATTACAATGTATTTCTAAAAAGATTTTAAGCGTCAAATAGTCAATGCAGTGACAGTATTTTTGATAAGCTCTGCCCAGTGTGACAGCTTGATCTGAGTTTGGTGCAGTACGCTGGATGGACTCACTGAGAATGACTTCACAAGGTAGCTACGGCCTAAAGCATACACTGATTTATCGTCTATTTTACTCTAAATGGGACCATGATTTACTAAATGAACATCATGATGTTAGGAAGAAGACTCGAAACTAGAGATTGAGACCATAAACTCATTAGGAAACTGTTTACCGAGCTCATAAACCAAGTGAGAAGTCGGGTGATTTCTCCGTAAGACTCAAAGCTATTGGACTTCTTTTTTGCAGCTAATGGAGCTGCCCCCCTGCAGGACATTAGAAAGAAGGATTAAGGCACTTCTGCTCAGGCTTTACATCCCTGACCTGGAAGCTTTGTCCACTAATTATATACTGTTAATGATTATGTTATATCGCACATGTAGTCTTTTTATTATGTATGACACCAGTTAAGGGTTTTTTACTCTGTCTACTTACATATTTGTCTAGCCTGTAACATATATAAATTGGCCATATATGTGAATGGTTGTCCATGTGTATGTATAAGGCCTGTGACTGACTGGCAACCTGTCTAGGTGTACCATGCCTCTCGCCAAATGTGGTCATGGATAAGCTCCCCTCACCTCCCAAGATCCTGTACAGGATAAGCAGATATAGATGATGGATGGATGGAAGATTCCCTGAGGCAGAAACAGTAGCGTAGTGAGTTTATTTTAAATGTGCCACATGACATACAGCAGTCAGTCATTTTTCCACTGGAAAAACACATCTTGCATTGTAATGTACTCAGTGGACACCATAAATGACTTGACTAAACCAGAAAAAGAAAACACTTATGTGCTTTCCCTAATTTAAAAGCTATGTATAGACTCTTGCCTCATGCACTCACTCCCCAAAACCATTTGGCTCTCAAACATCTTTACTTTCCATTCCAAAGTGACCCTGAACCTCTTATTACAATATTTACAGGAGATTTCCTACCAGCCCCTGACCCCACTTATTCATTAATTTCTAATAAACATAGTTTATTTGTCATATCTGCAGTAAAGCTGACCACTGTGGGGTAGTAAATGTAAATTTTCCCTGTGGCAAATGTGATGCTGAGCATTATAATGGCAACAGCATCACAGCTGATACAGTGTGACTGTGAGATCAGAGTCCCGAAATCGCGAGTGTCTCACTGCGGCATCAGGAGCTTTCTAATGCCAGTTCTGTATATTTCAGTACGTGGAAGGTTGGAACTACATGTTGAAATGCTGTTCAGTGCGGTTCTATAACTTTAAAAACTTTTACTTTTTGTGCTATCATTCAGGATTTTTAAGTGCACAGTTTCACTCATTTCTCATCAGGAGCCACAGTTTAGTGCTGAACTGTGCTTCTACACTGTGCAGCAGCAATGTTCCTATAAATCAAAGTGGTTATTTAACCTGTTACAGCAGTTAGCATGTGGCCACAGCAGCACACAGACAGAAAGGTGGAGAATTTAGAACAAAAGCACAACAGCAGCTGTGAGCCAGCCCTCAGAAACCAAAGTGAGTGGGCTGAGCTTCAGTGTGTTTACATCTCTCAGTCGATTCCTAGAAGAAGAGGATGGAAAAAAAAGCAGGGCCTGCTTTTATATCATTACCAAGTAATTTGTTTTGATTTTTGTTATGTCTGAGACGAGGGTATAGAGACATACTCAGTTTTGACAAATATGTTTTATGGGAGATGGCCCTATTTCAGAAACATCCCTCTCTTTCTTTGACTTCTCTACTGACATAAAAATATTTTAAAAATACTGTAAAATCTATTTGAATAATCTTTTCTCCTCTCTTTTAATTTTTTGTTTGCTTCATCTACATGCACACATGCCACACATAAAATCACACAGAAATGGTCAAATATAAACAAATTCATCTCACTTGACTACCCGCTGTTTGTCACATTTGCTGTTTTCATCTTTGTTGTTTCCATGTTCACTGGTGTCAAAGTCATTGGATGTGTCCTAAACATGCATTCTATGTAATGACAAGCAGGGGGCTGCTCCATTAGCTGCATGAAGTCTGATAGTATGGCTTCTTATGGAGACGGTATATGAGTTCATGGTCTCAATCTTTAGTTTCACATCTTCTTCCATACAGCATAAATGTTAATTTAGTAAATGATGGTCCAATTAGAGTAAAATAGACAATCGATCAGGGTATGCTTTAGGCTACCTTGTGACTGACAAGTCACTCTCAGTGAGTCTGTCCAGATGAACACATGAAACTCAGATCAAACTGTCAAACTATGCAGTGC
>NW_023339774.1:3594449-3595326 GCF_004916995.1 Morone saxatilis | reverse complement strand
ATTCTGTTACTGCGTTGACTATTTGTTGCTCAAAAACATTTCAGAACAAAGTCCAACATGCAAAGCAAGATGTTTCCACCATCAACAGAAAAGAAGGTAGTGTCACATCCTGCCCTGCTCCCTCTTTGTATCATGTATCTCATTCACTGTTTCCTGGATTTTTAGTTACGCTTTTTTAGTAACTTCATTTCCTGTTTGTGTTTTCCCGCCATGTGTGACTGTCTGCCCCGCCCTAATTAGTTTCACCTGTGCCTCATTATCTTTTCTTCATTAGTGCCAGTTCGTCTTTGTCTGTGAGTCAAAGATTCCAGCCCGTTTCCCAGTGTTTTTGACTTCAGGCAGATTGCGTGTATAATTTCCACTGTAGTAAAGCTGGGATGGATGCAAAAGAAAACTCTGCACTGTAACTGTTGCTTTAGAAGCCGAAGTCAGTAAGATTTCTGTCTGGAGTTTGGTGAAGGTTAATTGACAGTCGGTGTTAGCAAATGCTTTGGTTAGCTAAAGTATGAGTTAGTTACCTTAATAATGCTAATGTTAAGTCAGTGAATGTTACCTAACCTAATGTATTATCCTAATAATGTATTATGTAACCTAAAGTACGAGTTAACACAAATTAGTGTTAGTGTCTAAGTCTACCTGCAATAGCTAAAGTCTTAGTGAGCTAATGTATGAGTCACTTCTAAGCAGAGTTAGCCAAAGTTAGCTAATTCAAGTGCATATTTCTGAATCTTATATTCAACAGTAATCACAGTGTTCCTATAAAGCCTCCCTACCAATAAGTATCCCTCCGCCACAGAATGGAAACGTAGTTCTAGTCTGTCTTAAAGACCAAAGAGTACAACTTCAGCAAACTAACAGCGCTTTAACTCTCGGGTCC
>NW_023339774.1:3587160-3594317 GCF_004916995.1 Morone saxatilis | reverse complement strand
CACACACACACACACACCACTACTTGAACTCCAGTGATGAGCCAGTGATTCTATTTATGTCTTTACAAGCTCCCCAACCCTGTGTAACCTTATTGCTGTCAGCCGCATCTTCATTTACTGTATCTGCTATTAAATCCCCACGCACAGAGACATCACACACACACACACACAACATGCCTTAATTACAAGATGTTCGTACTATATCAGTGTGGACAACTGTGGAAACTTATTTTAAGTCATATAAACATGGTCTGAAATAAACCTGCTGGGTCTAATTGCAAACAAATGGATGTCAGAATTTTTGGCCACATGTCTAAATGTCCATGACGGTCACAAAATAAAGTGCCTACATTTGCCAGGGACACATTACTGGCATTCCTGCAGTAAAATGTAACATTATCTCTGCATAGAAGGCTAATATGCTTCTACAGAAGTGCCATGTATATTCCTCAAGTTACAGAAGAACTGATGTAGGAGTTTACGAGTGTGTTAACTACAATAAAAACAAAACCAGCTGCCTTTTCACGTTTTCTGACCACACTGACAGCAGGGCAGACGAGTGGTTACACAGGCCGTTATGGAAATGGAAGATCACTATATTCCTTAAACCTAACAAATTCACATTTTACGCACTTAGCTAATGTGCTTCAGGTCAAGTGTTACTGACAGTGGTTCTATTTCATTTTATAACAGTGAGCCAGCAAGCAGAATGACATTTAGCCTTTATTAGTGTTTTTAGGTACACCTCTGCTTTTCCTATTGCAGCCTATGTCACAATGCCTGCTGTGAAAAGGAGTGTTAGACAGGGTGCCTGACATAAAACAGTGATAAAAGGGTAAATGTGCGTTTTTTAAGGTAGCATTGTTTCCTGCATCTGTAGCCTCCATTGTTATTATATTATTCATTGAAAGAGGAGCAAAGAACCACACTGAAGGCTTTTTTCCTGATTGGCGCCGATAAGAGTTTGACTACATTATGGTTAATTGATCTGATTGGCTGAATTTCTGACATTACTGAGTCAGTTTGTTAAGCTGTGCTCCTGTGTACAATACATAACTTGTGATCACAGTAGCCACTCCAACAAGTTTAGTCATTTATGCAGTATGTGCAGAATAATGAGTGAGGAGTCATACCTCGTGTGGGAGAAAGTCACATGGGAGAACCTTTAATAGATTTTATTGTCCAATGTGACTCAGTTGTTATTTTTTTTCAAGCAGTTCATGATGCTCCTCTTAATGTTAGACAGATGTTCACACCTAAATCTTTTCTTAGTTAAAAAAGTTTAAAAAAATATTGTTTGCTATATTTTGCGTTCCCGATCTACATTGAAACTTTATAATGTTTCCACTGAGTGAAATATTTAAAACGAAGACTCATTAAAAAAACTGATGTCCAATAATTTGATTAAATTATATGGACATATAGATCTATTGTCATCATTTTTTACACTTCCCCAAACTCAGCCAGTTTGGAATCTCCAATTTCAAATAATAAATTAATAGTAGAGTTTAATAACCTCTCTTGCCTTTGCAACCTGCATGAAATGTGTGTGAACTGGTGTGTTTGCTGGTGCGTGTGTGTGCAGATATTGTAAACAGCATCACTGTCTCAGTGGTTCAAAGTTCACTGCTTGTGGTAACAATACAAAAGGACTTCAGTGTGTGTGTGTGTGTGTGTGTGCATGTGCGGCAGATGTGTGGTCAGTGGCACATGACAGCAGACTCATCCTTTCATGTGTCTGTGCCCAAAAAAATGCAGAAAGCTGTAAATGTCAAATGTATTTTTGTGAACCATACGATATTTATGTGTGCCAGCTTTCATGATTTTTTAAGTGTTTGTGCGTATAGCTACGTGCGTTCTAGGTATCACGTGTGTGTGTATTTGTGTATGTGGTCACTTGTGTCTTTATTCTTTGCCACAAGACATGACACATTCTTCATGACTATCATTTTATGAGGTTTTGTTGCTGAAATTCTCAAATCTATTAAAACTACAGTAATGTCACACAGTTTGTCCCTCAGACATTTATAAATATATAAAACATTTGTAAACCCGGCAGGAAGGCTTCGTCACACCACATTCATCCAGTAAAGAATGTTTTTTGATTGTTACATGCTTGGTGGAAGATGTTTAAGATGATGTAACACTCAAGGTCTTCAGCATTTTTAAGGATTTGTGTGTAACCTGCAGATGCCCAACAGGCACTGGTCAAACAAAGTGCACCTGTGTACCAGAGCTGGGGGCTCATCTTTGTGACTCATTCACTACGTCAGGGTTTAAACTGATGAAGAAGAAGCGGACTGCCTGGATGTCTGGAAAAAGCATGTGAAGGTGTTCTCAAGGCGTTATCTTGAAAGTGCCTGCTGTTGCACCACTGGAGAGGGTATTTAGTCATAGAGGTCTTACAATGTCCCCTCAAAGACACTGTCAAGCTTGATCTTTTTGACATGTAACCATTCTGTTGCATAAATCTTTTCAAGCTCTTAGGCCACTGAAGGACACACACCGGAATTGTCTGATCTTATTGCAGGCTTTATTGTTGTAATCGTTTTAATTTGTTATGCTAAATATTTAGTTCTAAGCAAATTATTGGACATCAGTTTTTGTTGCACACGGTTGGGGTCAGTTTACTTTCAACATTTTAACATTAAACTCTGCAACATGTTAGGCATGAGAAAGTTGTGCTATCCAGCCAATGAGTACATTACAGATAATTGATCATCCTCTATAATTACGAAGTAAACTGCAGTGTGTTAACAGTTGTAAACGTAGAACTGATGGCAAGCAAAAAGTCTTAGAGAAAAGAATTGTTTAGATGTGTTTCATTCCAAAACACAAAAATCTCCTTTAGGAATTTGTTAATCTACAACAATGTTACTGTTTTGTAAAAAAAAAAATATTTTTATAATTTGTCAGCATAGTGCCTTGCATTTAGCTATAGTGTGATGTTTTGGAATTGGAAGGATGTTCACTTTGCCATCCGACAGCGTGAGGTGTAACATTTTCTATATTTGTTCTTATGGGCCCATAGAGCCTGCACAATAGGGGGCAAGGTCTGTCATTAGGATTCTGTGTCATTAGGACCTCAATGCTTGGTCTATATGTAGCTGTATGTTCATGTTCATACAAGGCAAATATTGCTTACTACTTTAAAGGAGAGCTTTCATGTTTTTTTTTCATATTGCAATAGATAAAAAAGTAACATACATTACATGCTTTGAATTCCTATAGATATAACTATGCAGTGTTCTAAGCAGACTGGAAGACATGCAGTATGTGATAGAACGCTCACATCAAGCAGACAAGAGTCTGTGTTTGCAACCCCCATTTATCCATAACCCACCAAGGCCATGTTTACTGACATAATGCATTATCCTTATCTCTCACCTTTGAACTGACTGAAAGTGTGAAAACAAACACTGAGTCTACTTCATGGTCAAAATCAATCAGTATCAAAGCCAAGCTCTAGGCTGTTCTTTCTTGCCTTGATTTGTGCCTTTGAAGAGCTTCTTTGAAGCTGACTGAGAAGCAACCTGTTCTGTTGTTAATGTATGAGGACTTGTTGCCTTTTGGTTAACCTGCTCAGACTGCCTTCATGACCTCATTTACACTCAAGTACGCGTATGGCTATCAGAATAGTAAATTATCAAAGCATCCAAGAAGCATTCAAGACGAACTGAATGCTCAGACCAGGCTTGAGATACATTGCAGCCAGATATTGAAAGGGTGGTAAATGAATACATCTATTCAAGATGTGTACATAATCTTTATTCCTCCCTTAGTTTTAACTACGTCAGTAAGCAGTCTGTGGAAACATCCACTCACTGTCTGATTATCCCAGTACAACAATGGTCCAACTCCTCTGCCCTTGTGATAACAGGAGCTGAAGTTACACTAACATGAAATGAACCGTTCTCTGTCTCATTAAAACAACAAAGAAAAACAGTTCCATACGACTAACTGCAAGGTACACTGAGCTGCTGTAGAATTTATCTGGATACTGGATGCTACAGATAATAGGTATTATTAAAGGTTCTATATGTAACTTTCAGAAAACTGTAGATAATTGTAACACCAGTGGCTGTTAGGTAAACTACAGTTTACAGCACCTTGTTGCTCGCGCTCACACTTCCTACACAGTCCATAGGCTTAAGCATCATCCTGGGCATTGGCAAAAATGAGTTTCACAAGACTGGAAAATAAATTACAATCAAATTTAGAATAATGTTACTATCTGTAATGTTATATTTTATTTAGACCATTGACTCCTTTTACAAATGACCCCAACAGCCAACACCACAAAGCAGCAATGCTAGATCCACACTACGCAGCCAGCCACAGCCAGCTGTCATACCCCAGCTTAGCTTAGGCTAATTTAGAGTCAGTTGGACGTCTCTGCCTTGTATCACTCTTGGCTAGTAGAAAGCAATGGTTTGCTTTGTACCTTTGTTACATCATTTATTGTTGACTAAAATCAACAGCGTTTGTCATAATACACAAGTTAGTATCATGGATCACGTTAGCTGTTGAAATAATTTTGCAAGTTAACATTAGCCTACCATATCCATTCAGATAGTATTTTGCTAGCGATAATGTTAGCACGCAAGCAGGTGAAGGTTAGCCAGCCAGCTGCAACCCAGCTACACTGAATAACATAATCTGACTCCAGCTGGCAAAGTAGCCAGCTAGATCAGCCCCAGGAGTCCTGATGAAGCTAGCTGACTGTATTTTGCTACATTAGTTAGCTAGTAATACATCTGTGTTAGCAAGCAAGCTAACATTAGCCAGCTAAAACCACAAAATCACAATATATTTCACAAGCTTTGCAGTAATGTTAGCTTTGACTTTGCAGAACTCGGACATTGTATGGGACTGTGTGGTGTCAGTTGTTTGTAGACGTTAGCGGACTACATTTATAAGCTAATGTTAGCTGTTGCACACCTTTGACACTGTAAAGAGAGAAGATAGAGACTTGGGAATGCAGATAAACGTCACATCCTTTGGATTTTTGTCCATCCCTACATAGAAAAATCAGACATATCTATATATATATATATATATATAATCAGTCTACTGGCAACCGAGAAAGCTGGGGATGGACACATTTTGCAAGTTACGTTACAACCTTATCACTCATAGGCAATGAAAAGTGATTAATAAATGACAATAATCTGTAAAATATTTCAGAATCTTACATAGGGAACCTCTAACTTTAAATGAATATTTACTCCATCCATAGTCTGTCTAATCTAATCTAATCTAATCAGACTTTATTTAACTTCTATCTTCCAGTTCTCATAGCGGCTCGTGCAGAGACAGCAGGATTACATTAAGTTGGAAGTCTGAACCATGAATCAGGATCTCGATATGAGAATAAAAATATGCCTTGTGGTTTTGTAGACTCCATACCATAGTATAGTTAGTTTGAGGGTAGTCATTTATGCACTGTCCACTGAAAGGCAGAGGAAACACAGCCACCATAATCACAGCATCTCATGCAGGCACATAAGAACATCATACGTCCAGTGTAGCTCGATGTGTCCTCAAGAATTTGCGTTGTGACCACAGAGGGCCTCCGTACACTTGTTTGTATATCCATAATCTTAAAATAATGCAGGAAGTGAAGGAGCCGTTGCCTCTGGACCTGCTAGTAACCTCACATAAACCTCATGTTTTCAGTCACATATGGGACCGGTCCAGCAAACATCCTGTGCTGTCTAACAGCTTTCAGGTTGGTGAAAATATGTACGGCTAACCTCAGAACACTGATGCAAACCAGCGGAAACACAGACCAGCTAAGGACAGACTCCAGTGCATGAGCAATGCAGTCTTAGTTTTTAGAAGGAAGTGCTACACTGCATTCAAAACTATGTAAACCATGTGACCTGTGTTCAGAAGCCAAAAAGGAAGACATTTATATTTTATATTTTTTAGGAAAGCAGAGGGTCACACTGACCCTGATGTAGCTACACAATATTAGAGGCACAGACTTTGAACAATAACCCACATTAGCTTTCCTGCTAAATGGAAAAAATTGAAAAATGATATAATCTGTAATGGGGTTGTTAAGCTAGAAACAGACTTGGGCCTTGATTTCCAAAAGCATCTTAAGGCTAAAATTAGCATCCCCAAACACATTGTAAGACACTCTTAGAAATGATTCCTTCTGTTTTTAGCTTTGTTTTGCTCTCCTCCAACCCTTGGGAAAGGTATCTCCCCCATAGCTGCAAAATGCTCCCCTATGTTCAAGTCTGCTGCTTCTGAAAACAACACTGATGAGAGCGGAGAAAGTGAACCAAAACAGTGAAGTTGCCGGCTGGAAAACCAAGGCAATGAGCTGAAAGACCCTAAAATGCTCCGTAGAGCTGAGTGGAATAACAGAGTTGTATGGTAATAGTATGTGGGTTCATCATTACACATGCGTGATCATGTGATCTATTGTTAATATAGAAATATTTTTTTAATACACATTTATTTAAAACCACTAACATGCACAGCTGCTACCCCACTCATCAATAATATTGCAGGCATTTACATTTCTGTACTACAATTTTGTATTACTTATCAGCCAACATATATAGAGTGTAGTATATATAGTGGGTTTTTCTTTCACTTGTTTCCTGCAGAGTTCAGACTGAATATAACTCTCCGTCAGACTTACTGTACTGACCTCACCCCTGTCTACTGTAGAGCAATCTGTTCTGGGAAATGAGTGTAAAACCACTGATACAGTTGTGACTGACTCAGCTGTAACCCCATTCACTCAGACTGGTCTCTGTACTGTCCCATGGTTTGGGAGGTTTCTACATATTCAGACCTGTTGTAAATGCATCAGTGAGATTCAGAAAAGACTGAGGAGTAGACGTACATGCTTTGTCATTTACCACTGACCACTATAAGAGTGCTGAACTATGCCTTTGATGACAGCACATTTTTACCAATTTCTATTTGTATTCTGTAAGAATCAGCAGATTGTCACAAGTTTATGAGCCATTTGTTATTCTTCAGTAAAAATACGCTGGAGAATTTTGTATGTCAGTTTTACAAACTTCTCCTGTCAGCTCTAAAGTAATGTTAAAGTGTAACTAAATTCCTAAATTCTGCTAGCTCCCTCCTTCCCAGCCAAGTACTGTTGAAGCTTAATAGTGACATCACTG
>NW_023339774.1:3579525-3587057 GCF_004916995.1 Morone saxatilis | reverse complement strand
CCTTATTAGACATTCTCTGGTACAAGTTGAAAACAACAACCTGCAATTTCGCTTTACAAGCGTTTTTGTTTGTTCAAGACTTCTGGGAGTGATAGAGTCGTGTTGTATTGCACAGGGGTTCAAAGGGCAAAAGATGCGCTGGATTCAGATTCAGTTTTCCAATGAAGGATCCAGAGCTGAGGGTTGTGAATAACCATAAATATGAATGGACAGTTTGTAGTCTCTATTTCAAATCAGTGGAATAACAATGCACTTGGTGGAGGCAATGGTGGGGTATGAAGAGGACCCTGGATCTTCTTCTGCTGTACAGAACTATACTAAGACATCGGCATAGTGCAGTTCTGTATTGACTCTCTTTGAATTTCACAGAGTAGGCAGTATGTTCGGTGAAATGGCTGTGTAAAGGCTACCAACACCTACGCAACCTGGTTTAACATTGTCATATTAGGATCCACCAAAAGCAACTTTGTCAGTGGCCTCCATTGTTGCTGCAGCTGCCTGGCTGCTATCATAATGTTTCCAGCTCCCCATTGTTCTCTCTTTGCGCTATCTATCTATATCTCTTTTTGCACCAGGTACCAATAATCGCACAAGCATAAAGCGCTTCTCATAAATGTGCTGTTGTGTCTGAATGAACAGAATTACACAAAGCCATCACTTTAAGAGCTTGATGAAGCAGGAATGTGACACATTCTAGTATTCCAGCCTATGCCCATGTACATGTATGTGTATATGGGCATGAGCAAGTGTAAGCTTATATTTTGTTTAAACACGTGTGAACCTGTGATTACATGTTTACCCATGTGTTTCAACTCTAATTTGAAACATGTTTGGAGGAAGCTCCTCTTCATATGAACTAAGACTAACGTGGCTCACTGAGTTGGTCCTCATTGGGCCAACCTACAGTAATTACAGACCACCAGGCAGGGGAGCCTGGCACTCCTAGTCAGTGAGCCCAGCCAAGAGGCCCTGTTTTTTGGGGAGGAAGTGACCTTACATGGGCACTCCTCTGGGTCTGTGGCCTGAAGCCCGCCTCTGTGGTTCACTGGAGCTGCTGACCTACAATAACCTTACTCTGTGACTCTGTGAATACATAGGCTATGATTATTGTATGGATTCTGGTTTGAAAATATGCTAACAGAGAAAGAACGGACAATGAAGGAGTATGGTGAAGAGGATAAGAGCATGCTCCCCCAAACCTGGTTTGAGATTGCCAAACCGGGCATATGTGAACATAAACCAAATACAAACTTTACAGTTTACAAAAAAGTAAACTTTCCATTCCAATTTGAAATAAAGAGAATAAAGAGTATGTGGAGAGAGGGAGGAGAAAGGCTGCAAGAGAAACAAGGACAAATGGGTAAGAAAGGAAAACATGGAGAGACAGTGGCCAGTCTATTTTCACTACGTTTTCCATGTTTTGGCCTGCACAGATGATGAGATGTTTTCCATTAATCGGAATGGGCTCCACGTTTTCACCTTTGTTTATGTGAGTGGGAGGTTCAGATCCTCTGTGTCGTCAGCGGAGGTTTGGCCCAGACTCGGGGGAAGAGTTTCCTCCCCAAAATACTCCACTATATAAACATTTTGTTAAAGATGTCACTTAATGTTATTGCTTGTTATTTTTAACATTGCAGGTAATTACATAATTCTGTGTGTCATCATGATGTGAGTAAATTACTAAAGTCTGCTGCTAAAATGACTTTCCCAGACAAGTCTATTTTGAACTCCACAAGTCATTTTGTGGACGTAGGTGTGAATCTCTGCAGGCAGCAAAAAAGAGTTTGAAAAGAAAAGACCAGTACTGTAATAACAGAGTGAACTGTTTTTGGTTTCATTTCTGTTGCAGTATAATCCTTTCTGGAAATGAGTAGGCTACCTGTCCAGCATTAAATGTAAAGAATGGCAGTAAAAAAAAGTGGTTAAAACAGCCAAAAATATGGGAAAAGATGGCTTGATGGTGCCAACAAAACATTTCCTTAATTTATCCATCATGTCAGCCATAACTACCTCAAAACCTTCTGTCTAATCCAGGCTGCATTTCTAACAACACTTTCGTACTTTCAGGTTGTTTAGATATTTATAGATATTTATTTATTAATGTATTTATTATGAATTCCATGTTAAATGTATCATAGGTAAGATTCTGAAGCATTTTACATATTTTTTTATGTATTAATTAATCACTTTTTATTGCCAATTTGTGAACGGGTTGTAATGACCTTCCCTGACTTTCTCGGGTGCCTACAGCAGCCTGATTTTTATGTAAAGGTTTTGGGATGGATTTTACCTGAAAATCCAAAGGATTTGATGTTTATGCATGTTCCCCAGTGTTTTCTCCTTCCGCTTCCCTACGGTTTTAACAGTGTGCAACATTAACATTAGCTTATAAATGGTGTCAGGTAACGTCTACAAACAACCGGCACCCAACACAACCCAGAGTCCAACACAAAATCTAAAGTCAAAGCTGACATTACTGTGAAGCCTGTGAAATATATTGTGATATTGTGGTTTTAGCTGGATAATATTAGCTTGCTTGTTCACACAGATGAATTGCTACTTAGGTAATACACCAAAATACTGTCTTGATAACATCAGCTAATTTATCCAGACTCAAAGGGCTGACCTGGCAGGTTACTTTATCAGCTGGCACTGCAGTCCCGGATAGCATTGTTCGGCATGGCTGGGTTGCAACTGCAAGCTAAACATTAGTTTGCTTGCTTGCTAACGTTATCACTAACAAAATACTATTCTGAATTCATATGTTTTTTGGCTAATGTTAGCTTGCAAAATTAGTTAATCAGCTAACCTGATACATAATACGACAAACGGTGTTGATTTTAGCCAACAATAAATGATGTCAAGAGTGAGACAAATCAGGGGTATCCAACTACTACTAAAGCTCTATGGTGATGGCGGCCTCAATGACATACTGACTGAATCGGATGTGGAACAGCTCGACAAATTCTTCATGGCAAACAACTGGCAAGAGGCGTAAGGAGCATTAAACTAACCTAAAACAGTCAGCAAACTTTGCATACTGATTAAAATTCTTGAAAGGTGCTGATCTGTTGAAAATCAACAGCCAGAAGCATCAGTGTTGCCAACTTGGGGACTTTCTGGCTAAATCTGGCGACTTTCCAATTTTTCCTGGCGACTCTTTTTTTTGTGTTTTTTTAAAAGCGACTAGCAAATATTTATTCTCTTCAAAATATTTGTTCGATTTTGTGTTTTGTTACTAGTGTGTTTGGAGACTCTACGTCGAAAGCACTTTTTTTCACTCTGCATTTACATGCTGTCTTCAACAAGCCAGCGGTGGTCGCTGCCGTAGATTTCCTTTTTTTTTCAATCCAAAAAGCGGTCAGTTTCACTGTTATCTAGCGTCGCGCTTTTGCTTATCCCAGCTGCTCTTTCTTGTGGGTGTCATAATTCGAGAGATCGAACCGCCACTCCTGCCAGAGTCAGTGGTAATAATGCGCATGCGCATGGCCGCCTTGTTCCGTTCCCTTGTTACAGTAGTGTGGGAAATGTGAATGTTTCTCATTCATATCATAAAATATATATATAAACCTTTTTAATGAAAATTCACTTCAACTGTGGTGGCGGGGGTTGTTAATTGTGTTATTGTATTCGTCTCTATTTACTTGTTCATGTCCGTGGCCGGTGCACCCTGATGTGATGTGTGATTATGTGTGGTTATATGTTTATATTTGTGTTCCTGCTTTTTGTTATTATTGTTTTTGTTGGGGTTGGTTTGTTTGTGCCGTTTGTTTGTTTTTTTTGTGTTATGTTCATATGCTGTCTAGAACAGTCTGTTATTACAGAAGATAGAAGAATAGTTGAGCGGAAAAAGAGTGTAATTATTGTTTATATGTAGATGGTGTGTTTTTTGTTGTTTATTTTAGTGGTGTGGAGAATGTGTTTGGTTATATTAATGCAGCGTTCTTGGGCCTTGCGCCGGGTACGCCGCCGAAGCCGCTGCCGTGGTGAATTATAATGGCCCGGTAGTTGCCACGCGAGTGGTGTGAGTGCCGGACAAGAGCACTTTTCTGCCGGGCGAATGTTTCAGCAGGAGGTGCGTGGGTGATGTTAGCTGGCTACCACCTCGCAAACATTGCTAACCCGACATAAGGACGGGCATCACCCCGGACATGACCAGGTCACTAGTGCGCAGGAAAGAAAACGTCTTTGCGGAGCAAACAAACTTATCGCCGCGCTTTTTAAGCGCAGCGCTCTTGGACATTAAAGGACAGATTCGGCGCAACAATGAACCTGGGGTTAATACAACACATGTGTACCGAGCTGGTCCGTTCTCTGGTGATCTGTTGTTTGATGGCTAACGCCACGTGCCGGGTTTTAGGCACAAGCCGCTTAGATTACGCCTTATAAACGGGTAGTCAATGGGGCACGCGTTGTAGGTAAAGTGGAAAAGAAAATCGCTACTGTGTGCTACCACCTGAATCAAGGCCTCAAAAATAGCCATCGACACTGTACGACGGTAGCATAAGTAGGGCCCTATTGTAACCGACGAGCATTTTGAGAACTTTGTTTAAGGTGTACAGACGGAGTTTCATTAATAAGATAGTTGTAGAACACAGCTAGCGTTCACGGGTGTGGACAGGCGGGTGCATCTTGGGAAAGAGTCACGGCAACCAGTCAAACATGTCTGGAGATGTGCAAGTGAATCTTCGCGTGAAGACGGTTTTTTTGCCGAAAGAAGCACTGAGCGCATAAGAGAAGCCCTGAAACAGAGACTTAGGTGCTTCCACAGGGGTAACACTAGAGAAGACATGGGGGTTATCTCACCGAATTTTGAAGACGTCGGGACAACGACACGCCTTGTCAGTTTGATGGACGTCCTTATCTTTTCGAGCCGAGAAGTATACAGACGAAGAGCTGCGGGACTTCCGGTGAAAGGGCTACGGAGAGAGAGGAGAGAGCTAGCGCGGTAGTCAATGCCGCAACACAGGCCTCATACTCGGAAACTGGGTGGTGTACCTGCGTGGGACACTTTGTTAAGCTGATGGCCACGGAAGAGGAGTGGCCTGGTGTTGCAGGCTGAGTGGGACTGTTTGGCGTCCGCGACACCAACAGAGATCAGTGTTTTTGTATAGTCTGAAGATTTCCACCTTCTCTGAATAAAAGGGCTGTGACTTTTAAACTTTTGTTCCAGTGGTCCCGAAAATAAAGTTGGGGAAGCGGACCCAGAAGAACCGGTGAGGTGAGCTTGGGTTGTCCCAAGATGGCCAAGACAGGGCACAAAACCATCACAGAAGCAATACATTTGTTTTGTTTTATTGTATTTATTTTTTACTTTTATAACAGGAGATTTTTTATTTTATTTTGCAGTCAATCGGTGTCTGTTCAAAATAAATGAAAAAAAGCTAGTCTTTTATATGTGATTTAAAAAAAAAAAATATTTCCCCGTTGTACCGAATCCGTACCGAACCGTGACCCCCATACCGAGGTACGTACCGAACCGTGACTTGTGTGTACCGTTACACCCCTAGTGGCTACTGATCAGGTACTGGAGTAAACCATCAATCGAGAGGGAAAAAGTCATGGTGGAGTTTTTGGGTTTACATTACAAAAGGCAGCTCTCACAAGATGGTTGATGACAAGACATGTAACCACGGCATATGTGGATGCCGTGAAAGACCTTTGTGACACTGATGAGAAGAGTTCAAAAGCCCATCAGGAACATGGATCATCTAGAATGGACAGAGATGAAAGACATGTACAGAAGATAATGGCAATTGTGGAGGAGATGCTGAGTCCTTTCAACTTTGATAGCATTCCAGAAGAACTGATTAACATTGTCACAGGTCAGGTTGCATCTGAGAAAGTTGCAAAAGAGGTTTCATGTTTCCTCCAAGAGGGTGCAAAGCAAAAATCCACAAGATCACGGAGCTTTTGGGACTGTGGAAATAGAAAACACTGTGCAACTTTCCAAGACATGAAAAAGTCATTTGAGGCTGGCACACAAAAAGTTCATGTGAATTCAGACGTGCTCTTCCGAAGGCTTCTTGCTGTTTCCAAGCAGAGGGAGGTGTCGAAGGAAACTGTGATGTCTCATGAACTTGCTGCAGCCTTAACAGGAAAGGAGGGCTTCAGTCTTTGACAGGTATGACCATTCGCCATCAATAAAATACCTTGAAAGGAAACGTTAAAGCACAGTTCAGGTTAAGAGACCTACATATGTTATTACAGGAAGAGCAAATGTTTCTAACTACAGAAAATACCTGAAGTGCAGTGGGAACAAGGCTGCCCTGTGTAGCTTTGTCAACAATTACATAGTGGATACAGGACCTCAGTGAATCTCAGCAGAGAAGACCATTATTTTGGCCACATTGTTCCAGAAACCAGTGGCTCCACAGGAGCTCAGAAACATCACACACCTCTACTTCAGTGATAGGACGCCAGTGTCTTTCAGTGGGATTGACGTGCACTGAGTTTTGCTCATGCCAATTCCCTGAGTGTCCAAACTTGACCCCTTTTTTTACAGATACATCATACAATGAATGGAAAAAAATAGAAAAAAACATGAATGTTATATGTTTATACTTTAGTGTATTATGCCAGTAAAAATGATTATTTTGCATCCAGAAAATGTATTTACCTGTTAAATTAAAGTTGATACAACAATTTTAACAAATTGTCTGTTACAATTTCTCTCATATGGCAGTGTATTTTTAGTTTCTTGATTGTCGTCTGCGGACATGCCATTTACCCATTCCATGTTATTGTTGGCACACGTCATACATTTCTTAATGTAGATGACTGACCATACCTGCTACAGTTACATATCATATATTGCTCCCAGGCAAAGCTAACTTAAAGTAAATGTATACATTCATCATAGACCCTCATATTTGATACTTATGTGTTTGTAGAACTATATTTCCTCAGTGCATCAAGTTATTCTCATTTCAGAAATGAAAAAAAAAATCACATTTTCAGACATGTAGAGGGGCCCACTTCCACACCAAATTTGGGATCAATCAGAGCTTGCATTACAAAATTACATGGGTTAAGGTGTATTGTCTCCCATTCGGCCTGACTCTAATTATGGGGTATGACGCAATATCTCTCAATTTAACCACTTTTGCAGTAAAATATTTTTATACAAGAATCCATTTTATATATGGAACACCTTGGAAAATATAAAAAACATTTTTGGGCTTTGTTCTACCTCCGGTACTGGTATCTCGAAGACTAAAGCATTTTTGGGGTCTTCCCTCAAGCCTAATGTGCTCTACTGCTGTTTCCATAAAGATACAACAACCATGATAATGCTAATGCTAATGTTGTCATGGCGCAGCTAACGTAACTAGCCTAGCACAACCAGCAGTCAGGTAAGAGCCACTGCTAAGCTGTAAGTATTTCAGCTAACAATGCTGCACGTCCACAGGCCACCATATTATAATCAAAATCATTCCCAAGTTAAATGTGGCCATTTTCTGCATCGAAGCATCTATCTATCTATCTATCTATCTATCTATCTATCTATCAATCTATAAAGCAAGAAATCT
>NW_023339774.1:3574833-3579425 GCF_004916995.1 Morone saxatilis | reverse complement strand
CTACGGGCACTGCACTAGTCAGTAAAATAAGCAAACAGCATGACTCAACATCAGATAAAGTGTCGGGGTTGAGCAAAACTTGAACTTGTTTCCCGGTGCCTTTCGGATTGGAGACCGGTGCCAGATTGGTTTTGCATTCGTGAGCCCAAATTGTCTTCTCGGTGTACAAAATACACTTTATCCTTCATCCTCTTCATCTTGCTAGCTCTTCGGTAAATTGTTGGAAATGAAATTCTCCCTGGCTTACAGGATGATGATGCTAGCCTCTCTTTAGATCATAAACCAAAAGTTTATTCCTCGCCTCTTGCAATGGCTCTTCTCCCGTGTATTTACCCATATAAGTAATCCCAAAATCCAATTCTTCCTTCAAAACAACAAGTAATGTTGTCCTTGTGCACCGAATGTAAACAGTGGTCTGACACCTGTCAGCCATTGCTGCCAAAAAATGACTTCCCTTCTACTTCTCTACTCAAAATATCTCATACGCTGGCCGTAAACAGAACATTGTCAGAGAACAAAACCAGGAAAGGACAAAACCGTTTTTACAGTACTTCAAGAAGGCTTAATACACCAAAACAACAATCTGCTAACACCACATTATAACACTAGCTACAGTGAACGAGCCCCAGAGACCATTCCGTTATGTTCCCAGCTAACTCGTTTAAAGATAGCTGCTCACTGGTGGCGAAAAAGTAAAATGCTATGGTAAGTAAATATCAAGTTTAATTTCAGTGCCATATCTTGCCTAAGGTAAAGATCAAAGGAACCACAGTCATATTGCTCAGTGTTCAATCCCCACTTTTGTCTTATAGCCTATTATTTAGCTTTGTGATAAACAGTATTTTCCTACTCAGTGGGTATCTGTTGATCTGGGTGATTAACTGCTCAGTGATAAAGTTGTAATGAACTGAACTGAATACACTGAGACCCAGTAAAACCAAAAGAAAATCCAATTTTATTATATTTTTATGACAATTACTTACATACAACAAATCTTGGGAACCAGGTGGAGTAAGTGGAACACAAAATGATTAGCTATAGTTTATCACTGTTAGCTTGCCAGCTAAAATGCTTTAGCTGCTTTTACAACAGTTTATGACGCTACAGCAGAATGCATTTAATGTATGGATGGTTAACACTGTGGGCACTGGCCACTATAGTTATCAAATGACAGCTTCAGCTAGGTAGTTAGCTTTAGCTTGGAAAAGGGAAATAGTTGAATCATTGTCAAAACAAACAAAGAGTTGTACAAAATTAAATTTGCAAGTAAAAGATAAATGGAAAAGTAAATATTTTATCTATTAACTAGTTGGTGTTAAAGGAAAACAAAAATATATTTTAATATTAAGGTGTGCTAGAAACCATAAAAATATACACAGTAGGTCTATAGCTCAGCATTTGGTTCACTTCTGTGAATAAAAGTAAATGCAAAGTAAAAATTAATTTTGTCAAAAAACAAGCCTGTGAGGTATGATTGTTAAAAATGATTACCTTTTTTTTTTTTTTTTAAACTTAATACAGACACCGAATTATATAAAAGGTTCCCTAAACAGGAAATAATCTGCTCAACTCAGGGCTCGTCAGTTTACTGAACAATAGAACAGAGGTCCCTTAAGGTTAGGAAACTAATGGTTTAAGGCAAAGTAAAGAGCTTAATATTTAATTTTACACTACACTAAGGCAGTGATACTTGTGTGTAAAGGTCCACTGTGGAAGTTTCCTCTTGAGGAACCAGAGGTTCTTTAATGTTGCCTGCAGGAGTATTATACAGAGAGAGAGAGAGAGAGCTAAATATACGCTCTTTAATGTCAGGTCTGAGTCTGTCAAGAAGGGTTTAGGTGGATGCCACGTACATCTGCAGCTACAGCTACTGTGTACAGGATGTGTGTGGTATCCTGGCTTTAGTTTTTGTGTTGTTATATTGTAATGTTTAAGATCTGGTCTTTAAAGGTTCCCTATAGTCTATTAAAAAAGTGTTATCATCTGTTTTATCATTTTCTTTTCAAGTGAAAAACAACCAGATGCAAAAGATTAGAGTTTGTGCAAACAAGTTAACAAGATCAACAGTTGTTAGTCATTCTTTCTCTACTTTCCATCGCATTAATCTGTTAACTGACAATTATGCTGTTTATATTTTGCTTTATGCAGTGCAGAGTGAGATCTTTTCAGGGATTAAGTCCTGCTTAACACTAGACAGACATATTGTTTGGTCACGCTGTAATAGTGTTTGCAGAATAAACTCAACATGTAAAAGTTTCATTAGAGGAAACACTGTCTTTTCTTGGTGTATTTTATTGGGTTTTCCCATTTTATTTGATGCTATACTGGCTCCACGAAGCTACTATTTTAATCACTGATGGCTTTCTAGTTGGGCTTTGTTCCACTTCCTGACAAGTTTTAGCAAAGCTTGTAAAAATGTGTTTCATAGAGCTTGAGAAGATCCGAGGACAGAGGGAGAGACGGAACAGTGAGGGCAAAAAAGAGAGGGAAGCAGAGATCTCATTTGACACATTTTAGGTGCTGAGCCTAAGCAGCTACAGTCTGTTTGCCTATATTAAAAGTGCATGGATCCATGGATTCCAGTTTATTACTGTAAGTGACCTGCATTAGGTCAACTAATTAATGTCATAATAGAATAATTAGGTCAAGTTCACACTGCAGTTTAATTCTGGTTTAGTAAAATACTGCAGCACCATTGTTCCATCTCACCGAAAAATATGCAAATGTTTTAAACCTTCAGTAGGTTGATTAAAGGGCGTTAACACTGAATAATTGAATGAATAATTATAATAAAAATGTTCACAAATTTGGTAATAATGTAAATTTTAACACAAGTATTTATGTGTTTTATCACAGTATAGTCATATAATTCACTTTACAGTTAAAAAAAACAATTTTAGGGTGCAGTACTAAATATTAAACAAGAGTGTACAGCCATGCAAGCAGCTCTGTGAGCGCTGTGAGTTAAATATTAACATCACACTGCTAGCATACTCAGAATGCTAACATATTGATGTTTAGCAGGTATATTGTTTACCATATTTACCATCTTACTTTAGTGTTTAGTCAAATTTTTGATCATAAATTAAAGTACTGGACAAACTGAATCCTGATGAAAAGGTGAAAGATCATCAGAGTAATTACAATTCAACCTGATGGGGACTTGAACATTACACTCCATGTCATAGTTATTGAGATAGTTCAAGTAATACCACAAATGTGAACCTTCTGGTGGCACTAGAAAGGAAATAACAGGGGATGCCCAAAGTCCATCCTCTAGTTATTGAGATATTTCAGTCTGGACCAAAGTAATGGAATAATTTATAGTGTAGTGCAGCTAGCATGGCTACAATGGTTCTGAAAAGGCCATTTGCCACTGAAAAACACATTTTAAACATGGTCTTTAAAGTGATTATTTTATTATTATACTCTTTACTTGACTTTGTAGTTATAGTGTTTCCATACTTTGTTTTCATCACTGTTGTTTTGATTCATTTCATATTTCACTATTCTAGCTTATATCGTTTTATCTGTTTTCATCTGCTCAGGTTTGTGTTTGGCACTTTGGACTGGGTTTTAAAAAGTCATCTGTAAGTTAAGTTTTATTGATTTCTTTAAAGATAAGAGGTGTGCATTTTGACAGTATGCTTATTGAGGTCTACCTATAGCATTTGCAGAGTAGACACACTTTTTATCTGTGCTGGATTATGACTGATAACAAAGTACATATTGTCCTCTGTTTAACTCGTCTGAGTGAATCAACTGACTGTATGGAATAATGTTGAAGTTGTGGATATATTAATGTGTGTGCAGTACCCATGGTTAACCACTAGATGGGGCTATTATTTAGTTATTGGTTGGAATTGTCATTAGTTGTGCAATGAGGAAAATCCTTATTGTTTTGGCTTTTGTCTGTACTCTATTAGTCAGCAGAGGGCAGCATCTTCCTCTTCAGCCACGGCTCCTTCATGCTCTCAGTAACCTGCTGAACATGTGGGTTGAATGAATATTGTTAGTCAGAATGTATTGCATGTAAAGCATTATTGATTCTAAACGACTTTACTTACTTATGCCGTATTGCCAGGGTGAACATGTTTTAGACTCAAAACACAGAATATATTTAAAGTGTGGTCAAGAAGCATGAAGGGACTTTTTGGCTTATTGGAAAGTTTTTTTCACAGAGGTAAATTTACCTTTGTGTGATCTGCTTCCCCTCTCTGGGGTCTATTTTTATCATTGTAAGTGCTGAAGAAAATGTAGTGGGGAAACACCTTGAACAAGAACTCTGAGCAAGAACATGAAATGTTGGATCGAATCCCAGCTGGGCAAAAGGAAAGCTAACATTAACTAACAACTGAAATCACTGGAAAAACACAAACAAGGTTTATTTATGCTTTGTTTATTTATGGATTGATGCTCAAAATTAGTTGAATATAATATTCATAGGTGTGTTTTCATTAGTGTATAATCACTTGAAAATAAGAATCGTGTTTTTTTTACCTTAGAATGAGCCGTTACTCTACAGCAGTGGTCTCCAACCTTTTTAAGCCCAAGATCCCTGACCTCCACCTTGGTGAGAGGCAAGATCTACC
>NW_023339774.1:3573749-3574739 GCF_004916995.1 Morone saxatilis | reverse complement strand
GTAACTAGCATATCAAACTGGCCATAGCTTCACATCAACACATCAACTTCAATTCTAAAACATCAACTTCAATTCTAACACATCAACTTCAATTCTAACACATCAACTTCAATTCTAAAACATTAACTTAAATTCTAACACATTAACTTCAATTCTAAGTTATTCAATGTCATTTCAACACAAAAAGAAAAGGAATGTGGAATTCCACTTATATAAGGACAGTATTTGTATCGAGTGTCACTCATGTCACATTAATATCAGCATTTTAGAAAATAGAACTGTAATGCTAACAAAATTCTCAATGCAATTAGGTAGTTAAGTACAGCTTTATGTCCAACACAAAAAATAAAGGTGTGGCCTATTTCCTTTTGTATGAGGTAATTATTTTGTTCATAGAAGGCACACACACACACAAAACACACTAGCAGTGAGCAGATCACATGCAGTGTTATGTTTATCCACTCAAGCTTCATGCAAGTAACATAACATCAGCATTTCAGAAAATATATATAAATAAAATGTATTATTATTATTATTAATATATAATAATATAATAAATTATTGTGTCAGTGTAAATGTTTAATAAGCTTAGTGCAGTTATGTACCATCTTATGCATCATCACTTTTCACATTGCCAATCCCAGATGTCCAAACGCCTGTTACCACCCAGGTTAGTGAGATGGCTGTACGAAATAAACTGTCTGTGAGTGCTTTGTAGTTTGGCTCATAGCTACTGACAGCTAGTCTGAGACAGTCTGTGAGGTGTTTGTCAGTAAGGCGGCTCCTGTACTTTGATTTAATTATTTTCATCTGTGAAAACGCCATTTCACAGAGGTAAGTGGATCCAAAGTAGGCACTCACTCTTAGTGCACATGAGGTGAGGAGGGGAAACTTCTCCCTGCTGACAATTCCCCAAAAGTTACTGTCCCGTGATCTTACTTTCAGCTCAATGTCATTTTGCAAATCAACCATCTCCATGTCAACCCCACT
>NW_023339774.1:3572235-3573724 GCF_004916995.1 Morone saxatilis | reverse complement strand
CTAGGCAAGGCAAAAATACCTCCGCATAAAATGATGGCTGACCTGTCTTCAACATCAGTTGGGTCACAAACCCAGGATGGTATCAAAGATAGAAATGCCATTCACACTTCCAATTCACATTGATTATGTTATAGCGCCAAAAAATTAATACAGAAAGTTACTCTCAGGTACACTTTTCCAAATAGATGCAGAGTCATAGACGACAGAACTCCTTATACCATTTACACAGAACCCACAAGTACCACCATCGCGCAAGACTGGCGACAAAGGGCAAGGAAAAACTGCCTTCTTATGTGCAGAAACCTAGGATCAGACTCCTTCCACATCAATGGTCAGGAATGGGTTTAAGACGAATGCAGCAACATCTTCCATGACGTCTAATTCACCAAAACGCCGACTGAACTCTGCTGCCACTTTGTCCAGGTGAACACAGTACTGCTCAGGGTGAAAAACGTCCTTGTCACCGATGGCCTGTGACATTTTCTCCAGGTTGGGAAAGTATGTCAGCCTCCCGTTTTTCAGCTGTGTGTTCCAAACACCGAGCTTGGCCTTGAACGCATTCACTGCGCTTATCATGTGTGGCAGGTGTCTGTCTTTTCCCTGGAGCTCGTTGTTCAGTGCGTTCAGTTTTGCCGTCAGGTCTGTCAGAAACCCCAGGTCCAGCAGCCACTGATCATCTGACAGCTCCTCATGCTCCTCGTTCCTTGTCTCCAGAAAAGTCTTTATCTCGGGCAGCAAATCAACAAACCACTGCAGCACTTTGCCGCGACTCAACCACCGGACATCAGCATGGAGAAGTAAGTCTCCATACGCGGCATCGAGCTCATCCAATAACGCCTTGAATAAGCGGTGCTGAAGCGCTTTTGCTCTAATCGAGTTGATCAGTTTGACCACCAGACTCATAACATGAGAAAAGTTCAAGACCTTCCCCGCCAAGGCCTGCTGATGAATGACACAGTGGTAATTCACGAAGTCAGGAAAATCATGGTCATTACGGCACAGCGCAATAAATCCAGCGCGCACACCGCGCATCGCTGGGGCTCCATCAGTGGTAATTGCCACCAGTTTGTGAATGGGGATGTCATTATCGCGGACATATTTTTTAAACGCGTTGTAAATATCCTCACCTCTCGTTTTCTCCTTTAAGTGCAAAAGAGTGAGGAGATCCTCTTTTGTTGTAGAGTCCGGGAACGCCATCCTGACAAATACAACAAGCTGAGCTGTGTCCATTACATCCAGGGATTCATCAAACTGTAGCGAAAAGTATTCACAGTGTGACAAGTCTTTCAACACTTGCCGATCTACGTCCCCTGACATTTCCTCGACCCTCCTCGCCACTGTATTGGGGCCAAGCTGGACACTGCGGAGCGCGGTTTTGATGTCGTCTTTGTTTTTAAAGCCGTTGAAAACTGTCTCTGCAGTGATGGCCATTGACTCCTTGAATAAATCGCCATCCGTAAAAGGTTTCTTGTGTTTAGCCAAAAGGTGA
>NW_023339774.1:3569365-3572135 GCF_004916995.1 Morone saxatilis | reverse complement strand
CAAGTAAACAAACTAACGTAAAGTGTGACTTACCGGCTTCCGTAGCCCGCCGGTAAGTCACGCTTTACGTGTGGAAGCCATTCGCGGCAGCTCTTGTAGGTTAAAATCAAGACGTATAAAAAAAGTGCATAAAAAAAAGAAAAATATATATTTTTCTATTATTTTCGGGATCTAAAGGGATTGTTTCAAAGATCGACGTTGGCGACCACTGCTCTACAGAGTCCTCTTTTGTGGAGACCACCATGTTTCTGCGGTAGCCCAGAATGGACAAACCAAACACTGAACCTAGATGGGGCCTTTCACACTTTTTACGCTAAACACTGTTTCTCCTCCACTCTTGGAACAGGAGGGTGAGGCGACGGTGTTGCAATCAGCAACTACATTGTCAGATAAGAAATCCTACACACTGAACCTTTAAACACATACATAAAACATGTGCGGACCATAGACTGTAGGCAAAGGCTAATATTTGTAGATATGAACAGATGACGTGTTCAGGCTTTTAAAGGAACCACAGAGTTTACTATGAGTGAAGAGTACCATTTACTGTGTAGTTGTGTACAGAACAGTCTGCAGAGATACAATAGGACTGGATCTGGTTAAAATAGCTTAAACCCTAGCGGATCTGGCTGTGTGATCCATTGGTGATTCTAATCTCTGTATCAGGATCTTTGATACAACCTACTCTCTTACAGACTTTTATGATATACGACTCAAAAATATGTTGGAAATGTAATCATGTTACCGGCAATGTTTTATCCACTCCACGATGTGCGACATCCATATACAGCATAGAAAGGGGTCACTCATAGTGAAGGACTGATGCCCTCGGCAATAGCAGCAAAAAAAGTTCTGATAAACCGACACACTACCTGCTCAACAACAAACAGTGGACAAAGTTAGCAAATAACTGGTTGAACATAGTGGAGCATTTAGCAGCTAAACAGTCAGGAATTAAAGGAGTTGAGAGAGACCAAAAACAGCTAAAAGAGAGTGAATACTACAACTACATTCATCAGGTGGGCAGAAAACACAACTCCAAATGCTAATGTTGCTCTGTATCTGCTGGATGTGTAATTGTGAACATCTTTCCCGAACAATACCCAAGTTGTCTAAAACGCTGATTCTCAATGTGTGACTGTTTATTATTTAGGTTTTTCAAATTTTTGTTTCTTTCTTGCTTTATAGTTTTATTTTTCAGGGCTCTAAAACTGTGACTAAAACTCACGCTTCCATTGAGCTACTCATAACTTTGTCTTAAGGCAGGGGTCTTAAACTCCAACTGGCCTGGGGCCACTGCTGATTCATGCTCTCTTCTTATCAACTGATTGCAAACATTGGTAGACACCTTTGACCTTTGCCTTTATTTTGTGCCAAACTAATTTTTTAACCATCTAACCATATATGAAGTGGTTGTTGAAAATGATATGAAACAATTACAAAACATCATTGAAAAATAAACTTGAGGGCCGGATTATACTTTAGCCGGAGGAAGGGGATGGAGCATCACAAACAAATCTCTTTCACCTCCAATGTATTCAGGAGACAGCAGAGGCGGTTATCTGTAACCATCAACAAACAAAAACCAAAACTCTCTGTATGACTAGATACTACTGGAAGTGCAGTAATAAAAACCGGAGGGGGGGGTTTTGTGAACTGATCCTTTAATGCCATGTACAGTAGAAGACAGTACAGCTGCAAGGCAAAGAAAGAAAGAAAGAAAGAAAGACTGGATGTATTGAGAGAAATAGCAAGACAAGGGGGCTGGAAACTTTCAGGAAACAGAAAGTTAATGAAGCAGAGAGAAAGAAAGCTGAACGAACAGAGCATCAGGCAGATGACAGAAAGGAAGACATGAGTCAGAGACATAGACACTTTGAGTGAGAGTCAGCTCAGATCGCTGGTGTGGTTCAACATGTTTCCTGTGAGTGATAATAATAGCGCTGTGTGTTCCTCTCTGTGAGAAGCGTGGGAGGAGGAGCACCAATGCAACACGTGGGATGGCCGCTTGTTACTGTCACTACAGGGGAAACAGCAACATCCCCTTAACACACACACACACAAACACAGGCTCTCTGCTCTGACACGGAAACATGTTTATTTTTGTGCAGCTTCTTTGGAGTCCCACAATGCTCAATTTTTTTCCAAAACGCAACACAAGTCAATTCATACACAACATTGGTAGAGTAAAATAAATCTGAAATGAATAAAAATGAATAGTTGTGATCATAGTCACATCAAAACTGTAAATATTTTGTAGGCTTTTATGCAGGACCCTCTCTTGTGAAGGCCGACATGTTCACACAATCGAACGATGTGGTCACCACAGAAGGAGATGAGCTTTGCATTCATTGGCTGAAGACGCCGCTGGTGGTTATATGTAGTAGTATGTTTGCAGTGATAACTGCCTAGCAAGTCAAAAGTGGAAGATCATGGTTATACCGCAAGACACAAGTGAAAAGAGAAACAATTAAACTGAACAGAGAGAACAAATAGGGAGGAACAATTAAACCTACAAGTGAACAACAAGTGCTATATTAGTTGTTTTACAGGAAGAAAAGGTACAATCTCTCAATGCTCCTTTAAAGCTGCATTTACAAGAATCCACCAAGCCTGAATGAAAACAACCAATCAGAGCAGAGAAAGATGGAAAGATGCTTTAGGTTGGAGGCTTGAAGATTGTTGATTCTTATTCCCAGGGTGTCAAATTTCAATGCTGGGAATGAACAATTAACAATTAATTAATCTTCCTTGGCTCTGATTGGTTGTT
>NW_023339774.1:3557883-3569250 GCF_004916995.1 Morone saxatilis | reverse complement strand
GTATAATCACCTGAATATTGAAGTTATTGTGTTTTCATTACCTTAGAAGTAGCCATTTTTAGAGGGAGTGGGTCCTCTTCTACGGAGTCCGCCATTTTTCTGCAGTAGCCAAGAACGGACAAACCAAACACTGAACGTCTGAAAGTGACGATGGAAGGATGCATATATCACTTGGCAAAACAAAATAACTTTACACTCACAGCTACAATTAATTCTGTAATAGTTAATTGATTGAATAATTGATTTACATTTACATTTGAAACTGCAGTCACTTATTAACTTTAAATTGCTTTTGGAACTTTCACTTGCTCAACATGCTTTTCTATGAAACGATGAACAGATGGACAGATTGATAAAGGCCTAAGTGGTCAGAATGTGACACAGCAGTCTGTTTTGCATTAGTTCTTCAAACACAGGAAGTCATTAGCTTTGTGATTATTTTGGTGCTTTATGTCTCGTGTGTGGGGAAACGTATAGACACACATACATATACCAACCTGTCTCCCCCCACCCACAGAGATGACCTTCATGCAACTGAGTCCGCACTAAATATACCTTTATCAAATTTGAAAACCACATGTGAAACTGCTTCAGACGTCATCACTTAAAGCCATGTAAAAAATGTTTTCAAAACTGAACATGATTTTAAAAACATGCTGTCAATTTTTCCTACACAACTTATAATGTTTATGTTGGTTCAGTCTCATTATACTACTATCTACTGGAATAGATTTAACTTCCCATTTAGTATTCTACTTGTAAGGACATTTGAGACTAAATAAGAACCCCATTCTGGTGTCTGTATTAAATCAAATGGGATAAATCTTAGTTATGCTACATGAACCAAAAAAGGCAGATTTGATAACATTTTTGATAGAGAGGTCAAAACATGTCCCCAAATTATTGACTGTGTAGCTCTGACAAATTGTGCAGCCATCAACATAAATAGAAATAAAACCTGTTTTATGTCTCGCTGGATATTTTTTAATTGTTTAATCTTTAATATAGTAGGAAGTCTGCACATATCTAGTGATGTCCAAGTTGCTGATGAGTCATTTGCAGTTACAGGAAGATAGATGTATGTGTCGTCAGCATAGTAGTGATATTTCTTTGAAGATGTGACCAATTGGCAACATACAGTCACACACAGAACTAAAGTGGTCCAAGTATTGATCCCTGTGGAACTCTGTTATTTTTGAGTGAAGTAAACACTAAAATCATACGAAGGAGGCAAAGTCAGTTTAATACTTTTCAGTTTAATTCAATACGCTTTCTTACAAGTATGTAAGCGGTATTCAATATAGGCTTACTCCACAAAAATCATTATCTCGTAAGGATTAAACAAACATGCCATTGAAAGAGTCAAGACAATATGAAAAGAATCACTTTGGTAAGCTAACAATTTTGCTCTATTACTGTACTAAATATGCTCATTTTCAACTGTTATGTGCAGCAATTGGAGATGTGGCACTTGCAGACATTAGGAATTGTAAAAGCATTCAAAGTGAATAAAAAATTAACATTGCAGCCCATACAAGGTGGAAGGAGGTTATAATTATATAGACATAGCTTTCGTATCATTACTGTTTAATGTTAAATGCTTAAATAGTAATTGTACCTGTATCATGGATGAATAAACAAAAAGGGCATGAATCATACATGTGTAGGAAGTCCCTAAACAAATATGTAATTTGTCAAATGTCAGTCTTCCCATCATTTGTTAAACAATGAGAAACCTGAATAGTTTCTATACCTATCTGTCCTCCTACAGTACCTCCACATACCACCACCACCTCCCAACATACCCACCAAATGTTTGCACATACACCTACACCTTTATCTCCCCAAGTCCCTTCTTCAGAGAAAAGCTGCAACATGCAAATTAGCTATTGCATGGTAACTCCCACACAGAAATTTAAGAAAATAACTGTTCATATTGTTTTGTCAAATCTAAGAAACCTCTGACACAGCGGCAGCAGTGCACATATTTGTAATGATTTGTTCAAATAAAAAAATCATTGTATAAAGTAAGTGCAACAGTACAATTTACGTTAACTTAATAAGATATGCTGTTAGGTTTCACAATGGAATTTAGGCATGACTTTGCAATAGCTGCGACCACGTACGTGCATGCATCCATGCATTATTGCATTTACACACATCACTTGACCTCCATGTCAAATTTCAGCCTCCTACGGCAAAAAACTGTGCCAGCGAAAGGGTGGGGACATTTTTTTGGACCAACCAAAACAGACTGAGCTATGGAGCTGCTAATTGTAGCTAAAATCCTGGGTGGGTATCCAGGGCCTTTAACAACTTTCACACATGTTAAAACTCAAATTGGTTTCATTTAGTTTTTTGTTATTTTTATTGGGATTCCCACAATATACATTCTACTAAGGGAAACACTGGTCAATAGATGAAACACAAAGACGAAATTCACATATGAAACAACTTACCCAGCACAGCAGTTTTTAGATTAGACAGGAAAAAACAGTAAAAGTTTTTCTCCTTCATGATGTGTTTGAAGTCTGGGATTCATCAAATGTAATTACCACCTGCTGCCTGTAGGTAAAAATGTTGAAACATTGGCATAATTGTGTGTAATTCATTACTTCGACTTGGTAGTATTCCCGTTATTTTAAAGAGAACTGTAGTTACAGGCGAGCCGCTGTGTTTCAGTTTCATATCACATTAAAAAACCCAGAAAAAAGTAGGTAAAGTCTGCATATTTGGAATTTCCCCGCAAGAGGATAAAAGTAGGCACCAATGTGCACTCTTGCTTTCCCATCGATGCTCTTTGCCACAGCAGTGAGAGCTTTGCACCGAACACTGGGAAAGTAAATAGAGCTGAGAGTCTTGTGGGTTTCCACTTTAATTCTGAGGCAGTGAGGTTCATACAGTGGAGCTGTAGGAAATATAATGACTAGTTGTAATTCCGTGTGCCGTGGACAGGCTGGTTTTGTTGTGTAGCTGGGATATTTTTGAACTAAAATAAGGCCACAACATTTTATAGGGATCGTGTGTCATGCTGAATCAAGAATATTCTCCTACAAAGAAAACAAGATAAACCCAACTACAACACATTTGTGACTGCAACAACATAGTGAGATTATGAATAAGAGTTTGAGATGCACTTCTTTTGACATTTTTGTCCTCTTTTTAATGCTCAAACATTACTGAAGCAGCTGTGGCCACCATGCTGTAGGGGCGTGGATATGGTTTTCTCTAAAAGTCTCTGGCTTGTTAAACCAAGCAGCTACAGAAGAAACCCAGCAAGTTTGTATCACCGCTTATTTGCTCATCCAAGGAAAGGTATTTAAATCTCTAATTTTAGCTTAATAGTAGTTTGTGTGTGTGTGCCCGACAGTCAGTTAAATACTGGTTAATATTAAAAGAGTTTGTTCTGCATTTACAGCACACTACTCCAAAGGAGGATATTTTTGTTTAAAGGATTGAGTGTGTTAAACCTTGGTTTTAGACGAGGGATTGTTTATCTTGTGGCAAAGAGTTCCAAGTTCTCCAAACCAGCACAAAGGCCTGACTACACAGACGCTGCAGGCAGACGAGCTGTGGTGGAGGAGGACCCAAACAGTCACAGACACAGTGTGATTACTCCCTCTATACTGACAAAGACAGGCCACAGTGAATACACGTTTCCTTTCAAATTCAGATTCTAGAGTGACGAAAATAATACCCATAAATGCTACTGAAGGATGTGCAGTCTCTCTTTTACACAAACAAAGCTGTTAACAGTACATGAGATGAAACAGGAGAGATGATTTGACATTGCTAAAAGCCAGTCTAAAGCTGCATTTATGGGTGGTATAAGTTCTTCTTTTTGAATTTATTGTTCAGGGTCGGATTGCTCACGTTGATACCACCACACCAGACAGATGTACCGACTATAAGGCTATATTGTGCCTTGAATAGAAAAAAAAGAAAAATAGACTTTTAAACGCAAAAACATATCCCATCCCATATCCAAATAGACCAAAAATAAGAACTGTGATTGAAAACAAATTTAGACAGAAGATTCCATTTTACAGTCGTGCACGTTTCCAGTTTTGTAAACCTACCTAATATAAATTTCTCCCTTTCGTTTTCATACTTTTTCTAAAAGGAGAACACAAGATATATAGTTATCTAACAGATATCTAGGCTATATGTATGGAGAAAAACATTCTTATTGAATAGTTCACATGCATGCTCCCCAGAGGATGAACCCTTATTTGATGGATTTTGATGATCGGGCCGATTATCTTGCATTTTGAAATAATCGGCATCAGCTGATAATATTTTCAGACAGATCTGCAGACAGCTTTCTCAGTGTATGTTTTGTGGAACGGTGGTGAAAAAATTGGTTTAGAACCACGTACTCTCAGAATAATCAGGTTGGTGTTCGCAACCCCCCTTTCATGCAACATATGAAAGTTACCAATCTCACACCGGAAGACCATTGCTTTGCCCACAGAAAGAACAATTAATTTGTGTTTTTAGATTTATTGAAATAACAGCACCTTTACCTTCAGTCTCCAAAATAGATAGAAAAACATTCTCATATTAGGAGGTAACTGGGCCTGTATACCTGTATTGTATTTTTGTTTGTCCAAAAACACAGAACTGTGTCGCGGAATAACATCGCTGAGAGCAGCTTCCAGTCTCACGCCGCATTGCTTGCCACAGAATGTTATTTTATTTTATTCTCCACAGCCATTCAGTGACCCTTGTTTTAGAACCACTGTTCTAGACAATGGGCCTCATGCATAACATTTTATTCTAGTGTGCCACTGCAGATTCAGCAAACTAACTTCAGATCTCTGTTTAAACCACCTGCGTAAAAATGCCAGCTGTTTGTGAGAACTGGGAATTTGCATAACTAGTCTGGATAAAACCATACAGGGCTTGCCTCATGTGTGAGGAAGTTCATGAGTAGTTCATTCATGAAAATGGTATGGAAGAGTAAAAAAAAGAACTATACGAGCTCAGGATTGCAGTTCTGCTCTTGGATATCAACAAAGGTGAGTCAATCATTTTTAGCAGTGTCAGTAGTGGAAGTAAAGGACCAGCTAAAGCAAAGGAGTGGGAAAAAATAACGCGTGCTGTTAGCGCAGTGTCACCTGAGGGTCGTAGTGTTGCTGAAATAGGGAAGAAGTGCTTTGTTATGAAAAGCAAGGCGGGGTCAAGAGAAGTCTTTAGCACGGAGATTGATGAAAGAACACATGCCATAATAGTCGATGTTGCATTGTAGGGCATTGCAACAAAGGATGTTCCCCTGGACAGCGACCTGCATACACCTTAATGTGAAGAGAACCCTAACCCCATCAAAACCAATTTAGATTACTGATGATATCGTGCTCTATATTTTAATTCGAACATCTCAAACAGGATGAGGTCAACGTAATTATGAAGTGCAATTTACATAGGAAACGCAAATTTACTTTGCAATATATAATCCTTTAGTGAAAAATGGGTGTTTGGATAACCGCAGACTAACTGCACAAGTGGGTTCTCCTAAATCAGTCGTACAAGAACGAATATGTTAGTATGAGTGGTTCTTGCATGACGCCTACTGCTCTTATTTCCACCAGAAGCGCTGTAGTGCGTTTCAGAAGCAACTCGCTTTGCTCTACGGAGAATACACTGCTGGTCTATTTTTGATGGAAGGCACAGCACAGAGCAGATCGAAAACGGCATCCGGTCACTTTTTGAAATAAAACACCCTGTGCAGACCCCCAATCATAAGAATGAGCAAAGAGGAAACAATTTAGCTCTGTAGCCTTTAAAAAATCAACAAAATCGGAGCAATTTAACAAATTCTGGTGGGCTTTTGGTGTGGCATGAAGCCGCACGTAGGACGGACCAAAACAGTGGCGTACATGTGACATCACAGAGCGAGGTTACTTTTTTAACCCTGCCACTAATAAGCATATAAAAACACAGACACAACACTCATTCTGCATATTGCCGGATGTAATAAACACTACCTGTCAGGTGTTGATAATGTTTATTTCTCTGCATTGAAGATTTTTCTATACAGCCGCCTTTAGATTAACCAGTGCGTGGGTGTCTGTTCATGACATAATTGCTGACCAGATGTTAGAAGGAGGGGCCCTGTACTGTAAAGGGGAAGTTTGTTATGAAGTCCTGACTGTAGTCATACAGCCATTGAAAGTTCACACACACACACACACACACACATATACACAATGTGTTGTTGTTGTGATTAAGCAGGGTTAATTTAAGACCATAAAACTGTTAATGCAGCTAAGGAGTGCTGTTCAAAGGTTTCTGCTGGTAAGTAGAACCATGCTTCTTGTTTCTGTGTTGGCTTACTGTATGTCAGCCTGTGTGTGTTGGTATGAGCGCTGCAACCAGCTTCTCTTGTGGTTAAAGGGAGGGTGTCATGACACTTCATACAGTAGCTCTGAAAACGGCATGCCAGGAAGTGAACTAGGCTGAAGCGAGTTCTGCAGGGCTCAAACCACTGATGACACAGACACAGACACAGACACAGACAGAGGAGCTACACCACTGATACAGCACTCCATGGGTAAGTTTGACAAAAGATTTTACTGAGTTTGACCAATCTGTGTGCTTTTATTTTCTGTGTTAAAGGACAGCTGCATTGCTGCTAGGTTTGTTGAAGCAGTAACGATAGTGCCACACAGAGCAAGTGCTGCTCTCTACAGATATGCAAGTCATTAACATTACTCCTTCTGCTTTCTGTGCTGTTGTAGTTCACATTATCTTTTTGTTGGTTTTAATAGAGAAAATTCATGGGTCCAGAGAGCAAAGCTACACAACATACAAAGCTCCTATGCAATAAAATAATGGCTGGGCGATCATTTCATACCACTGACTCAGCAGATTTGTATTGTGACGATATGATTTTCAAATAGCTCTACGAATATCTGTTCCAATAAATGATTACCTCAATGATCAATCTGTAATTAAAAACTATGATTAATTATTGAAGTTGAAGATATGAAGTTTTGTTATATACAGTAGAAGACTGCTTAACCCTGGCTGCCTGTTGCTATACAGTACCTTTTTAGCTCTCCAGTCTAGCATGGCGGTATGCGGTCTACATTGACTACAGTGTTGAATATATCGCTCACTTTCCATTATACATTTCTGAAACAGTGGTTTCTTCATTTCAGCTACAAGTAGATAAGATAAAGGTTTTCTCAGTTTTAGTCTGTGACAGTATTTTGCTGATTCAAATAACAACCGTAACAAAGTTCTGTCCGCTGTAGCTAGCTTGGTGGCAGGAAACCCTGACTGAGACTTTTTAATGTTTCCAGCAAACACTGAAAATGAAAACCCTATTAAAGAATGAGGTTCTAGATTAGGGTGACCATATTATCAAACTCCCAAACCGGGACCCTTAAGAGCCATGAATGCAGCATTTTGGTTGCCTACTGTACGAAGGAGTAAGCCCCCTGGAGCTCTTCAGAAAATACCAACTTTTTTTTTGGCATGACAGCTAACCGTTGCATACTGACAGGTTCTGTCTGCCTAGGGACTCATAGGCTAGCAACAGCCTTGAAATGACTGATTGACTGACACACAGAGACAAATAAGTGTTGAATTCAGACGCATGGTGTATTTGTGTTTTTATATTGGGTTAGGTAATAATGTGTGGGAGAGAACATGATAAACGTATATGGAAGCACTGAAAACAAGTAAAATATCATCATTACTATTTTAATTGTGGTGAACACCGGGACAATTTGGTAGTGAATGTTGAAAAGCTTGAAACCTGGACAATCCTGTATCCCAGGTAAAAAGTCAGCATCCTCACCTGCTGATTCACACTGATGTAAAGGAGCAGTATATTCTTATTTTGCAGGATAGAGCTACTTAGTATTACCTTAGTATTTTACTTCACAATATAGACCTTTTTCACAGCAGCCATTTTGACATGAAATTGTAGGGTAAACTTAACAATGACAATAACTGGTTCTGTTCCATTTAGTAGCAGTGTCTTTTCAGAGAGCCAACATGCACAATAGCTGCACCCTGACTCTGACCTGAATGGAGCAGAACCAGAGTTAGTATCACTGATGTAACAACTGTGTTTACCCTGCTATTTCATGTCAAAAATGACTGCTGTAAAAAACTGAGAAATCCAAAGGTCTACAGGCCTGCCATGCCTAGTTAAGATGGTTAAGATATTATTGGACAATCATTAGTGAAGCGGTTTAGCTTTGCACCTTGGAGGGTTTTTATATTTTGCACACACATCACATTTGCCATACTGTGGTGTACTGTATATAAAATATAAGCGTTTTAATGTTAATGTAAGCATTCTAGGCTGTGATTTAGGAATCTATGAATTTAGTCAACACCTGTGTGTCATTTTGAAGCCATGCTAAGCTATGCTGGTGGTAGTATTACTGTGCAGTTACAGTAGCATGTTCATCTGTTTTTCACTCTTTCATGGCTTTTTTATTGAGTTGTTAGTGGTAAGAAACTTCTGGTTTATCTGGAGCCATGTAAAGCCAGTTAGACTGCAGTAATATGTGTTTCAGTGGGGATAATTCTGTTGTTGTCGCCTTAATAAATAGATGCCAAATGTTTTGTGGCATTTAGGCCCTTTTTTTCTACAGTTTGATTTAACTCATTAAACTGTGGTAATTGGATTGGAGTTCATTTTTTATACAACAAAATATGTAAGCTCACAGGTCCACGTACTGGCTGTCTGAACTTCTAGCCACATTTCACCTTCTTTATTCAACAAATAGAGCTCACCTAAGTGTGAAACCTCAGTCGCATGATGACAAATAGCTGTATCAGGGTAGGGATCGTAACCCTTGTCTTGGTTCAAAGATCTTAGATGTGGATTTTTCTCCAGTTGACTCCTTCCAGTCTATATTGTTTTGTACAACATAGTAAGCGACACGTTTAATGTCCTGTTTCATAGTTTTTAAAGGTAATTTAGCGGCCAAGCTGGCCGGGCTGTTAGTCTGTAGGTTCTTTTCAAAAGCAGAGCTGATATCCTTCCACTTACGGTTTGTACTGAATAAATGTTATTTAAAAAAATTTAAGTTTATTATTACTATAATTAAGTTTGTTTTTGTCATTCCAACTCTAAAAAATATAGTTTCTTTAAGATGAGAGTATAGAAACAGACAAAATGTCAGATAAAACAACAACAACAAGTGTATGGAAGCATGAAGTATGTTGTATGTCAGGGTTTGGTTGATGTTCTTTGACATTGAGCCTCTCCTGTGCACAACTGCAAACATGAAAAAGCGAACAGCAAAGATGGGTTTTTTTTATGTCAGTGAACCTGTAACCATTGTAAATATTAGTTGATTGTTCTGTCAGGTAGCGCCTATAACTCCCTTTTGATCACCTATATTATGCCAAATGGTAATCTGTATCTGTATCTGTATCAGGAATTTATGACTTTATGATGGCCTAATCTGAAAAAGTGTCAGATGTTGACATTGTGGATGGCTGTGGCTCAGAGGTAAAGCGGGTCGTGCACTAATCGGAAGGTTGTTGGTTCAATCCTCAGCTCCTCCTAGCTGCACATTGAAGTAATGAATGAATAAGTTTCTGTTTGATTTGCATCATCACACATCACTGTGAATGTGTGGGAATGAATGTGGCATGTAGTGTAAAAGCACTTTGACTAGAAAGGTGCTATACATATACATACATATACAATATATAAGTACAGTCCATTTACCATATTCTTCTCGATTCGTTGTTTCCATTCAGGCAGAGTCCGTGGATTCTTGCAAAATCCCAAAAAATGGCAAATGCCATTAGGAGAACTAGGAGAAGGAACCGGTTTATTTTATCTGCCTTGTGTGCTACTGTCAGGATATAGTGAAAGTTTCAGCAAATATGACAATAAAAATCATAAAAGTTACCTACTGCAGCTTTAAAAGGAAGAAAAGAAACCAAAATAGGCAAAAACAAATAGCAACTAAGTCTGGTTCAGTCAGCAAGACTTTTTGTCACCTTTAACGTTCTGTGGTTCCCCTGAGTTATTGTGTTTACAATAACGCTTAACTGTTAACACTGACTTATGTTTCCTCCTCTATCAAAACTAAAATCTAAAAATAGATAAAATAATAATATGAAATGTAAACTTGACCAACTTGATGAGTTGAACGGTTATTAGTGGACTGTTGGTGGTGGTTTGAGATGCTCAGTGAGTGTTTGAATGGATGTAACTGGACTGAACTGACTCCAGCAGGAATTAAAACCCTAAAAACCTTTTCTGCAACACCGCTTACAGCACACACTGATTTCACATATAGGCTACACTCAATAGCTCTAGCATCATCACTGTATCCATTATATACATACCCAGTATGGGGCACAAGATGTTTGGAGAGTGTGTCAAGCTTGCTTGGTTTGCTTTGACTCAGTCTGATTGTGTTTCTTTGCTGAGAAACAAAAGGCTGGTGGTTTCAGCCTGGGCCGGTGACTCACTGTAACAGAAACCAGCAGTCCTCACTAATATGAATATCATATGTCACACCACACACTTCACTGTGTCTGTGCTGTGTGTTACAGCATTGCTACAGCCGTGCAAACTCCTCACCTCACATGGTGTATAGAATCAGTGGTCTCAACGATATCTACAATCTTCACCAAACAAAAAAAATGTTTGTCCTCATTTCTTTTAACAGAAGCAATGTGCAGCTACGTAGCATTTTGTGTGGTTAACCAGCATTCTTGCCAGTCATTGCAGAAACACACTCATAAGTTATGTTCTGAAACAAATAAAACCTAAGGTCCTTTTCCGTCATTGATAATTTTTTCCATTTGATGGACCTGCAGAAACATTTTTGTCTTTTTAGGGGTCCAAGCAGTGAAGCTACTGGAATTTTATTGTATCTGTATGTTATTCTTCGGCCCTAAAGGTAACCGGGATTTCTGAAACTGTAACAGCAACAGTTCCCAAATTCTGCAAATTGGCTGGAATTCTCACCCACTACCAAATAAAATTATGCCAATCAGCCAAGTGGTTGTTTGGCCTATAACTTTTGAACCACAAGTCTCCCAATTTGTATTTTATGTGAATATAACTGACTGCCCCCTCCAGCTCCAGCACCACTCTTAATGAAATCTAACTGGAGTTGAACAGAGCTATCAAGACAGGATTCAGCAAGTGCTGGACACCAGCCTCCTCTTTAGCATTTGCCGATCAAACTTCGAGTATGAGATCCTAATAAGGTACACAAGGAATAACATAACATAGACCTTTGTCCTCTTTCTTCTTTAAAAGATCTGTAGTACCCACCTGATCTACACTATCCCATTTGACGAAATGAAAAATATTTTTTTATACCTTTAAGTTTATAGTACTCTTTATAATATAAAGAGTACTATAAATAG
>NW_023339774.1:3554985-3557783 GCF_004916995.1 Morone saxatilis | reverse complement strand
CAATGGAATATTTTTTTCACAGGCCAACAACAACAAAAATAATAATAACAATGATGAGAATGCAACAAAATCTTTTCCCTTTTCTATCAGCAGATTTTTGGCAAGCTCACATGTACGATCAGCAACAATGTTTCTGCTCAAGCTCACGTTTAAAAATGCTTGCCTTTTATCAGGGCACACAACGTCGCAAACTTTGATCATGCAGTTTTTGACAAACTCTCCCTCAGTAAAGGGTCGGGCTGATTTAGTGATCTCTGCTGCCACAATAAAGCTCGCCTTTACAGCAGCTTCACTTTGGGATGTGGCCTTTGTGAACATAGTCTGTTGTGAAACCAAACTTCTTTTCATCTCCTCTACCTTCTGGGGCTTCTGCTTTATCTCCATTCTTCTTATATTATAGTCTTTCATTAAAGCCACATTGGCTCCGCACACAATACAAACAGGTCTGTCCTTTACGGTCATGAACAGATATTCTGTCTCCCACCTGTCTAGAAAGCTCCTGTTTTCCACCTTCCGTTTGGCCATTTTTTGGGAAGGGTGTCTGACATCTGCCCTAGGTGACTGGTAGCATGACGTTGCGAATGAATGAAAACAGAGGAGGGGATGCTTGCAGGTCTGCTCGGCCAAGGCATTAGCAGAGCATTCTGGCATTTGTAGTATTAGCGGTGCATGCATTACCCGGCGAGCCAGCTCAAATAGAAATTTGATATTATCTCACGGGCCAAATATAATTACACCACAGGCCAGATTTGGCCTGCGGGCCAGAGTTTGACACCCCTGCTCTATGTGATACAGTCTCTGTTGACCCCCAGTCTTGAACCTGGTGGTGCAGCTGAGCAGCTCTTTACTTGGTTTCAAATTCTAACTTTAGTGCTTCTGCTTTTAAAACCTCACAGTTTTAGCTGCTGTGGGTGGTGGTTAGAGATCTGGCAACCAAAGTTAGACTTTTGTGCTGCTCATTGTAATTTACAGCAGAGGTCAGTTCACATTGTAAGGCGCAACAGGCTGAGAAAAGAAAGAAAAAAGAATATTACACTTTTTGTCTCCAGAGGAAGCTGTGTGACATCTGATAAATGATCTCAAGTGATGTCACTACCAATTTGAGAAGAGATGAGAAGTTGCTGCTCGCAGCTAGAGGCTTAAAGCTACATTAGCTGCTACTAGCATAACACACTTAAATCTCCAACCGAGCTGTCAGAGGTCAAGTTGCATTGCGGGTAGTCTCGCGATACCAGACCAGAGATCAGAGATCTCAGCGTCTGCCAATCATCTGGGCATGTCTACATATAAGTTAGTTGTTTAAATGGCGCCAAGAACAACTGATAAAAAACGTACACTCCTTACTTCAAGAACCCGCCTTAGCTGAAACAATGCTCTCCCCCCATTCTCCATCACAGTGAAAAAAACTGGAGATATAGCAAATTACCATACAACTACTATACAATGATGTCCTGAGCAAGGTTATATGGTCCAACTGTGTACAAGACTTCTGCATGTCACCGCCTGAAAGAATAATAAAAATTGAAAATAATAATTAATTTAAGTGTTTACAGAGTGGCTTGAGACTCTTTATTGCAGTTAAACTGTCCATCCTGAGTCCAACAGTGCTTTAGGAATAAATCAGAGGAGTGCTCTTTTAAAGGGAGTATTTAAGACGCATGGTGTCTAGATATGATTTATAGAGTGGGAAGTTAGAGGTATTTCTGGCGTCCAGTGTTCTGAAAATAAAACTCCCATTCATTTTCTACACAAACAGTGCTGCGTGACTTGACATGAAACTCCCCCAGCTGAATCATCAGTAGAGAAGATGGACAATTGTTAGAAAATATCAGGTTCTTTAATAAAAAAGAACACTGTACACTGAAGTTACGAGAAGTTAACTACAACTCCTAAAAAGCATTTCAGTTTTAAACATCCAAACACTAGGCTGAAAATTGTTCAGCTAATGGCCATATAAAGCTAAAGATTATGCTTTGTAGACATTGGATGATACATAAAATCAATTCTGTTTGGTGGTCTAAGTAGGGCTCCAACTAACGATTATTTTCATCATCAATTAATCTGTCGGCCAATTTCTGAATAAATGTATTAGTTAATTGTTCCATGAAATGGGAATGGGGAAAACCCAAGTCAGAAAATTACTTGTTTTGTCCTCAACCCGAAGACATTCAGTCTACTGTCATTTGTGGGAAATCAGAGAATCTGGACATTCTACTCAAAACAATGAATTGATTATCAAAAAAGTTGGTTCATTTAATAATTTACAACTAATCCGTTAATCGACAAATTGATGCAGTTTTAGTTCTAGGTCATTTTTGAATAAATTCAGTAATATTGTAGGATTTAGAGCCAAAATGACCAAAAAATTTATTTCTCAGAACTTGGATTGAAATACTTAAAACCTATATTATCATTACCATATCACTCCTGTGTTTCTATGTTAAGCAACATAAGCAAATGACTGAAACAAATGTTTTAAACAGGTATTTACACTCTACAACTCTAGAGGGCGTGTGTAAACTTAATAGGATGTGTCATTGGTGACCTTACCATCTATTACTATAGATAGAAGATCTTTACACATACATAGGCTATAAGATGTATAAGGAGTAGACCAGTGTGTATGAGGACATACAATGACAGAGAGGAAGTTGTTACAGACAGTCTAGGTCACTTGCAGTTACACACTTCAGATTTTAGTGTTTGAACTGTATGTATGTATGTGTGTGTGTGTGTGTGTGTGTGTGTGTGTGCGTGGGTGTGTGTGTTTTGTGTGCGTGTGCTTGACCTCTATTGTT
>NW_023339774.1:3551139-3554885 GCF_004916995.1 Morone saxatilis | reverse complement strand
GAGATTCAGCTCAGCAGGAAGCCCCGGTGGCCTTAAAGTTAGACATGACTTCCGGCCAGGGAACCTTTGTTGCATCACATACCCCTCTCTCTCTCTGTGCTTCTTGTCTACATCTACTGCAAATATAGACTGCAAAATGTAGGACTACAGGACAGTTGGAACCATCTAAACTATTTGTTAAACTTTTTAATGCACACACGTCTACAAAAGAGGCAGAATACGTTCATCATCGTCTCTTTTTAAAAGACAATGCACATACAGGTATCTGAGACTCCAATGACAGCAGGTTGTGGTAGGCTGATACGAAAACTATTAGGTTTTCACTCCGTTTTCATCTTTAGGGTAGAAGAGGAAAAGAATCAATGGGGCTGATGGGATATGTGGTCTTATTTGGAGAAACAGCTGCAATGATGACAATATCTAAAAATGATATGCAACTCTCGAGGTCGCTGGTGCTTCGGGACGCTGTTTGTACACAAGCGGGGCTGTAAAGCTGTCAGCCTCGCTCTGCTTCAACCTCTGCCAGTTTGTGTATGTGTATGAGTGTGTGTGTGTGTGTGAGTGTGTGTGTGTGTGTGTGTGCGTGGGTGTGTGTGTTTTGTGTGCGTGTGCTTGACCTCTATTGTTCCAGTTTTAGAGGATGGAAAATCCCCCGGCCTCTTTTTAAGGTCCTGTGTTTGTCCGAGTGTGTGATGTATGAGTGATGTGGGTTGTGTTGGGCAGCCAATCAGGGTCTATCTCTGAGGAAGCAGGAAGGAACATGCTGCAACCTGACGCCCAATGAGCAGCCGGGGCTGTAGGAGGAGGCCCCTTCAGGAAATGACTGGTGGAGTATCAAGTGTTCAGACCTCTAACAGACTTCCTAACCAACACGACTGATCGCTCTATCTTCCCATCTAGCTACTTCTTTAATTAGTTTTTCTATTTTAAGCTATTAATCACTCTGTTCATCTATTCTTCCATCTTCTCCTTCATTGGTCTATATTCTTGCCCTGTTCTTCCAAACCGAACCAGGCCTTTGACTTCGAATCTGTGTTTCCATCCATTCTGCACTTGGTCCATCCGACCGTGCATCCGTCCTCCGTCGCCCAACGCGGTTGAAAAGTATGGTGGTTTATTGCGCTGTGTTGCCGCTGTCATGTCCTCAGACATGTCCGCTCCATCCGTGAGGAACAAGAAGTCAATTGTCCGGAGCTCCAAGCCGAGCGTAAGGATGTGTATTCGGGAACAGAGGGATGTCATGTAAGTTATCTTCACTCTTTGAGTCTGGCACACTTTGTGTTGTTGACTTCATTTTTTTGTTGTTTGTCTTGTTTCTTACATCCACTTTTTTTTACTTTAAGTGAGCATGTGTTCGCAGATAAGTTGACTGAAGGCTACCTACCTTGGTTTGATGTGAATGGGTTTCTTGTAGGTTGCTGTCTGCCTTATTCTTGGATGGAGATGTATGGCATTAAGTGTTTCTTTTTATCAACTTTGATATCAGGTGTGCTTTGCAAAACCACTTAGCTAGAGGTTAATGTCATCTGTATTGGTTATTCTCTGATTTGGTGATGTTACAAGAGGTCAATGAAGCAAGTGAGAGATTTCCCATCAACCTTGCCTTTTACTGTTGGTTGGAATGTGGGAGCTGCAAATTGTTCTCTTGATGACTGATTCAGTCTACAGTATTGAGAACAAGTTAAGCCTGTTAGGAAATCAGAAGTAAACACGTACGCATTTTCTCAGGACCCAGTGGGATTTTGACACTTTCACCGGACGTGTCCATTTTTAGCAGCAACACTGCAGAAGTGACACATACTGTACTTTCTACATTCGCATCTCTGTGTAGTCAAGCAGCATGACACTGTAAAGAAGCAGTCAAAGTCCAGCATGGTGAACTGAATTAAACTTTGTCTCAAAAAGTCTCAAAGAATGGAGAAGAATGGAAGAAACACACCTTGATACAGGATCTAATGTAGCAGAGTAGAGAGCATAATGAAACTAGACAACACAAAAAGGGCAAGGTAAGGAGCATTAAAGTGCTACACTATGAGGTTGTTATACTGAATGAGGCCTGATTACAGAGGCTGAATGTGATGTAACCACATTGTATCATTACACATGCAAATAGGTTGCTGTGTCAAATTATTTCATCATAAGATTGTTAAGATTGAAGACAGGATTACTCATAATGTTACACACGGATATGACTGATGTTGGGTAGATGGGTACCAATGACTTTCTGGGCCGTTTTAATCAACCTAGTTTTACTTTAGGTAGTTTCGTAGTAGTGTGGTGAAATGATAATTAGGATAGGGAAAGAAGTTCTTCTACACAAGTTTGTATTCATGTTTCAGACTTTTCTATTTTACTTCTTTGTTAAATATTTAATAATTTGACCTCTATAAACTAGAATAGTTATTACATTAAGCCATGAGTAGTTTAAAGAGGAAATGCTAACAATTTCTGGGAAATGGAAAACATAACCCAAGTAGATGCTTCTTTTTGTAAGGAGCCAAAAAGGTTGAGAGCCAATTGTATTTTATTTTTGTCATTGTATTTTATGAGCTCATTGTGTGTTTTTTAATCTAAAAAATCCTAATCTGATGATGAACTACAACTACAAAATAAATATAATCAAGTTAAAAAGTACAAGTATAAGTATAGAGTAGCATGAAAACACTCAAAACTGCTCAAAACTGAACTTAAGTACAGTACTTGAGTAAATGTACTTAGTTACCTTTCCAGCACTGCAGCAAGGTAACTAAGTATCTAACATAGAGGGAATTCACACTGTGGGAAGTTCAGAGGTTTGTCTCCCGCAAGAGGCAAAACATTTAGTCATCTTGGGAAGACAGTTGACATCTGCGAGACCACCAAGATACCTTTGATGATGCAACCTTTAGTTTTTCCTGTGAGATCTGAGTAGAAAACGCTATGGGACCCAATCACTGAGTAAAGTGTGTGTGTGCGTGTGTGTGTGTTAAAGTGTTTTGAGTGGTCGGAAGACTAGAAAGACGCTATACAAGTACAGTCCATTTACCATTTACCTTTACAAGTGCAGCTTGTTTTGGTTTGGTTTATTTCAGTGACATTTTGCTGAACAACCAGTTTTTGGTTATTTCATACTTAACACTTGAAAACGAAGCCTGACGGAAGGAATCAGACAAAAATCACGTCTGTTTTGTGGTTTTTCTCCTTTATTTTCCAGTAGAGATGGTTCCCCAATACCGTCAGCTACCAGTTGTTGCCACGGCAATTCACAGTGAGGTTCGTGTCAGAGACAGTGAAAAGAACAGGCAGTATTTACAGGAAATGTGTTCTCATTTTCGACCCTGTGTCGGGAGGAGGGAGGGTGGGCTTTCAGTCGATGCAAAATCTCAACGCTCTCTCTTCCTGCCTCCTATTCTCTCTCTACCTCTCTCTGCTCTCTCGCTCTCTCTCCCCCCTCTATAACTAACTATCGTATTTTTTTTATCTTGTGTCGTACTAAGGAACACACAGCTACAGTACAATTTTCTTGAAAAGTCACTTTACACTGTGTGTGTGTGTGTGTGTGCGTGTGTGCATGTGTGTAGTTTGAGAGGAATCCTTCCTGTAGCCGTTGGCACTATGACAGCTGTGCAGTTCCTGGGGAGTGGCATTGCCATATTTGGACGTAGGAAGCGATAATTTGTAGAAGAAGCCACAGGTAGAGAAAGAGGACCTGTTTTTACTATTTCAGCTTTCTATGAGCCCACTGTTGCAGGTGTGTGTGTGTGTGT
>NW_023339774.1:3529530-3551054 GCF_004916995.1 Morone saxatilis | reverse complement strand
GTGTGTGTGTCTGTGTGTGTGAAGTAAAAGTTGTCTTTCTGTTTCTGTTCTGTTTTTGTTTATAAAGAAGGAACCAAAGAATCCCACCGGTTGGTCACTTGTACTCACTGTACTAACGGCCCTCCTCAATGTCCATTTACAAGCAACATATTGATACTTGCACACCAGAGAAGCAAAATGCAGCTGTTGTAAATTAAATCAGTGTCTGGTTAACAATTTTATTAGACTATCTACCTAGCTACTTGTCCATCTACTAGCTACTTGTCCATATCTTATTTGATGAATTATGAGTCATAACCACAACGGAAACAGGAAAAAGGATCTTTATTTTAGCCCTGTTAACAAATAAAAACATCATGACACCCCCTCAAACACACACATTGCCTGTAGAGTTTGGAAACTCTATTGTGAGAAGTTGTGAGAAAAGAAGAAGAAATGGAACACATTAAGTGTAGAGTTTTGTCTCTGATTTGATGTGCATCATTCCTCTGTGAAATTGATGCTCTGACATTTCCAATTCTGTTTGGAAGTCAGTGAGCTCCACAACTCTAAACAAAACTATACTTACAAATGTCACAGTATAGACCAAGTTAATATATAGCATAGGCTACAGTAGAAACTTTCAAGGCTATTATCTTGCTAAAAACTCTACAAATCAAACAAACTGACTAAACCTATTGAAAACAGCAAAATTCTAACATCATATTGAGAACATGCTTGCACTGACAAAGCTAACATGCTGTTGTCTAGCATGGTCAGTGGTCTTTTTGCTGATTAGCAGTAGACACAAAGTGAAGGTAGGTTTGTGTCAGAGACAGTGATGAGAGAAGACAGTATTTACAGGAAATGGGTTATCGTTTTCGACCCTGTGTCAGGTGAAGAAGTAAATAAAAAAGGCGAACACCAAATGTTAACCGAATTCATCCTCTGGGGACCATGAAAATAACCTTTAAAATTTTAACCATTAAGCATTGCCCTTTTTATGCCCGGAGAATACAGTGTAATGCTCCCTGAGCTGTAAATTAGTTTGGTAAGTTTATCATTGTTGGACTGAAAGGATGCCGGCACCCTTTTAAAACAATTATAAAACCATCATAGAAAAGATATCCATCACATACAAACTGAAAAAGGGCCTCACCTGCAACAACATTAGATTAGAAAACATCAGTCATAACACCACAGTCGTGTTTGTACCTTGGTGAAAGGGAGACAATCCAAAGACATTATTTAACATTGTAATGGTTTTCCTTCAGTGTTGTCAATGTGCACACATTCTGTCACAGCCTCATTAATCATTCATCTGGGCAAACACGCTAAAGTGGAAGAGGAAACTCTCCAGAGTTCAGAAAAACCATGTTAAACCTACTTGCCCTCAGTTTCTATTCATGTGATCACACCTACGTATTACAGGGACGGCGAAAATGTGAAGCTGACCCTGTGAGTGGAACAGGAAACGCAGCTCTCTGTGACAGTATCTGTTTCCTGAGCAGGACGAACGTGTCTCTGCGACTGCTGCACCTGGGAGCGGTTTGCTTGTGACCTTTCCATCTGCCTGGGCTTATGTGTTTGTGTCTTGCGGAGGGAGTTGGTTTGATAATCAAGTGCACTGTGCACTGTTCTCACTGCGCAGCAGGGCCCCCGGTTAGCCACACACAATTTTGTAGCAGACACCTGGCAGCTGTTGAAATCTGTGTCTCACAGATGTTGAGGTTGAAGCAGTTACTCCCAACAAAATAGTACAGTAGAACAATACAACCGTCAGAAAGTTCAATACTGGCCACTTACGGGGGTAGTTCGGGGCATCCACTCACCACAGGGTTGGCGGTTCGATCCCCACCTCTTCACCATCCACCTGTCCGAGTGACGCTGAAATTGTTGTCTGTGACTGTGTGTGTTAGGGATGTGCTTCACCATCACTGAGGCTGAATACCAAATGATCTCATACAATAAAGTTACATATGAAGCAACTGCCATGTCCATATGAGTCACCCTGTTTGATTCATCCCTATTGTGACTCAGGGCGATTCGGTTTGATTCAACATAATGCAATGCAAAAGAATGATTAGTATGATGAGTATTAAGTATGATACAGATTAGATAATTATTGGTCATATTTCTTAATAATAAAGCAATTGGGCCTCTACTGTATCTGACGCACTATTTTGATCAGTGCGATCGAAACTTGAACTTTTATGCCGGTACACCAATGCAAATTGTTGAGCGAGCAGCAAAAACCTTGGAATGCACTGTGGAAATAAGCGCTATATAAATGTAGCCATTTACCATTTATAGATCACACAGTTTGATGGATGGAGTTTTCTCTTTTGTCATGGAGATGGGTCTACTGATTGGGGATTTTGCTCATGGTTATTGGCTATTTCAGGGATCCCATGACCTCATGACTACCAAGAAAATCAGCCGCCTCACCAAAAACCACATGTCTGACTTAGCAAGAAATTTACTTGTGTTCTTCAGTATTTACATTTTATTGTCCATGATGCTATCCCCATCACTTTTATAACTACAATCTCTACCTGAGTTTCTAAAAAATGCAGTCGCATGCAGTTGTTGCTCTCACAGTGATCGGCTTTGTGAGCAGTGATTGTTTTATGGACTTTTTTGCCCTTGGCTTCATACAGATTGCCCTAACCCTTAGATTAATGGAGTTTGTGAAGGAGAATCTGCTGACTATTCAGGGCTTCCTACACTACATATTTTTAGGGTAAAGTAAGGGATTTTCTTGCTGCATTCAATACTGTGGCAAATCAGACTAAAGGCAAAATCCCTCCTAAAACCAGCATGAAGTGAAACTGGCTACAGTCCAGGCCTGACACAGCAACAGCAGGGATGAAACCGGGAATTTGCTGATGTCTGTGACTCACATACTTAAAATTAGAACTATATCACATCAGTGTCCTTCCCATCCAGTATACGCCAGTTTCTTATCACTGCACTGTATCTTAATGTACAAAGGCATATTACAGGCTCTAGTATATGTCTTGGATTCCACTGCCACTGCTGTGTTGTCATTAGCAAATTTAACAGGAATACTGTCCTGTGATGTCGTTCATCAGGGATTTTCCATCGCATCGTTACCGTAGTTTCCATTTCCAGAGACTCTGGTCAGTCGACTGTAGTCCAGCCTCCTTGTCTGTCTGAGACACATCTTCAAAAGATATGTTTTTCATTACATAACAGCAGTCTGGAATAAATAAATAAAAACTCATACAACACCTTGGGTGGTAAAGCTGATGTTTTTATGCCCTCTGCAGGATCTTACAGGTTCCGTAGCCTTTCAGATGGATGGGGATGTGTGGGATTTAGCAGCTTCCTTGTTGTCTTCACAGAAGTCCTGCACTGGCTTTCTTTGGTTCAGATGATCACTAGTTTACTAGTTTTGATAATAATTTCAACTAGTAGTAGTAGTAGTAGTAGTAAGCTTGTAACAAACAATTTAAATTACGGTAATGTTTTACATTAGGCATTAAGCTCACTTTTCCATAAAATGGCGTCAATGAAAAGGGCTGAAAACACAGAGCTACAATCTGAAAAGTGCTTAAATCACTGTGGAACCCAGACATTCTTTTCCGTTGTGTGTGTCCGGGGAGGAAATATGTTTGAATGAGTGTGGTATGTGAGCAGCTCCTGTGCTTCCCTTCCTGAGAATCAGCTACCCTCTGATTAGCATCTCTGGCAAACAAACGTCAGCAAAGTTCAGGATGGAGATCTTAAAATAACAGCAGTTGGGTGAGAGGGTTCAAAGCCTCAACACACTTTTATTTTCTATTTATTAAGTCCAGATGAAATCAAACATGCCTTTTTAACCATTTAATATTACATCCCCAGTCATACTGTACCCTTATTTAACAGTCTATGCCAAAAAATTTACAAAAACGTAATTTCTTTGTGTTTTTATATCGAAATCCAATCATTTTTTTCTTCCTGTAAAACAAAATGTGATGCGTGCTTATGTAAGAATGAACTAACTGGTTTCAACCAACAATATCATGACATTCACCTGTCATCAATCATAAACTTCAACGACACAGAGTAAAGATTCATTAGTTAGATAGCTAGCAACAGCATGGGTAGCTATGAGAGAGGAGTGCTTCTGGGGCCCGGACCTCAATGATAACGGTACAAAAACACAGTGGTATTACTTGTACAAAAGCACAACATCTTGATCAGTGATTTGGGTGTAGGTGGATCATATTTTATGGAGAGAATATTCTCTGGTTTTCCCTTTGACATCTTCCAGGTGCTCTGCCTTGACTTAGCTAACTGCTAATGTAGCTACCTTTAGCGAACGGGGCTCAGCAGCCTCCCACTGAACACAACCTCCTAGACTGACAGAGGCCAGTTTGATGACGGCAGTACCGATGCGATTTACAGAGTTTCCAGATGGAGTGGTTGTTAAAAGAAGTACCACCTAGCTTGTGCAGCTAACATTAGCTGACTTAGCCCCAGGGTGTCAGGAGCCAAAACAGACAAGAAAAACACCTTGGTATTTTATTCTCTGCCGTCAAACTGCCCTCCGTGAGTACCGGACGCTGTATTTGGTCCCAGTCCGGCCGAGCTGTTCACTGGGAGCTGCTTGACTGGGGATTTTTTACAGGATATACATAAATATGCGGAAGGAAATAGCACTCTGATTTCCATTTCATGTGGACGTTAAATAAAACCTGAACAAACCAGGTCTTTTAGCATATTCACAGTATTCTTGTCATACAAATGGTGATGTAAGGTAAGGTGCAGTGTAAATGTGCCCAGTGGAAAGTATATGTTTCAGCTGGCAACTTCCCATGTAAGCGGTTGGCTTCACATTACAGTGGGAGGAAACTCTTGGGTAAACTTCAATACTCAGTAATCCTGCAACCCTGCTGACAGAGAGTGTACAGAAACTCACTGTTTTATTCATCATTTCCTCTGATTGGAGGGGGTGACCTCATCTGACACAAGATTCTGTTGCCTCTTCTGTTGTTTGTTCAAGTATTTGTTAGGTCTGTTTATTTTACTGGATAGACGACAGAAGAGTTGAGTCAACAAAATTCTGGCAAAAAAATACTTTTGTTAATTTCATTGTGAAATTTGAAAAAAAAAACTATGACAGTATTAAGGGGAAAAGAAGGAGAGATTCTGAGAAAATGTACAGTTTTTAAATATTACATATTACACAAAACGTATAATGGCTTTTTCTTTACAATATTAAGTATAAGTGATACTTTCTTATCTTGTAATATAACATTTCCTTTTAATTATAACTTAATTCTCACAATATTAGTTATTACTAGATTCTTAAGAATAATTATTTATTTTTACATACAAGACAAAACAATAATTGTTGAAGCATTTAAGGAACCAGTGAATAGAATTTAGTGATATCTAGAGGTGAAGTTATAGTATCTAAAAGAACACCGGTCTCGTCTGTATTTGACAACCTGGGAGTGAGAACAGACTGTCAATGTGTAGGAGAAACTACGGTGGCAGTAAAACCCATGCCCCTTCTACAGCTAGTGTTTGTCTGTTCTGGGCTACTGTAGAAACATGGCGGTTCAACATGGCGGACTCCGTGGAAGAGAACTCACGGGGTCTGTAGATTATTATTTTACCATCTTAATGTGGGTGATGCTAATAAAAAGATACCTGCCAATAGATCCTCCTAAATGTTACACACTGAACATTGAAAGCAGTTGAAGTGTCAGTTGATGTTGAAGCACTGAAAGGGTTTGAAGTATAAAAGCAGTGGAAATCTGTTGAAATGTAATCTGGAATTTGAATATGACAACATGAGTATGCCCTGTGGGCCCTTAAACTGTCTGTTTGTATGTAAGCACTGAAAGCAGTTGAACTGTCATTTGAAGAGCAAAAGATGAAAGTGGTTGTAGCATCAGATGCTATGTAAGCAGTGACAGCAGTTGAAATGTCATGGATGTGATAATGGCCAAAGCTCAACTCTTACGCCTCTTCCTGTAGAAAACATGAAAAAGTGAGTGAGTGCACACAGTCAGAGCGTCATCGTGTTGCGTCTCCGCTCTGCTGCAGCTGAACCAGGACTTCAGGAAATCCTCGCATCGATGATAAGCAGCTGGTGAACTTTGACCTCACTCAGACTGAGCTGAGGTTTAGTTAACTGCAGTATGGTTCGCCGTTTATCTGTGTGTGTGTGTGTGTGTGTTGTCGCCGCTGGTTATCAGTAAAGATTACATTAGATAATTGGAAAAACAAACCACATGATAGCCTTTGTAGGTCTTATTGAAGTCCTCACAGATACAGACACACAGACACACACAACAGGGCACTCAGAGGTCAGAAACCAACAGCAGCTCCACCCTGGTGATTAATTAATTTTTATCAGCTTTCCGTTCTCTATCCAGACTCCCATGTTTCAAAAACTTTCTCTCTCTTTCTTTTCTTCAAATCTTTTGCCCAATCAACTGCAGCAATTTAGTATTGAGTGTGTTGTACCGGTGGGGCTGGTTGGCAAACTACTACAGGCTAGTCCAAGGTCAGCACTGTCAAAACCGTTTGCTATCATGTCATGCTTCTTCCAGATTCAGATTCAGATTCAGAAATAACTTTAATAATCCAGAGGGAAATTATATTCGTTACATACTCCAAGATAACAAATGACATATATACCAACCAACATAAATATATATACAAATTCAACACAAAAAAATATAGAATATATAACACATATGTAACTATATATTATAATAATATATATATACAGATCAATATACAGTAAATAATAAAAATGTGCCAAAAGAGTGCAAAAGAATGAATTAAAATGTCTATAATTGAGTCTTTGCACAGCGAGCCTTCAGATAAAAACTCTTGTACTCATCACAGCATCTTGAAAACCGCATTTTCCGACCAGTGGATCAGGGGGGCTGCGTCTGCAACCTAATGTAGCCTTTCCCTAGCAACCATCAGAGAACTACTCTCTTCAAGCTCTCTCTTTTATTTCACACAGCATGCTTTTCACCCAACTTTCAGCCTGTGGCAAGCCGACAATGAATTGCCTTTTGAGGACGGACTGTGCCAGAAGTGGTTCGCTGTTATTCATTCGTTCATCCATATCGCGCTCCTGTCCAACAACAGGCCGCAGCCCCTGCGTGTCAAGGTCACTTTACCGTTTAAAAACACGTGGAGATGGCGGATTTGTTCCAGTGCATACTGAAGTGGACAAACGCCATTCCTGCAGGTTTTTATCTTCAAGGAAAGGGAAGTGGATTTTGGCCTGTGGAGTTTTTCATTCCTGGGCCTCAAACACACACACACACACCCCCTCCCTCTTTCTCCCTCTGAGGTCAGTAGATGCTGTTGATAGACTGGAAGTTACACATAAACACATTAGATTAAGAAGAACTTTGATTGGGATGTTTATTTTGACGACTGCTCCCCCCTACACACACACACACACACACACACACACACATACAAACACCACCTATTACATGAAGCATCGAACCCCAGCAAAATGACAGTAATGTGTTTCCTGTCTAAACTGAATGTGTGTGTGTGCTCATGCAGAATGTGTGTGAGTGTTTGCGTAAGTGCACTATCTCAGTTTGAGTGAGCGGGGGGGGGAGAGAGATAGAAAGAGAGATCGGCAGAGACTGAGAGAGCTTCAGAGAGTGAAATGCAAAGAGAGCGTTATCAGAGGAGGAAGAAAACCAGACAGACAAATCCCTCTCAGTTTGGATCTGATGAGGCGCAACAGTGAGCCCGTTGAGGACAGAAAGAAAAGAGCAAGTTTGAGTCCAGTCGGCCGTCTGTTCGACATTACTGTCATGGACCTATTGCCAGCGTTGGCATCCACAGTGTTCGCCTCAACAGTCAGCCGGCTGAGAGAGAGCACTGCTGTTCAGAGCATCAACAGGAGGCTCAGCAGGAGGTAGGCAACACCTGGCAGCTCACCTGAATCGTATACGGGCATTTCTGAAGAGTTTGCCCAAATATGAACTGTTTATAGCACCAGCCATTAGATCCATCTGTTCTTTAACTTTCTCCATTAATAATATTGTAGAAGAACAGCCAGCATTATGGAAATGAGATGCATAGAATGAATGCACGAGCCATACAGTAGCAAACACTTGATGATTTCTGGCTTAATATTCTCTTCAAGGCAGTCCAGTCCAGTTTGTGTGTGTGTGTTTTCTGAGAGAGATTAAGAGGGCATGGTTGTTGCAGCTGTGGCTTGTAGCCGCAGTCACACTGAGAATTTGGTCCTACATTGTTGTGTTTGGTCAAAGGCTGGTGGATGTGTCTCACAGTGTGATCTCAGATCTAGGACTTTGGATAGACAGCTAACTTTGGAATTCCTCCTGTATTGACAGAAATACTGTAATTTCGGAGCAGAATTTCTTTTTCTCTTCTGTTTTTTTGGAGTCAGCGTGGCTGAAATGGTTATGGGGAAACGAGGAACGAGCTCATTTTTATTGTTGACTGGGTCCATTTTTAGATACATTTTAAAAAGACATTGTAAGATAAAGTATATTAGCTGGTTAGGAAGCAGACTTGGTAACAGAGAGGATGTGGGTTTAAATCCTTTCTGGAAATGAATATCTCTTTTTTTCTTATTTTATCCTTAAGGTACAACCAAACTAATTTCTTCATCTCTTCTCTCCTGTCTTTGCAGAACCATGTCGTCTCCAGAGGTGTGCTGGCCAGTGCCGATGCGAGCCATTGGGGCTCAGAACCTCCTCACCATGCCAGGAGGAGTTTCCAATGCAGGATACCTCCATAAGAAAGGAGGCAGTCAGTTCAGCCTCATGAAATGTGAGTTCATATCAGAAATATTAAGAGTGGGTGGACAGAATAGGCAGAATGTGCGACAATATATTTTAATCTCCAATGATATTCTCTGTATTGATCCAGCAGACCTCAGTCAAGTGTAAAAACCTTTTCAGCTTTTTCAAAAGTGTTTGCTTTCAGGTGTATTTGTGCCCATATTCAGTTTCATTACACAGGCGGTTGGATGCAAACATTCTTAACATCTGCTCCCTCACTTACAGGGCCTCTGAGGTACACCATCCTCCACAAGGGCTGCATTTACTACTTCAAGAGCAGTACCTCTCCTGCACCACAGGGGGCGTTCTCTCTCAATGGCTACAACAGGTCAGTAGTTTGCTGACGTGTGGCTTAATGTTTGACTTACAGGAAGGTCTCGTGGTTGGTGTAATTTGTGTAAAAGTTGTAGTCGGACGACAAAATGGCAAGTTCGCCTAGAATTCACAGCTATTGGTTGAATTTGTGTCAGTCACATGTGACACTAGCTCTACAGGACAGGAAGTCACCAGCAGAGCTAGTTCATTAGGGTACTTTGGCATTCTTGTCTTACTATCACTATAAGAATGAATACAGGCTCAGAGTGGAAATCTGAATATTTCACTTCATGGATAGAAATATTTCCCAACACATTCCTCCTCTTCCACAGAGTGATGAGAGCAGCAGAGGAGACAACGTCGAGTAATGTCTTTCCCTTCAAGATCGTCCACTTCAGTAAGAAACACAGGACGTGGTTTTTCTCTGCAGCCAGCGAGGACGAGAGAAGGGTGAGAACAACACATGTACTATACATATAACTACATGTGCGTGTGAGTGTGTATAGTTTGGGTAACCAGCTAAGGAAGTTGTAATTTTAACACAGTTGACATTTTATGCCTCCTTTTCATTATTAATGTAGTTTGCATGAAAGCCCCCCAAATTATGAAATAACAAAACTAAATAATTGGAATAACAACGAATCACACAAGCAGCCACTTAACTACGTATTATTTTTGCCTTTACAGAAATGGATGCGATACCTGCGGAGGGAGATAGATCACTATAACGACAGAAAAGAGTTCATTCCAAGGTAACTTCAGCAAATTACATCATATTTCACAACACAATGTAGACGTGAAGTGTCATAAGATTTGTGTTGATTTCATAAAAGGTTGAGACATCAAACCTATAAACCTAACCTAACCTAACCCAAAGCACAGATCAACTGAAAAGAACTTTATTCAGTGGGTCCAAAACATCTGTCATTTTCTACCATTGTACACACCACACACTTCTCCTTTGTCACAGCCAGTCGGGCTCCTTCACCACTTTACTTATATGAAAACAGTCAGTTTCATTCCTGAACCATAACTAAGATATTTTATTCAAGTTATTGTAATTTAAGAAAAATACAAATTAGTTTTCTCTTTTTGTAGGATATAACTTGCTTAAATTTGGATAATAAATTACATAATTCATAACATAATAAAGAATAAAATCAAATAATACAAATTTCCTCTTTTATAAATCCGTTCATGGTGGCAACAGTCATAATGGTGGAAGCTTAGCTAACTAGCTAGCTTGCAAACTAGCTTATAGCAATAATGGCTAGTTTGCAAAGATCTGTCTACAGCCTGCAATAAATGTCGTGAATCTAGAGCCAATGAAATCCACGTAAACTTGATTTTTCAATCTTATATATTCATGATAACGTTTTCTTTGTCGCCATAGTGACTCAGATTCAGATGCTGACAGCTTCTATGGCACAATTGAGAGGCCAATGGATATCAAACACCCCATCGACAACACAGAAGTTGGTAAGACCACCTTAATAATTACATAGGCACAACACGCACGTTCTACTCGCGTGTTATTAAACTGTGGTACCTGTCCTTCCTCTGCGTAGATTATGTGGAGGATGATGACGATGACGATGAGGAAGACTATGTGAAGCCGGACAGCGATTGCTCACCAACATCAACAGGTGACGCCACGCACACCTTTTCAGCCAACTCGCATGCAGTCCATTTCAATGAAGGTGACCGCACAATGAACTCCAAATGTTGCATCACTGACATCTTAACTGACAGTTATGAGGTCAAAGGTTTATTTACAGTTTTACATGTAGGGCAATAATAAGTGCAATAAACATGTAGGAAAACAAAATTTAACAAAAGAATCTTTAACCAAAAACTCTTATTTATCTTCATCATTTTTTTTTTACGTCTTCAGGTCGACCCACGGGGCCACCACCTTCATACCCTCCTCCCCCAGTGCCGGCCACATTCCGCCAGGACTCCAGTCCAGGTTTCCTCAAAGGTATATACCACCTCCTGCCCCGCCACAAAACAGGATCCCAACCAGTGCACTCCCCAAAAAACCCCCGCCCTCCATCCCTCCCCCCTCCATACTAAAGGACCTTAGCAAAGGCCCGCCTCCTCCTATCCCCTTCGCCCCCCACCTGCACAAGTCCTTCTCCTCCACCCCCCCGCCTCCTCCTCCTCCCAACGCAAAGAAAACTCTTCAAAACAGGACGACATCCATGGGGGGGCCCGGGAGCGACGGGAGAGAGCGGAGGAATCTGCCGGCTGTGTCGATCCAATCCCCCGCAACACTGCCCATCTGCAACCAATTGGAGACCAGGATGGTCCTAAATGGTCCCGCCAACTGCCCCCTTAACACTGGAGGGAGTCAGTCTCTGGGCAACAACCACCACGGGGGGTTGGGCAACCTCCGCAGCAAGCCAAGCCTACCGATTCCTCATTTTGCAAACATTGGAGGTACCCCCCTCAGACCTGTGATGTCCCTCAACCAGACATCAATGCCCGGCCCCCCTCCACTCTCCCCTCTGCTTAAAACTGGACTACACAATAAGCCAGCGATACCCAAACCTCCTCTGCCAACAGTCAAGCCCCAGCTGCCTGCAGCCAAGTCCAAACCGCCAGGAACCCCACTTCAGTAAGTTGGACTCACTCACACAAAACATTCAAAAAGTGCACCAAAAATACAGAAAGGTAACCGGGTTGAAAGTACCAAACTTAAACGTGTTTTCCCCTCAGAAGAGCATCTCCAGATGGCCAGAGCTTCCGTTCGTTGGGAGATGAGACGCCCACAGATTTCAGGAGGAAACGAGACTCGGGCAAACACACCGTGGGAGACGAGTCTGATGAGGACTATGAGAATGTAAGAGGGACTGAGTGATGTGATACTGACCCTAACTGCAGGCTTCTGGAGTACTGTGTATAGATGTTGCTGTAAAACTCAACGCAACAGGACATCAGTTTGTCTCAGGCTGTTGACATGAAGGTGCACAAACCACACAACTGATCTCAGACCAGGTGTACTGATTTCAAGGTTGCTCCACTTGGAGAAATTGAATTAAATTAGTGCAATATTATGAGAGAGGTCACTCACATTGCGTTTGTCAGGAGCAAATGTGATGTTTTCTTCCCCTGACACATGGTGCTTGTATCCAACAGAAGAGCTGCTCTGTAAATAGGACAGAATGGTTGACTGTTTACCTTCAGTGTCTTTGTGTGAGCTCACCACTGATATCATTTTATCTATATTTTCTACAACTGCAAATCTTTTAGTCAACAAACTTATTTCTGTGGCTTTTTGTTGCTCTTTCTGTATTTAATGTCTCAGATTGTGTTAAACCAGGTGTTCCTCTCTGCAGGTGCAGCTGCCGGACTCTGTGTTCATTAACACGACTGAAACCAGCTTCGTAGAAAAGTATGACACACTTTTTATAACACAGAGCTGTAAACTGGAATATTCATTCAGTCTGTTTCTGCCCTCTAGTGGCAAACAAGAAAATCGCTTTCTCTTTCTGCTTTATTTCATGCAATTATTTTAGTGACATTGTTATTTACTTTATTTATGATGAAGTTTCTCTTATGTGTTTTATTAACCCTAGTTTTAATCTAAATTTAACACATGGGAAAACACATCTGCTACATGTATTCTTGTTCAGTCTTTCTTGTTTGCAGCAGTAGTGCAGTAGTCCAGTATATTTGTGTTTGTGTGTCTGTGTCTGTTGATGAGCTGTAACCAGTGATGATGTTTGTATCTGCAGGTTATTCAGAGAGAGCCCCATCCCTCCACAGGATGGACTGTACGGCATCAGAAACTCAGGAACCAAAACCTCACGGGTAAAAATATAAAACTGCTGTGGTCGGTGACATTATAGACACTGGGAGGTCCACATGAGAGCCCCTCCACCAAAATCTTTTTAATGCATTTCCCACAATTCACACATAGTGAACATTTTTGATGACCACAATGACATTTGTTTTGATATTTTTAACACAGTTGTGGTCTGCTCTGGGCAGCATGCATGGAAATTAATTCCTACAATTTATATTTTTTGTATTTTCCCCAACTGGAATGGCCACACTGAATCTGAGTGCACTGAATGAGTGTACAGGGTGAAACCAGGTGTACAGCTACACTTACTTTCACTTTTCTTTATCAAATGGAAATAAATGATATTATATTATACTGACGTTAGCATTTAGCTCAAAGTACTACTGTGGCTAAGTACATTCTCACAGAGCAGCTAGCATGGCTAGTGTTAAAATTACGTGAGATGCTGGATAGTTAAACTCAAGATTAGTTTTTCTTCTTCAGAAAATGGATATTAAAACTGAACTACTACTTTACCCTCAGCTCACTCAGTATGAAATAAACAGGCTGCTAGAAATAGAAAGCTTACCCGAAAGAGACTATAAGAGAGTATAAGAGAGTATGGGGGTTTTAAATGAAAACAAATCTCAAATAACTTTAGACTGGATTACCCATCATCCTTTGTTCTGGTATCTTAATAACTGAAGTCTGTGATACTGATGTAAGAGACAGTCCTAATTGGAATAACTTTGCTGTGTTGTCCAGGTGCTGGTGGTGTGGGATATCAGCATAGGCAAAGCCAGAAACTACCGGCTGTTTGAAGAGGTAAAAACCTGCTGCTCTTTTTTTTTATATTTTCACTATGTATAAAATTAGAATGAGACATAATGATAATGTAACATTTACAACGCGCGACTAAAGTCTACCGTCACTGTGGCTGTTTTTGACAGGAGGGCCACATTTTTCTGGACACTGAAGTGACCTTCCCCAATCTGTCAGCTCTGATCGAACACTACTACAGCCATCCTCTTCCTCACCACGGCTCGCTCTGCCTTCAGAAGCCCTTCACAAAGACACTGAGCATCTGATCAACCTAAGTTACAGCTGAAACCAGTGAGGAACAGAGAGTCAGGAATGCCTGTGCAACTGAAATCCACCTTCGTCAACGACACATGGAAATACACTCACTAACTGTGAGAATATATTAAAACAGATCATACCTCTCACAGTTTGGTGGAAGAGAAGACAGATCACTTTTCTCCTGTTGCTGCACCCGAACCCACCATCAAGCTTCATGTTAAGCAGCAAGGACAGTAACTGTACTAAAATTCCTACTGCTCGGACACCAGGTATTGTGTGTGCAACTTATGTCGATCGTGACGACAAAAACAACTTATTGTAGTACAAACTAGACTCCTTTCTTAACGCAGCAAGCCATTCTAATGCTCTTGTGTGCACTGAAGACATCAGCTTCTGTAAATACACATCAGTTATTAAGTTATGACAAAGAACATCTAGAAAACTCTCAAATGGACCAAAACATCTGAATTAGTCAGACACCTGCGCTGTCTTTGAAATATTCCTGCTGCTTTATGCAAACTTAAGAATCGGTGTGATGAAGCATAATCTAAGAGCCAGTACGGCCAGTCAGATGGATGAGATGTATTTTGTCCACAGGGGGGCGCTGTGACACCAAAAAAGTCAGTCCAGCTTTAAATCCAGGTCACGAGGGTCCTTTGTCCCATTGCTCACACTTGCTGTACTAAAAAGTCAAGTGTACTAGAACTGACTGTGACACAAAGAGAGCATCACCCCGTCATCACAATACACAGCTGGTTTGATTTGATTTTCACTTAAAGGACAACCCATTAATGACTAATCACTATGTTTATTAAGAGGCAGAAACACAAAATCTGCTCGAGACATGTGGCTACACGTGACAAACTCAAAAGTTTGGTAGAGATAGTTGATTTACTTTTCAAAACAAAAATAAGTTTAACATTTATTTGACATGTTAAATATCAGTTTTGTACTGGATCAATGTACATATTATTGAAACTGAAATTGCTGAATCAAATGGTACCAAGCATTTAATATAGCTCCCTATAATTGTTGAGATTCAGTCATCTCTGTATATTACAATAGTCGGTCGTTAGTCTCTTGGAGTTACTCATTTTATCCCATAAGAATACATTATAAAAGGCCTCTGTCTGCACAATGGATATACTGGACCAAGAAGGGCAACAGATTATGATTTTTCTTTTTGAAATATATTTTCTATAAATAACATTCCAGAATATGTATATGTATCAGAAACTATGAAGATCTGAAATTCCTAACCTGCTGTCCAAAAGGTGTTTTTCTGGAAAATCAAAAAAGCAACCCCTGCTAACGACTAACACAAGTATGGAAATATGTTAAGAAAAACCTGAGCTTTAGCCTCAAACTTTGCAGAGCTGAAACATTTCTGTGCATTTGTGCCTAACTACTGTTAGTGCTGTAAAGGAAATTATAAAATTCCACTATGGACATTAATGGGTTAAGTAGTATGGGGCCATTATTGTAGCAAAACTATTTACAAATGTGAGTAGTAGAAGTAGAGTTGTGTAACTGTATCGTATGTCTACACATTTACAGATTTGTCTTCACATGCAAATGTCAACACAATCGGAGATGGATTTTTTTTCCCACATTTACAAATCTGATTACACACACAGATTGAGACACAGTCACACAACTCTCCACTCACATTTCTAAATAGTTTTGCGACAATAATAAGGTCAGTCCAACCTTACAGCATTACAGTTACATTCAGAAATCCAGTTCTACTGCAGAAGCACCTCGACCCACTGTATCTTAAACAGACATAAGCTGTTATATGGTTTATATAATAATAATTTCTCTGCATATTGTTTGATATTCAGGCTGAATCAAACAGGTTCAGCTTTTTTATATCTGTTTATTACTGTCAGTCCTAAAACTAACTTATGTGTGGCTGTGTTACTGCCAACTGGACTGGTGTGAGACTGTGGTGAATTGTGGGATACCCTTATCTCTGAATGCTCCTCTGAAACCGTACTAGAATAGTTGTGGGTTAAGTGAAGTACATGTGGACATTTTTCACACACTTGTCTACAATAGTGTGGGTACTGGCACATAGCCGTTGTCTTCTGTATTCTCATAATGTGATCCAAGTCCATTCAAATGTTGCCAGTGTCCGGAGGAAAACGACACAAAGACGCATCCTCCCAAAAAGACACATAAACCTCAAGTCATTAGTGAGAGGGCAGCAGTGTTTCACAAACCTACATGGTTGTGTCCAGATTTTGTACCTCTGTTATCTGTGTAATGAACAGGCAACATCTCACTTATTTAGTGTGCAAAACACACACAGCACTGTAGAACGCTCCTTTAATGAGAGAAAGTACAACAAATCCAGCTGAAATTGGCTCTTCATCAGGTTTCGGTCTTGAAAATGTTGTTGTTGTACTCTAACGCAGTGGTTCCCAACCTTTTTACTTTAGGGACCCCTTTTCTATCATTTATTATACTGACGAGCCCTAAAAAAGTGACATATATTTTGTTTGTGGAACATTTCATACATAATTCTCCTTTTGTAAAAAGTATTTTTTTTTTTCATTTTTAACAATCATACAGACTTACTTGGCTTCTTTTTTGCCTAGCACGCCTTAAAATCAAGAAGGCTTCGCAGTCCTCCATGAAGATTCGGCGACCCCCAGGTTGGGAACCACTGCTCTAATGTAAAGGAGGATAGAAAAAACTCACTCACAAAAGCTAAAACCTGACCATAACTGGTGCAAAATGTCAGACTGAACATGAGGAAATCAGATTGGTTTTTGTTCTCAAGTGCAAATACAGATTTTACAGCACTGACTTGCTGTAAATTACTCTCTATTTATATGTAAATGCTGTATGTACTGTAAAAACAAAACTGTCTATAAAAATGTAAATATATTGTTTTCTACAGAAATATATGTTGAATTGTATAAAGTATTACTTCAAGGTTCCTGTTGTAATCTCTTCTTTCTTTTTCTAAACTTTCAGCTTCATGATTATTGTCCTACCCCTAGTAAGTCACCTAATGTAAAGATAATAGCTACATAGATGATTATTTTACTATTGTTCAGCACATTTTTATGAAAATGTTTCATTCACTCTCAATGATTTAAACAACTGGTTTGTTAATTTCCCGATTGTTTGGGCACTGAAATGATTGAGTTTCATTTTATGACCAAAACATTACCATAGATGCTGTAAATGGGTTCATTTGAAATATTTGGGTCACTTGCTGCATTCAAATGTTTGCTGTTCAGCAGCCAATTCCCAAATGTGAGATGTTGGAGCTTCATTAAGATTTCAGTCTCTGCTTCTAACAGCATGTCAGGGACAACAGAGGAACATACATATTGCATCATCATCAGCGTCCCCTGTGGCTGGGCGGCAGAAAACAGCACACAGCCGCTGGTGAGAACCACAGTTGTAGTGGCTGTGTCGGCCACGAGGGGGCAGCAGCAATGAGCCTTTTCCCAATTCGTAAAAATATGTGTACAAGCCTGCCTCAGCTTCCGCTACTGAGCATGGCTGCTTACATCGACCATTCGCCTGGCTCCAATTGTGGCAGGATGCTGCTCTCAGTTAGCATAAAGCGACACGAGCTTGTTCAGTCCCGGAGCCCAAAGTCACATAGTGCACGAACAGGCGTACGGGACACAGAGTGGGAAATAGAGAGGTACCATTCACCCTGTTACGAGAATGGTAGTGAAGCTGTTATTTTAAGGTAGAAAACTTACATAATGTTGCTTTAAAGGATGAGGACTAACTGCTCGATCAAATGCATGTCTGGTCCAAACAGTCCAAACCAGTGCTATAAGAGAGCTCTATCAAGGGAGGCTTATACGTGCTAATGCCAAATGCTCCTTTACGGAGCAGTCAGAGTAAATACTGTGTGTTGTATATGTGTCAATAACAATCTGGGTAGTTTACCAGATTTCCATTTTTTCAGCTTTAAGTGTCGCTGTCTGTGGTGCTGAACAGCACTTAAGGTCCAATGAGAGCACACAGATCAGTGTAATAAAGTGAATGACTGGATTAACAAGCTTATTGTGATACACCCACCCATTCGTTCATCTTCATGGATATCTTCACAGTTATAAAATACTGATAGATGTCATTTCTATTGAAAGTAAATGGGCAATTTTATGTTTCATAAACCAGCCACACCTTCCATCTGGTTTCAGTCAGCACAAAAGGAGGATGCCTCAAGGGGTGACACGTTTGCACTGACTTTCTCAATTTTTCAAATGAAATATATTACTTTTATGTATTTCACTGCTGTGGTACCAATCACTGTAATCATTTCTCACAACTTTAGAGCTCATTTTGGAAGAGATGAATCATTCTGGTGTGGTATTAAATCAAAGCAGAACCTCCTCTCCCCTCTCTGCTGCCTTCTCTGAGGGCTACGCAGAGAAAATAAAGATCCTAAAGAGAGTGGACTAGCAGCTCTCCTTCACAGAGAGATAACAACGCTCCCCCGTCGGCTACAAACATCTTCAGAAACCTGGCCCAGATCCGGGCATGATTAAATATCTGCTTTCAGCCAGTTGTGAGGGTCCCCGCTGCTTCCTGGTGAGATGTGGATAAAGCTGTTTGGTCTGAGGAAGTGTTGATATCTGTAGGCTGTGTGCAGTTCTCCGCCTTATAAATGTCGCTTCTCTGCCTGATTTAAACATACAGAGTTATATTTTTTCCATGATGAGATGAAAATGAAAAACTGAAACCCTACCTCGGGCCGGGTTTTATGAACCATCTCTAGCTGAGTTCCCTCAGGTTTTTTTTTTATTATTCCTTTTGCTCTGGTTGAATCTCAGTTGTTGTATCTAGTTTTATTTGCTCCTATAACCAACTGTGAAAGCTGCTGTTTCATTGCACTGATGGATACGTAACGTTTCTCTCTCTGCTGTGAGCCACTCTGCAGAGACAAACATTACATTACAATTAAATATATCCAAGTTGTGTAATGCCTTAAAGGAACAGTGTGAAGGATTTAGTGGCATCTAGTGGTGAAGTTGCAGATTGCAGCTAACTGAGCACCACCATCAGGAGAGGTAGTTTGCGACAAGCAAAGTTCTCCGTCCTGCTGCAAAAAATAAGAATAGAAGACGAACGGTAGTCTAAACTGGTAAGCAAAACATTCTACTAGCCTATTTCACTTTAACCAATAAATGGGGGGGGGGAGAGTCAATCTCCACAGCGAGAGCACAATCCATAATCGTTTAACATACCTCTAGCTGGATAAAGTGGTATCTAATTCTTTGCTTAGATATATGTCAGGACAATGTTTGTGAGTTTCTTGATAAACGGAGAGGAAAAATATGACAATTGGGCATACTCGTCACTCTCTTTGCAGTCAAATATACAAATGTCTCGCATCTTGCGCGACAATACGACAGTTAGACAGGAGTGAACATTTCTTTGTTCGGTGCGCTGACCACTACGAATTTCGATCTGCAATCTCTCAACTTCAACCAACATTAGAAATGCCACTAAAGTTCAGGTTGTGTCACTACCATCTGCGGTATTCCTGCTAAAGTGTTTGTAACAACTGATAAATTATCACGTTGGTTTATATCTCTTAAATCAAAAGATATCATCTTCTGCCGAGTACCCCATCCACACGCAAAAAAGACATTGGACACTACTCTGTGTTAACTCCACATACGCCCGAGAGACATGCAATATTAATACAAATGCATGCTCTAACTTCAACAGTGGGGTTATTGGCAAGTAGAGGAAAGGTGCGCATGAGAAGTAAGATTACGAAATATAGATACATATCAATCTTGAAAATGGTTACAAGCCAGTAGCGGCTATAGAGGGGAGAGAATAGGATTAAAGAACACTGGCTAACGCTTGATACACAGACCTGAAGCGGATCACTCAGGCTAGATGAGATTTTAGAGTGAATGTCTATGAGAAGAAAACCTGCGCCGCTTCGCTATGTTAAAGAGAGGAGGGGAAAGGAGAGAAGTAGAAGGAAGCTAAGAAGGAAAAGACATTTCATAATTTCATATTTTAATTTGTTGTGTCACTTCACTCCTGCAAATAATATGGGAAACCGCGAAAAATATAAATTCCCACCAGTGACTCTGTGGCAATACTGATGAAAAAAGAGCAACCAGTGCCTCAAATGGTTTCATTCACGACAGGGTGAATCAGAGGACGACACATTATCTATATAATATCAGTTTACCAAGCGCGAGAATGCGGACAGCAACCAGCCTTATCGCTCTTAGGATATTCAATCACTCCTCCAGGACCAGTGTACAAGTCTCTATCTTAGCAGAATCAATCACTTTTGCTCACCAGGCCAAAATGGTTTCTTGCGAACTGCGTGACGAGTGACACGCTCTCTCCACACACTCTAACACGAAACACTTCTGGCTAGAGAAAAAGCAGAGGTATTAAACTATTAACATGCGACAAGAAAAGTTGGCAAGTGCGTGCTCAGGCGATTTCATCTTGTGAGCACTAGTTGCTTGATAGAAATCGTACGGCCAGACGGAGGTGTGTGTTAAGCGGGGGGTGGAGTGGCGGCTCTGGGTGAGAGGGGGTTCATGGGAGAGAGAAAGAACCGCTGCTATGAGTACTCGCTCTCGTCATTACATTAGGATCTTTATTTTTCTCTGCGTAGCCTCGCTAAGGAGCGAGTAAGCGTCCATGAACAAGCAAGAGGATGGCGAACGACGGAAGGAGAGTGTTCTCATGTCTTTTGTTACCAGTTAGATTAACCAACCTGATTACTCCAAGAATAACAGATATTCATCTCTGTCAAAATGATGCCGTTCATATATAATGTTGTGAACACTAAACCATAATATTTGATGTTTGAGGTACAGCGTTTGCTACAGCCACAATAAAGAGAATATAGTAACAGACAATCTCTTCAACTAGACAACAAACGACCAGAGAAGGAGTATTTGCCGACGTGGAAAAGTAGATAGATTGCAAGAATCTTTTTCACATACAGAGCTGTCGGTGATGCTGATGCTGGAAAACTGCCACAACATTTACTGGTTAGCATGCATGTGAGGGGAAGCGGCTTAAATGAAGCCATCTGGTACCTTAAATGTTCACCTTGGGTTTTGCGCCGGTTAACACTATGCAGTGACATCTATCTGCCATGTTTGATTAGAGATTTTTGACAGTGCACAAAATAATTAGCTTTTCAAACACTTATCCAGTCTGCTTGCAGCCACCGCAGACTGGATAGTCATCACATAGTGACAGCAATTTTATCCAGGATATCTCTGTCCACGGCCCATTCTTGCCCTCAAGTCACAGCCCAGGTGCTCTTATGGATAGCTTAAGCCACTCTGTTGTTGATGTTGGTGCAAAATAAATCTGACACATACTCATAAACCTGTGTGTAATATAGGTGTCCCTTCAAATCTTACTTATGTGGGAACACATCGGATATTAGCTTTATATATACATGTGTACAGTACAACGGATACTGCTTCTGCAGCTGTCAGTGTTACTCTGCACTTGTCCCTCACAGATAAACTAATAAACTAGACTAAACTATTCAATTCAATTCAATT
>NW_023339774.1:3517501-3529329 GCF_004916995.1 Morone saxatilis | reverse complement strand
GGCAGAGAGAGAGGCAGAGAGAGATGAAAGCTGGTTGAAAGCTTAGACTTGCAGCACCTGTAAACGTGAAGTCAGTGCAAAGGATAAAACTTAAGCTAGTTCAATAGTTCAACAATTCCTCACCGACTTACAGTGAAAATGTGAGTGCACTGAATGAATTTGTTTCAAGTGGGTTTATAAAATGAAGTTCAGCTTTTCAGTTTAATTCAGTTTTATCTGTATAGCACTAAATCATAACAGGAGTTATCTCAGGACATTTTCCAAATGGAGCAGGTCTAGACAGTACTCCTTATAACGTTATTTACGGACACCCAACAGTTCCCAACAGCTGTTGTCCCTATATTGTCCCAACAAAGCTAAACATTAAAATGCATGGTTTGATTATCCTTGTCTTCATTATTTTCACAGGGAACAACAATGACTGTCTTAACACGCTTTGATTATATTTGTTTTCTTCAAACTACAAGAAAGAAACTTTTCTTGGGAATCCTGGGAATGTTTCTTTAAAGGTTGACTAAATATGAAGCTAGAGCCGGCAGGCGATTGGCGTAAAGAGTGGAAGCAGGGGGAAACAGCTAACCCATTTGAACACCAGTCCAGGATATGTTTAGAACAACATTAGCACTGCAAAAAAAAAAGAAGAAAGGAAAATCCTCTCATTACTTTTATGGACTCCACCGAGTTGGTGCAGCGGCTTAAGCCTTGCTTTTGCTGCAGCGTCATCGTCAGCAGAGCACTGCGCTGTAGATTACTTTGTAATGGTATTGTATCTGCCAGTCATCCTAACAGAGGATAAAATGATTGCCGCTATTATTAAAAAAAACGTTGCAGTGTTTTGGTGCCAGATAAGCCCTCCAACACACAGTGGAGCTCCCAGAACTGTTTCATGGGGGTGGCCACAGCAGAAGTAAAAGCCAGGGGGATGGGGAGGTTGGAGTGTCGTGCAGTGACGGATGCTCAAAAGCTGCTGGCTGGCTCTCCATTTGTTATTTTCTTTCACATTAACTATTATGAAAAATATAAATAATTGCTTTAAATGAACAGTGTAAAACATCAGATAGAAGCATCATTACTCAGAAGCATGTTATGCATATTCGACTCATGGGTGAGGGGCAGCGATTGTATCAGGGTTGCTGTGGCCCCCCCTGGCCACCCCTTAGTGCCGCCACTGCCAACTCATGGATCTGTTGGTGAAACTGGACTTCCTGGCCTGGATTCCATTGTCTCCTAGTTACCTGTAGCAACACACACTCACCAAGGCAGAGCTGATTTTGTTCTTAACATAATCAATAATGTTTTACTGTACTGATGCATTGCCCTTGCAAATACACTGTGACCATTTTTTGCCTTGGGAAATTAATACTGTTTCTTTAAAGCTCTAATTCTCTCCACCAGTCACAGGGCTGATTATCCCTGCTCGTGAGCCTGCAAATAATGATTTTCCACAGTTGTATTTCATAAGAGACTGGATTTCCAGCTGTTAGATCGGCAATCGGTGTGTGTTTGTTAGTGTGCGTTTGGAAGTGACCGCAAGAAAGAGACACTGACAGTCTGAGAGAGAGACAGAGACACTTCCTCATACAGAATTGTACAGTGGTTTGTGTGTGTGTGTGTGTGTTTGTGTGTGTGTGGTGTTTCTTCCAGGGAATGTAAAAATCTGGGACAGAATGAGCCTTGGGGTGTATCAGCAGCCATCAGCCATCACTGAAGATGAGGTTCAATCCTCTGATAAGAACTCTGAGAGCCTATGAAACCTGGCAGCACGCAGCCCTCTGGAAACCCCAAAGACCTGGTGATCAAAATGGGGAGAAATGGCATCAGACAGAGAGAGGGAAGAAAATGTAAGAGCTGAGTTTGGTTCCAAGATTTGGGATTCACTCTTTGAAACATGAGACATCGGCTCTTACAAAATGATCGGCATTAAAAGCAAAACTAAACATATGTTGCTTCTGAAGTGGTAGGTAGTTGCCAGGACACATTTCATTTCCAATCATTCTGACATATTAAACAATGAGCTTCAGGTAAATGTGACATAATAAGACTAGATAAAGACTGCTCTCCCAAATGCAAACAACTGAGTACGTACCTCGTTTGACAGTCTGAGAATCTTGGGAAATGAATGGAAAATGAATTTGCCATTATCCTGTAATGACCACTGGTGGTCACAGTGGCCACTGTCATACAGGTCACTGGAAGTCAGTGAAGTTGGGGGTGCTGAGAAGAAGGCTTTTGCATTAAATTGAACGGCCAGGATCACTTGCAGCCTATTTAATAGTTATTAACAACATTTTTACACCGTCTTTCCTGCCACAAATACCAGTACACATGTAAAGTCAGTTTAAAGCTTTTATTGAACTAATGGTTTTCATTATGCCAGACTTTACTTCCAGCACCCATGCAAACACAGACTCACTTTGAAGTGCTTCTATGTTCAGTTTTAAATTCTGAATATTTCAGTTTAGAAAGAAACCAGTCATTAAAAAGTAGTTTATGCTAAACTATTTTTGTCCCAGTGGAGCTGTAGTGTGAACTCACTGTTGGTGAAAGTTTACAGATTTCCATCCACAAACCAAGTAATTGCACTGATTAACTCCATGTTTGTGGCTGAAGGTGAAGAGCCGGGTTGGGCTTTATTAGTTTGGATAATAATAATAATAATAATAATAATAATGTGCACAATGTAGGTTACTTCAGCTTGTAAATTATTTATTTATTTTAATTGCAAATTCGGGTTCGGGTCGGGCTCGGGCCCTAACCTGCTTCAGTGGGTCGGGCTGGCACAGAGTTCTGCCAGGGTCGGGTCGGGACTGATTTTTGGGCCCGATCACAACTCTGCTTTATAGGAACAGTGAAACTGACCCTGAGTAATCCATAAGTTAACAGAAAGTTGATCAATGACGGTTCTGATCACTGATAAACTGTTTTCCAATCCAGTAAAAGTTTATCTATCTGTCTATCTATCTATCACAAATATATATATAATTGCTTAACAATGTCATTAATGGTAATTACAGCTATTGTTGTTTAGATGTTCTGTCTGTGTTTGAACAGAATCTACTTTATATTTCCGTGCGGACGGTGAAGGGTTAACAATGTACCAAAGACGTGCTGAAGGAGGAAAAAAAAATCCTTCTCAGCTGTGACGGTCTCAGTGTAGCACCACTAACAAACCGGGCACCGGGGCCGCTCGTTACAGTCAATTTTAGGAAATGGATTTCAGCTCGAGAGGAGAGAACGGCTCCCACGGCGCGTGGTTGTAGAGCGAGATCAAAAGGCGCGTGGCGTGCACTCCGTTTTATTCTCACTGTATCCTCTGCAGCGCGTGCTGCTGCTGCTGCTGGTCGGTCGGTCGGTCGGTCGGTGGCGTCGGCAGGAGCGGCCGTTCAGTTCAGCTCAGCTCCGTCCTGTGTGTGTCCGTGTGTGTGTGTGAGTGAGCGCTCGTGTTTGTTGTGTGTATGTGTGGTTTGCGCGTGAACCGGCAAAATCAAAGAGCGAGCAGGCCGGCGCGAGCCAGCGACAAACGCAGGCAGGGCAGAGAGGCAGCCCGCGAGCGCTCAGCTAGCAACCGTCCACTGCCAGAGATGGTGACGTCCACACCGGGGATCCTCCTGCTGCCGATGCTAATATGTCTCCAGCACTGCAGTAACGTCCACGGTAAGCTTGAGTCCGTGTGTGTGTGTGTGTATGTGTGTCTGTGTGAGTGTTGGGAATCGCTGCGCTGGGAAACGCGCACTGTGTACGGTGAGGTTAGCTAACATTACCCAGCTGTAACGTTACACCTGTCTTGGCTGCTCCTTGAAGGAATGACCGTGTTCGGCTACACCTTGAGCTAATCAACCCTGCGCTCCTTCCTAGCTAAGGAACCCTTTAAATGGCGTCTCTTGAGGGCTAAAAGGAGACGTTTTCTGCTTTGTGTGTGCTTTGAATGTATTTATGAGGAGCGTGTTCGTCTTTTTAAATTGGTCATTGGGTGTTTTTAGCTCAGTGTCTGTTTGTGGAAATGAAAGGGAAAGGGGGGCGGATGGAGAGGCCCGCTTAGTTTGTGTTGCCTGCTGTACAGCAACTGTCGCTGCTCATTCATGGCTAATTAGCCCTGCGGTCAATTAATTTCACCCTGAAAACACGCAGCCCTACCAATAAACCCCTGCTTCTTGTGCTGTGTCGGCGTCTATTCATGTCCTGATTTCTCATTCACTTCCACCGTGGGGTTCTCCTCTGCCATCACCACCCCCAGCGAGGTTGTTAACTTATTTATTTATTCCTGAAGTGGGAGCCGAGAGAGGGAGAAGGAAAAAAGGGCTTCCAGTGGAGCGATAGTGCAGGCAACAGGGGGCGGTAAGATGCACCGCAGTCCCGGTAGAGTACCGGCAGCTGCGAGAGGAGTGACCGCGGACAATTACCGAGCGCAGGTGGATCCAATGACGGCCTGATGGTGAGCGCAGAGGCCAGGGTTGAGTTTATTACCAACTGGTGCTACTGGCAGAGCACTCCTCATTCCCATGCTGTGATAATGAGTTGTGTTTTATCAATCACTATTGGGTCAATAACGTCTTGGGAAATGTTCCCAGAGCTCATCTTCACACTGTTCATTGTGTCCAACCAACAACATAAACAACAAACAGTTTCTCTGGATTAGTCAAATGACTGAACTGTAAGCAGCTACACTGATAATAGATTGATCTAAACAAAATGTTATTTCCAGCTTCTCAGGTGTGATTTGCTGATGTTCCTCTGGTTTATTTCATGTGTTTGGGGTCTGGACTGTTATTTAAGACACCACCAGCCGACATGGTGAGCTACACTGCGCCCCACATTTGTAACATTTAATAGACTAAATGATGGCTTGTAGTTGTGCCTTTCTATAGAAGTGTCAGTCAGTCATGTTGCCAACCCGGACTCTGACATGAAGTGAAAAGGTACTGGCTGTAAATTGAAGGGGCCTTTCTTGTTCAGGTTAAATCATGATTTGAATTACTTTGCACTCACCTAACATAGCTTTTTCCCACCCCTTTTTTTTAAATTTTTTTTTTTTTTTTATAGCTTGCTAAAATTGGCAACAGTTCAGTGAGTTTATTATTACCCATACTCTTTTTTTATGGGCTGCTGTGTGTCTGAAATGTCTGAGTTCCTGGAGATATCAGCGGAGCACAGTGGTGTGGAGTACAGCAGTCCTGGGTCAGGGCTTGTTGCTGACATTGCCCCAGGTACATACAATATTTCCATAACTTTGGCATCATTTTACTAATGCAGTTACCAATCATTTCAGCACCAGTTTGCACGTAGGCTAAATTATGAAGGGCTCAGAGAGGCTGGGTGAGCTGCGTTTGGCTGCACACTACCTACCGTGGAAAATGGCCTTTGGGGGAAACGGTGAATAAAAACTAGTGCTTATAATGTGCACACACTCTGCACACTGCATACATACACCCAGCGCCACCTCCTTCTCATTGTCAGCTCTAAACCTAACCCACATGCACATGCACGCACACACAGATTAAGATTGTGTGAGCCTATTTGAACAAGACGTCACGCAAATTAGATGGCTGCAAGAGCGGCGGCGGCGGCGGCAACGCTGGCCTGATTAAAATGGATGTATTTTCCTCCACTGTTACTGTGATACCATGCGCTAGACCCAGATCCTCAGCTGTATGAGGGGGGGTGCTGGGTTCTTGATGTGGGCGGGGTGGTGGAGAGGAGGAGGAGGAGGAGGAGGAGGAGGACACTGCAACCACTTCTGTTACTGGGGAAAATTGCATTGCCATGACCTCCAGTGTGACAGCATTTGTATGGCCCACAATGATCTATTTTGGGATGGTTCGTTGCCGCTCCACGCCTGTTGAATCTGCGCTTTAGAAGCCACGGGGACTTCCAGCAGCTCAATGATTATCACGTGAAATATCTGTCATTTGAAAGCCGTGGCTTCGGTTAATAGCTGTGTCAAAGTAACTGGCTCTTTAGAGTAATGTAGACCTCATCACATTTAAAACAATCCACACGTTTGCATGGATAACGGCGATTTAAGAACGTGTCCTCGAGCCACTGTCAGGAAAAAGACTGATAAAGTGGGAAGTTATAATGAGGAAAATGTAGTATTTGAAATATTTTGTAATATTTGATAGTGAATGATTCAACAAGTAATCAGCATGGGCTTGCCATACCCTGGGAAATAAACATTTCCCCTTAAAGTTCACAGACCTGTTTCTTTGTGGTACTGGATTCATCAAAGCGTTTTGCGTTCCCGTTCTGAGGTCTTTCCAAACGCTACCCTGCAGCCACAGGAGCACTGTTGCTGCCTCGAGCTCTCCAAAATCCTCAGCTGTGTTCTTATTTAGTCATCAAGAGCTAATCTTGCAATGATTTATTCCAAGTGACAACAAAAAAGGCCCACAGAAGGATTTTGAAGAAGCAGTGGCATTTTCCATACCTTTCTGACAAGATACCATGGTGACGGCTTCCTCAGTGCAAATAATGTGGCAGCGCCGTACAGTTTGGAGACTTCAGACTGGAGACTTGGGTTGCTATTGAAGTGTGTTATTGTGCCGATTAGATCAAAGTGCAGGGTGTGCACTTTTCCAGGCAGCACGTCAATGTGTTTCTGTACGGACACTGGAGTAGTGACCCAAGAGATTCCACCCTTAAAGAAACACAACCCCACAATACATCATTCCCTTCAACTTTGGCTCTTGGTTACACTGGCTTTGCATGTTTCTACATCTCTCATTTACTTTACTCTATCTGTTGGTTTCTATTCATTTCAGTACCGGCTGTCCCCCAGGAAATGCTGCTGAGTGTTTTTCATCATCAACTTATTCTGCATTATCAGCCAACAATAATGTCACTTAAAGTATGAAAAAATTCAACTTTCAAGTGCTGGCTCAATGATTTACTTGTACTGTGTGGAAAGTGCCTGAGGATGAATAATACATCCAGAAATGTACAACTGTACAGCATAGGTTAAATGTGAAGTACACGGTTTGTAGTCGATGAGCTTGACCTTGCAAACACACTGTCTGAAACTAAACATCAACAGGTGATTCCATTTTCCATATTTTGAGTGTTGTTGTTTAGTGTTTCAGGATCCCTGAAAGTCTGTCCTCACCTGGGAACCAGACACATTTTGGGTATGTGGCCGTTGATATTTCCCCATTGGAAATATGAACTGAGAGGGTTCAGACTCATTTGCATCTGGTCATGGAGAGCATCAGTCTGTTGTGAACGCTGGCACTGACTGTCACACTTCTTGTTTACTCAGTCTTCTCATTAGAATTAAAGCACCATTTTTGATTCTATTGAAGTAAAGTTCTCGTATGGCTGCTTGTGTTTAGAGATGAGTTACCATTTGACAAGTGGCTTCTTTAGTTAAATGGAAAAAGACATTTGTTAAAGTTAGGTCTGGTGTGCTTTTGATCCAAAGAGTGAGCAGTCAGTGGGTGAGGTTCTCTTCATATGATCTCTGTGTAGCTCAGTCAGCATTAAATGTACGTCAGCAGTGAGCAGCAGGTCAGGCTGTGATGAGTCAGCACTTTTACTGTTGATGTTCACTGTTCCCTTCATGTAACAACTCATGATGATGACGGGCGTGTGTACGTCTGTCTTTTCTAATAGATTAAAGTGCCAAATGCTGTGGAAGCTCAACTAACATTTGGTTCTTTGGGTTTCTATGTGGTGGTGTTGTATGAGGCTGGACTGCATTTTATTGAGACGTGGTTACATTCATCCCCCTTGTGTGTAAATGGAGTGGACAAAACATTAGACATGTCTTATAGACACCACTAACTGGCTTTCAGGAAGATTTGAAAGAAACTGTAATGTGCCAAAGTTGATGTAAGCTTTTGCCCGGGTATAATGTGACAATGCAGCAATTGATCTGTTGTCTCTAATCTGTTCCAAACATTTTCATTATCTCCCCCTGCGCAGTCTCCAGTGTTGTGAACCCTTTTACTACAAGCTTTAATTAGCCAAATATTGAATTGTGTTCTCTAACAGAACTTTTGCCAGGGCCTTGAATTGGTGGCCTTACCTGTGTCATTCCACAATTGGTTTTAAAGGAAAACAGGTTTTTTGTAACCGGTATCTGACTGGCTTTGGAAAGACAGTAGTTTAATCTTCCCCAAGGCAGTTCAGAGTTTACGCTTTTATTTTCAGTTTTGTAGTTTATTTATTATTTTATAAAAGTTATTTTTTTGGCCTTTGTATTGCCTTTATTTGATAGGGACTGCTGAAGATATACAGGAAAGGGGGGGTAGAGAGAGAGAGAGAGAGGGGATGACACACAGCAGAGGGCCAGCTCTACCTCAGAAATGATAATAAGAAAAGGATTCTATAATTTGAGTAAGACAATATATTTGGTAGATGTTTGTGAGCAATAGAGGAGTCTTTTTCAGTCATTTGTGTTCAACCTCACCTGTTCTCTTTCTGATTGGTCATTCTGTCAGTAAAGCAGTGGTTGCCACTGTTTGTGGCACCACAGCAAACTGCTCCAAATTTCAGGACACACCACACAAGTGTCTCAAACACCTAGATGACTGACAACAGGGTGCTGGCCAAGGCCCAGCTTCCATTAACAGTGGGGAAACTGTACTTTAATGTCACATTTAGTTTGGCCATGATTTTTAAACCTTTCATTGAATTCCCAGAGCACATCTGAGCCCAACCCACTGCATGCATTTCTTCTAGTGTGAAAAGCAGAAGTGAACAAGTTGTATGCTGTTCCTCTTCTCCCAGGAAATGTCTTGTTCTGTTTGGTTGTTCTTGTGTGTTTGGATTCTTAATGAACAGGCTCATTTGATCAGGAGAATATGGCTGCTGACACTAACAGTTGCAGTTGCTTTATGCTCCTGTCTCTACAATGTGTTAAGAATGAACTTCCTTCCTTCCTCACATTAAAGCCAAACCTCCTGGATTCTGTCCGTGTTTGTTACCATGGAGTCTAGGGAAGTGTGCTGTGTGGACAACAGACTTTAACATTGTCCAAAGTGATGTCATAGCTAGGCAGAAAGTGGTTTTGTTTTGCTCAGATTTCCAGGAGACAACCATTGTACAAACCATTACATTATACTTGCAGACAAATGCAGGAGAAATGAGACCTTTCAGGCCCTCTTTGACTCCATATTTCAACTGGTTTGTCCCTGTAATTCCCAGTGTAGCTCCAGCGTCATGTCTCTGGTAACCACTGACTGCGGTCTGATTGATCTTTGTTGTGTTGTGACGATGGCACCCTGTGCAAAGAGTGTTGTTTCCTGGGAGCAATTGTTCAACTAAACTATAAAAATGGTAAGAAACCCCCAGCATTAGTGCAGCAGCAGGCAGTCGTTGGCTGTCGCACTGTTGGTTACTGATGCAAGCCAACAGTTGGCTGGATCTCACAGGTCAGAAGGGAACATGAGTGAGTATGAGCTCTTCCTGAGCTGTGAGAGTACTTGAAGGAAGGTTTTGTGTCCCTCTCCCTATGGTCTGTCTGTCTGTCAGTGATTATTTGGAAGCTGGGTTGATGTGCTCCATTTGTTGTGATTAGAATGCAGGTAGGTTCGCTGTGATCCATTATGCTTTGATTGTGCTGATTGAAATGGTAATGTGGATGAAAGGTCAACGCACTCTCTGTTCTGTAGCTGACTGTGGTGGAGGTACAGCTGGCCTAGTCTTGGTTGAATGGAAGTGTGCAGGCTGTTGGCACTGTTGGCTGTGTGTTCACCTCCTCCCGCGCTGTCAAATTAGTGGAAAAAAGAAAATACTTTCAAGGACCTTTCCTGTTCAGCATTTGTCCAGCTTCACTTTTTTGCATCTAAGGATGCCCACATTGATCGCCATCGGCCCATTCTCAGTTAAAATACGTGATGGATTCATGCTTTCTAGTTGCCTATCACGAAAACCGAACCGAAGTTAATTCTCAGCCTAGTTGAGTCCTTTTCACAAACTCTGGACCCGATTGTCACACACTGTTCTGAGTTACAGTGTGTCTAACACACAGCACACAATAGGCCAAAAAGAAATGTTGTCGTATGTCAAATGATTTCAGAAATGCCGTTGAAGTGAGGGGTGGTGCTGTAAACTTACTACAGACCCAGTCTCAAAATCACCACAAACCACAAAGCTGAATGTCCAAGAGATTAGTTTTCTTTGCATGTCAGAACGTAGGATGAATCCAAAACTAGCTGTCCACACTGGCAAAACATCCAACTCTCTCACAACGTAGGAACAAATGTATCCACATTGAAGAAATAAACTATAGTTTCACTGAGAGAGCAGCGGTTAGCTTGATACTGAATATCAGATAAAAGCCAGTGTGAGCGAGGGTCCTAACCGGCCACAGCTACGTAGCTAGTGCACAACCATAGATTGTAGACCTTTGGCACGATTCCATTCATGCAGGTCTTCAGTCATGTGTTGCTGCTTCAGTTAAAGGCCGGAAGCTCTTCAGGTTCAAATCCTATCAGTGGGAGTTGTTTCTCTCCCTAAAGCAGCTGCTGACCCACTTTAACAGTTTCCTTCATAGTGGCATTTCAGTGGCGAAAAGCTGTTTTTACACACTTTCCATCCACACAAGAAATGTAGAATTCTGGTGGAAATAACTGAACGTTTTTTTTTATATTGATATCTTATTTTGGCAAACACCGCTACAGTCTTACAGAAACCTTTTTTTTAATGAAAAGTAGTTGACCTCTCATTCAGTTGGATGTGCACCTATCCTGGGCTGCTATCAGCGCTGTGTGCTCCATTTCCCCACCTGGACAGACACACAGTCCAGACTAGAGGGAGCGCCGAGGGAGCGTCAAGGTCACACAGTGTTATTTTAAGAGCCGGAGCCGCCGCTACCTCAGTACGACTGCACTGGAGCACTACAGTCTGGAAATCCAGTTTTTCTTGTTGAAGGGGAAATAAATGTTGGGACAGTTAGATTTCTACTCTAGTTTCACTTCTTTCAACACTACCTGGGAACACTGTTTCAGTATTCACCAAATGGAGAATTGAGTTCAGATACACACACTTCGTGGCACCAATCGTGGCATTGATCTTCGCCTCTGTTGCTGCCCTGTTAGCTCTCAGCTTAGGCTAGCCTTGTAGCATAGTCTCTAGTCTACTCTGCCCCGAGTACACATTAAACAGGCACCGGTGATGCCAATCTAACTAGATTAATGCTCCTCTACTAAGCAAGGTGGGGCTGTCTCAATCTATTGATCCGTTTTCAATTTAACCTCCAACCTTTATTACATTCAACTTATTTGATGATCCTGTATTAAAATGATGAATTACTGTGTCAAAGGCAGCAGACTCCATTCAGTCCACCTAGCCTCCATTTTAAATATTGAGCTGAATAAGGCATTTGATCCTTCGTGGCTCAGTTTGTGTATGAATGTTGCACTCTTGAGTTGATTCTGTCACATGGGATAGTGACGCGTCAACGTTACTTGCACTTGGTGAGCGATTGCCTGTGGTCCTGGCTGCTTCCCTTCAGAGACGCCACTGTTGTAAATTGTAGCCATAGCTTACACGCTACCCTTTAATACACTCCTGCATTCAGTTGTGTGCCCTTTCATCCAAGTCTGATCTCCTTCCACATTACCACTTCCCTACACGTTGTTGGATTTTTACCAATATCCAAAGCTGATCTTTTTCAGCACATTTTGGCCCAATGCCCACATGTGCACTCTGTTTTCAACCTAATTGAAAAAAGGTCTTCCTGTTGTGGAATAACCTTCTTTAACAGACTTGGATGGGGCACCCTATGTAGAAAGGCTGAGTCCTTTCCTCAGCTGACAGCAGTTGGACTGATCATTGATAGACCAAGTGTACTCTTTTCACACTTGAATAAGTGCTCCTACATTAGCAGG
>NW_023339774.1:3466867-3517496 GCF_004916995.1 Morone saxatilis | reverse complement strand
CAGGATGACCCTTAAGTCAAATGTTTAATCAACTTGACTTCATTTTGAAAATTGTTAACAATAACATTGTGTCCATTGACTGATGAATAGACTGCCAGTGTGTGGATGGTTCTTCTGTGGAACCTCATTTGTGTTCTTCTTTCTCATGTCAGTAACTTAATTCAGAAAGCTACCAGCCTAATGATTTCATCAAATCAAAGTCAGAAATGAGGTTCTACTGTGCATGGAAATCCCTACATCAGTCCTTGTACATGTGATGTCCTTCAGGTGACAGTGGAACACATGAAATATTGATGCCACTTTATGTAAAGTTGCAAACACAGGGCGTGCCAGTTCAGACCTCAATGTGCACACGCTATCATTCCAGAAAGGGTTTATATGGCCTGTTCATTGTCTCTATAGAGCTGCATAGATAACACTGTTTAGAGCCAATATGAGTAGTGACTACGATGGAAGTTAATTTACTGCCACCACATAACCTTACATAAAAACTCCTGAGGGGGACAAGCAGGAAGAGGGGTGTTAGCACAGGAGGGCGTTAGTCAACCTCAATGTAACGGGTTAAAAAACAAATAAAAATCTGTGAAAACAAAGGGTATAGTTAGAAAAGCACAGAAAAGAAAAAAAAGAGATGTGTGGTGGAATCAAGACATGTCGGACAGAGCTGGCGGTCTGCCACAGTAAGGACTCCAAACAGCAAAAAAAAGAATAAAAAAACAACAAAACGCAAAACGAACCAAAATAAAAAAAACAAAAACAACTATAAACAAAAAACAAAAAAACCACAAAAAAAAACCAAAAAAACACAAAAAACAAAAACACACAACCCACCCCCAACCAATAAAAAACAACGAAGATAAAAAAACCCAAACAAACGAAACACAACAAACCGGTGGTAGATCTGCTCTGAGGGCCAGCTGGTTCTGTTTAAAACAATTAGAATTGAAATGACAGCACTGCAGGGAGCCCTGCGAGGACCAAACTAAAGGCAAATGACATCTAAACGCTAAATGATGATTATGAAAGCATTTGGGACCTTATCTTGAGTTTCCCTCATACCACCTCTGTCTGTCTGTCTGTCTTCTTCTGTAGGTACTAAGACGGAATGTGAGGCCAGCCAGTTTCAGTGTGGAAACGGTCGCTGCATCCCGTCCATCTGGCAGTGTGACGGAGATGAGGACTGCACCGACGGCAGTGATGAGAGCTCCTGTGGTGAGACACCTCCATCACTGACACATACTGCCTGACATACTGCATACAACATGAATGCCAGTAGAAGACCACTGGAGACCAAGAATATACACCAATAATAAAGAGAACTGAAATGGAACCAGAGGACTGCAAGGGAGTGTTTGTGTTGAGTAACGTCTGTGAATGAATGATTGTGTTACAGTGAGTGCCAATGTGGAAACAATCTGTAACACAATCTGTAACACCGTCATAACTGTCTGAACTTTAGACAGTCTCTCCTGAAAAACACTCAGCTCCCCAGACCTTTCATAGTCACTGAAATGTGCTTTCTCTTTCCTTACCTTCTTAAAGTACTCCTGTATAGAGACCAAGCCAAAGGCTGAAAATCATTCTGTGCCATAGAGCTCCATTGTTGTCTAAAACATTAGAAACACATTTTGACTCCCACACACAACTAATACACAAACTGAAAATAGTCCCCATCAAATGCACTACAATGGGCAGCTGTTTAAGGAAATGATTAAACTTAAATTTAAACTTTTTAAAATAAAACCACATTGCTGTGAGTTGTTTTTCACCAATGGGCCACAGACAGTGGGAATCAAACCATTGAGAGAGGGAATAACATATTGTTAGTTTTGGTTCCAATATTTGGGATAATAACAAAAATATAACACCAGTGTTCTGCTGCATTCACATGGATTCAGACAGACGGTAGACAAACTGGATATTATTTTAATGGATGGATAAGTAAGGCCAGCAGAGAATACGGGTAATGGTAGATGCCGTACTCCACGATGCAGTTTATAGCTGGATATTACCAGGGCCGCCCCAGACTGAAGATTTGTAGTAGTTAAATAAAGCCAATAGTCAGCTCGTTGTCATGTTATAGATATTTTAACAGTTGCCTGTTAACTGATACTGAAAAAAGCAGTTATGATTGTGAATGTGTCAGAACAACCACCAAGGAGACTGAACTTTTAATTTCTTTCAACAGTGTAACATCACACAGTGTCGTTCAAAACACGGAATCAGTAACTTCAACCAATGTCACAAAAACAATACAATTGACACAATGGATGTATAACGTTAACAGTTAGTTAAAAATGAACTAGCTACAAACTCGCTCCTCTTCCTCAGGTTCACGCCTCTCCTGTCCCTGTCTGAAGCCACCATGTCTTCATCCCCATTGTGCAACTATCCAATTAAAGAGCGCGTCGATTAAGGTTCTTCTCATCAAGTCGATGTTCGTTCCCCCTCCTTGCGTTGCTCCCTCACACAAGGAAAAACCATGGGTGATCTGTACAATGAGAAGTTAAATAATTGTATAAAATAATATACACAATTTTATTTTACTCCTTTTTTTCGAAACAATGCAACATAACCGTAGAAGCATATCATCATGTGAGTTTCGTTTTGCTGTCCTGCCATTTCGTCGGACAGTTTTTTTTTTTTCCTGTGCCGTTCAGAATGTGAATGTGAATGCAGCATTATCCTTTAACACACTGCCTTTTTGTTAACCTCTGTTGCCGTTTCCAGTGCTCCTGTGCTGGCTGTGGGCTGGAAATGTATTCTATTTACACTGTTAATGTGGCCTTTGATGGAGTGTGGGCGAATGGATGACAATCTATCTTGGATACAATTAAGCATGTTTTCCTGCCAGAGTGAACAATATGTAAATGACATTGGAAATGGAGTCTGAGTCGTGTCTTGAAAGGTCACCTCACAGGGTGCCAGATGAACTTTTTACATTGGTAGGGCTGTGCCAGTAGTGTGTTTCTCTGCCGTTACTAGCTCTGGCACTGCATTTGGTTGTATCACAAACATTTCATGAAGCGCCACAGAATAGCGTATTTTACTCTAAAAAGCCCCCGTTCATTACGCCAGCTTTATGTGAAAATGGATGCATATATCTGTTAAGCAGCAATAAGTTTCAGCAATGAATTTGAATAATCGAGGAATCATTTTCCTCCATTGTTGTAGGACTCTAAAGATCATTCATTTGGTAGCTAATTGATTTCTTTTTCCAGATTAATTTAGTCTATAAATGGTCAAGTTCTCACAAATGACTATGGAGAAATGAACACATTTGTCTATGATGCATTTTGGCTACTGCCAACCCAGAGGAGAGCTCTTTCTTGGAGCCTGTAGCGTAGGGCGGGGCAAGCTTTCTCTGCCCCACTCACACACATGCACATACACACCCTGGTTGTGAGACTGAGAGACGCTAAAAAGTCTGGTTACACTTCACTACAGTCTGTGGATTGCGGCCAACGCTCGTTGCCACAGATTGCCACAACAAGTCATTTGCCTGTAAGGTTAGAAACAGATCGACCTTTCCAAATTTCTAGTGAAAGTAACATTACATCACATACATCACATGTTCAAGCTCATAACTCTGAGTGGACTCTAGGCTGATTGCATACATGAGGTGGATGGGGCAACCAGAGACGAGCTAACTAAATTATACAAACGTGAATTAGTAATTAAAAGTAACCATTAGCCAGCTGATTGTTAAGCTAAATATGGGTGCAATAATGTCAGAGCATTTAAAATCTCATAATCTCAAAGAGACCTGTGGTACAGAAACGGCTATGCATTTGATTTTATATTGTGTTAGTTCTTTTTGGGTTATCTCTTGAAAAATACCAAAGAACCCATAGGACTGCCCGTAAAGCACCGGACTGATTAGTATCAGTCAGTGTAGTAGTACTATTAAAATGACGATGCCCATCCCTCGTGTTTGCACATGCAATTTCTTGTAAAGCACATTACTTCCTAATACAATTGTAGCATCTTGTATATAGCTTTGCTCTGTTTCAGCAGCATTGACGATCATCTTGAGGGCTTAAACTATGGTTTCCAGTGTTCACATCACTGATAAACCTTAAAGCCTGCTGTTTATGTTCAGTTGTTATGCAGACTAACAGAGTATGTTTTATAGAATGGATGACACATGTTCTCACTACTTCACATTTACACACAGATATCACATGACATTCAGAACCCTTCAGATTAGCTTGGCCCCACCAGGAGTCTTCCCAGCGTCCCCTGGGACAGAGTGACCTGGTGATGGGAAGGTAGCAGATAGAGCAGAGCTAAATATGGCTACGAGTGTGTGTGTGTGTGTGTGTGTGTGTGTCCGTCCAATGCAATTCCGATCTTTCTCCATTTTCTTTTGTCCCTCCTCTATCTGGGTCATATGAGACCGTGAGGAAGGGAGGAAAGAACCAGTGAAGGAAATGAGTGAGGAAAAAGGCAGAAAGCAAAGGGTGGAGGGGGAGAAAAAGAACAGATCGTACTGCAGGGCGATAAGGAGGGAGCAAATCCTGATAAGCAGAAGATCCCCTTCAGATATAAATATACAGGATTTTTTGCAAGGAAAGGTGAAGGTGGTAAAAGATTAATGACATGAATTCAGTGTAATGTACATTTCCACAGCAGTTACTGCAATGAACCACTTTTTTAAAATAAAAACCTACCAGCAATGGGAGGGATTGTGCTCTCTGAGCTGCTTGAAGACTGGAAACTTCAGAAGTGCTGTTTCATTGATGATTCATCTTCATCTTTTCATCTTTTCATTGCTCAACATCAAAAAAAGCCAAATGGAGGCTACTCAAAATGACTGATGGTTGGAGAAACTCTGTGAGAACAAAAGAGTAGAGAGTAGGACATGACCAGGTGTTGAACTGGTGGAAGTGTACATTATATTACATTTATTCAGACAAGAGGTAAACATGGAGGATGTCGAGTTTGCATCAACAGCCAATCAAAACGGGAGCAGATCAGTGACTGTGATGGCCACAATGTGTTTTAGTCCATCATCACTATACTGTCACCATTAGCAGTGTCACTCCTTCGCCCTCTCTCCCAGCCGCTGACATTTGGTTGCATTTGTTCTGTTATTCCATTACTGGGAGATCGGAGCTGCTTTAACTTTTCAACCCGATAGAACTGACACACACGGACGTGTGAAAGATGAGAATCCAAAATGAATTCATAAAAGGAGGCTGATAATGAGGCCCGCTGTGAATTGCTGCCATCGTGGCTCAAATTGGAGTTTGGTTGTTTCTCAGGTTCATATTTGTATTCTGGTCAGAGAGACTGAGGAGAGGCCTCAAGGAGACACTCAAGCCCTGTGTGGACATGAAGGTGCAGAGAATTCAGGGGTTTGTGTTGTGTTATAGACTGTGTTAAACCCCTTAAACATCTTGAAACATTCCATCTTCTCTTTTCCTGACAGACCATCAGGAATACTAGTTTGCATTAAACCATTTATTTCAACAGAATAGTTTCATCTTGTGTCTTTTTTCTGTTGGCACAAGATCCTAATAACTTGGAGATAGAATATTAGTCGTTTTTATATCAAAATCCCAGTTGGAAGTTATAATTCAAATTGCAAGAGCCTATAATTATAATAATAATAATATAATAATTCGATCTTTCATAATGAATATATGTTAAGCTGTACGACCTGAGCAGTTTAGTTGGAGACCTTTTGATTTTGCAGCTATGTACTGTCACTGGTGTATTTAATTTTGCAAGCAGGCTGAACAACAACAAAGAATCTGTTGGTGGTTGTCTGGTTAATTTTCTGTGCATGCTGGTGTTACGCTGGACAAAGATGGTTTTGTCGAAGATGAATCATCTCTCTGCAATTTGATGTATTAAAAAATTGACAGAGCTCTCTTTTTGTTGTTCAAAAACCCCAACAGAGTGGTGGAAGGTGGACTTTGGTCTTTCCCCCTTCCTTACCCATTATTCATGTGTTACTATTTCTCTGTGAAATTTCATTAAAGAACATGAAGTCTGTCTCTCTTTCCTCTCCTGTTTAATGAATCCATCTCTTTTCTCTCCCACTTCAGTTAGAAAGACCTGTGCAGAGGTGGACTTTGTGTGTCGCAACGGCCAATGTGTCCCGAAGCGATGGCACTGTGATGGGGAGCCAGACTGCGAGGACGGGTCCGACGAGAGCGTAGAAATCTGCCGTGAGTAGATGGTTTTATCTCTGATGAACCTCATGCAGAATTCAAGTCAGATTTAGTTCATTATTAAGTGATGCTAGAAACTTTTAAGATATTTTTGAAGAACCTTACTGATGTTACAGTTCTACTCAAATTACTACAAATCACAAAGTTTACGTTACTGCTTCCCAAGACGGACTTGGGGACTTTCAGGCAGTCGCTGAGTTATTCATTGCAGTGCACTGTAAAAATCCACTTGTAAAGACTGAAACTTGGCAGTGAGAGGTAATTTTAGGACATGTTTTATATCTGTATGCTTAACCTCTTAAGACTACCCCTGACCCCAATCTCAGCACTGGTGGGCACATAGGTTAATCTTGGTTGAACTTATTGTTCTGTAGTGCACAGAACACAGGTGCTTTCAGATACTGTTAATGCCTTTATGTGGTAGTGAGAAACTCCAACATCAGTCAGCTGCCAAGGAACCCTGTTAATGTGTGAAGCTATCAAATTCTCATTATCCTTTTATTCAGTCCAGCCTTAGTTATGTTCTGCAATTCTGACAAAGAAATCTTATTTAAAAAAAAGTGACCAGACGTTATTGTTGTTCATGGAATGTGACAATTAAGAAAATAGAGAATATCAAAAGTATATTAAATCCACGCCAAACATTAACAAGTGCAATTATTCTTTCTCAGCATCAAACAAGGTAACCAAACAATAACATTCTAAAATCGATCATCCCTGTTGTCTGTGTTTGGCGGTTTATGTCGATTATGACGCAGTACCGAGCTGTCTGAGTGCAAGCCCCACAAGTGAAGTCTTTTTACTGTTCAGTAAATATGTTGCATGCTGCATGATTGATTGTTATTCTTTCTGTATCTGCCACCTGAGAATCGTGCTGTACATAGGTGAGCTACTCGTTCAGTTATTTAGAAATAGCTTTGAACAAATGGGTTCATTCAGAGATTTGCAGAGCAACAAAGCCTATTAACAATAAGGCAGACATTTTTAAAAAAAAAAAAAAAAAAAAAAAACATTAAAGTATAGATCCAGGGCTTGTACACAAGTGTCCCGCAGGAGGTCGGTCACTGTGAGCAGCCTTAATTACTGCAGTCTCTGTGACAGGTTCAGGTTAAAGCAAAAAACATTGAGGACAAACTGACCTAAAAACAGTTGATCCAACCGATGCACGCTCCAATTAGGTGTTTGCTTGCCACTCTTGGGAGATGAGCCTTTATACAGACGTCATCACTCTTTTATTATAAAGCTATATTTACAAGTACAGATATTGACACCTTTTACTCATTTGATACTATACATTTTGTACATTATATGCACTGGATATTTGTTCCAGCCGAGCACTCGCTCAACCTTATTAGATCTGCTCGTATTGTTTGAGTTCAGTGTTAGCCGTGCATGAGTATTGCTGTACAGTAAAACAAGTGTTAGGACTGCATTTATGAATAAAAGGACCTAATTTGTGCATGGAAATTAATTCTTGACCTTTTTAGGTCCTGGGTGGCAAGCTAATGTTCCCAAGTGAGTCTGCAGATTTGTTGTTGTTGCAGTGTTAGACAGACAACAAAACATTTCTAGCTTACGTTGCTGACGGGTCAATAGGGCATGCCATAGGTCAGGCCACTCAGACAGTGGATGGCCCTCTGCTGAATCTTGTTTGCTTAAGTCATGTTTTGATGGCCGTTCTTGTAATGGAGTATTTTTGTGTTGTGGTATACGTAAGTAAAGTTTTTGAATACTACTTCCACCACTGAGGTAAGACATACAGCCGATTACTATTGAAGTTGTCTTAGCAACCAAACATTTTTGACCATCGGAGTGCGTGGTAGAGACATCCTACTGTGTCTGTCTCACTGTTGCAGAAATGTGGTGAGGCACGTAAAAGCAGTAAGGGGGAGTCCCCTGTGAGCAGCCCTGTCAGATAAATAAGTTGTTTAAATGGAAGTGAGGAGAGCTGCTGAGGCTTTAAATGGTATAACTGTGATGGGAGGTTTAGTGGAGGTGCTTGTTGTAGATAAGTGATGATGAAAAGTGTTTATACTAAAGTCGTCGTTTAATGAGAATCTCTCGTCTGCGCTGCCGTCACTGTGCCGTTGCAAAGACTAATGGACTTTGGCGTCTCCTCAGGTACACAGATGAACATCAGAGGAAAGATGAAGGCACTTCATCAAACACTTGTTAGTTTAATGTTCACTGTGTTTCCTGAAATCTTCCTGAATGCTTAAAGCATGTTCTTTGGAAGTCAACTAAAGAGAGATAGAAAGTATCTTTCATCCCTGCTAGTGTAAATACAGAGCCTCGTGTCTATTCCCAACTTCAAGACTGCCAGATGAAACTAGTATCAGTGAAGGACAAAGACGAGTTGCTGGAGGGTTGAGACTTGAACATTTTTTATTCATATCTTAGCAGTAAGACTATAAACTGTTAGCAACTGTTTATAAACCAGTTTCTTTTTCTTGGGTGCTAAAGCTTTGTGTGCAAGGCCACATATAAATCTTTAACATTTGCATGAGTTGATGGCAATCTGAAATGAAACATTTTTGATGTTTTGTATGAAAAGATCCAATAAAAGTAAAAATGTAGGAAGTGTAATTAAAGAGGAAAAAAACAGCACACTGAATTACTCATAGTAAATGTCTTAAATAGCTTCAGTACAAAGACCTTCATCAGGCATTTCATTTAACAAGTGACAGTGAGTACATGAATACACTGTACTTCAAAAGGAGAACTGGTGAACTATGGTTAGCATACACAGTAAAAGTTGAAGGATAATCCATAGGCAGTGTTCCACAAAAAAGAGAAAATATAATCAAATGCTAAGAAACAACACAAAGGGATTTTGTCTGAATTGAGGATCTAAGGATAGAAGATATTGTATGTTGTACAAATAATAGACAAATGTGTATTTGTGATGTTATATGTATATCAGTGTTTCTCAAATGGTTGTACGACTTTTTTTAAAATGTTTTAAAAAATCAGTAATGCATAATACTCACAATAATATAAGTTCAATGAAAATGTAAACCACATTTTATATTCAGTGTTCCTATTTTCAATGTGAATAACCTCTAAAGCGTTAACTGCAGTTTGATTAACTGTCAGCTGAAGTTGCCACCCTGCCACAGACAATGTCAAAGATCCTCAGTGAAGCACAAGCTCATATTTCTCACACAACTTGTTAAATAGACTTCAAAAGTGCAAAGCAGTCAAGAAATGCAGTGGGACACACCAATCGAAATCTATAGAAAATATATGAATTCATCATGACAATAAATAGGTAAGCAATGCCCTACTCTGGTGTTCTCTAGACCAATAGAGAAGGTTACTCAGGTGTGTTTAGAGCATAACATGGAACTATGGGTCTGTGGTTTGAAGATTTTGGATATAATTTATTTGTCACAAATGGGGCTGGGTAATATGGCTTGAAAATAAAATCTCCGATTTTTTCACACCAAACCCGATTCGATTTCTAATCGATTTTGCTTGTAGACTGTTTTTTTAGCGGGTGTTTATGGGCTGGGGTCCTGTAACAACATTCTCCCACTCGCTCTGCAGCTCTGCTTGAGGTGCTGGAATAAATTGGTCGTACTGCTACCTTTGGTTGCAGCAGCTTTCAACAAACTTATGAGTGGTCATTGTGTAATGTCGCTGATTGGACGCACAAACCAACCATTCCAACAACCGACGAACACTGAGCCTATATTTTGGATTAACGACTCATCACTGGCTTGCTGCCATATGTTTGTTATCATATCTGTGGAGAGGCGGGGGGAGGGATACAGCGCACTCTGAACCTACGGGAGCCAAAGGGAGTTGCCGATGGTTTGGAAGTTCAATGAAATAAGGAATTTTAACTAAAAAATAATATCGTAAGTTTACGAATTCGAATGAATCGATAAAATCGATTTATCGCCCAGCCCTAGTCACAAATGATAACAGTATTTTACTAAACTCTTAGCTGACTGACTGTCTTCAGACTGTACCCACTTTAATAGAAGTACCACATGGTGAACACTAATAGATGACTGCTCCTGTTCCAAAATAATGGTATTGAAGATCTGACATGGTATGGAAGATTCTTAACATCGAAGGTCCATCTTACAGTGAGGAGAGAAAAATGGAAGAGTAAGAACAAAGAGAAAAGCAGCCAGTTCTTTAACTAGACCCTGAATATAAAGTAGAAACTGCAAGTTATCCAGACTTCATCTGTGTTTGTGAAGTGATATTTGCCAGGGCAGCAGAGGGTTTCATGTGTGCGTGACAGGGTTATACTCCAGCTCTGAGTTTTTTCACAGAGCCGTCTTCTCTGGTTTGTGCTGCAGTTTGTCAACACAGCAGGTTGAGTGCACACGCCTGAAAATGATACAAAAATAATTTCTTTACCCCTGGCAGAAAAGAAAACAACGCTACGTCTTACTCGGGGCAAATCCCTCCTGCACTCTTGGATTTGGAATCTGTGGTGCAGTGCTGCCAAAATAAGAGCGGTGCAGTTTGGGGAGTCGTTAAAGCATCTGAGTTGTTCAGAGCCGTTGGCTGTGTGGTGTTGCCAAGACCTTCCCAAGTTTCTGCAGTGTTAGAAAGACAAAATAAAGTAGGTACAGTGCCCAACAAAAGCAGCTGCTGGATAAGCCTAGACAATGGAGAGGAAAATACGGATGTCAAAATGTATTTCTATTCTAATGTTACAGTAATATCCCAGACCACGGATGTTTGGTTGGATCATCCCAGTACGCGTCGGGTCAAAACCTTGTGGAGGAATTTGTATTATCCTCAAAAACCTCTGTTCTGTGTCTCTTTTTCAGCCTTGAGTTAGTCCAACCTTCTAACGTCAAACTCGGGGAGACAAAGTATCGGGATCACTGAATATCTTTGTAGAACTGTTTGATTACTGGGCTTAAAATTGCATTTTTACATAATTCATCAAACCATCAGACTTTTGAATCTGGGTCAGTACATGGATTGGTGACGTCAGTCCGATATTTGATATGTGAATGAGGTCAGTATCGGCACCTGATATGAGGTCTGATCGGTCCCAACTCTGCATAACAAATGAATCAGACTAATAGATTAATTTGGGTTGTAGGCGGAAGCAGACAAGCCATTAGTGTGGCGGCATCTCACTCGTAAATCCTTGCAAATGCACTCTAAAGGGTTTTGCTTATTAACTACTTTAGCTTTTTCACCTATTATTTCTGGTAAAATGTCTCCTCCATACCTATCTAATCCACGTTTTTGAAGTTCTACATTAAAGAAGTTGAATGACTGAAAGTTATGCTGGGCCATTTGATCTTTCCCTCTTTAGACTTGGCAACTTTCTGACATCAGGCTGGTGTGTAGATTAAAGGTGTGTGTGTGGTCTGTGTGTGTGTGTCTGTCTCCGCTTGCACTTGGAAAAGAGTGTCGGTCAACTGAAGGACTTGAACAGCATTCCTGTTTGTAGTGTGTGTCTGTGTGTGTGTGTGTGTGTGTGTGTGTGTCAAGTTCCAGTCATAGCTGTAGTGGTGTACGTGCAGGTCAACCCAGCTACTATAGCTGTTATATCACTGTACTGTTTGACCAGCTGTTGCACATGACTTGGCAACAGGGAATGGAATCTAAAGTAAGTGTGCGCGTGCGTGTCTCCTGTTGTCGTGTGAAGTCGCTGTGGTCGTTGTTACGTCAGTTTTCTTGCATCAGTGTTGAATTAAGGAAGTGAGCTGCATTAGTCATTGATTTAAAAAATACAACCAGGATGTCAGAGTCCTCCATTAGTACTTGGGTTACAACCTGGGTTTTAGTTAGCCATCTGTGGTTTGTTTACTCAGGTTCACACTGTTGCTGTCAGGTGACAATATTTGTCTCCAGTGTCAACTTTTAAGGGACTGAGAAAAATCTGTATCATTAATCAAATAAATGTTAGGTTTCATAGGGCTTCAGGATATTTTAAGCGTAACAAATGTGTTGACTGAATCTCTGCCCTTTTTATAATACATTTTCAAATTAGATTTCTCATATATTGAAATGTGCATTATTTACATCCATGTTTACATTGGCTAGCAGTCTTCTTCTTCCCTGCTTGTAACTGGTGCATTGTAATGTTGTTAGGGCTTTACCACCACTCAGTCGATCAAAATACAGACCATTATGTATCTATATTTGGCTTGTTTGCTCATTCTTTAATCATATATATTTTATACATAAATCTGCAAACTTGTCTCTCTCAACTTTTCTGTCAATATATATTTCAATTATATCTTATTTAACATCAGTGCATTACGTAGTAATGTTTATTTTGTTAAATAGAAAAAGTATTTTCATTGAACTAAGGTGTTTTATAGTGTTGGTAGTGAAACCCAGGTATCACATTAGCATCTACTGCTTCAATGAGCAGCCCTTAATCACAGTACAGTCTGTTTTATGTCAGATGTATGTTAAAGTTGGTCACTAATTCCAACAAATTCTGTTGCTGTGACGTGGTTATTTTTGGACCTGATTTCATGGGGAAAACGCCCTCAAAAGGCAACAAGTAGAGCCACTACTGCTGTGTGATGGCCCTATACGTGAGAATGCTTGAACATTTTTCTTCTTGCTTCTTTTTGCATACTCCACATGCACTTGAGAAACATACCTAAAAGTTACTGTGTGATGCTTCTGAACAGAAAATTCCAAATCAGAATTTGTGATGAGAGCTCAAGGCTTGACCGTGTCCTTGAAGTTCCAAATATGCAGATAAACTGTTGTTCTGAAATAAAATCAGATGATCCGAGAGGCAGTACACATCTTTTTTTAAACTGTTGGATACAGGTCAGTCTGTTCTGTGGTGGCTATTCTTTAAATGAAGCCTACAATGTAGAATTTTGTCTTACTGTAAGGTTTCAGTCCTCAATGAATGGACTTGCAGCAGTCACATACAGTGTAAGTAAAAGCTCAAATGAGTGACAAATCAAAGAGGCCATGTCCCTTTTATCCCTGTTTGAGACACAGCTACACATTCCTGAGTTCTGGGGCAACAAACAGTGTGGTGCGACAAAGGGTCTTATCTCCTTGGATGTTCAGTGGCGTCTCAACATCCCACTGTTTGCTTAGACATAGTGTAGTTAGAAACGGGGTTAAAGGTTTATACAAATAATAGCCAGCAGTTTGTGTATGGGTTTACAATGACCAGGTCAAAGAGTCATGTAGATTTCCATGACTGTTCACTCTGATGTGGTTTGGAATCACAAGTTAACAAAGATTAACCTGGTTGGTGGCAATTCATTTCTTTTTGCCAGTTTTTTGGCTCCAACACACAGTCCGCTTCATTTTACACTCCTATATGTCCTTAAATAATGTATGTCTCTTAAATGGGTTTCCTTTTGCCCAAAGCAACAGCGAAAGGTGAGCTTTCATAGAAAACGGAACAAAAATGAAACAACGCATTGATTTTTGTGTTTTTTTTGTCCACGCAGACATGAGGACGTGTCGTGTGAATGAGTTTAGCTGCGGAGCGGGCTCCACTCAGTGTATCCCCATCTTCTGGAAATGTGACGGAGAGAAGGACTGTGACAATGGAGAAGACGAAGTCAACTGTGGTAGGTGGTCATGCACACGTTAACATGGGAGGGATATTTGCCTGAGCATATAGAATGATGATTTTCAGTTACAGTACACAACATTTAGTTAATTCCAGGAGTAGCGATTAAAGATCAGTGTCTACATTAAAATCTTTAGTCTTCTACTCCTTCTACCTCATTATAAATCCAGAATCTATGAACGTGCAAATGTTTTTCATTTCTCAAGTTTTCCTGCTGGACACAAGATGTTTCCTACTTCAAATTCCATTCTCAGTGCACTAGTGGCTTGAAGTTTCTACATCTAACTAGTATAAGTTGAAACCTGGACCAAGAAACATTTTTGACTGGAGGGGAACTTACTTACGGAACACTTCTGTTGATTTTGTAGTCATGTAACACAGGAAGTGAGTAGGTAGTATTATATATGTTTTGGTTGAAAAGAACAGTGTTAACTGCAGGCAGAAGCATGTTTTACTTAATTACATGTACAGTACATGTGTTGGACACGTACTGTAGTTTCAGAGGACCCAGAGGACCCAGAGGCCAGGCTGAACCTTTACCTTCTCCCTAAATGGCCCAACTTTAAAGTTGAGGAGGACCTAAAGGCCCTTTTTAGCTTTTGTCACTGTAAAGTCAAATTTCCAGGTTTATTACCAGGCATTTGCTGCTAAATGCAGTAGGAAAGCCCATAATTATCCATGTTTGTTTACAGTAAGGGTTGTGTCACTTTATATTCACAGTTTATGTCCATCTAACTTTGTATCTGGAATGCCCTGGGATTAACATGTCAAAGTTGCTTTCAGGAACAGCCAGTGGAATTTATGCCTGCCTCCCATCATTCACATCTTGCTGTGGCTTTTTCACTTGTCTGGTTCATGTCATGCATTTGTGAATGATGATCACTTGAAGGCCTATGATAACCTATGACGTGGTCAAAAGATACTTTCTGACCTTGAGTTTAGAATTGCCTGAACGCATCTTTAAACAATTAACCTGCTGATTAGCACCATGGATTATGGGATACAGAGAGCTGCAAAAACACATTTGAGCAAAACATTTCTAGGCTGCTTTTGGGGAAGGCTTGGACTTTGTTCCTAAAAAGCAGACTTCATTGGATGCTGTCTCTAAATTTAACTACAGAAACGGAGGCATTGTAGCAGCCCAACTTCCCTGTAGCCGCTGATTCACAGCAGCTACAGCCCTTCTGCCTGATTCATATTGTGCAGACAGCTTTTTTGCACAATACACAAGACTGTTATTGCTTTAGAAAGTGCAATGATGCAATTTTTCTGAAGGGATTCACGTACCACTTTAGTGTAACAGCCAATGACTTGTACTTTTTCAAGCACTGAAACAGTTTCATGGATATGTGTATCAATTACTCCTCCAGCTGGTTATCCTACAGTAAATACTGTGCAGCATAAACACACCAACGGCTTTTTGCACAGAGCATGAAGCTCTGTCTGGATAAACTATAAACTAAAATAATTGGATCTGACAGAAAACGCTGAAGCAGGCTGTTTGCATGCTGCTAAATTTCATCAATCTATCCATTTTCTGCTGCTTATCCGGGTTGGTGGCAGCAGGTTGAGCAAGGTATTCCAGACCTCCCTCTCCCCTACAATGTTTTTCAGATCCTCCTGGGGAATCCCGAGGCGTTCCCAAACTAGCTGAGATATATACATTTTAAATTAAGGAAATTTAAACTAGAATTTAAAAAAATCCACAAATAACATGACAGTGAGTACTAGCAGCTACTCTCAGATGACACCAGTGCAGATAGATGTATATAGTGTGTTTGTCCATCAGTGTATATATTTTAACCAATACTACAGCAGCAGATCACAGTAGTCAGAGAAATGAGCTGCCTTAGTGGAGGAGACATTTGTTAATTGTCTTGTTTGCTTACATTAAACCTGCGCCCATGTTGTCCTTGGACTGTAGCAGGATGTTTTATTGCTGTGATGCAATGCACGTTTTGAGGCAGTGACCCCAGATACCTCTTAAAGTGAGCTGCCATAGGCCAACATAAATCTAAATCTTATGACTGACCTCCTCCATTCTCTCATCCTCCAGTCGCATCTTTCAGTCACATTCAACCCCCACTCCCTCCTACCAGCACTAGTGTAGAAAACACAGACATGTTACAGTCATGGTCTCGATATGCCTGTTGTGACAATTATTTGTGCAGCGTTGCAATAAGGCTCCATTCAAAAGTATATGGGCACATTTCAACTCCTTCACCATTTAACTTAAGTATGCTTCACCAACCAGAGTTTGGAACGGTGCATGGTGATCTGAGTGCTGCTGCTAGGCCATGCAAACGCACACTATGAAGCTTCTGATGAACGGTTCTTGTTTGCTTCCGCAGGCCATTTGCAACTCTGTGTTTGGGGAAAAAATGTAATCAAAAGTGACAGACTTTCGGTAACATACAAGTGTTAAAGTTACAAAGTGCACACATTGGTCACCAAATTATAAATAAAGGCAAATCTAATATTCATGATAAAACGAATAACATTCCAACCCCACCATAGGTGCAATTAGCTGTTACTCTGGAATAAAAGCAAACAAAGCAAAACATGTTTTTGATCCATGGAGAGTAAGGGGGGTGATTTCTGCCTCACTAAAATCAGGTGTCTGGCTAGAGACAAGTGATTTTTACTTGCTTCAACACTCAGCAGTCCCACTTCATGGCTGAGCTGTTGACATTTCCACTTCTTACTAACGGCACTTAAACCTGTACTACACATCTAGATAGGCAGATATGTGACACAATGACTTATCTGAAAAAGGCATCCTCTGACAGCATCACATCACTGAGCAACCACCAACCCATTCTGCTCCAAATGTTGGTAATTGAAGACTGCGTGGCTGTTTACTTAATTTTATGCACCATAGAGAGATAATATGTGACATTTCGGCTATTAATGTCTAAACACTAGACCTATGTTCTAAATGTTGAGTTCTGTACTTGCATTATCCCAAATGTTCCCAACAATGTTCATACCCAAAGAAATCTTTACATCTTATTCAGGTAATGGTGCGTTTCACCGGTTGCCTGTCAATGGTGTCATATCCTTGTTGCACATGCATTGTGGTTGTCTGACAGAAGCCATAAGTCATAGGTTAGTCACAAATTGACTTTTTATCCAGTTTTAAGCCACATTTTTACCATACACTTTCAGATCTTGGTTGTTTTTAGCTACACATTTTAACCAGATGAAGGATTCTAGTCATCTGGATCTTAAGTTATCAGAGAAACAAGCTAAGCTAACGTTAGCAGCAGTTTGGCTGGCAGGCCCTCTAGGGAGTCCTTTGTATGCAGAACAACGTTGGAGTTTTGGAGAGGTAACCTGTATGGATAATTCAGTTCCTGGTAAAAAACCTCCTGAATCGGAATAGGAATCCGCACTAGGAAATTTAGTGGTTGAGTTGTGTACTACACAAGCACACACACGACATCATTCAAAAACTCAGATGAGCAGCAGCAGCAGCTAAAGGCCTGAGCTGTAGATGCGTCAAAATATGTGTCCTCATCAGTATGAAGAGTGCGGTTTCCAGATGACCTGCCTGCCATCTGGAGAGTGACACTAACTCTTGTGAAACAGCATAGAAATGTTATCGTATAATCAAAGTGGCCTGTGTGATGATCCCGTGTGTGTGTGTGTGTGTGTGTGTGTGTGTGTTGATAAATGGTTGGGTTTTATTTTATTTCTTTTAAATTAGCTACTGAGTTGTTAACCCTCTGACAGCGCTCTCACATTCTCTTCCTCCCCTCCCTACTGCCTCCAGGCAACATCACCTGTGCTCCAAACGAGTTCACATGCGCCAGCGGGCGCTGCATCTCCCGGAACTTTGTGTGCAACGGCGAGGACGACTGTGGCGACGGCTCTGATGAGGTGGAGTGTGCTCCGTCGTCCTGCGGTCCCAGTGAGTTCCAGTGTGGAAACTCATCGTGCATCCCGGTGAGCTGGGTGTGTGATGACGACGTCGACTGCCAGGTAACAAACACAATTAAAGACCAAATACACAATAAGTCAGATATACACACACTCTAAAAAGCAGATTACAACACTAATTAAAAGATTACATTCTTGCACCATCAGAGGACAGTGATGGATAGATTTGTTTTTTTTGTTTCAACCATACAATTCTTAATGGCAGTTTGATTGGATAATTGATGACACTACACTGGGAAGAAGATGTGGGAGAGGATGTCACTGATGCGAGTACACTGAATTGCAGCAATCCATGTCTAACACACAGTACACTGAATCAAAGTACTGCACCTTTTTAAATGAAAATCTCAAGATGTTCTTATTAGTAAACATGTTTTAAAATTGCCTAAACATAAGTCATTACAGAATAAAAATCTTTAAACTCATCAGAACTTTGGAAAATGCATTTAAACCACATCCAGTCCTGGTTGTTAACGACATACTATCTTCTTTCTAAAATGCTTGTACATTTATTAAACTAGATGCAAAAGAAGCTATTCAGCCCTGCTGAAAGACTGCTCCGGTTAGAAATAATCTAGTTCTCAGAGGGGATATGTAAGCAACTTTTACTTTAAGAAGTTTTAAAAGTCAATAATTTGGGCAGATCTTTTTAGCGCTCCAGGCTCTTGACAGTAAAAGCCCTGCCCCCTCTAGTCTTAAGTCTGGACTCAAAAGACTTGAGCAAAATTATCCATGACAAGTGTATCCTCTTGCAGAGGGTTCAGTTTAAGGTTGAGGCTTAAGTTGTGGTGACAGCAAGGACAGCTAAGGAAGAACAAACATGTAATTCATGATAAATTGCTATACGTTTGGCTCACTCTGAATAAAATGAAGAGTAAATTATCTGGCAAGGTGCTTGGATCAGGGAATGTAAGTTTGACTCATCTATGCTGACCTCCCACCAAACTAAATTCAGTGTGATGCATCATTTAGATTTGTTTGTGTGTGACATCCACTTGCAGTGGCTACAGTTAAACTTTAAAACTTTCTCTGAATATATGAAACCATATCTCAATTTAGAGTTGAGGCTAAATTCCGCAGATCATCTGCCCCCTCTTGAGCCTCACAGCTTTACTCTGTACTTCATTCCTTTGAAATCATTTTAACTCAAATTACACAAAAAAAATGAAAGCAATGTGCAGAGAGACAAAAATGCCCAACAGAGCTTATACATTACTTTTATTTAAAGAATACAATGAGTTTCAATGCCAAAGTTATATTTTATGACATAAAATACCAAAACACGTTCCGTAGGACTTCAAGGAAGATACTAGTTCAAAGTATCCCACATGGCAGCACACACAAACCCACAAACGCACTCCCTCTCATATTCTAAGTAGATTTTGCGTCGCTACAATGAACTGCCCTGTATTCTCTCCCTGGGGCACGCACACACTGGTTCTGCAAGTTAAATTTTCACAACACCCTGTGGTTATTGACCTGCCTCATACACACACAATCTCTCACACACACACTCACACTCACACTCACCACACACACACACACACACACACCTGACTTTGACACTCCTAACACGTTTTTCACACACGGCAGAACAAGTTCCACTGAGTCGGCGATTTGCTGTGGAGCTGTTAATTGGCTGTGTGGTTATCACTGTGACTGCCTCGCAGGGAAATGAAGAAACTGATGCAAGCGCTCACACCCACAAATATTTTAAAACGCAGCGTTCAATGGGAAGGTCATTGTTATTCCCTTTCACACACCGAGTTGGTCCTGTGTCAGTGTTAACAGTTACAGAGCTTCACGCACACACACATTCTCACAGTCCATTAATCTGCTCCCACATGAGTCAGTGACTTTCTGAGCTGATGAAAGAGTGAGAAACACTTCCTGCTGTTCCTCTTGATCCCATTCTGTCTGAGCGCCCAGTTTAAGTTCTAATTAAAGTGGTAATCATCAGTGAGATCTGAGTCCTAAAAGCTCTCTGCCGTGCACTCCCCCAGATCACCTGTCAATCAAACATGGGTGGGCCATGGCTGTCTTTGTTTGGGTCCTCTGTTGGTGACGTTTGCTCTTCCCTTCAGTGGCTGTCTGTGCAAAGCCTGGGAAACTCTTAAAATGTCTATTGTATTACAGTCCTTGAATAGTTTAAGGAAAAACCTGGATGTAAAGTTTAAACTCTCTATCTCCCTTGTAGTGGTTTCTTAGATTTGGACGTGTGCTTATTTGCTTTTTTGCCAAGAGTTAGGGGAGAAGATTGATACCACTCTCATATCTGTATGGTGAATTAGTAGCTACAGTTGGTTTGGTTAGCTTAGCATAAAGACTGGAAACAGGGAAACGGCTAGCCTGGCTCTGTCCAAAGGTAACAAAGTCCCCATACCATCACCTCTGAAGCTCACTAATTAACACCCTGTATGTTATATATATATATATACCATTTGTTATATAGAAAACATTTAAGTGTAAAAAGTGAGTGTTGGCCCTACTCTTACTCTGTACCTGGTTTTTTTTTAAATGTGTGTATTTTCTGTTTATGTTCTGTCTGTTCTGTTATGTTTCTCTTCCATCAGAAGGCCATACCAGATGAAACTTTTCTTTCTAACTGGTCTGTAAAAGTCTTGACTTAAATTGAAGGCTCCCTGCTAGGAAATAGCTCAAAGAGAGCAAATGTTGATGACAGGAAGTGAACACCAAATGGAAAAGCTTTTACAAACTGAATGTTGGCTAAAACACAGTGGAGAATCATTCTCATCTATATGGTCAAATTATCGTTAAGATTACAGCTATCCATTCCCATCAAAAGCAAGAAATCTTGCAGCCATAAGTCAGGCAAGGCATGATCAAATCATCTTTCCCTCTGAACCATCTGGTCTCTGTCCCCTGCAGGACCAGTCAGATGAGTCTCCGACTCGTTGCGGCCGTCATCCGACGCCGCCAGCCAAGTGTTCATCCAGCGAGATGCAGTGCCGCTCAGGAGAGTGCATTCACAAGAAGTGGAGGTGTGATGGAGACCCGGACTGCAAGGACAGCAGTGATGAAGCCAACTGTCGTATGTACACACCAGCTGTCTCTAACACATTGGAAATAGAGCATTTTAAGATCATAACCACAGATTTTATTTCTACGGCAGAATGATTGGAGTTTTCAAACATTCTGTATCCGTTTTGATGGCAATATGTATCCTGTTTAGTGACAATACTCAATGCTAAGATAAGTGAATGAGTCAATGAAGGATTCTGTGATTATTTTTGATGAGTTTTGGGATGTGATGTTTCCCTGAAATCAAATGTATAGAATGGAAAAATGAATAAAAGCAGATTAACTTCTGTATCATTCACATGCAAGTGTCCAGTATTGTAATGTTCACAGGATTTGTTGTAAATCAGATGAAACGCATAAAGATACAGATTTAATTCGGACATGTTTTCAGTTGCAAAAAACACAGTGGGTGCAGTGATCCATTATGTGCTGCACTTTGACATTAATTACTTTATAATAAATCTTTACTTATCCACTTTAAGTGTCATCTGACCAACAGTCCAAAACCCAAAGCATTCAGTTCCCAATGACCTGAAACGGAGGAAAGCAGCAAATCCTCACACCTGAGAAGCTGGAACTAGAGAATGTTTGGCTTTTTTAAACTGATAAAGGTCTTAATGATTTAGATTTGAATTGAATATTAAAATTCAAATCATTCATGTGTTGGCAGCTGTACGGACCTGTGGACCGGATCAGTTCAAATGTGATGATGGAAACTGTATCCTGGGCAGCAGACAGTGTAACAGCCACAGAGACTGCACCGACGGATCAGACGAAGTCAACTGCAAAGACAGTATGTTTGTTTGTGTGTGTGTGTGTGTTTGTGTGTGTGTAGCTTTACAAATGACTGTTTTAATATGATGAGGGCCATGCCGGATGAAGCATGATTTTTCTTGTTTGTTTTTCACATTCCACCTCAGGCTGTCCCGAGGTTCGGAAGCTACGGGTGTGTGTCAGTGTAGATGCTGTGGGCATGTAAATGGTCTTTATGCTTTTTCCAGATGTGTTTTTCAACAAAATCCCCTCAGGTTGTGCTCAGGTACCAGAGCAAAGTGTTTGTTCACTGGGCGTGATGAGAAAAAAGCCTTCTAAACACATCTAATGCTGTCACAGTCCACTTCAGGGTGTCCTAATGCTTTCTATTTTTGTGTGCTCATCAACAGGATGAATGTACCAAAGAGAGAAAAAAAAAAACTCCTGTGTTTCCATGTTTGTTTTTGCTCTTGTGGTATAAAACATGGCTTTGAAAGTACACTGTATAGAGTGACAAGTTTGTGTCAGATTGCCACTCTGCAGCTGAAAGATTGTTGTTTTTAAAGATACAGCTACCTGTTGTAGTGACTTCAGTGAAGGATCCGTTGATCCTTCAAAGACTGTTTGCAACCTTTCCAAAATCTGAATACATATAGTGAAGCTAAAACATTTTTTTGTTACCTTTTGTTATCTTGTTTTCTCGCACGTTGAAAGTTCTTGTGGAGTTTTTAATGAATTTGTCAACCTTTTTAAAGGAATAGTTGGGCGTTGTTGGAAGTGAGGTTGTTTTCAAGAAGAGCAAATAATTTAAGTAAGATGAGAAGATCGATGCTACTCATGTCTTTGCAACAAGTGCGGAGATAGATCCAGGAGGCACTTAGCTTTAGCTTAGCTCAAAGACAGGACAACTGTAAAAGAGGTTACATCCTGATATGCAGTGATGCATTGGTAACTTGCTGTGTAATTGGATTTCATAGGAAGGTATTGTATGTAAATATTAAAGAATGTTGTGTGTAAGCAGCGACTGCCCTTGACATGTAAAATTCTTTGAATTTCTCGCCAGTGACTCAGTGTAACGGGCCAGAGAAGTTCAAGTGTCGCAGCGGGGAGTGTATCGAGATGAGCAAAGTGTGCAACAAGGTCCGAGACTGTCCTGACTGGAGTGACGAACCCATAAAAGAATGCAGTAAGTAAAAGAGAAAAAATATAATCTTCAAAAGTTATCTTTATAATGGTATCTTCTACTAGTAGAGCTAAAGCCAGAAACACTGTACATTTGTCCGTGATGATTTCCTTTCAATTCAAAAGATTTACGTCTGCTCTGTGAAAGATAGACTTCCCAAATCTGAACTTTTTAATGTTTTTTTACAGTGTTTCAGACGTTCTAGAATATTCAGTTTATGTGGAAATGGAAAATGTGCTGATAGTTCATCTGTACAAACATCATTGGGCTGCAGCACACTCATTTGTTTTAACTTAAAACCAAAGGTTGTCCTCCTGGGGAAAACATCCCACTCTGTGGCCATTGTCTGTCCCCACAGGTATACATTTACCTGCTATACATGCTGAAATTTTTTTTGGCAAAGTCTGAAGCAGTGACTGTGTGCAGCTTCCTTAAAGACGAGGTTGCCAGGTTTAGTGCTTGAAAGCCACTTAGTGGGGATTTTCTGGGCACCGTAAATGAATTGGGATACTGTCTGAGGTAATAACTGAAGAGGTGTAGAGTGGTGTGCCTTTGCTGGAAAGCTTTGTTTTAAGACCGATGGAGATGACGCTTAAGAAGGTTATTAAAATATTGCCACAGTTCTCCTAACTGAGCCACAGAACACACAAGGATTAAACATGTTTGATTTTTGTATATTCATACTACGTGCGTACGTTTGCACTAGAATCTGTATAAATATGAATGATCTTGTAGTTTGAGCTCTGATCAACCCACAGTGTGTTTGTCTACTGTAATCTGCAAATGTCACTTGTTAATGTGTAGTGCTTCCCCAGCTGGCAGCTCTAAATGTCAGCAACATGAAACTGGAAATATCTGAGCAAGAAAGAAGCTCCAACATTTAGATTTCTCTGGACAGGTCTCTCAGGCACTGTTCAGCAGACACATTGCTTTTCTGTAGGTTCAGATGTCTTTTCCTTTGGGCAGGGGAGTGTCCATGAGATGATGTTCCTCTCTGTAGCACATAGATTTAAGATGATGGTATGTGGATTTTTACATTCATCGTCCCTCTTGCAGCTTTAATGTGTCTGCAGTTCAACGCAAGAGAACGAATGCTGCTTATAAAAAATTCTCATTGATCAAAGAACTCAGAAGCAATTACGCTTTCCACAATCTGAATACTAAACGTCTGACTCTGAATTGTACTAGTAGTACAGTTAGTCAGAGGAAAAGGTCTACCATGTCATGTATATGATCAATTTAATGGATCAACTCAAAAAATCTGTTTATTCTTTTCTTTTTTAAATGTAGTGTTGTACAAATGGAGATGAGCTGAATAGGCACTGTCTGTTCTGTTGAAGTGAGAACTTGCTCTCTTTTAATCAAAGAACATGGAGAGTAAAAGGTTTTAGCATGCAGTACAAAGTGAAACTGTATCTTTGTAAATTCTCCAATAACAAAAATTGCTGCTATCTTGTCAAAAGTTAAAGACTTGTTCTTTTTAACTAGAGGACTCTGAGTTGAATTATAAACTTTGTGTTTGTATCTCATCATATTTACCATTGGGGAGTTCTTTGCTTCTTGAACTACAGTATTTGTTGTCTCCAAGAACAGATTTAACTTTTGGGACTTTTTCTGCCTCTTCATACCCGGAGCAGTTTTAGATAACAAAATATAAAAATGTGCGTTTTTTAGATTTCTCCTCAGCCCTTTCCTAAGGTCATGAGTTCTGTATAATGAGTTTAATGACTGAAATAATGAGATAACTAATTCAAGCAGCCAAAAGGAGTTGCCTTGTTGAGAAATGGTCTACTCAAATGCAACAATAAATGCTCTTTAATCTTTGCTGTGTAACTTTAAAATACATCTGATCAGGATTACTAACACCTGCTAACATCCTTAACACTGATTAATCTTGCAGCACACAAAAGGCATCAGAAAATGTAACCTTTTTATAATATTACTTCAGGGTTAAATTATGTTTATTGGACCCTAACCCCGATTTCCTCAACAGCATCAGTTTAAATCCAGACTGTGTCTTTGTACCACCCCTCTTTTGTGGCCTCTTGACTAAACCATTGATGTCTAGATAAAACCAGAAATCTCAGATGTTGTATTTTATAGGTTTTAACATGGTAAAATGGTATCTACAGTTTGTGTCTTGCTTGCATAATAACTGTTTTAAGATATTATAGCAAAGCTGTTCTTCATGTGCTTCAGATCTAAACGAGTGTCTCCTGAACAACGGCGGCTGCTCTCACATCTGCAAAGACATGGTGATTGGCTTTGAGTGTGACTGCACACCTGGACTTCAGCTCATAGACCACAAGACCTGCGGAGGTAGGTAGCTTCAATGTTAAAAAAAGAGGTCAACATTACTTCATAACTTGCCATCGACCTTACCAATGGATGAAGCCATTTCTCAGGCATCATTTTGGGACAACCAAAATTTGGGACCTGAAATGGACCCAAGGAAAACCTCCCTGAAAACCAACAGGGATATATGAATTATTTTGAAGAAAGGGCCTGAGGATGGTTAGATCTGGTCTGAATAGAGTCCACACAGACAGAGCACAGGCAGCAGCATGATGCTCCACCAATTAAAGAGCAGTTGAAAAGAGCAGCCATACATGTTATTTTTCCTTCACTTTACAGTTCACACTCCCCATTTGCATTTATCTCCTCTGATGTTGACGAAGCTCTGCATGTTCACCCAGGACAGGACCTGACATGATTACACTGAATATAATTGCGTCTGTGGTCAGGTCTCTGTTACTAGGAACTGAGCTGAGCCATGAAGACCTTAAGCTAACTGTGGTCACACACAACCATTTGGGAGGCCCTCATTGGAAAAGGGCAGAAACTTTCAAATAATACTGGGCAGGTGATTGGAAGAACCCCCTGTCTATCAACATCTACCACAAGCAGACTTGAACCTATCAGATGAACGTGCCATATAACATAGTCAAACTCTTACTGAAGTCAGTCTGGAGAAGAGAAAAAAACTTTGAGTCCCATTTTTTGATCTCCTTTCAATGAAGAAATACTCTCCAGTTCCCACATAACTGATGCTAGCAGCATCTACGCTAACCTCTTTGGCAACTGCCATTGTTGTTCTCTTGCGAACAGCCTTTTCTCACACACCTAGCGTTAAACCATACCCAAAGCATGCTGGTGTTTCCCAGCAAAAATACAGTGAAAAGGATCTGTTTATTTACTGACATTATACAGTTTAAGTGCCCGTGTCTGTAGAATATGTCACATCCATGGAGGAAAAAAAAGATGTTTTTATTTTAACTCAACACCTCCTTTGTTTGTCTGTACTCTTTCCTGCAAGTTGTTGATTATCGGCATGAACTTGGTTTACCGGTAATCAGTTTTAGTGAAAGCTAAACATCTGCAATATTTTCAACATTACCATATTTATAAGACTCTGATGCCATTCAGTATTTCAAAAAAAAAAAAAAACTAAAACCAAACACCGCCACTCAGTTGTTTTCTGACATGCTTTTGTTTCTTGGCATCAATACACCTCAGTTGTTTGAAAAGCAGTTCAGACAGAAATTTCTGCTTCAAACATCACTCAATCAAAATGAATCCACAATAAGGAATGTCCTAGTGGCAGGTTGTCTTTCTGCATGGTTTGAAGAGCAAACACCAAGACCAGAGAGACTGTCAGTCTGAAGATTTATGACTATTTTTGTCTTTCTTAGAAACCTATGATGCAACAGGCTGGGTCAGACGTACTGTACACTGGTGTTGTGGCTTAGAGATATTTCGCTTAAGGCTGATACACGTTCTCATTGTGCTCTTCTGGCCTCCGAACGGTTTAGTGTGTAATGTGATTGGATTTTCTATTTTCAGGAGGCACTGATCTGACACAGTTGTTATTGAGCCAATCTTGGCCTCAAACACCGCTCTGGATATTGTAATCCCATCTGGAATGAACCCCACTGGTTGCACAGAGGCGCTTAATCTACTCCCGAGTGTAAAATAACCACTAAAGTCCTGAAAACATTTGTACTTCCATTTCATTCTGATGAGTGTTCTGGCAAAACATCAGCAGCAATTATAGTTGGGTTTAATTTTCATTTTGTGCATCCCAAGCTCACATCAGTGTACAATCTCATGCAATAGGAATCATGGGAATGTTTCAGAAAAGTAATTGTTTTGAAAAAAGCGTAATTTGATTAAAGAAAGACTAGGTCTAGACAGGATTTCAATAGATTTTGTAGCAGAGCCGTGTGCAAACGTCTGATTACCCCAACTGAAGCATTCAGCAGACTTGATTAATTAAACATTTCAGATACCAGCTGTATTCCCTCTGTTTTCTCTTCCTCACCCCCCCTTTCATCTCGGTCTCTCTGTGCGTAGACATCAATGAGTGTCTGAACCCTGGCATCTGCAGTCAGATCTGCATCAACCTGAAGGGAGGATACAAGTGCGAATGCCACAACGGCTACCAGATGGATCCGACCACCGGAGTCTGCAAAGCTGTTGGTGAGTCAACAACTGAAAAACAACTGCACCTCTCAACCTTACACAACCGTCAAAAGGATTAACTTGATTTAAGCTCAAGAAAACTCTCAAAATGGAGTCGAATTATGTAGTACAAATATATATGTTTGAGCTCCCTGCAGTGAGCCACACCAGACTGACTGCAACAGTTTTAGAAAGGTTGTGATTCAACTGTGTGGTCATTTTGGAGGCCGTCATTTTTGGTGCTGTTGCCTTGTATTGTAGTGTTAGAGGTATTTTAATGAAACATTAAACGGTTAAAAACTGTTCTGTCTGACAATGCACTGCCATAGAGATCACAAGCTCCCGAAGTCTATTTTTCTCTGTATGGTTTATTTCCAGAGTTGGTCAGAAATGAGTAAAGTATAAAGTGCGGTAGGTATTTTCAGCTCAATACTTTTTTTTTAAATGTGTAAAGTGAACAAACACTCACTCTTCCTCAGTGAGAGCAGCTCAGAATCTCAAGTTGCAGAAATGAAACTCCAATATCTTGTGTGGTCTTTATTAAATGACAGCTCTCCGATATCATCAGGATGACTCTGGAGTTGACTTTCAGCTAGAGATGATGTCATCCTCTAGTCTGATCACATGCTGTTTGTGTTTCTGCAGTAAAAAGACTTTATTGTGTTGCTTGTTGACAAAGACATCATTGTATCCTTCAGCCTCAGTGTTCCGAATGATTTGTCATCAGAGCCTATTAACCCTTATTTGTCACATAATTACTCTTCTATCATACCAGAATGTAATGGTAATAGTTTCTGGTTATACACTACTAACAAATTGGTCACTGGGTTACTGAATATGACGGAATAGAATATAAAAGAAGAGAAGAGCCCCCACTCTATAACATGTTTTAAACAAAGACCATTCAATCAGATTCTTTAAGTGTAAAAGGTGTGAAAGTCTCAAGCGTTAGTAAGTGGAACAGAACAACGTGAGGGTACATTTTGAAGAGTTGTCAGATTGACTTTTTCTTTCTTTTCTCTTATTTAACCGAGTGTGTTCTATCCTCAGGTAAGGAGCCCTGCCTGATCTTCACTAACCGCCGCGACATCCGTCGCCTGGGTCTGGAGAGAAAGGAGTACACTCAGATTGTAGAGCAGCAGAGGAACACAGTGGCTCTGGATGCAGACTTTAACCAACAGATGATCTTCTGGGCTGACCTGGGCCAGAAGGCCATTTATAGGTAGTTTACACACACCAGACAGACACACAGAAGCAGGTGAAGGAACACAACAAAGTCCCCACATTTACAAAGATGCATCTAAATTGATGGCTGATGATCTACAGTTGCATTCAAGTTTGCTCAAATAGATTTTTATGTAAAACATACATAATTTGTCAGTATTAAAACCTGTTGTTTACACTGAAAGAATGTTCAGTGTAGGTTGTTTTGAAAGTGCATCCAAGGCTATTTGTAGCCACACTAGTAGTGTGGCTCTCTGGATAGCAGTTTTGTTATGTTGTTGGTCAGGTAGTTGGTCCACCACTTTGTTCCTACTACAAGATGGGTTATGATGAAATTTGGTACCAACATTCATTGTGCCCAGAGGCAGGTGACTTTTCAGACCTTTCCTGTAACACGACAAGCGGGTTAAAGTTTTCCCACAACCCATAAAATAACTCTAGATAGCTTAAGATGGATTGCTGCACACATCCATCTATGAGTTTGGTGATCCTCTGACTTTTCAACGAACACCATCATCAAGTCAAGTTTTCACTTGCCAAATACCGCCAAAACTGACCCAAACTTTTAAACCGCTTTGAATCTTCAAATTGTAGTGACACTGTTTTTTTTCCTTGCAGCACTGTGCTGGACAAACGAGTGGAAGTCGGCACACACAACAAAGTGATACACAACGTCCAGACTCCTGTGGGAATCGCTGTGGACTGGATCTATAAGAACTTGTACTGGTCTGATCTCGGCACCAAAACCATTTCTGTAGCCAACTTCAACGGGACCAAACAGAAGGTTCTGTTCAACAGAGGCCTCAAAGAACCAGCATCCATTGCTGTGGATCCGCTGTCAGGGTGGGTGGAAAGCTTCTTTTGATGTCAGGTGAAAACCTTTTGTCTCCAACTGACACGTAAATTCACAAATCTGTTTTTACGTGTGTGTATGTGTGTCCTGTAGGTTTCTGTATTGGTCTGACTGGGGAGAGCCGGCCAAGATTGAGAAATCTGGTATGAATGGAGTGGACAGACAGGTTCTGGTGGCGTCAGACATCCAGTGGCCTAATGGAATCACCCTGGGTAGGAACACTAACACACACAGACAGTCTTGACTTGACTTATCAACAGTATATCCACATCATCACTGCACATTCATCTCACTGCTGATCCACCCATTGACTAACACAGTTAAGTAGCTGCTGGTGTGGTCCCCTGCTTTTGTTTCATTTTAGTTTTGTGTATTTTTATCACTGAAGACAGAATTAGCAATATTTCATACATTTCAGTTTCCACACATTAGGAACATGAGCATGTATGAATTAATGACGCTACAGTGATTTGTTGGCCAGACTCAACCCAACATCTGGTAATTAGTCAGCCACATTTATACAGTATTTCTGTTGATTCTCTGTGGGTGGTCAAAAGGCATTCTGGAAAATATAGGTAATCCCTCAAGCAGGTTGTGGTGTAGTTTACAGTTTGAAATGTGCAGTCTATTTCAGACTGCAGACTTTAATTAATTGCAAATGCCAGAGGTAAAATCAGGACTATTTTTTTTTTAATGTCTAAATGATTGTTGGCACCCTGGACATGTACGCTGATTTTCAGCAGTTAGTTTTCCTGACATTTCAGCTGCTTGCAGTGTTTAAATTCCATCTGCCACTTCAATTTTGTTTACTACCTCTGTTTCAACTTTCAACCCCTTAACTGACTCTTCAACCGCTTTAAGCACTTTCACCTTAGCTGACAGTAGGTCTGGGCAATAAATCAATTAAACTGATTAATTACAAATTACAAAACAATGCAAAAAAACCCACAAATGTTCTATTGCAGTGCTATACAGCTGCTTGGGCTTAAAATAAACCCCAAGCCACATTCGATGAGCGAAAGTGGCCTCAGTGATACGACATTACAAATCCTGAGGTATTTCACATCGGCAAAATTGTATTTTTAGGTCATATGGCCAAGCCCTAGCTTGACAGTTTAGTGCTTAGATCTAATTTGTGAGCCATATTTTGTTCAGTGCTTCTGTTTCCAACTGCCACATTAACTTCTTTTAAATGCTTCAACCTCCTTTATAACTCCTGCTCAGTGCATTTTTTTATTTAAAAATTCCTAAGTTAAAAAGAATGGACACTGCATCTCCCCCCGGGTGATCATTAAAACCTTGTGTCACTGGTTTTACTCACTCCTGGAATACACTGAACATTACTGGTGTAATGTGTGTATCTAATAATATGTGGGTTCTTTTTTTTTAATCCAACACCCGACCAGATCATATAATCCAGTGTTCTCCTTTATTCAGCCTTCTTTCTCTTCCTGTACTCTCATCCTCAACATTAGAAAAACCATCGATCCGTCCTTGTTAATGAAATGTTGTATTGATTTCTTTTTCTTTTTTTCCCCGTCTTCTATCTCCCTATCTCTGCCTGCCATGCATCATCTTCTTTCTTTACTCTTCTTCTTTCATCCCTGTATTCTTCATTCAACTCCCTGGTTTTGTGTCCTGTGTAAACACCCTTTCATTTAATGTTCATCTGGTCTTCACCCTTGTACCGCTCCTTTCTTTTCTCACTCACCTTGTTATATTATTCCTTCCCTCCTGTCTTTTTCTGCACCGTATCATCTTTTCCCCCGCTTATAATCCATCCTCCTGTTATTTCTCCCACCCCCCCCCCTATCGTTTCTCAACTCCTCTCACCTTCTCCTCTATTGTTTTTTCATACCCTTCATCTTCCTCCCAGATCTGATCAAAGGCAGGTTGTACTGGGTTGACTCTAAGCTCCACATGCTCTGTAGCGTCGACCTGAACGGAGACAACAGAAAGAAAGTACTGCAGTCTCCAGACTACCTGGCTCATCCCTTCGCTCTCACTGTGTTTGAGGTACAGCTGCTGTTATATTCTCTCACACATTCTCTCTGACAGTAAAGGTGGTAGACGTGTTATGATTGTTGATCTGATTATATCGCTGATTTGGTCTTGTCTGTGTCACTTGGTGTCGACAGTCTGGAGATAAAATGATACACGTTGTCTTTAGTGGTGTGGCACAGGCCAAAAGCCAACACCTATTGTAGTGTTAAAGATGCAATAAGGTACTAGGATTGCAAGTTCTCTAAAGCTGCAGTAGGTAACTTTTATGAAAGAATAACATTTCTGTCATATTTGCTGAAACGTTGACTATATCCTTACAGTAGTACATGAGATGGGAAATCAAGTTCCTCCGGCTCCTCCTAGTGCTCCTAATAACATTTACAAGAATCCACCGCACCTAGAAGAAATATTTTTAGGCTCGGATTGGTTGTACTTTCTTTTCATTCTTGATCTCGTTAAAATTAGGAAGGCAAACTGTTTTAATGAATGTTGGTACTGTACTACACAATACTAAAGAATTTGCATTCTCGTGGGTGGTTGCCTAGCAAATGCAAATCAAACCATAGTCTACATGTTCATTGCGTCTTTTGCATTTACTCTGTTGTCCAATATGTGTCCTTTTTTTTTTTTTTGCTGTCAAGACCAACCATGTATATGAGACCTGAAAATATTTCAGTTTCTGGTTCAAAAATAAGTAAAAGGAAATTGAGGGTGTAAGAAAACCCAGTAAAGAAATTGGATTCAAAAGTCCAAACCTTTATTCTGCATCATATTGTGCTAATGTAACGATATATATTTGTACTAACAACTATATCTGCGTATATAGGCTGCATTCTTCATATATTAGTACTGTGTCTTTGACATCTTTCTGAATCATAGAACCATGGGCATGTGGCTCTCCGGCTGTGTCTCTAACTCACCTACACCCACTCACTCACTCTCACTCAGACAGATGACACATTTATTCACAGGCAGGCACTGTGCTTGAGGTGCAGCTCATATCTGAACACTGATGCACAATTTTAACAAAGTGATTTCAACTAAACAGCATGCACTAACACTTCTTATAGTAACAATTAGTAACAGTTTACATTTTGCTTCTTTTTCCGAGCTGGTAGAAGTGTGATCAAACCAGTCCAGTCCTGTTCACTGCTCTGATCTCTTGCAGTCTTGTAGTTCCCTCACAGGAACAATCCTCAGCTGCACAAGAAGTTCAGTGTTTTTAGGGATAAACATGTTAACATGAGCAGTTAATGACGCCAAGGCTGAAAAGACCAAAAGCAGAGAGCGACCAGAAAATCCAAGGAGAGACGTGAATGTGATTGAAAGGTGGCCCCTGCAAAGTGCTGTACAGGAACGCCACACAGATGGTCTTAGGAACACAGATGGTTGAATTTGTGATGTAGAATATCTGCATCCCCGTTTTGCACAGTATTTATATTCTACAAGTCCTCACGCACCCATTTGTGAGGGAAAACCTTCTGAACATCTGACTGAAGAAAAGAATCAAATATCGTGCATGCATTTTTTTAAACTTGTGTAAAGATTTCTGTAAAAGTCTCTGTTGCTGAAGAAAGAATTGATTGTAATGATGAGGGATTATTGTATTTACATTATATAAATATTAATACCATGGCCACAGAAATTCTTGTTTCTGATTAGGTGGCAGTTGTCTACTGAAAGTAACCATGGCAACAACATTGATTTATGGTGCCAATTAACCAAAGATCATCAATCATTAAAGCCAAAATAAGTGTAACAACCTGATAGTTTTGTGTTACGGTTTTGCTTTCTTTGCTAAATGGCCTCTGAAACAGCGCTGTCAGCATTATAGTTATTAAAATGAGCTATCATTTTCTTTCCTCTCTCCAGGATCGAGTCTTCTGGACGGATGGTGAAAATAAAGCCATCTACTGCGCAAACAAGTTCACCGGCTCTGACGTGGTGACGCTGGCCAGCAACCTGAATGACCCCCAGGACATCATAGTGTACCACGAGCTGATCCAGCTGTCGGGTAAGAGCCTGCTGGGAGAGGCAGGAGAAACGACGAACGTTAATGGTTGTTGAGCTGAAGTCCTGCAGGCTCAGTGACATCACAGCAACCTCAGTTCAGGGCTTACAGTAGCTGCTGCATTGACCTAATGAAGGTTAATGAAGAGAGAGTTAATCAGAAATGACTGTAATTACACATGATTCAGGTACAGGGAGTACTAATGATAATCATCGTTTTAGCTGTAATCCTGCAGTCATAATTGACACAGCTCTAATGGCCACTGAAATCATTTAGAGACATCGTTTGAGATTTATTGAAGGAAGGAGCCAATAGGTGATACCAACGTAACAGTAGACAAAACAATCTTGTCCACGTACTAGTTATCAACTAGTGAATGATTTCTGTACCACAAATCGGTTGCTTCTCAGTGGGGTCAGGTTTAACATTATATTTGATTGATTCAGTGTTAATAAGTTAAATATTGCTTAATGTGGTTTTAATTAGCAGGTTTTATGTTTGTCTAAGTAATCAGAACTGTTGACTTTTCTGTGCAGGTACTAACTGGTGCGCAGAGAAAGGTGTAAACGGAGGCTGTAGCTACATGTGTCTGCCTGCGCCGCAAATCAACAAACACTCCCCCAAGTACACCTGTGTGTGTCCTGAGGGACAGGAGCTGGCTGCTGACGGCTTACGCTGCAGACCCGGTGAGTCAAAGCATTTATTATGCTAACAGTTATGTTTTTGTGTTTCACTGATTTAATGTTTACACCCAAACCTAGAGCACACATTTGCAATGCAAGTTGTCTTGTTTTATTTACAGAATGTGTCAAAATAAATACAAGCAACCTATGCATGAGCATTTGAAACCCACATTGTACAAATGTATCTGTGACACTTGTGCATTTGTAATCTGCGCACAAACATGGCTTGCAAATTGCTTTTGTGAAATAGGCCCCAGGGCTTGTAAAGATGTCACACAGACCCTTTTGGAATCGTGCATGGAGGCTGTGGTGATGCACAATTAATTGTTTTAATATTGAGTCATTCCTTTATTCAGTCTGATGCCAATTCTGCTGCATTAATATGAAGTTCTGTTGTATTCAAACAAGCTCTCCTAATTTCTTCCTAGCTTGCATCACCAAATTAGAAGACTGAATTGCTGCACAATTAAATGTGTAAAGACATGTTGTCAGATTAGAGAAGTCCTAGATAGTAGATTTAAGTTATTCAAATCAATCCAATTTATATGCTTGACAAACTGAATAGCTCTGCAGTCCATTGAGGGGAAAATGTGTGAGCAGTGTGTAGGAGAGTCAGAGTGGAGAGTTGACGACGGCTGCTCTCACTGCTTGTTTTGCATTAAAGCTTGCAAGTAAAAACACTTGTGACAGCTGACATAAAACAAAGTATTGGATCAGGCTATACGTATATAGCTGATACAGATCAGTTAAGAAGTGCGGCCCTGATTTAAATGATTGTGATCGGATATCCCTATGTCAGTAACACGGTGAGAGAAATAATGGAGTAATACAACTGCTGCACTGATGTGATTCCGAATAGTGCAGGCCCAGGTCTGGAAAGTAATTGGGGAAAAGAGTTTGAAGCTTACTCAGTATACATATGACTTCTTGTATATATGTATATATGCATATGTTTTCTTTGTGGATTGTATGTCAATTTACTATTTTAGCTAGAATATTATTAATCCATAGAGAATTATTACATTGTGAGTTTATAAGAGCAAAACTATACTTGGTGAAAAGGAAGAATGTTTTAAATTGAAATTTAAAGGAACTGGGGTAAACTCCTCTAATCCAGCTGAATGAATTTAATTTGCCTCACAATGCCTTCAGGCCAGTGTGGATGGCATCATGGGAAAACTGGTAATTGTATAGATGAGAAAACACAAACCACACTGGTGCACAAAACTGGGTGGTTTAAACCACCCAACGGATGGTAAACCTGTAGCTTCTTGTTAGCGCTAATGTGCATTCGAATTACTGTACACACAAAGGCGATCCTGTGCATCCCCTGTGCTTCATCTTCCCTCTACTGTGCAGTTTGTCTCAAATGTGCCTCCTCTTAAAGAACTGACTCAAGAAGAAAGGCTAAAGGAAGCTTTCACTGTGGATACCCCTCCAAAACAGAATCAATTGTAAGAAACAAAATGAATTCAGTCCAATTCTTTAGGTTAAACTGGCTTTGATGCGAAAAGAAGCGTTTCTTCACTACCTCCCTTCTCAACCACTCGAGCATGTTTCCTTGGTGTGAGTGTGTTCCCCTGCGAAACTTGTCTTCTGTCTGTATCCATGCCAGCCACAAACCCAGCTGTCTGTTTGTGTTAGCAGTCTGACAGCTGAACAGTAGCTGAGTCAGTTGGTGTTGTGATCCAGTTTTTTAGGGTCTCTTTGGCAAGACTCAACAGCATCCTGCTTCACATCTCAGCTGCAGCTCTGTCTCCTCCCTCTTCTGTTTGAAAGTTCCTCTGTCCTCTCATCCTGACAGCTTGTGTGGCTTTCCGGGGATGATTCTTCTTCCACTCGTTCTTGGGCTCTGTTCAGTGCTGTCCTCTGCTTCATGTTTGCCTGTTGGGTTCAGTCCTGGTCTGAACTGCCTTCAATTCTCTGGACTAATGAATTGGAATGTGACTTAGTGCCATGACAGTGGAATGTGCGGGGGCAGAACATTCATATGTGATAAAGCTATCCTTCCAAAAGCATGCTGCCGCAGTAACAGCCTCCGCTATTCTGGGATTGGCCTCATAAGATTTTGGGACCTGGCTGCAGGGATGTGCTCTCTGTAGCTGGCAGTCAGTGTTCCAGGTCTTCCCAAAGCTGTTGGTTGGGATTGAAGTCATTTTCCATTTCATCCTGATTAACTGGATACACGTTTGGCCCATGTGATCAATACATTTGTTTCCACTTGCTTAGTGATTGTATGGGGACCATAGTCACTTGGTGATATCATGTAAATGTTTGTCGCCTACATAATTATAGTTGATCAGATTATGTAGATACCACAATATAAGCTAGTGGGAGCATGTAGACGGTGTTTTCAAACTTTGCAGGAACTCAAGTTTTCCAGTCATATTCCTCTAGTTTCTCCTTTTTTTTTTCCCCTCCTGTCACATTTAGCATTAAACACACATTTTCATTTTGCATGGAAATGTCTTCACTTCACCCCACCAGCGACACATTTACATGTGTTTAACTCCGCACATGTCTTTCATTAACTTCATATGAACATGATTTCTGGTAAGATTCACTAGTTCCTGGTGAAAATGTTTTTTTTTTTTTTCAATCTACTTAACACTTCATTCTATATATTTTGCTTACTGTGTGTAGTTTATAACAAGGAAAGAACTTGAGCTCCCAGGTCAAACAGGTGAAAAAAGTACTGGTTTGATCATATTACTTTCAATGTCAGATTGATCAAATTAATGCTTTTTAAAAATCCAACTCAAACTGCCACTCCGCCCTCCATTAGTCTCTTTTCCTTCGCTGTAAAAATGCTGCTGGGAAACACTGTCCTCTCTCTAATCCACTCTGTTCCAGTTGTTTTTGTCTTGGGCCGTCCAGCTCCTTTCTACGTTCCCACAGATTAGCCTTTTCATACTGAACCATCGTCAGATAGAAACCTGACAGCTGAATTCAGTGCACATACCCTCCTAATTGGACTCAAACTGTAGACCGAGACACTGGTGTTCACAAAGTACCGGAACATCTCCCTGACAACTCTGCACCACCGTCCTCCCGCCCTCCTGAATGAAAGTCTGCCTGCCCAGTTAGCCTGTTCACTTTTCTTTAGTACTTCTCTTCTTTTCTGTTTCCAAGTGGGAACTGGGAGAGTATTTCTTGACAGCATGTCCTCCTTTTGTATCTTTTTCTGCAGTAATACTTCATTTGTATCTGGGTGTTTTCTGTTTCATGTTGTATATTTGTTTATATATTTATGTCTTGTATTTATATCTTATATTTATATCTATCTATATTTGTCTTTCACCCAGAAAAAAAAATAATTTTGTTTTTACTTCACTTTAGTAAAGGAATTTTCAACAGACTTTTATGCAGAGCTAATTTTGTGCACTTACTTACAACCTTGAGCCATTTTACCATTGCAGGAATTTTCTGCATTAAAAGTCATAAGCAACACAGCAACATTGTGTAACTTTCCCACCCTAAAATAACATATCCATACAAAATGTAAAATGTTAAATGTTGCTTTTACCCGGTTTTATCCCCCCCAAAAAATGTATTCTCTTTTTTGCAAGAATAAAGACACACAAGCTGCATAAAATTGTGCAGTGTGTGTCGGAGAGATAAAATGCATGCTAGCACTTTCATGGTGTGTTTCTGAGGATTCCGTGCGCGTGTGTGTGTGTGGGTGTTGTGGTTTGTGTGTGGTGTGTTACATGTGTGTTGTGTGTGTTTGGGGTGTGTGGTGGTGAGCTGTACGTGTACGTGTGTGTACGCCTGTCAGTCTTTCTGGTACTATTTAAACATGAGAATAGTGTGGGCGGTGGTTAAAGAGGGAAGCCTGTCACTTGCTGAATGCTCCTCCACTTTCCTCCTAGTTGGGCTGTAGCCAGAGGCCTTGTTGCTCTTTACTAAACCTCCTGCTAACATATTTATCCCATTTTACAGGCGCTGCGGCTGAAACGAATAGGTACTGTAGAGCATTGTGTGCTTCCAGCTTTGACCAGCTCTGATCTTGTTAGCGAAAGAAAGTAATAAGCAATGCTCTTCACTTCAGAGTTGAACCCGAAACTACCACTGAGGGGTTCATATAACAGCCTTGAGAGGTAACAGGGGAGTGTTTTCCTTCAGGCTGAACAATCTCACGCTGAAATAGAGGAAAGAGATTTGGGACTCCACTTATTTCCACAGTCCGCTTCCTCAAATACCAGTCATCATTAGTTCGACCTGTCCACAGAACAGTCAGTTTTAGATTGAATGTTTCACAGTTGTTGTTGGGCTTGGTCAATATTTTATCCAAGCTCAGTTCTCAATCTAATATGCTAATCAAATACTAGTCCGTTCCAAACCCTTATTGGATTTATTGGACTTGAAGGTACCCTGTGAAGTTTTTATGGTAATTGTTTACAATCAGTGTTTTACTGCATCTTGTAGTCTCCCTAATCTCTTTCTCTAAGGATTCTCTGCTTTTAAGTGTCTGTTCTGTGTGATGACAAAATCCTAATTAATGGTGCACACTTTCGGACAGTCTTTGATTGAAGGCAGCTATGATGTTGTACTGGGTTGTACACATGAAGCAATAAAAGTAGGGTGTGTGAAGAATGAAAAAGAACTGAAGAGAAAAGTTTGATGTGCGCAGTATAATAATCTTAGATGTCTCAAGTGATCTGCGTCAGTTGGGACTGAAGACTACAAGTTTGAAAATGAAAGAGAATCTGGGCGTGTGGCTTTAGAAAGAAATGAGCTTACCAGACTTATGTAGCCTACTCCTCACCTGTGCTTGAGGCTCCAGCCTACGTCAGCCGCTACTAGCATAACTCACTCGAATTGTATGTGGTATAGAAAAGACAATGTCTTTTTTTTGTCCATCGCAAACAAAGCAGTGCAGTGCTAAATCGATGGAGTACTTTTAACGTCTGCTTAATTAATGAGCAAAATTGTCTTAATTTCCTGCCGGTCAACTAATAAATTCATCAATCAGTGCAAGTATAGTCTGCTGCAGGTAAAGCCTTTGGAAACTGCTTTAGTCTGAATTTGACAGTGCTTTATGTTGTATTGTTTGGCAGTAAGCATGATTGAATGCATTCATTTCCAACTCCTACGCAGCAGACCTAACGGCCCTATGAATTTACAGTAAACACAGCAACAGTCTGCTGCCGCTGCTAATCAAGGCTGTATTGATGAGTCCGTAAGGGTTTTATTGTTGCTGCAGCTGTCTGTCGTGGTTGTACAGAGGCTGATGGACTTCCTGATCGATGCAGTTTACTGTGCATAATGTTGCTTTAAACCCCTTAAATTGCTTCTGAATGTCGTCCTACCGGCTTACCGACGGCTTGGCTTCTTTCTCGCTGAAGAAAAGCACATCCCGCTTTCATCTGTCGAGCGTTTATTTACGCGTTTAGTCTCCTGAGATCTGGTCTATTTTCAAAGAAGGCCTACTTGCATATGTGCAGTTTATAAATAGAACAGCTTCTGTGGCCCGATGATTTGTTTTTTGTTGTCAGAAGCATGACTCTTGGCTCTCTCTGTAACAGACCCTTCTACCAAAGGTTCCTCAAAGGATGATGGGAAAGCTCTAATACAGCCATCCCCAGGTAAAACCATCAGCTGCCGCCTGCCTTGCTGCCCGTCTCTGAAGCAGTGACTCGCTATAAAGCATGTTGGGCTTTGTTCATAATTTGGTGTTTTTCCATTTTAATTGTTAAACTTGGTAATATCTGTCTCTTGTTTTTGGCTGCTTTTGACTTTCCTCTTGCCCCGTGTACTCTTGAATCAGCCTAAAATCTATCGGCAAAATTCCATTCTAAAATCACTTCTTGTGTCCACGTAAAGACATGGGGTTGAATGTCTTTATCTGTTTTAGCTGTATCTGTAATGACTGCTTCTGTCTGTGCTTTGTCTGCGTTCCTGGCTTTGGTACATTTCAGATAACCGATTTAAGTGATTATGTGTTTATACTTAATTTGTAACACATGGTCCAGTAACTGGAGGTATTCAAGAGGTAATTCTATTCCAGTTGTCTCCTGGGCTGCACACTACACTTAATCTTGAAGTCCTTTATTGAATACATTAATGTGTCTGCACATAATGTCGTCTTCAGCATAGCTTCTGACTTTGGTTCAACATTTAAAATCCTGTGGCTGTTAAAACTCACTGGTGTGCTGTTTTCCAATAATAGATTATCTTTAGGCATGGGATGAAATTTTATGTCACGATTATCCTGAGACAAAATCATTTTGGTTTACGATATTATTCCTATAATCACAAAGATTTCATTTAAAACTCTTTAACTGGACACTGAAATTACTTTACCATACATTTTGTTAAGAAACCATTTCTTATGGCATCACAATAGATGCCTCAATCTGGTTGAACTTTTTGGTTGGAGGGAATACAGTGGGCAAGCTGAGCTGTCAGTCATGGTAACAGGTGGCAAAGATGCAGGCTCCCCCTTGTGGCAATTCAAAATGAATAAGCACCTCAATAAAGGACTGTACGTTGGCGAACTAGACAGCTTTTCCAAGTCAACCAAAGTGAGGATATTCACCATTATCGCACAAGTTTTTTTTTTTTTTTTTTATCGCAATACACGATAATGTCGTATATTGTCTTGTTTTCTACATGTTTCTCATTCATCACTGTTTTAATCCTTTCACAGATAGAAGTAACACAGGCCTTTTGCTGTGTACAGCTGTGAGAAATTCTTTGTTTATAGTTCTGTTGCTTTTTCACACATGTTGTGCCATTGACATAAGACCACCATCTAATCAAGGAGTCTTCTAGCAGTTATGTTATTAACAATGGATTTAGTTTGGCTGAAACCTATATGTACACGTGCTTTGCGTCTGTCTTCGGTACGATTTCTGGCTCGACTTCAGCTGTATGTGGATTTGGCCACATTGTTCAGTCTTGTGAGTTTAAAATGTGATTGGTAAACATGCTAGAATGAAGTGTTTGCTGGCTAACTTCTTTCTAATCCTCAGAAAAATGCTGCTGGTGAGTTTCCCATAGAAATAACCCTATCAACACCAGGAGCACAGACACAGCTAGCTGATGAGTTCCTGTTTGTTTCTAATCACAGCACTTGTTCTCATGACTTTTATTCACTTAGTCGGACCTTTGATTTTGTATTTAAACCATAATTTGGTAAAAGCTGTCCACTTCCTCTCTCCTGTTAGACATGTGATGCAGTTCTTTAGATGCCTCTCCAAGGTTTTATTTATGCTCTGCTCCTCTGTTACTCTGTTACTGTAGAATTAGCTGGTGAGGAAGACTATCTGGATATCAAACTCTGCATGAGCAGAGTTCTACAAGTGCAGGCCAGGAGCACCGCCTAGTGGCAGAAACAAGGAGGTGTATCAAAACAACCAAAACCACTCAGAATCAGTGCAAGTTCCACAAGTTAGTGATTGATGTATTACTGCACACACCAGGATTGGAACCAAAAGCCTTCCGACATGTTCAGGAAACAGTTGAACATATTACAAAGTATATAAAGTACAGTATCTGCAATGTACTATAGCAAAAGGTACTAAAACGTGTTAAAGCTTAGGCTGGTGATGCGTGTTTCTTGTCAATAAATCTCATGAAAAAACAAAACCATCAATGAAGGTTTCCCACTAACAAGTATTTCCTTCCTCTGTGCCATAGAGCTCCATTTTAAAAACACATCAGTGAACCATGTTCACTACCGTGACCACACACTGTCCTGCTGCTACACCAAGTTTTCCTCCAGTTTGTGACATGTTGGGTAAAAAATACAGTGGCCAGGAAATGATTGAATCTTTATTTGTAGGATTTGTTGATGGTTAAAAAAAACACGACTCTGTACAAGTCCTGATACTATAAATAAGGATTTTAAAATGGTTTACCTTTTATGGAGTTGATATTGTTGGAGCCTGGCCGGTGAGCTGCTCTGTGGCTGAGAGGCATGCTGATGACATCACCAAGCCGTTTGGCAGCACTGCAGACGGACTGGCAGGAAGGACTCGAGTTAACAAACCCTGTTTTTTGTCTCTTTGTCCTGAAATCTCTGTCGCCGCTTTCAGCCGAGCTGTTTGCCAGTCATGTCACTCACTCGTCGCCGACACCAAAACACTCCGGCCTGCTGCACGAACACCCTGAGACTGGATAATGTTGACCCTGGGGGAAAATAAACCAATTCTTTACACAGTGCTGTAACGTTAACCTGTAGCCTCAGAGAGATTTACAGCAGCTGAAGCTTTTATATTGTGGTGTGACCATTTTCATACCAAAAACACTGCAGAATCTTTTCCTTTTTTCACATTTTTTAATTTTAGTAAAACATTGACAGTGCAAATGCATAATGCCACAATAGAAAGTCGAAGCATTTTTCATGTTCTTTTTAAGCTTTAAATGTCAAACAGATTCTCTTCACTGGCAGGGACTCATAACACAGAAGCATTTGGAGAAGTGGCAGTCAACGTTTGCAATGTCATGAGCAAGTGTTAAAGGCGGCTGTGCTCTCAGCATCTGTTATGTTCACCCCATCTGTTCATTTGGAAATGTTCTTATAGCAGATTGAGTTTTTAAGTCTTTTTGTCTCCTCCTTTGAGTTGTTTACATTTACCTGAGCCTCCCAACCCCACTGTGCTCAGTCCCAGGCCTCCATGCTGCTCGGTCCGTTAGACAGCCTGCATCTGTCAGATATATCTGCCTCAACTTCTGGCTGAACTTTCTTTTCAGCATGTTGAAATAAGTGTGCTTGCTCAAACTGAGGATATGTCTTGAAAATTACATAAGTTCTTGTATTTTTGTTGGCTGTGTGTTGACCTTTGCTTTGTTTCATCTTTCAGAAGCCAACGTGAGCACGTCGATCCAGGTGGACTCCACAGCCAGAGGGTCTGCTGCTGCCTGGGCCATACTGCCTGTCTGTGAGTGGAAATCACTCACTCACTCACTCACTCACTCACTCCAACACACACACACACACACACACACACAACACACAACACACACACACACACACACACACACTCACACTTCAACCACTCAACTCTCATCTTTGTTCTTTTGGTGTGTAATGAAACTAACTTAGTAATTAATAATAAAATGGTAGTTTGTGCTCTTGGATAGGCTGAGAAAGCTTCGGTCAGAACCTCTCTCAAATTGCTCCTTTCCTTTTACGCAAATTTTTTTTAATTGGCTTCCTGTACTCTTGTGCTAGGCTTTTCTATGTAGATTAGCTAGTTAACACACCTTTGCTAACATTAGCTTATTTAAGATGCGATATGTCATTTTTATCTTTTATATATTGCCTGTACTCAGTGCTGCTGGCGGCATGGCGGCAGCGGGCGGATACCTGATGTGGGAAACTGGCAGCTGAAGAACCAGAGAGGCATGAACGTTTGACAATCCCGTCTACCTGAAGACCACAGAAGAAGACCTCAACATTCGAACCACCCGGCACGGGCCCAACGTGGTGGGACACACCTACCCTGCGGTGAGTAAACGACCTCCAAGCGAAGGGTACCGTAGGAAAGAATGGGTCAGCAAACAACCTCAGGTGATGGGTGTACCGATCTCAAAAACTCGTCTCCAATAACCGTAAAGAATACACACTTTAGAAGTGTAGAACTCTAAATCATGATAAACGCTCTTGAATAATAAAAGGAGCTCTTGTATTGCTTTGGCTTACAAAACTAATGAGGTGGGGTAGATGTTCTGAGCAGCCGTGCAGCTAGAGTCATTTCATTCTGACACACAGGATGGTGGACTGCATGTTAATGACCGCCACTGTCACCCTGACCTTGGTGGCTTCAGTAATCCCTAGTTCATTGTTGGCCGTCCACAGAGCAGATTAAACAGAGTAACCTAAGCCCGGCCAGAGCCACAAGATGGACCACAAACCTCTGGCGTGGCCTCACAGCTGCAGCAGACAAATTACCATATGGTTGTTTTTTACTCTTCCTTCTGTTGCAGATGAAACAAACTAAATGCAACATGTTCAGTAACTTTTAGAGATGTTAGGTAACTAGAACAAAGTAATCAAATGTTTAATGAATCCCATTATCTCTCTCTTTCCCCCCCCCTCCCTCTCTGTCTCCATGATTTCGATAGTGAGCACAGATGACGATATATGATCGTTCTGGGTTTGTTGTTTTTTTCTGTTTTTTTACGCAACCGTTAGTGTTGCATGGCGCCTCTCGTTGCCATCCGAGGTTGTCGTAACAGCAGCATGCCTTACAGTAGCGACCACAGCCTTCTGAAGATGCATTATGTCCCATTATGTGATGGAGAGGATGACCGGAAGAAATTTTTTATTATGTAGAAGTACTACACAGAATTTGTGTCATAACCGTTTTCACTCGTCGGTCCAAAGTCGCTTCAGGATTCCTTTTTCATTTTGGTCTTATTATTTTCGGGCTCAGGACAGCTTTCCCGTCCCTTCTTAAAGGAGTCCGGCGCCACCTTTTCAGAACCGCAGATAAACGCAGTAATTCTCTCTCTAACAGGGCTTTCTGTGTTCTTAAAACTGGGATGGCGGTTTTCACCCAAACAGATTGACTCTACTGGACTGGATTTAAAACTGGGTTCGGACCTGTCAGCATCCAAATGTGTTAGAAGACGCGCGGGACTCCTTCTTTGACCGTATTCAGAGTGGGAGGGGTCAGTAGTAGTGAGGCCCTCATGGGGGGAACTTCGGTCCAGTCGTTGTTTCTCTTGCTCCTCTGGATCCAACAGGTCAGATGTGTGAATATTTATGAAGCTATCATGTTTGGCATTAATATCTAAGATGTAGTTTTCTTTTATATTGTTGTTTTTTTTTTTTTTTTTCTTGCAATTGTACCTCCCTTGGTATGCATTCTTTACAAGCAGTTTTTTCTGTCAGTGTTTGATTATTATTACTTATTTTATTATATTATTATTATATTATTATATTATTCATTATTATTATTATTATTATTATAGAAGCAGTGTAAGGATCACCATGGTTATAGCGTTTGTAAACATTGTATATATTTACCCATCATCCCTCAAAGACGTGGCGGTCAGTCAGGACCCTCTTCAATGCACTTTGATCAAATGTTCCTTGTGTAAATAAGATTGTATACATTTGACTTGAAATCAATTTTTTGCTATGGTTGGGCATCGTACCAGGGTTAGAATTCAGATGTATTTAACAAGAAAGAAAAAGCTGAAAAAAGGAGAAAAAAAACAAACCTACACAACTCAATTTGCTAACTATTTTGTATGTTTGTGTGCTGTTGCTGTGAACTTTTTCTAGCCTTGTACAGTGAGGGGGAACTCTAATAAAACTTAAAAGCTCTGTATCTGTGAAGAAACTGATTTGCAAATCACTTGAGAATTAAAACCTAATCCACAAAGTTGTTCAAAAGCACAGCCTCCTGTCTTTTTCGTGTGTGTGTGGTCAGGATGTCACATACTAGTGTAGTCTGAATGGTTTATCAAGGTTTGTCCTGTTGGTTCCAATGAAGGAAAGTCTTAATGCTATTGGAAGCACACTATTCAAAATATTGCTACACCAATGTTGAACATGCCAGCGCCCCCAGAGGAGGTCCTCGGGTCCTTCACTTTAAGGTGGAGTACTAATCCTGTGTTCAGCTTTCAAATATCAAAAGTAAGATTCCTTGTGGCTCATCTATATTATGTATTTCATTAGATTGTTAATACTGATGCATCAGTGGGTCAGTAGTATGTTACTGTTGGAGCTGTCTGATGTATTTTATATGTAGTTTCTTCCACTGGTTCCCAACCATGGGGTCTGGGGGGACATGAGATGATAAATGGTAGAGGAAAGAATGTAAACGGTTCTGCTACACAAGATATTGGATAACTTGAATGGTAGAAACAAAACAATTTGAGAAGTTCAAAAACTTAATTTGTCCCTGAGGGGCAATCTGTTCTGCTGCAGTAGCAATGAAAAGGACAACACAGGGCGAGGTGCACAAGAAGACAGAGAGCCACACATACATAACTACACACATTAAAAGAACACGTCAGTCTGCAAAGTAACTGGTCACTACAGTAAAAAGTACAATATTTTATTGTGCATGTAGTGTAGTGAGCCATTAATGTGCAGCCATATTAATGGTTGCAGAGTTGGTGTTCACATTCCGGCCATGTGTCCTTTGTTTTGCTGCTTTAGATCTTCAGTACAGTGACATTTTGTGTTGTGCTGCTTTTTCAAGGGAATCTGGTGACTCGACTTGACAAAAGACAAAGATTACTTAAACTCCAGGGATTGTGATTAATCTTTTGACTTGAAATGACATAACATCCTTCTTAGGCTCAAAGACTAACCACTGTTCCACAGTCAAGGATGAATTTTTCACATCACTTTGTTCAGATTTTAAAATGAGGATCAGAAGGAGGAGTCAGGAAAATTTCAAACTGCAAACGTGATGCATCCTGACCCTCAAGGAGCTGTTCCAAGAGGCGGATAGAGGCAGAGAAACATGAAACCTCTACCTCCTCTGTGCATCCAGCACACAGTTTAATCTCCTATAACCTCCACTCCTCACTCATCGTGGCCGGATCGCATCAGCTGAGGGCCGAACAGGAGGGAGCGTGTTCGTGAAGTAAAGGAAGTGGGTGGAGACGGTGGGAGCGCCGTTAAGTTGTTTTACTTGTAACGAGTTTGGCTCCATCCGTTCATTATCCCTGTTTAACTGCAGCAAGGATTAATCACCACCTGTCTGAATGTTGACTTATCAGCGGGACAAAGTAACACACACCTGGATTAAGGCAGACATGTCAGATGTGGAAGTCCAAGTTACATAAAGGAAAGTCGCAGTCTGTCTGCACATTTACATTTTAAAAATGCTTTGAGTTGTATATTGAACAACAAAAGTTTGAAGTTTTCACATTGAAAACATTAAACGTATTCAAATTAAATGAAGCCAAATAGCCCAACTCCCTCTCTCAAATCCCAACACAGTCTGCGTATGTTCTATGCTAAATACATACACATTTCACAGCAGGTGTCCTTCTGGTTTTCCACTATTGTTACCTGAACAGTGTTCAATATCAGGTCATCCATTCATTATTGAAAAGAAATCTCACTGTATTAAACACAATGTCTGGAAATCTGTAATTTACACATTACTTTATTACTACATTTAAAAAGTTATAAACCTGTGGGCTTAACAAAGATGGTTTTACATTGATGTGAATGTAACCATGACAAACCATGTTAAACTTGATGTTAACATTAATAATTTACCTCAGCCTTAATTTAAGTAATTATTTAATTAATTTAATTAATTAATGTGACCTGATAATCCACCAAATGTTTTCAGTACTTAAGGTTAAGGATTTAACGTGTATCAATAAAACCTTAAAGGTCCAGTGTGTAACATTTCGGAGGCTCACAAACCAAACACTGTAGATAGGCCCTTTTGTGCTTGGTAGCCGAGTGGTATTCAGTTGGTTGCAATCTGCAATTTCACCACTAGATACCACTAAGTCCAACACACCTGTCCTTTAAGTCCTATTAAGGGTTGGTTCTAAGTCAGTGCAGCTCATTCTGGGAATAAATCAACAAACGGATCATTAAGCATGAAACTTTGTATGATGTATGCTAATAACTGACATTTTTTACGTTCCCATCAACCTCTAGTGTACTGTGTGTGGTTTTTTCCGCAGATGTTGGCACCCTAACACACTCAACTAAGATGAGAGCTATGGTAAACAATACCTACTGAACATCAGCATGTTTAGCTCAAAGCACCACTCTGCACAGCTGTAGACTTTTGGTCTTGTTCCTTTTATTTTGTCACCTGTCTGCAAGGCAATGTAGGAAAACATCCAAATTATTAAAACAGAACTGAATTTGACTTCAGTTATCCCGTCCGGATTTGTAAAGTTATGAGATGTTGGAGTAAGTGGGAGGAGAGAGAGAGAGATCAAGAGATGGATAAAAGAGGATAATAGTATTTAAAACTTTAAGCACCCAGATCATCTCAGTCACTTTCTACCTCATTACTGTGTGTGTGCGTGTGTGTGTGTCAGCTGTATGTATGTTGACCTGATTTCTTTCTGAATGGAAACATTTCCCATCCTTTCATACATGTTTACTGATTTGTGCCGTCGTCCTGCGTGTGTGTGTGTGTGTGACCCAGGCTTTTGTGCCAGGATGTCTCTCCGTGCAGGTCAACGGATTTAAGGTTCAAACCCGTTCAGCGGCGACCATGTTGACCCACCTCAGAGCCCGTAGCAGGAGTTTGTTCCCCAGCTACAAGCTCGGCAGCCGGACTCAAGCCGCCAAAGAACCGGTGGAGTATCTGGACTTCACCAACACCTTTGTTAAACCATGGAGCTCCATGCAGGTCAGACACTTATTTGTGTTATTATGTACCTTATTTCCTTCTTTTATGTGGTTCTTCATTTGTTTTAGTCTTTCTTAAAGTTGCTCTTTTGCTTTGCTGGTCTTTGGTTTAAAGTAAAATCCTATGTCCCTCAACAGAGTTAGATGTAGTTTACTTGAAAAAATGTCTGTTCACAAAACTCTGACATTGACTGACATTTTGCCTGACCAACTGTGAGAACCCAAAGACATTCAATTCACAATAACAAATGATAGAAAACTGAGAAAAATGTACATATTTGAGAAGCTGGAACCAGAGATTATTTGTTTGTTGTTATTTTCTTTTGTCTATTTCCAATGTTTGTGTGTATGTTTTAGTATTCTTCCACTGTGTTCTGCTTAGTTTAATCATTTCTTCATATTGTCTCATTCATCTCGCATACAAGCTAAACATGCTAAAATTCATTTTGTGTTATGTGTGAAGGATCTGAGCAGAGACATCTATGATCTTTATGCTGAGTACGAAGATGAGGAAGAGGAGGGTCGATTCCCGGTGTCTCCCTCCCACCTGCTGCTCTCTCCAACCAAACACTTCACTCTCAATATCAACGTTGGAGGAACGGTAACTTTACTCAGCTTCTACCGCAAACATGAAAACCACACTGATATCGCCTTTTTCACTAGCTTCCAACTCACTCAGTCAGTTAGCAGGCTGCAGACTGTCCAGCAGGGGGAGCTGTTCGGTCATTGTCAGATCAGTTCTGCGCCTGCCAACCAGCACCACCTGTAGGAAAGAAAGGAACAGCAGTTTAGGCCTGATGGTGTCGCCTCCTACAGGCACATAAAGAAATAGCCGCCCGCTGGCAATGTGTGTTACAGCTGCAGTTATTTCTAATGCTAGCTGCTGTTTCCTTTGTGTGTGTGTGTGTGTGTGTGTGCTACAGTTATTGCTGACACGATTAGCTGACTAATGAATTAATCAAGCAAAAACTTGTAAACACTGTCATGATCAGATCGATAGTCAAATGTGGAGTTTTTCTCATGTTTCATATAAATGAAAACTCAACAGTTTTGGTGACGTTTTGAGGCAACATGTGATGGCATTTCTCAACATTTTCGACTGTCAATGACTTGATTATTGGAAGGAACTATCAACATACGGAATGAAATGAACTGTTCATTGCAGTCCTAGTTACAAGGATATCAAATAGCCCCTATTTGAATTACATTGTAATCTGCATAGGTTAGTTATTCAATGTGTTTTCACCCTGGATTAGCATTTTAAAGGCTTTCTATGTGTGTTCCCAGTTCCCTCTTTTCTTTTTCAGCTGTATTATATATCACTTTATCCCTTTCTGTTCTCCTCTGCAGCTGTATCACTTGCCCTACAGGTTAGCTGCAAGGTACCCCAAGACAAGGATTGGCCGGTTGGCCACGTACACAGACCACAGCAGGAAGTTGGACCTGTGTGACGACTACATCGTCCAGAGCAACGAGTTCTTCTTTGACCGGGACCCTAAAATCTTCCACAACATCTTCAACTTCTACAGGTGAACTATATACTGTATATACACGCATAATAAAACACACAAGAGAATCAATGAATTGATACAAATTCTGGTCCCTGTCCTTTCTATCAGAACTGGAGTGTTGTGCATTAAAGACGAGCTGTGTCCACGCAACTTCCTGGAGGAGATAAACTACTGGGGTGTCCGAATCAGAAACAGCCAACGCTGCTGCCGCATCTCCTTCGAGGAGAGGCAGGACGAGCTGAACGAGCAACTCAAAATCCAGAAACAGCTGATAGCAGAGGTAGGTGGGTAGTGTGAGTCTTTCACTGAACCACTGTCACCGTGTCCAGCAGAACCTCTAGTGGTGTCCTTGTGACTGGCTCTCTCCCCGGCAGAGAGACAACTGAGATAACTGGAGCCTTTGTGTGAGGGAATAAAGTTCAGACGGAGAAACAGTGACATCTTCAACACAGCATTAGTTACAGCCGAACAGTTTAAATTCACTTGCCGATCAGACTGGCCAGTTTTCCATTCCCATCCTCAACTAACAGGAGTTTAATTCAAAAGTGGGTGGGGCCAAGAAATAACCTGCAGAAACTGGTTGGGCTCCTCCCTCATTAGAATAAATACACAATTAAACCTGATGAATGGGTAATTGTTTCAATTTGAAATAATAAAGTGATTGATTTGATACTTTTCATCTAGCGCTCCCAGAATATCAAATATCTGCAAAACTAACGACATTCCCATCAGCCTCAGCTGTACTTTGTGTTTAGTGCTAATTAGCCAATGTTAGCATGCTATCATGTTAAACTAAAATGGTGAACATGGTAGACATACCTGCTAACCATCAGCTTGTTAACAAGTCATTGTGAGCATGTTAGCACGCTGATATTAGCATTTAGTTCAAAGCAGGGTGTAACATTGAGGACCATCTATTGGCAGAAACA
>NW_023339774.1:3446410-3466794 GCF_004916995.1 Morone saxatilis | reverse complement strand
TTTTTTTTTACGAAGTCTGCCATATTTCGACAGTAGCCCAAAACATTCAAACCAACCACAGATAGAGCCTTTCACGGTTGTTGTTAGTTTTGTAGCCACCGTAGTTTCTCCTACACATTGGAAGGGTGGGTGAGGCCAGGGATAACTCCTACCCTGCACCTTTAAGTACGGCCTCACAGCTGCCATGCTAGCAGCTATGGCTGTAGATGCTTTTGTAAGAGATATGAGTTAACACAAGCTAATAAAGATAGCAAGGATATGCTGGCTCCTAACACTTGCTGGTTTAAAAAGTTAAAAAGCTACATTAGCTAACATACAAGGCACAGCTAACAATCATAATTTATTTCAACGTAAAGAAAATGAGAGAATTGCTAAACTATGGTGGCAGGAGGATTTACAGTAGCTAATAAGTTAGCTAACTTATTGTAGTTACCTAGGTTACACCAGTCTGCTAAAAGTAAAAAGACCAGCTAGGAACTTATAGTCACAGTTCAATAAATCTTCATATGATATGCTAAGGCAAATGTCGATGTGCTGACCCTGATAATGCTCTTTGGTAGTTCTGTTCTGAACGAGCCTGACTCTTTCTAGTGGTATTTATCAGTGCATACAGTTTTGGTTTTATTTCCTGTGTTTATTTATAGAATATTCAATAGCAGTGCTTCTTTCTAAAAACAGTATCCCAGTTACTCTGGATAGTCCACAGCACACACAGAGCCAGTCTATGGAACTAAACCGTCCTGTGAACTAAGTCATGAACTAGCATATTTGTGGTACTAATGACTTTTTCCCCTCCAGATGAAATGTCAAGAAGTCATCACCTCCTAGCTTCATTGGTACAGCAGTTTATGTTTTTTATTTTCACCTGTGAGCAGTAATCTGCTGGCTGACTCTGAGTCTGTCTGACCTACATTATAAATCACTGCTCCACTCCGCCGTCTTAACAGATGGAGAATAAGCCGTTTCTTGGCACAGATTTAGACAGATGTTTCCATCACAGAGGTCCCACTCTGATGCAGGGTGTTGTGCCAGTTTCTTCCCCATTGTGTTTTCTTGACATTTAGGTTTTCAATTCAGTTTTGTTTTGTTTGGTTCTTTTGCTCTTTGTGATCTGTCCTCAAAACTGTAGTTTTTGTCTGTGTTCTGAAAAAGTTACATATTTTACTAAAAGAAATAGATCCCATATTTTGCCATTTTTATGTATTCACTGATTGAACAATAATGTTTCTCCTGTTTCTATTCTGTGACTATGTATTCTTGTGTCCTCCAGGTGGAGATGGAGGAGAACGAGGCGTTATTTGATGGCATGGCCTTCGGCCTGATCCGAAGGTGGATCTGGAACCTGATGGAGAAGCCTTTCTCCTCCATCACTGCCAAGCTGATGGGGATCGCTTCCTCCATCTTTGTGCTGGTATCGCTGGTCGCCATGACGCTCAACACTGTGGAGGAGATGCAGTACAAGGTGTTTTACTTTTTGTGTGTATGTAGAAGGATAAGACAGATTCTTCGCATTGGTTTGTGTGTATAGGAGAGGCTCTTCCACAGGCAACTGAGAAAGGGAAGGACTCATTTTAAAGTTAAATTACAACCCGCTCACAAATTGGCAATAAAAAGTACGTTCACACTCTTGCCTCCTTATCAAGTCTTGTTTTATTCTACGTGATAATGTTGCAGACACAAATGGTCTTCCTGTGATAGAGGTAACAGTGTGAGTGCATATGTGTAAATATAGATGAACTGAGATGACATGTCATACACCATCTGTGAATTATTGTTAGTACAGAGTTAAATGCACACGCATGTGCACAGGAAGAATGTAGATTTATTCTTAGAATACTGTATATATTCATAGATTCACATGCTTTTCAAATCAGTCAACAGCAAATGTGCAGAAACGTAAAGAACACGCATCTGCAATTATCCCAAACTGCATTACCACAGCAAAAGCATAACTTTGTCAAAGAAAAATAAACATTTTAATGTGGAGAAATAGTTCAAACAAACAGTCAAAAACAGGATTTATTTATTATTTACTGTTCCTTCCTCTTCCAGACAGCGTCGGGCGAACCCAGCGGCAGATTCTATGGCGAGAACGTGGAGACGTTCTGCATCACCTTCTTCACCTTGGAGTACCTGCTGCGCCTGGCGTCCACCCCCGACCTCAAGTGTTTTGGACGCAGCATGCTGAACACCGTCGACATGGTGGCCATCCTGCCGCACTACCTGCAGATGGCCTTGGAGTACTTCGAAGACGAGGACATGCACCTGCACTCGGGGGACATCGAGACCGTTGCGCGTGTCGGAAAGGTCAGAGAGGGCTGCTGGGAGAGGGGATGATGAGATTTATTTGTCTTACTCATATTAATTGGTTCTTCTTGTTTGTTTTTTCTTGTTGATAGGTGGGTCAGGTTCTGAGGATCATGCGTCTGATGCGAATCTTCAGGATCTTGAAGCTGGCTCGTCACTCGACAGGCCTCAGGGCCTTCGGCTTTACACTGAGACAGTGCTACCAGCAGGTCCGACTGTACCAACAACTTGTGTCAATTATAGTTATCATAGGAATAACTTTTTACTTTTATTTTTGTTCAAGTACGGACCAAATCTAGTGAGTATTTGAGGAAATTTGTTGGAGAAGTGGTGAAGATAGTGTTTGGCATGGCCTATAAGTACAGATACATGTTAAGGCTAATGAATCTAAGACTTTATGCCTCACAGTATCTAAAACATAAAGCAAGAACAAAGGACAGGAAATGCATATTAAAATGCGTTTGTGTGTGCAGGTGGGCTGTTTACTGCTCTTCATCGGCATGGGCATCTTCATGTTTTCAGCCATGGTGTACACTGTGGAGCACGACGTTTACAACACCAACTTTACCTCCATGCCGCACGCATGGTGGTGGGCCGCTGTGAGTCCACACATAAACACAGCCTGTCAGTCGACCTGCTTTCTGTCTCCACCTGTTCTCTGTTGCCTACATATTCACATTTCTGGCAGTGTTGTAGAAGCAGAAGCTTTAATTTTGATCTCAGTAAGCTAAAACAGTGCACACAGAAATGTGTATCACCCTCAGCCAGTGAGTTTTTCAAAAATACAGCAGCCAATATATTTAGTACACACTGTGAATTCTGCACCACCTTAGACTTTGTCCAATGAATGCAACTTTTTCTCAAATTTGAGATGTCCCCTGTGCAAAACATTGAGCCACACACCACCAAACTACTAGCTTTTTTATTCTCACTGTCAAAAGTATCATTGGAGTAAAGTGTGTCAATATCCGTACTTGTGTACGTAGTAATGTAGTAACTTTCATGAATAAACTCTAAATAGTTCTCTTGTGTGATGAAAGACGTTGACCTGAAGCTCAGTTCTGAGACTGTTCTGTAAATAGTTTTCTAATAAATATAGCAACTTCTGATAAACCCATATCATTTTAAGACTAAAATGAACAACTTCAGATTAGCACCACCCACGTCCGGCTTTTCTGATTACGTATAGAAATACAGATCATTTAGATTGTTATATTAAACAGCTACTCTGTTAAAAATACAGAAGAGCAACTGCAATTTATAGATGTATTTTACAGCAGTACATTGCGTTTCCTGTGACTGCTTCACAAGCAACCCCATATTTCTCTGATACAGCTGTAGGAAAGTGATGCATGCATAAACTGTCTCCTGTGAATCCCTGTTGCGTTTGTTTTCGATTTGAATCCAACGCACGAATGGCAGACTCCGCCACTAAGAATGACAAGTGAATGTAAATACACTGAATGACTACTACTGAAAAAATGTCGGGCATAAATAATACGCTTGTTGTTTTAAAGTTAAAAATGTAAAAACCATTTCATTATGTATGTATGTATTTAAATACAATTATTTTTAAAAAGCCCTGTTAGAAAACAGGATAAGTCATAAGTAAGACTAACATGAATAATAATGTTTTTTCTTTGATTCTTTAGGTGAGTATTTCCACAGTGGGCTACGGCGACATGTTCCCTGAGACCAACCTGGGCCGTATCTTCGCCTTCGCCTGCATCTCCTTCGGCGTCATCCTCAACGGCATGCCCATCTCCATCCTCTACAACAAGTTCTCCGACTATTACACCAAGCTCAAGACCCACGAGTACACGGCCGTCACCAGGGCCCGCGGGAAGGTGCAGTTTGCCAAGAGAGCGGCAAAGAGGTTGGCTGAGTGCTGCGAGGACGTCGTACAGCAGAGGACATCCCGTCTGCAGTGAGCCAGGACTACAGTAAGATCTGAAGTGACAGTCAGGGATGTGATCAGGACAGCAGAGACAGCAGAGACTGCCAGTTTATGGAACTGCAAATGAACCTGGGACATCCTGCACAGGTCATTATGCCACTCAGAGTCATTGAACCAGTACCTGCTGAGAAATCTCCAGCTGTCTGGACCTCCGGTAACACACTTTTGAGGACGATATTTTTCCTGAAAGGACATTTAAAAGTTATATATGAGATTTAGAACATAGATATAGCAGCATGTCACTATATATATGATGGAGTCACTATGTCCTGAGCAGAGAATGACACTATCACTCTGCCTGTGTTGCTATCGCAGCCTCTCTCTGGTTTGTTTACAACGCCAAGGCTGGCCGCAAATGCAGGTTGGTGCATGTGAGTCTCCCTCCCTGTACAACTGAGGAGACTGGCTGAAACTGTGTTTTTTTTTTTTCTAATCTACGTTGCTGAATTAATTTACCTTCTGTCCACTTTGATTGAAGTTATGAAAGGATGATATGCAAGGTAAAACTACTGTTTTTATCTATTATATATTATTGGTTGAACAAGAGCTATATCTCTGTAGGAATCCTTTCCATAATGTTGTCAGACTCTTAGAATAACAATCTGAGCCTGTCAGTGGCAGAAACCTTTAGTGGATGTACAAGAATTAGTTAACGTTACATGACAGCCATTGCAGCCCGTTTCGCTATTTTTACATCTAACTCTGACCTAAGGGTTTACTTATAACCAGAGAGGGCGATTGTTGGGAAGTTCTGTTTTGTTTCTGTCCAGTTTGTAGTGTTTTACGATTATCTGCGAGGTAATATGTCCATTGTTTTAGTCTGAGATGCTGGTGCTCTAGTGCGACATCTGCTGGCAATGAATTTCGTATATATAACCTTTAATTAAACTTACCTCTATCATCCTTTATACGTGTCTATTCCTGTTAATCCCAGCATGCAACGGGAGAAAAGTAAGTGAACACCTTCTGAATTGGTGGTGCAGGTTGGGAATTGACTGAAAATGATAATGTCAGAATTCATGTTTGATTTGCCAAAATGCTAATATATTCTGATGCTTACAGCTGTCTGTACGACCATCTTCACCAACCTATACTCTTCCTCCATCCACACCTTTAGTCTCTAATGATCACAAGTAATTCAGGAGGGAAATAAATCAGAAGTCAAGACCTGACAAATGAACGAACATTAGACCTGTTTGTGTCCCATTTGTCTCTCTCTAATAATAAACCTCTCCGATGATGTCTCTCTCTTTATCATCATAAAGCTTACTGAAAGCTACATAAAGCACCTCACCATTATGACAGTGTTTTATTATTTACCATTTAGTTTAAAGAAATAGGAGAAAAAATCAAGTACCTTAATAATCTTTATTTTGCAAACATTTTCTTTTTAGCCAATACAATTATTAATCACTCAAGGTACAAAATCTTACATAAAAATCTGAAACAGAGGATGGCACAAACAATCAGGATAGTGGACTGTTTGTTAGTTTAGGGCCACTTCTTGCAAATGACCAAAAGACCTTCAGGTTGTACAGCCAGATGGTTTTAGTTGTATTTGTCCAGATTTTGAGATATGTGTCTGTTGTGTACTGAGCAACAGAGACACCGCTCCTGTAAAATAAATATCATGGGTGAACGGTTCAACTGCAGTGCTTTGAGCACCAAAATTAAAACTCCATTCACCTCAAGCAGAAATCTATCTATACATCTTAAAACCTGGACAAATAAAACCAAAACTATCTGCACGATAGAAAGCACAAGAGGACGGCAAACGGACTCTGTATACCAATAAATGTCAAATAGTTGATTCAATTTTCAACTGCAAAGAGCACCAGGATTATATTTTAGGAAGAACTCTCCCTGGATAATGACCTGCTCTGTTTTTATTTGGTGTCAATGCAAACTCAACACTTCATCCATGTTTACGTGTTGTCTTGTGACGCTGACTCCAACAGTAAACCAACAGAATCATATCTCAATCACCCACCGGCCGCTCCGAGTTTCTCTGACAGAAATACTGTTCACTCACTCGTCAGTTGTTTATTTATTTACTTTGCAGTTTTAAGCTACGGTCAATAAAGCTCAACACTTCCTGCAAATGTTTCACTTTAAAAGCATTCAGCAACTCAAAGGGTGCAGTTCTTTTGCCAGGAGAGCTTTTAATGTGAAAAATGTTTAATTGACAGTAGCTTAACAGTTATTGAATAAAGTATAAATATAGAAGTGACTGGAGAGAACAGTTGTTCTAGTACAGAATTAAAAAGATGTACGTTGTTTTCTGTTCATGTGTTGTAAAACTGGTGAATGAATCTGTGTATTTTAACCCGTTTCCTCTTAGCATCACTTTGTCCTCCAAACACTTTTATTTCCATTTCCAAACTCTTCTCCATTTTCCCATCAAGGGCTGAAACCACGCAGCAGTATTCCAGGTTGTATCCACTTCCTGAAAACGTTGCCATTTGCAAACAACTCCCATCCTTGTATTCGTTTTCTGGAAAAAGAAAGGACTGCTGCACAGGAAGTGATGCGTTTCACATCACCAGTTTGTTTGAAATAAAAAGTCTCTATTTGTTCAGATGCTCCAGCAGGATTTCAGCTCCTTTGTTGTTGCTGATGCTGCTGAGCTCCGACTTGATGGACTCCAGCGCCGCCTTCACCTCCGCGGCCACGGACTTGTCATAGCTGTTCAGGAGGCTGCACGCCAGAACACAGGCAAAGAGTTAAAAGGCTGGTTGGCTTGTGGCCACATATCCAAATGTTTATTTCCTAACTATTTCAAATGTTAATCATTCTTAACAATGACACTTCTACAGCAGAAGCAAATGATGTGATTTCATTGCTTAGTTTGATTTGGTTGTTAACGTTTCTACCCAAATATTGGGCTCTATCTTTGTGTTAGCGGGGTGAAAACACGCCCATATAAACTTCTCTACAATGTGTGTCCACTGACCTGCAGAGCACCATGGCTCCTCTGTTGACTTTGACCCAGCTCTTCAGGTTGTCTGTTCCCACTGTGTCCACCAGTATCCTGCCGAAGCGCTCTGAGAGGGCAGGTGAGGCAGACATTAACAGGCAGAATGAGAGCGAGGAAAGGCTGAAGTTATTCATATTTGAACCTATATTTAGCTCAAGGATGTTTTGTTTCGTTCAGTCAGTGTAATCTGGTGAAAGGTCGGGTCATGGGTCAACACTTTTTGGTGCAGATGGTGCCCTCTAGTGGCCATTTAATTGTTTTACACATTCACATAACTCCTGAACTCTGTGACGCACACAAACAGAACTCTTTAATCAGACTTATTTTTGTGAATTTGAATTAACTCACAAAAAACAAAATGGCTTTGAAAGTTTCTCAGTGACTTCAAGACTTTAAGTTCATTTCCTCAGCATGCTGACATAAACTGAAATGAACCCTAAACTGATGGGATGGTTTTAGAAAATGGTCAACAGTGATTTAAACTTCATACAAAATGTATGAAATCAATGTGCTTCAATATGTAAAACCTCCATATAATGACCACAACATCAACTGGCACTTTATAGCCAAATTACTGTCTGTGTGTCTGTGTGTCTGTGTGTCTGTGTGTGTGTACGTACCTTCTTTGCCGGCCTCTGCCAGTGTCATGTCCTGCTCTATGAGCCACTTCAGCACCAGGTGTCCTGCTGGATGCTCCGCCATATGAAGCTGCAGCAGAAACACACACAGAGTTCACACTGAAGAACAGCCAACAACAACAACACCAACAACAACAACAACAACTATTCCCGTAGAAATTGCCCTTCAGGTAGTGGAAAAATCCACACTGTTATTTTATATTTAGTCATATCTAAGGTTCCTCCTATTTACTGGAATAGTGAACAACGTTTCCATCGCATAAGAACCTTATGGGATGGAGAGAATTGTTCCAGTTATTATTTAAACCCTCAGGTGTTTCCAGGGGGTTTTAGCTTGCAAAACGGCAAGTGCCCCTGGTATTAAACAGGATAATGCCATTATCAGGAATGAATGGTTGGCGTGGAGGCCAGAAATATCCAATGTACAGATTATTTAGATGAAGTTTTTATGCAGCTGCTTACGTTTAACATTTAAAAACTTTGGACTTTGTTGATGAAAAGGTTTAGTAGAAAAACACGTTTATATTCCTCAACGTAACTCCAGTAGAAGTAGTCATGGCTCATTCTCCGAAATATAATGTGACACAAACTGCTACTAGCTAATGTTTTACAGTGACATGAGACTAAACCTGAGAATGTGACCGGCAGATGGTTCCCCCCCCCTCCCTACCTGTCCCTTGATCCCTCCTGGCACTAACTCCTGATTGGCCAGCTTAGCCACAGCAGTCATGGCGGGCTGCAGGTCCCCGCAGGCCGACGCCAGGATGTCGCTGACGGTGACGCTGCTCGCCTTGTCCGTCACCATGGTGGCGGCGTTGTCGCGAAGATACTCCAGCAGCGGGGGGGAGACGACTTCCAGCAGCTCCTTCCTCCGAATCGCCATGTCCTTTTTACTGATGACAGGAAGACGGAAGAGATGTCACGGTCCTCTCATCAGCTGTCAACAACTACATCAGCTTATGAAGGCTTGAAACCTGCTGCAGCTGTCCTTATTTATTGTCCTGTTGTGCTACAGGCAGTGAGTAATGCACTTCCTTCCCCTTTTTACTGACAGCTGGGGCATTCAGGTGTGATGGGTTTGTTGGGACATACAGAGAGAAAGCAGGAGGGACTTGGCAATGTAGTGCTTCTACACTTCTAAACTTAGGACAAAGACCATGCGCTAACAAGTCTGTGAGGTGTCCTTATATTCAGACACACACACACACACAGCTGTTACCTGTGTACGTTTCCATCTCCTTGCTCCAGCACCTTGATGATCTCCGGCAGCAGGTGAGCATGGTCTCTGGGGCTCAGCAGGTACAACAAAACCTTCTTGCCATATTTATTACCGATGACCTCATCCAGAGACGCCAAGATTTCCTGAACAGGTGGACAAACAGGTGAGATGAGTTTTAGACAACTGCAAAGTGATATTTGTGACCTGACTGCAGCTTTACATCTTCTCCACGTCATACAGATTCTTAGCCAACTGCAGTGGATGTTCACTGAGACTCATTGAGCATAATCACACAACATGACATCAGACTCACCGAGAGCACGGCCTGTTTGACCAGCTTGGTGTCGTCCACAGAGTCGAACATGGCCAGAAGAACCAGGTGACCAAACTCCCCCTGAGGACAGACAACAGTCACACATGAACAGTCGGAACAGATCTGACAACAAAAGTTGACGCTGTGTCCTAACTGCGTGCGAGTGTCAATCCTGTTGCATCGCACTATATCGGACGCTTTCTGTCCACACTGAATCCCATAATATGCACTTTGCTGTCATGCAATCAAACTACGTTCCTATTGGCTGTGTGCTGGAGGTCAGACTGGAGACATAACCAGTGCCACTCAAATAAAAGCTGGGTCAGTACTTGTTATGTTTGTACTTGATATTTATGTTTCTTTGCTGGAAATGATGAAAATATGGCCAACAGCAGGTAGGTTGTTTTTGTCGATCACCAGCTCTCTGGTGATCTCCCTCCAACCTGCTGCCAACCGGGAGGTGACCTGTACAGAAGAATACAATCTCCATATGCAGAGCTTCCAACGCGAGCAACAGGAATGAACAGAAACAGGGCGTTTGACAAAAGTTCAGCTCAAAGCGGTGCAACACTGTGTCACTCGCCGCCAGTTAGGACATTCTGATAGAAAATAATGCAAGCCAACACGCTCTGATATATGACTGAGCTCAGATATTTCCACACAAGTCCTCTTTTTAAGCTGAGCCTGATCTTTTCTAAAACCCTATGAGCTAATAAAGTATTGACGGCTTGCTTAATTGAATGGATGGATGGATGGATGGAAGGATGACGGATGGAGCAGCACTGAGAACTCACCGTGGCAAACTTCACCATGTACGTCTTCATAGTTTTGATTATGACTTTTCTGTCCTGAAACATGGAAAAAACATTTGCTCAAACAAAGACAGATATTTATTTTACAGGTTTGTGTTACAGAGACGTGTTTATGAACTAATCTACAGTACATTGCCAGATTGTCACTGGTGTACTCAGACGTGTGTTGTCTGCTCTCTCAGTGTGTGTGAGTGTGTGTACCTTGGCCGTCCCGTGCCACAGACACTGCATTGCCACTCGTGCTCCGTCGTGTGTGTGAGCCATGTAGACGACCGACTCCCTGATGGACTCGATCATCTCCTGCTCGCATCAGAATGAACACAAAGAGAGGAACATGCTACAGTGTGTACCACATTCAGTGAGTGTTTCAGTTTTCTGCTCATATTTAGCTCCTTTACTTTAGTTGTATTTCGTCTTATTTCACATCATTTTGTACTGTATTTAAGAACATTTCTAGAGAAATATATTGCTGTTTAGTAATTATACAACATTATGTAAGTGTCAAAGAGCTGCTTACCGTTCTCTGTTTGTCGGGCGCGAACAGGAAGAAGTCCAGAAACACTTTGTGGACCAGAGAGTGTTTGATCACTTGTTCTCTGAAACACAACCACAGTGACGTCTTTAAATAATCAAAGTGACGAACAGGGAAAATGCTGAAAGTCGATTTATCCATTACCTGTCAACTAGGAAATTCATTTCTAACCATTTTAAGTTTTCTCACTTACTTCTGGGCCATAGGCGTGAGAATCTGCTTCATCTCGTCGATGATGTTGTTCAATTTGTCCGGGTTTCCCTCTGCAACTTTCTCGATGGTGTTACACACTGTCGACTGGACACACAGGCACAGAAACGGCAGACATTACACACACTCTCTCAGTTTATCCACCAGGATACATCAACATGCTCAAATATCATGGTCTATAACCGCTGTAGCATGCAGGAGTGTGTGTGTGTGTGTACCTTGCAGACAGTGAAGGTGTTTCCGTACAGCTCCTCAGTGAGCATGAGCCTCTGTGCGAGCACGGCTTTGTCGTTGTAGGCGTACTCAATGATGGACGAGGCGGCGGCGTGCCGGAGCATTGGCCGCACGTGACCTTTAAATGTTTGCATCACGGCCGCCATCAGCTCCTTGTTCCTGCAGAGGAAACACAATCGAAACATCTTAATACTTTAACCGGAGCAAACTGAGCCCTTTTTTATTTCCCGTGCAATATTTAGAGTTCTTTTCCTTCCTGGTTTTTGGTTTATGGACACTCCAATATATTATATATTATATTGGACTTTGTCAAGGATTGGAAAGAGCCGACTCACCCGTACATCAGCATTTTTTTCACCACGTGTTTGCCGTACTGTGATTTACACAAACCGATGATGTCATCTGTGGGAGACAACAAAGCACCGTCAGTTAATGTCTGTTAGTCAGCTGCTCCGCTCAGACGCCACCCATATAAATGCAGACCTTGATGTAAACAGTTCAACGATTCACCTCATAGACGAGTTGCTTGTTCACAAATAATTAAGGATGCGCGTGCAGCATATATATGGACAGTTCCACTATTTCAAAATAAAGCAATTTGCCTAAAACTGGTAAATCAACTTTTCTGAGTTACATTTGTCAGCCAACAATTCATTTCCAGAATGTTTTACCACACACTTGAATAAACATCTGCTGGCTTTAGCTAGCTAACATAACACGTGGAATTCCAGTAATGAGTGGCAGCACTGTCAGGAATAATGCTGGACCACCACAGATTAAACTGGCACAAACCTCATTGGGATTGTTGGATGCTAATTGCTAATTCTGCCCTCGGAGCTAACAAGCGAGTTCCCTTTTTGGGATAATGAACATTTTCCCAAGATTACTGTGCAGTTTAAAGCCTCTGTCTGTTAACCCTCAGTTATTATGGTTTGTTTTCTCTCGTCCACGTGTGCACACATCTCACAGTAACATCCTGCATGCACATCAGTCACTAGCATGAGGTAACATATGTTGCTACTCAGTGTCCCACTGCGACTTGTTAGCTTTATTTGGTGTTTCTCTTTTTATATTGTGAGTATTGATGCCAGTATGGGTCTATGTTGGACTCAAAACAACAGAACAGCTGGAAGTAAGACAGTAACACTATACAGCTGGAATGAAACAAGCATAATGATGACCACAGCTAAAAGGAAGCAGATGAAAGAGGCAAACTTCACCTTTGAGCTCCTCAAACGCTTCCTGTCTCTGCTCGTGGTTGCCGAACTGGATGAAACACTGCAGCACTCGCACCGAGTCGTGAGCAAACGCCATCTGGAGGCGGGAGGGCGACAGTGAGAAACAGCAGGCCACAAGATTTTAGAACATAAATGTGGGAGTCTTCCTGTCCGACTGCTCACATTTCTTGAGCCTTCGGAGTTCTTTTAAGTGTTCCCAAATCTCAGCTACTAACTTGGTGTGCCCAATGTTAGAATTACTGAGAGAACTGAAAGCTGTAATAAACCCGAATTATCCTATAAAGATACAATAAATCCTTCCTATTGGTACATTTGCAGATCTTTAAGTGAAAACATCCAATAGAAGAAGAAGAAGAGCGCGACCTTCAGAAGACACATGTCCCACTGTTTGATTGACAGGTGATCTGTGGACATTCAGGACCAACATTGCAGATCAGACCAGACTACTTTTCCTGAAACACTCGAGGGATTCTGTGTTTGCAGTGAAAGGGTGAAAAGGCAGAGAGAGACTCACCTGTTTGATCTTCCCGCGAATCAGATCGTGAAGCTCCTTCATCAGTTTCTTCTTCAAGTCATTGTCGCAGTTTTTCCTGTTGACACACACACACACACACACACACAATCATCTGTCAGGCAGCAGCACTACAATCACGTCAGAAAGTAATCTACCAGGAAATGTGGGCTCAAACTGGTCAGTTCCTGGATGACTGCAATGGTTCAACCTTTTTTTTTTTTTGCCAGACCACCTCCTCTGTGGTGGCCTCATTGAATTGGCAATGCAAAAACTGGCATGGCTTTCTCCAAAGGGATCCCTTGACCCATGCAGTTTTTTTGTCTTCTTGAATGTTTCTGCATAGTGGGCCATAAACAGAAATAAAACTGGCTATGACTGGAAAGCTGAGACTATATGTACTATAGGAGAATCACAGCCTCGTGAAATCATACATTCATTCATTCTAAGGATGTACGGTTTGCCACGGTATATTGAGGCCACTGATTTCTCACCATATTTTAGTTCTAGTACAAAACCCTGTAGGCTGGGCTTAGATTGAAAGGAAGCTGACATGGAAAAGTTCACTACCGATTACATCATCAAACACTGAATGCCCCCCCCCCCCCCCCCCACTTCAAAACTCATTCAGGCACCACTGGAGTGTGTATGCATGTGTGTACCTCCTGAGGTCTCCCCACACTCGTTTTGCCTGACAGATGATCTCGAACATGTCCTTCCTCTCCGCCTGCTGCCTGTTCTTCTTTAGGTCCTTCTTCCTCTGCTGCCTGTTCTTCTTCAGCTCCTCCTTCGTCATCTCCTTTGTCTTCGGCTTAAACTCGCCTTTCTTCATCTTCTTAGCCACCGGACCTGATCACACACACACACTCAGAAATCACTTACAATGTTTATACATTTCAGTGATAATCATCAGAGACAGAGAGGAGTTCGAGTTCAGAGCAGTGAAACAATCACAGGCCCAGGTCATACAGAGTTGTTGTTTTGCTTTAATTAGAATGGCCAATTCTCACAGAGTGTACAGCGGCCGGAATGGTCGCTACATAGATAAATAGAAAGTAACAATGCACTGATTCTGGAGCTCAGTCTGTTTCTCCTCTCACCCAAGATGCAGAACAGCTGCTCACTGACTGTGCTGCAGCATGTAGCACATCTGTATCTGGCTGCAATTTGTGCCAGTGTTGTAAAATGGAGGTCAATATTTCTATATATGCGAGCTGCATTTACATTACATTTATAGATTGTGATATTACCTGTCTTATATATATATATAACAACACTGACACAAGAATGATGAGCAGCAACGAGACAAAAAAGACCAAATTATAATTAAACAAATGTTTTCTCACCTTCACCCTCATCTTCTTCCCTTTTCGCTTTAAAGGGCAGTTTCCTCTTCTGCGGCCCGTTCCCGGCTTTAGAGAAAGCAAATTTGTGTTGTTTCTTGCCGCCATCTCCACCCTTCCCCGGTCTGCTCTTCCTCTCCGTGTTGTACGGTTTGAAGGGTTTTTTACCGCCCGGCTTTCCGCCAAGTTTGGTCCCTATGGAATCTGGACAGAGCGAGACACGTCGATGACAAACCTGGCTTAAAGTGATGGTGTACACAGCTGGTTAATGTTAACTAACACTCACCTTTTCCTTTCTGTGTAAGCTTCTTTCCACCTTTAGGCGAGAAGGGTTTTTGTGATTTAGCCTCCATTCTGTGAGTCCCAGAGACAAATGGAAATTATACCAAGAGCAGAAAAACAGACAAACAAGACAGAAATCTAGGCTCCAGAGACTTTTGCACACCAGAATCCCACATATATACATAATGTCTGAAAGTGTCAGCAAAAATCAAACAAATCCAGTTAGATTTACACAGAACAGGAGTGTTCCCAGCAGTTAAAGACAGAAGATCAACCATAAATCTAATCAGATTTGGTTCAGTACAGAGATAAACATTAGGTTGGGCTGCAGAAATCATTTGAAATATGCATTTGAAAATAAGAATTCATAAAAAAAATAATTTCAGACAATGTGATGAGACCTACAAACACACAGTAAGATATACATATGCAGGTGGTGATTCTACACAGGCAGAATCACAAAACCTACAACAGCACTGAGTGATAAACGGAAACAAATTATGGCATTTCTCTTTTGATCCAAGTATCCACACTTTGACTTCAGAGTTCAGAGTTACATTACATTGTTCTTTAAATCCACTACATCTCTCTGTTAGCTGCTTTTAACTGTTTCTTTGCAGATTGAGGTTTTGAACACAAATACCAGGTTGTATCTCTCAATAAGAGGCACTGTTAAAGAGTCAGACCACAAATAACAAGAGAAAACAACAATACCTCCGTCGACTAACTAACGTTAACAACCTAGGAATAAATACGTTATTACTTTACATTCCTAATGAGTTAATACAGTACTTATATTCACACATTACTGCTGCACATTAACTTCAGTTGTATTCGTTTTAGATAGTGTTGTCGCTACTTTTACTTCCATGAACGGTTCGGCTGCTTTTCAGAAGCTAGTTCATATGCTAACATCAAAAATGACAACAAATATTCTCACACAGTCGATAACGCCCCGCGCTCTGGGCTTTATCTGTACTGTTGATGCGAACAACAACAACAACAACAACAATAAATATTCATAATAAATAACAACAGAGGACATTTACAACATGAAATATGATCATTTTATTATCAGAACTGTCTCCTCTCCTGTCTCCTGTCTCCTGTCNNTTACATTCAGACACACACACACACGCTGCCCCAGCTCTGTCCCATGCGTTCAGGAAACAGCTCGGTTTACGGCACAAAACGTCCAATCACACGGAACCTTCGCTGCCGTAAAGCGTAGGTTGTTGCGACACCTCTTTTTCGCCGAAAAGTAGTAGAATGTGAACTTTTATTTACATATCATCACATTAAAACATTTGTTGGGCTCAGCAGACCTACAGTGAATCGATAACGACCTAGTTCGATATCTGTCAGTAGTCTCTGGCGTTAACCGCGCGAATCGGCGAGATAGTGCAGCGGCCATGTTTGTTTACAAGTGTCATTTAAAGGGATAGACGTTTCTTCTATCCGACATAACTTTATTACGTAATTATATCGTTATGATTCGATAAAATAATTATTATTATCTATGCCTTTTTGATCCAAAGATGAGGACGAAGATTAAGACAACTCCAATGAAGTTTAGAAACTACATTAACCAGTAGGCTTTGCAACGGATTGTCTTTCCTTGTTGCCTGGCAACGCCTCCAAACTACAACGGACTTGGAGAGTCGGAAAATGTAACGTTAGCAGATATTAAATATGAGTGAAAGTTCATGTAAAAACGTTTAGGTGAGTGCTAACTTGATGCGCAATTACTGAAAATGTAGTTCCTGAAGTTTTATTTTTGCTTTGTTGTTAACTTACGTTCCCCTGTCACTTTGGTCAAGTTGGAAAATAGCTTTGAATAATAAATTACAATTTTATAACGTTAGATAAAAAACAGAGCAGGAGGCAGGAGATGATTTAACGGCGGAAATGTCTGAAGAAACCACAGCTCCTGTTGGTGAGTATAGACTGAGAGCACACAGACTGTCTCACAGGACAACACTGAAGGTAGAGAGCATTAGCATGTAATAATAATAATAACAACACCTAATTTAGCTAATGGCTTTCAGATTCAGATTCACTTTTATTCACTCCATGTTAACACTGCATAGAATGGGATACAAACAACTAACTTTTTACAATACTGCTAGAAAAGGCTGAATTTTAGTCAACTATTAACAAACAATAAACTACTGAAAGAAGTGAAATAGCAGATAAAATGGAGGTCCTGAATTAGGCTGAAGTTTCAGGTTAAATGTAAGATCAGCTGAGACGAGCAAGCATTTAATGACCCTGATCTGTCAGCTGGAGCGTACCTGCTGATGGACTTACACAGTTCAATAATATGAGATGTCTGTTGATGTGCAGAGGGTGAAAGCAGTTGAAAAGTAAAGGATGAAAGCTGCTGACATTCAGTTAGATTCAGTTTAAATCCGTTAATCGATAATAATAATTGATTCCTTGTAACAAGTAAAATTGTGGAGAGAAGCAAAAAGAGACTTTAACAGTGGTTTAATATTGATAATGTTAGTGTCTCCTCAGCAACCTATCGACGTTTCCAATGACCTGATGTTTTTTATTGTCTTGGTCATGACCCAGACTTTTAAAAACAATGATTTATCTCTCTAAAGCTTAGAATTAATTGTTTTTTCTTATAAGATGCAAATATTTGATGGGAAAAAGTTCAAAAACTCATTGCTGGTCCAATGTTCCCTCCCTCACAGGAGCTGATAGCCAACACGCAGCGATGCAGCAGGAGGCCGAGGGAGGGTCAAAAAAGCAGCTCTCTGCAGACATGTACTACAAATATGAGGAGCTTCACTCCAGACCGTCCATCACACCGGACTCTGAAATCCCAGAGAACCTCCTGCACCTCTCGTATCCTTCGCTGAACATTCGGTTTATGAAAAACATTTCACTTCACAGTCCTTCTCACTTCTTCTCATCATACTCAGTAAATAGAGAGAAATAAACATCTGTCATACGGACAGCACACACAGTTTGTGTTCATCAGGGAGTTTTCCCCTCATTCACAGAGAAAAAGCCCCGTAAAGGACTTTCTAGCCTTTCATCAACACATGGGCCCTGTTTGATCTGAGCACATTTTCTTTGCCACGACACCATTTTCAGTCTCGCCTGTTTGTTTGTTTGCTTGTTTGTTTGTTAGCAGGTTTATTACACGATATGCTGTAATAAGAAAATATTTTATTGATAGTAATTTCATTCAGAGAACAATTTGAATGAAATGTATACAAATAAAATAAGAAACTAATTAGGTGTGACACTATAATGCTACAATATATAGATTGCAGTACCTTAGACTGTATATGAGAATTGTGCACGATTGTGCATCCGTTATGCAAATAGTTTTTGTGATAATATCACAGCGTAAGTATATGTACAAGTATGAATGATGAACTTATATTTATATAGAACTTATTTAACTTTTAATACACCATACAGTAATAATACAATAGTGTGAAAAAGCAAGCTGTGGTATATGATATAATATAAAAACAATAATATAATAACAATAGCAGTAATATAGTAAGTGGTATAAGTTAAATGAATGTGCATGTGTCACTTCTACTACTCACTGTGTCACTACTTTCATAGTAATAGTATAATAATATAGATAATGGAGGACAAGGTGCAGGTGTATTGCTGTAAACAAGCAGTTATTATTATTATTATTATTATTATTATTATTATTATAGGGCCTTTGATAACATAATGACAGAATCCAAAGTAAATCTTGTCAGTGAACCTGATCCTTGATTTGTCCGGCCTTCAGTCACTCCTTTGGTTACGACAGTGGGCGCAGGGGGAACCTGCAGCTGCTGGATGAGAGAACTCTGATCTTTATAGCAGGAAACCTGCTCGTCCTGCTGGATGTTTCTACCAAGGAGCAGAGATACCTCCGCTCCTGCAGCGGAGGAGGAATCGGCTCCATCACGGTAAGTCTGTCTGTCTGTCTGTCTGAGATAGATGAACAGACAGATGAGTTTACATTTAAGCTTTGAAATTGTGGGACGTAGCTATAGATGATTATGTACACATTTTATGTACAAATATATATATACAAATAAACCCTACCAGTGGTTTGTTTTGGCCTATTTACTAAAAGTCATATGTACTTTACATCACAGCTACACAACACTGCAAACCATACTGTGGTGTGTTCAGCTTTTTGGATGTATTGTTCCTCACTGTTCAAGGCCATTGGTTTGCTGCACACTGACTTGAACAATCTGCATTGCTGCAAAATAATATGTAATTTTGACAACAATGTATGCAGACTTAACTGAGATAGATTACATGCCACAAACAAGTGTACTGATTAATTTTCATACCATATATATAATATGTAAATTAATGGAAATCAGTGGCTGACTGGAACTATGGGAAAAACAGAGTGTGCAAGCCTGCATTTGAAAGCAAAAATGTATAATACTGTATAAATGAATGACTTACTATATTTCACTTAAGTGCAACATGTAACTCTAAGTAGTCTGATAATACAGGAGTACAAGTTCTGAAAAATACCTATATACAAAAATGTTTTATTCTTAACTTTTTAACAAACATTTAAGGCATACACTGCATCCTATGGAAGCCTGTTTCTGCCAGTAAAATAAAAAATAAGATAAAAACTTAATAATAAAAATCAAAAAACTATCATATCAAAAGTATGAGATAAAATGTTACATTATAAGATAAATCTCATAATTTTGACTTTTTATCTCATAATTAAAACTTTTATCTTATAATTTTGACTTAACATCTACTTATCTAGGCTAATTTTTCATCTTACATTACTGATATTGCTTAAAAATAAAAATGTTAATTTGTTTGTGTTTGTGTGTGTGTGTGTAGACACACCCTAGCAAGGAGTACTTTGTTGTAGCAGAGAATGGAAACCAGCCCAACATCATAGTCTATGAATACCCCTCCTTACGACCGTACCGCATCCTCAGAGGTAAATGGGACCAAGATTCATTGAGTTATACCTTTTTGAAGTACTCTGTTTCCGTTTCATTGACGATCACGTTTTAACCTTTGTCATTTGACCATCAGGCGGTACAGAGCGGGCGTACAGCTTTATGGACTTTAACTGTGACGGGAGCCTGCTGGCCAGCGTGGGAAGTGCACCCGATTTCATGCTGACGCTGTGGGATTGGAGGCAGGAGGAGGTGATGCTGAGCTGCAAGGCCATTTCTCAGGATGTCTACCGAGTCAGCTTCTCCCCATACAACCCAGGACTGCTCACATCATCAGGATCTGGACACATCAAGTAAAGGACACTGAATCCTCCTAAAACTGTGAACCACTGAGAAAATGCAGATCGTGTCTTGTTTGGTAGCAGAAATGTTTTCAGTGATTTAAAAGAACAAGGATAGACATTAGACTCTGGGGCCTCTTTGGCTGTTTTTGATGTTCAACAATGATATAAGATCAAATCTGCCGGAGCAGAGATTAATTTCATGAAGTACTCGCTCTGAGAAATTCAGGCATTGAACTTGTTTGGATAAGGGCAGAGACATTTCAAACCAATACAAGCACACCTCGAGAAGTTTGAAATAAAACTAACTCATGGTGTCTGATGTGGAGCAGCTGCTTAGCTTAGCTTAGTTACTGGAGGCAGGGGGAAACCGTTAGGCCCAGTTCACACCAAAGATTCACCACAAGACGAAACAGTTTTAGAACGTTGCAGCAGTGTGAACTGGTTGTCTCGGCGCGACTTTAGCCAGCTGATGGCGTTGTGTGCAAATCTCCAGTAGCTAGTCTGTTTTATCAGCTCATAGCGAGGTCAGCTGGTTGTAAAAGAGTTTT